>NC_087528.1:10519429-11202488 GCF_963921805.1 Phalacrocorax carbo
AAACAGAAGATGTCATTCCCTCTGGATTTGGCATTCTGCAACATCCCCCTTGGTTCAAAGGGCACTTTCTCTGTGTAAAAGAATCTTCTAATTATATATCTGGTCCACAATGATGCACATTTCTTATGGCTGCATAAAAAATCCTCTCAGTATATGGACAGCAGAACTATACAATGGTGTCCTTTCTCCAGCTCACAAACCCTGGAGTTTTAGGGGCCAGCATATAATTTCAATATAGTTTCATTATTGTTGAATTACACTACATTTAAAATTTTGTTAAAGCACAGAATGTCCTGCAATTCCCCTCCCCCCATAAAGACTGCAAATTACGTTTTAAAATGTTGCAGAAATTTTAAGTAAAATCTTAAAAAAAAAAAAATAAAAGGCAGCCTATTTTGAAAATTTTAAGTTTTTCCCCAGGCCAGTACCAGGATTCCAGCATGAGATGCCAAAGACCTGTAACAACTGGAGTTGCCAGTTCCAAACTCTCCGATGAATGCAAATGTATGCTAAAGCGCCTGACAAAAATTAAAGCCCATCTGTGGCAGACGGATGTTAATATTATGTATGTGCCAAATACATTATACAGTTTATGTTTTACTTTCCTCAAAATGGGCTCTGTGTTTGCCAGTTATGTTTATGACTGTATGTACCGTTTGGAGAAAACGCTGGGCTTTGAACAGCTGTGTTAGTTCTTACAAATTAAAATGTTGGGACATTCGTAGATGATGTTCTAGAACATCTGGTTACTGCGATGAATTCTATGCAAATTAATGCATATTGGGGTTGAAGGAACAGGCCCCAAATCCAGTTTTATTGGTTGACAATTCTAGAGCAAAATACATTTGAGAATAATTTTGGTCACTTCTTTTTTTAAAGAAAAAAGTAGTGTGAATTATTATATTCCTACTTCTTGTAAAATACCACTGACTTGAGTCTTAGAAGTACTAGTCTCCAAACTTTGATGTATTAAAAGGAGTGCTGCAAGTAAAACAAGACATGGTTTCACTGGTGCTAAAATTTAAACAATATGCCATTTTTTCTGAAGTTACTGGGAAAATGGGCTACTGCCACTTCAGTGCTGTAAATTTGTCGGGATGAGAAATGATCCAAACCCAGTGTTATTTATTGAGCGTAACATAGTTTCTTCTGCACGAGTTACAAGAATGTTCTGACTTTGTGAGTAGGTCTTTCTCTGTTGAAACGCTCCTATGAAAACTGGAGCCTTTAGCAATTATCTGTATATAAAAAACGCTGATTTTGTCCAGGCCTTTCCAGTAGTTTTTCACTCCCATTTGTGGTGTGTGAGCTGCAGAAGACTGAAATCTGTTACGGTACTTGGGTGTCCAAGAGACCGTTGTTAGATGGGAGACTGACAACTATTCGGGTATGTCGATTTGCTGAACATCTTCAGTACAGGTTCTTCCTTTCTCATCATGCCCCGCTGGCTTTTTTGTCTGTTCTGCCCAAGAGAGTACTGCAAAGTAAGAATCAGAGCCCGTAAGTGGATTTGGCGTCTCTGTAGCTGATGCGTAGCTGAGAGTTTGAATGCTCGGTCACACAACTGGATGCCTAAGCTGATTTTTCTTTGGCCATATCAGTCCCACTTGTTGCCTCAAGACGCTTCAGAAGTATTGTACTTCAGTTGTGGAACAAGCTGACTAGGAAGCAATTTCATGAAGGTTTCTATAGATGCCTTATTTATACACCAGGCACCTGACCAGAGCTGTTAATTGCCTTCTCCCCTTGCTGTAGCTTCCTCATACTTTTCCCCTGGTTCAGGAGGTAAAATCTTTAGGCCTTTAATTTTATCATCAGATGAACGGTTCCCTAGAACACTGTTCACCTTATTGTGTATTGCCTGTCACTGAAGTATCTACTATTGGCTTAAATTATGGGAGAGCCAAGCCTTGGCAAACGCTGTTTTTACTGCGTTTAATAAGAACAAGGTCATTCTCAGGACTCCTCTTAAATTCTTATCCAAAGTTGTCCCAGTTCCAACCCATTAACCTCCTAATTTCCTTTCCCAGTCCTCGTGCAACCCCAGGGAAAGGTAAATGTCACACATTTGATATAGTGGGAATTCTGTGTTCTGCATAGATGAGGAAGACATTTGGAAGTGCTCTTCTCTGCGAACACCCGTGAGCAGTTAAGGTTATAGCTCAGATACTGTCCTCATAGGTTATCTGGGAAAAAAAGGAGTGTTCACTTGAGGAGGAAAGCTGGGTTCAACCTATTCATGTAATGTTATCTTCTTATGTTGGGGTTTCTTCTGGTAAAGTGTGTCTGGTCTACGCTGACCATTTGGAAGATGTCCCATTTTTAAATCTCCCGAGCAGTTATGTGGTGCTTTATCCACACCTGTACTTTTGTCTTGTTTAATTACTTGCTAATGAAGAAATGCTCTCTTCATTATGCAGTTTCTCCGATTATCCTGCTGCTCTGTCTTGGTTTTGCACAGCTGTGGAACATCCGGTGTGTAGCTATGCTTGCCCTTTTCTCTCGTGCCCATTCTTGTCTTTTCAGTCATTCGAATCTGGAGGAAAAGCATTGAGTAATTAAGCTTTCTTCAAAAAACAGCACGAGATGTGCAAGGTAGTTCAAAAGACAAAAGAAATAGGAGAGAAAATTACATCGTTAACCATACATGTTTTCAAATCTTTTCCTGAGACTTGATTCAGATGCAACCTTCCTTCTGCGTATAATTGATCTCTGCTAGTGTAAGGTATTAAGACAAAATATTTCTTCTTTACTCGTAATGGTCTTAATGCACAGATGACTTTAAAGGGTAGTGTACAATAATTAAGCAGGCTTTAAATTTTCAGGAAATCTCTCTTCTTTAGAATTGTATATCCTCGACCTTTCGGTGTAAGGATGCAGCTTTACCCAGCATACAGGGAGACACACAAACGTTGCTTTCGGCATACGAACGAACCACACTCAGTTCAGTTCAGTATTTCAGTTTAGTATAACCGGCTTTTGTTTGAACAATTTTCACTGAGATTTGACTATCATTTCGAAATGCAGAATAAGTGAATAATTTCTTTAAAATGTTTGACCCTTTCAAAGAAATACATCTGCTCTTGTGTTGCTCAGGATGTTTCACTACAGAACGATTGTTAAAGTAGCAGGCTGCTCCTTTCCAGGTCGCACGGAGGCTGTGCCGTGTTGTTTACGAGTAGGCTAAAGCTTTTGAAAACTAGTTCTGAGTTTTGATTCAAGGCTAAAATGTTTCTTGTTCTTCTGTGCTGATGTACCCATAAACATTACTGATATAAAATTTAAATTAGATAAAATGTCTAAATAGAGATTCCTCTCTTTTTGCTTTCAGGAAGACATTTGCGACACTTCTCATACTGATCTAATTTTTTTTTTTTTTTTCTTTTCTGGATAAAAGAGTCAGTCTTCTGAGGGAACTGATTGCACCTTTAAATCAAAATACTATGTATAAGCTTCAGAAAGGAAACCTCCACTGACCGAATGAGCGTACTTATTTCTTACAGAGCCCTCTTGACTCCACAGAAAATTATTTAACACTTGCAACCAAAACGGAAAGAAGTTTGTGCTTCAAAACTGATCTGCCCCACCTGCCCTGCCCACAGCCCCCTCATCATAAGCCAGTTTCCTGTAGGGGGACACCCCTGAACTCTCCCCCCTTCCCTAAGCAGCTTGACCAAGCCCCAGCAGGTCTGGTAACCCTTCGCATCAGAGTCAGGAGAAGGCAGAAATCTGATTGTGTTCATCCTTGACATATTTTCCTGCAAGGTAGTTTCTGTAACAAAAACCCCCAGATCTTTCATCTCATCCTCAAGGGAAGTCAATATATGGCGATGAGCCTGGAAGCTGAAATTCCTGCGTCTCCTAGAAATGGAAGTTGTTAGCATTGGTGGCGATGTTCATGCAGCCTGTTGCAGTCCCGGTCCTGCTGCTCAGGGGTGTACCGTTAGCTGCCTGGGGGCACGGATCCCGCAGGAAAGGGGGATCCCCAGAGGCCCTGCCTTCTCCCCTCCCGCGCTGCGGGTCCGGGCTTCCAGGCCGAAGCCCGGGCAGGGGCGGCAGAGGAGAAGCCGGCCTGGCTTGTGCCCGCGGGCGCCGCGGCTCCTGCAGAGCCGGGACGGCGACAGCAGGGAGCTGCTGCCTGAAGGCTGTAGCCTGTGATACTGCACAGCTGGCGGGACCCCATGGACTGCTTCCAGCTGAGCCCTGAGCATAAGCACTAAAACCTCCTTCTGCCGTCTTTCTAAACTAGCTGATTAACATAATAAAGTTAAACCAAGAGTCATTATTTCGGAGTTGTTTTTAATTTTTAACCCAAGCTTACCGCTGGGTTGTGTGGCCTGCATCGTGTGCCCGAGCGCTTGCCTGCATTTTTCAATTACATCAGCTTGTTTAATAAATATTACCTCTTGAACTTCTTGTGTACTCCTTAACTTTCAGAGCCATAACAGTACTATTATTTGAAGTAAAGCAGGATAATCATAGCGGTTTGGGGATGTTTTATTTTCAGAGAAAGAAAATAATGAACCTTTAATGTGGTCTTCTTTCCTACAATGGCAGAACTTAAAAAGGAAAAAAAAAAACCTTCCTTGAAAAAAGATTAATGAAAGTAAAATAGCTGTCTTCCTGTCAAGTGTCGATATTGAATTTATACACTCGGTTGCAGTTGGAAGAGTGCGTTCGCAGTGCAGGTGTGCACCTCGGGTAGTGAGGGATGAGCCTAATGCTGTGTGGTCGGCGTTCTTGTGTGTTGCAGCGGGGCTTATTCCCTGTGCCTTCATCTGAGGTTCCTTCCCTTGTAGCTCAGATACTCTGCCCAGAGCCTTTTTGACTACATGAAGAAAATCCAGGATGATTCCAGCGCTATGGAGAGTTTTTGCGAGACGTTGCTAAAGGTCTTTGAGGACAACCTGCGGAATGACCGGTAATGGTTTTGTTTTGCTTTTTTGTCTTTAACAGCAAGGCTGGTTGAAGCCAGATGTATGGCCCATCTTTTTTAATATGCCTAGGTGAAGTTTGCCAGAGCCGTGTCAATTTGCTTTAACGCCGCTGTTCGGTGCCTTTGGTAAAAGGCATAACAAAGGAGTGCTGGTAGAACATTTTGCATTTACTGTAGTTTAATATTGCACATAATGTGATAAGCACCAGTATTTATCTAATGCTGTATTAGGGGCTGTATATTGCTGCGCCCTTTTCGGTGTAGGCCAGTCTGCGTTTCGTTTAGGCAGCGCTTTTTCACAAGCACTTGAAATATAATTTTCTCGTGGAGATTCTTCTTTAAAGGTGACTCATTCTGCATAATAAGATTAATTTCTTTAAGCCTCACTTATGAAACATGTGCAAAACAAAATATTCCCTAGGGGAAAAACCCCCACAACTATTAATAGAATTTTCAGTTTTATTTTATTTTTAGTTTGTTGCTTGTCTCAGCTGTTGAAATAGTAAACATGACCATAGTTATCCCAGTTCACAAGTTGTGTGTTGCTTCGTTTGTTAAATACCTGCAATGAGAAGGTGGTGTAACTTCAGACACATTTTGTGGAATATGCTGTTTATATACTGGAAAATAAATTAATATTTTCTACTACTGTTAATTGTGTACTGTTAATTTCAGGACCCTGCAAGTTTAAACCAGACGTGTTGTTAATTAGGTTTTTTCCCTTTTGGCTGTAATGGAATGTCCCCTTCTCAGCCAACGAGGATGATTTAGCCAAGACACAGAAGTTACTGAGCAACCCTTGTCTGTGTAAATTAGAGTTCTAATTTAAATATGTGTAGGTAGATAGGAAGTTTCTTTCTTTGCTTCTAATTAAAAATAGTGTATATATGTATGCCAGGAAGTGTATTTACGTTGTTAAATTATTTTCTTTCATCAGGGTGTCTGTACCTCTCCTGACAATGCTGGACCAAATGCTGGCAAACGGCTGTTTTGATATATTTACCATGCAAGAGAAGTAAGTGGCTGATAGTCTTGTTTATTTTCCACCGTGCAACAGGCCTGTCAAATCTTACACTGACTGCTGCTGGATGTCGCACTAGATGTGGGTGCAGCGGACTCTTAGCAGGGTGTGTGTATGGATATAATATTTTAATTTCCCTGAAGTGGGGCAGCTGTGATAAATTCTGGCCCAGATAACCTTGAAAGAGCCTTGGTAAAATCTTGGACTCTCGGATCAGTGTAGAAGTTGGTTATCAGATCATTGTTTAACAACCCGTACGTGAATCAAATCAGTTTGCGTGGTTCGCCTGGCAGACTCGGGCCGGGATCAGACCCACTTTGCTGCTTTCCTTAACTGCTTCCTAAACGCACGCTTTTTGGAGTACGTTCTTCACTGTACTGTGAGCCTTTAGCAAGGGCAGCCGCCTGTTGTGATGCTGCAAAATAGTGTGCCTGCAGAGTATCGCTTCCAAAATCCCACTGCTTTTGTTAATGCAAATCTCTCCAAAGAAGTTAATTAAGAATCTAATAATAATAATAATAATAAAAAAGGCATGTCCCAGCTTTTCCACACTGAATTCAGTCTTCTGGCAAGTATTCCATTCAGGAATGGATAAACACAAATAAGATATTCCAGTATGAAATCGTAGTTTTTGCAGATGTTTCAGAAGAGAACGCTTTTAATTTCGGTAACATTACAATATATTCCATTAACTTTTGCAGGCAGCATCTTGGCACATCTACTGGTATTTGCAGAATTGCACAACGTGAATCCTATAAGCACGTATACTGGATTTAGAGTCTCTCGATTCAAGAATTGCTCACAGCAGATAAATTTGGAAAGCTCTTATCGCTTTAAAAGTTTTAATTAATTCTACTTTTGTTTTCAAGGGTGTATTTAGATAATCTCTTAAATTTGGCAGACCCTTTTTGAATGGGACTTTAAAATGAGTCAAATGCTCACAGATGGAATGAATATTATTTGTTTGGTTTGGTAATTGTGCCAGCGATCTGGGACTTGGCTCCCGTCTTCCCTGCTGGGGGAGGTGATAGATTATGGGTGGAAATCCCAGGTAAAGTCTGTCTCTCCCACATCATGGGTCACTAAACAGAAAGCACATGGTAGCATCACTGCATTGGCTGTGTGAGAGTCAGAAGCGGTGCCATTGTCATGTGTTATTTAAAAGGCCTGAAATAAAATCCAGAGGGATTATGGGGGGAAAGATTTTGAAGCTGATCCAAACGTATTTGCTTCCAATTCGATGATGAAACCAGAAAAGAGAAGTAATAATTATACAGCCCAGTGGATCATTCTCATGGCAAGGGAATGAAATATTGGCATGAAGTGCAAGAACTCATTATCATACGAAAGCTCTGGAAGGCCAGAGCTCTCGGAAGTTTGAGGGCAGCTAGAGACAGAGGATTTAGTTCCTCTGTGTGCCAGGTTTTTGGTAATAGAGGTACGTTACGGCCGAGAGGTGACTGTGAGCGGGTTACTGTGGGGACTTCACGGAGAGCCACGTGAGCCCGATGCGCGGGTTCTGCTGCGCTCTGAGAGCCTGTGTGCAGATCGGCTGAACGCGGTCGATGGGTGAGCCCAAATCTATATTTAGTGCAACGTTTGCATTTTCTTACTTTGGCATATGTCATTTGGGTATAGTTAGGGATGGATAAACACCGATACCGGCTCCGCGGCCTGCCCGCCTGCACTGCTGGATGCCACCTGCTGCTTTTTGCATAGAGGAGAAGTGTAACTTTGGACCTGGTTTCTTGAGCAGGACCTTTTTACTCCCTTTTCAAAGCAGCGTGCCATAAAAGTCTAGAAATACAGGGCAGAATGAGCCTGAAAATTGAGACGCGCTGCCTGGTGGCATGAAAAGGCTGTGCTTGCATGCAGTTTCAGAGCCTTCTATATAAAGGGTGCCTGTAATAAGGGGAATGAGCTGCACGGTTGTTTTTAGAAAACAGTCTTACTGCTGGTGAGCAACGTTTCCGTTGCTTCTGTTCTGCTGTGAACTTCTTGCTTGTCATGTAGCACACGAAAAACTTCTCGGAGAAGCTGTGGATAAAACATTAGCGTTCCTTGGGGTGTTTGGTCCCATTTCATCTCCTTCCCTCATATTTTACCACATTGGGCTGAGTGGAGTTTTAGCAACTGAGGTTGTCGGACGTCTGGCATCAGGATTATGCCTGCGCCAGCTGCTTAATAGTCAACTGCCACATTCTAAAAAGTATTTGCAAATGCATTTGGAAGTTTCAAACGGATATATGCACTATGCTGGACCTTTTTGTCTAATAAAACATTAGCAGTCCAGAGCAGGTACTATCCTACACTGCCTAATTTAGCCAGGATTAATAGCTGTTGGCTGAATTAATTTGAGGCTCGTTAGGAGCCCAGCGCTCCTGTTAAAGCAAATTGCCACATGGTGTCACTCCTGCCCCGCAGAGGCGTAACCCGCGGCACGTTTTCCTGCCTCTTCACACCATATAGCTCATAAAGTTTAGAGTAGGCAGCTTGATGCTTCTGGCTCTCTGTAAGGCTGGCCTTGTGATCGCTGCGCAGGAGGGCAAGCGGACCACGGGGCCTTTCTCCTCCACTACTGTGTTGTGAATGCTCCTCTTGAAAGTGCGATTCGTTTGTCACGCGTGGGTCTTTCCTCTGCCAGGGCCCTGCTGAACCCCCCGGGGGGAAGCGAGGTGCAGGGTAAATTCCTGTCCAGCGGGGTCTGAAGTGCATCAACTTCAGTATCACGGGGGTAATCAAAAGGCTATCAGAAGCAGCTTTTCTTTGTTGTGCTTGGCTAAGTTTGAATCTGTAGTATGAAGGGAAAAGCTCTGCCTGCCATTTTCCAGGCTGTTCCTTCCTACTCGCCCGGAGCTGGCATAAACCTGCGTGTCCAGCATGAGAGCTTTCCCCCCTTCCTTTGAACTGTCAGGAATGGTTAAAAATATCCTCCTTCCAGTAAAATTCAGCTTGAGGTAGTTCCTCGATCTCTTCTGCTGTGCGCTCGCAAATTGTGCCAAAATAAGGAGGGAAGTGGGGGAAAACCACTTCTTCAGGCAGCAGTGCAGGTGCATGGCGACGCTGCGGCGTCATTCACCTGCTGCTTCCTCCCTGCCCTGCCTGCCCTCCCGCCCCGAGCACGGCGGTCCTTTGCAGCTGAAGTGTAGTTTCTTCTCTGTGCTAGCACAACCCAGAAACTCATGATTTCATCTCTGTGTACATTGTGAGTTTGTGGAGCCGTATTCATAATAATGTAGGGAGTGTTAACTGATGAGAGAGACTGCCAGAGGCAAAGGGCGCCGTGCTTGAAACACAGCTGTCATAAATAAAGCAGAGCGTATTGGGCTTTTTAAAACTCACCAGTGGCCGCTTTTAAAAGATAGGGTGGCTGTCAGCTCCCTGCTGGTAGTGGGACAAAGGACAGGGAGGAAGAAGGGGAGTGAAGCAGGGAGGGAACCACAGCCACTGGCACCGGAGCGTTGTGTTCTGGCTCTGGCTCCTGCAGCTGCAGGAGGGATTCTGCTGGTCACCGGGGCTGTCAGCCTGCCGAGAGCCCAGGGAGATGCAGGTACGGTCAGGTTGGTCCATAGTCAGTCCTGTGTGAACAGGATAGCCGTTGAATGACAACCCGGGATCTAATATTTTCTGGAGTAAGAAGTAGAAGTGCCGTTTCTCTTTCTCGCGGGTATATATTTTACATTTTCAGCAGAAGCGTTCATGCACTGTACAGGTATAGTAATTGTCTGGCGGTCTCACAGTGTATGTGGGTCCCCACTGACCTCCGACTAATGACCTTTATGAATTACATTCTCCCGTGGATTTTTCTTTTTAAAGCAATTACACTGCTATTGCGTAATACACGATAGAGCAAAGAGCACAGCGATGGCTGGCCTCGGGCTTCGTGGCCACCCCAGGTGGTGTCAGCTGAACTGCTGAAACTCAGCGCACCTTTAGGAGGCAAGAGCCCTTTCTGCAGTACCGCGCGCGCCCAATTTACATAATGTAAAGACTTCAGGCTGATCCCTTTTCCCCAGATTCCGACTCTGTTTCTGCTGGCACTGCGCCCACACAGGAGAAGGAATTTCCTCAATTTCCTTTAAAGAGGCCAAGCTATTTGAGTCATTTGAGATCACACGTAGGTTAGGTTTAGTTATTGCAAATGTGAAATTGGCAAATGACAGAAAGCAAAGTGCATCTGTTTTAAACACAAAACGCTGCACATAAGGTTACGGCTATTAAATTTATTCCAGATGCTCTTGTTCCAATTGGTGTCTTTGTTGCTGTACTTCCCAGCGACATCCGTGTTGTTCAACCGATTTAAATCTCACCTAATCCACTATGTTGCCGTTGTTCTGTGCTGAAAGCCAGGCGTGCGTTGCAGGTATTGTAATTAGTTGTCTTCGCAACGTCCTCGTGTAATTGGGGCTGGGAGGAGGAGAAATTTCACCCAGGAAAGAAAAAACATACCTCCTCTTAATATTAGGAGACGCTCTTCCCTCCCCTACCCAGACAAATCAGTGTGACTCACTCAGGCAGACGCCCACCATTCTCACAGCGTCCCCTGCGCGCGCGCTTGCCGTGCTTCTCGTGCTCCTTAAAATTGGTAACAGCGCTGATGTGACGGCGGGCAGAGGATGGCAGCAGGCCGCTCTTCCAGCCCTCCCCGGGCTCTTTGGTCCTGCCGCTGTCAGCTCGGGAAGTGTCTTATGAAGCCTCAGTATCAACATTGAAAACCTGGCAATTTTATTTACTCTTCTAATGTGGTTTTCTGGACAACACTGAGGCAGCCAGCCGTAGACAGCGTTCTTTAGCTAAATGGTTCCACGGTTTGTTGTTCAGTTTTTTTAACCCTGTCAATATTTGCCAGTATTTTGTTAAGAATTTTAAAAAAGTAATTAAAAAACCACTAAGTCTTGTCTGGAAAACTATATGTAACAAGGTGCATTTACTTAACCGAACATCTTGTTGGTCCTATAAACCTCGTTTTAAATGTCCTGGTTTTCAGCAGATTACACTACACAGCTTTTTTGAGTAGCTTTTATCCACAGCTTTGAATCACGGTAGCAGAAAATAAATGTTAGGATTTTTGCCTTCTGCTTTACATACACAATACAGTGAGGTTTCCAAAATATGCAGTCTAGAAGTAATTGTGCTTACTAGACAAATATGACATAGTTTCTTTTGCATCTATGGCACTTCAGCCTTGAGTGTAGCAAGTAAGAGATTAAATAATTTGTATTGAAATAAAAGCAATATTCCCTCTTTTCTGCTCTTTAATAGATCCTTGGAATATGCTAACAATACTGGTGTTTGTATGAGTGTCTGGGAAAGAGCTGTGAGAATCGCGTTTCCCAGACTGTGGAAAAAGAAAAGAATTTGCTAAATATATTTAAAGATGGCTTCATGACTCGTACACTTAACAGAACTGTAAGCCCTGTGTTTAATTACATTGTCTGGAATCACTGAAGGAATTTGGGCTGTGAAATGGTGGAGTACTTAAGAACAACATTCTTCCCCTTTTATGTAAAGTTTGGTTGAAGACCTTAGGGAACGACCAAGGCACCACAATGATACACAGACTAAATAATTTTTATTTGGCTATGGAATATTTTAATTCCTGACATAGCATTTCTGATCATACCACGCTTTGTTGTAAACACGAGCCGTGGCGAGCCGATTATCGTGCATGTGCTGAACCAGTCTGGCTAAATGTCGTTCATGCCTCAGCATACAGGTAGGAGCAATGCAAGTAATTAACACTAACCTCCTCCCTTCCCTGTAAAAAAACAAAAGAAAAGCCCCGTAACGTGGTGGCCAAACTCGCCAAAGGCCCACCTAAAGCAGGGCGTGCTGTTGGGGAAGAAGCACGTGCTGCTCTGCGTTCTTTCCTCTCCTTTGAATGCTAATCTGGCATCTTCACCATCATGAAATGTGTTTGAAATTCTATTTCTCATCTTTTTTTCTTTCCTGTTTTCAGCCATCCCTTTTCAGTGAAGTTATTTACCCTTTGTAAAGAGGAGATCAAAAGATCCAAAGACATCCGGAAGCTTCGCTCCAGCATAGGAGTGTGAGTTGATGAAATAATCTTTTCTCTGCTTGTAAAAAGTGAAGAAAATTTAAGCGCAGTACCCACCAGGTGTACCAGCTAGGTCTACTTCAGGTGAAATGTAAATGAAAACCACACACGAATACCTGTAATACCAGGTCGTGAGAGTTGCATGTACTTGAGGGTGGCAGGGGTGAAAACGTATGAAGGATCGGATAAAATGTAAGTACTTCTAAAATGTTTAGAGATGCAGCGAATCGTTTACTTTTTGCTTGTAGAGAGCTTGACTTGGTGCCGATGCAAAAAATACATAATTGATTAGCTCTTACATATGCACTAGAAAGGGCTGAAAACACCTGCAAAATTATTATCTGGCTTTAGGGTAAAAGCCCTCAGTTCAGACAGCAGAGACGACGGCCCAAACGTGCACCGGTCAGGCAAGGCAGTGCTGGGTGAGGAGAGGAGGGGGAAAAGAGACAAAGCGTTGCAAAGCTGAACAAAGGTTCCTTGTCAGGAACTCAGCAAAATTATTCAGGTGTACCTATGTCAAGCAGTGGCTTTATTGACTCTCATTTCTCTATTGGTAATATTTTAAGAGTGCAAGAAGGCCTCACAAGAGAAGTCGCCCACATTTCTGTTTTGGCTTTCACTCCTAAGTGCACCATGTAAGAGCCTACCCGGCCCTTTGGTGTCTACGCGAGAGCGCGATTCACATGTGGTTTTGAGCGCACAGCCTTTGGTGCTGCCAGTCAGAAGCCTTAAAACCATATTTGTACTTGACACAGACGCGTGGCATCTCAGGAACCCCAGCAGGTTTCCGTACACCTACCCTCAGTGTTTGCTTTCCCACAGCACTCAGAATATCACCTGAGATTTCCCGGCGGTAGCAAAGCTTCCCCTCCCACCTTTTTTTCTGATCTACATCTTCATTTTGATCCTTAAAATACACTTTTGCAGTTGTAACACAAGATCTGTGTTTTTTCTTAATTTTTGTAGGTTTTGTGGCCTGATTCAATTTCAAGGAGACACGAGAGAGAAAGTTTTATTTCAATTGTTTCTCCTCCTTTGCCATCCATTTCCTGTAGTAAGTATTGAAGGCATTGTGTATTATCAAATGTTTTATTTAAAATACAAGTAAAAATAATTTAAAGTACATTAAACCAGCGTTCTTTTTATCAAATATTAACATACGGAGTAGGTTTTGTTTCTCCGGGGTCTGCTCCCTGCAGCGCTGCCGCTCGAAGAGGCTACAGGGTCCTTGCAGCGTACCTGGCTATTCCCACACTGCTTTTCCACCTTCTGGCCTTACTGTTTTAAATTAGAAGGACCCTGGGTGCCGAAGGCGTCTCTCTCTTCCACGCAGCAGGGTGAAGATCTGTTCCACTTAGTGCCCGAAAGCTCCAGTCAGGCAAATGACTAAATTAACTAAGTTACCGTTAGTTTTGCAGTATTCCTGACAGGCGGAACTCAGCAGTAGCTCTGGTTCAAGAAGAATACAGCTGTTCTGTCAGGTGTGCAACACAGGCGCGCCTGTGCAACCCAGGAGGGTTTATCGGGTCACCTTTTTCACAGAACTGACTGAAGCAGGGCACAAACCCCGGGTTATTCCTCAGTACGTATAAGAGCAGATCCTACGTGGGTAACGTTAGTCCTTAGAAATTTTTGTGGCCTTAGGTTTTTGAGAGAGGGGCTGCGCTCGCCGTACGAGACCCGGGAGCCCCGGCTGACGGCTGCTCTGGCAACCAAGCACCTAGAGCAGCTCTCTGTGCCTTTGGTGCGCAACACGAGGGTCTCACCTGGGGACATTTGTGGGTGTTCCTGTACGCGAGGACTAGCACCTCGCTGCTGCAGGCAGCCATGCAGCTGCAGCTGTAGTCGAGTGGCGGAGGAGCAACAAAGGCTGTCAGAAGTAATTGCGAGGGCGCACAAAAAGAACGTGAAAACCCGTGAGGTCTTACAGTGGTTTGAGAACACGCTGAACAGGCTGGTGTCTGGCCAACACAAACCGACGTTGTTTATTCTAACGGTGATTGCTTTTGCGATTTCTTTTTGATAAGGTTAAAATCATATGGGGCTCTGCAACGTTTGATACTTCAGATTTTTATTCCAGCTGTTTCCGTGGTGCGTGTGCTCGCTCCATGAAGCATCTTTTGCAGGAAGGGCTCGGTGTAAGGACTGAAGAGAGCTCATTTCCATTTCATGTTTTATTGGTATTCTACATCATGTTTTGTTTTTACAGTTGGGTCCATTTAATTTGGCACTACTACTGCAGAAAGAACCCTGTCATTTCTTTGCCTGCCTTTGGTTGTCATCAGGCTTCCTTGAAAAAAAAAAACCCCGAGTTTGTTTTTGGTGTTTTGCCGTTTTCTATTTAGTATCTCTCTATGCACTGTACTTCAGGAGCCAGCTCAGCTGGCGTCCTCCGCACGCGCAGCAGCGTCACTACTGAACCGCGCTCTGGGAAAAGTACCTGCAAATTACCTGCTTCCAGAAACTGGAGTGTAAAAAGCTGATGTTACTCACATCATCGGCTGTCTCCCAGCAGGTTTTTAGAGTTTTGCTGACTCTTACGGCCTCCAGACTAGGAAACCGATCTGTTTTGTGGGCCTACAGCAACCCAAGGTAGAGCCAGACTTTGGCTCGGTGAGTCACTTCAAGAAAAGAAATGCTCCAGTCGGGCCGTTGGCAAACATTTGCCTTCATTCCCTGTGGGGGACAGATCTTAACCTGAAACCCTGCAGAAGTTTAGTGAAAATATACTGATTGTAGTAGCGTGAATTTCCGTGCGGTGCAGAACCGAAGCCCCTTCCTGCAGCGAAGGGCTAGCGGAGGCTCGGGCAGCGCCGGTACCGGCGGGCTCTTCCGCACCGGGCTCTGGAGGGCACTGACGGTTCCTCTGCCTCTTCCCCGTAGATACGGAAAACGACAGCCAGTCAGGTTTACGAAATGTTGATAACCTACAGCGATGTGGCTGAGCCTGCCGTCGTGGAGGAGGTTATGACCATACTCAGCGATACCAACTGGTAAGTGACTTTGCTGCCAGTTACTAATAAGAGCTGAAATGATGTTTGTACCGCTGAAGTTAAAAAGGCCACGCCTTTGAGAGCTGATGGCAGGGAAGCGCTATGAAACAAGACCACAGATTTAGCTATTTATCGCTTTTAGGCCAGAAAAGCATTGCTGAAAAGAATTCTTCTGTTCTAAAGAACGATCTAGTACATTGTCCCGCTGGAAGCGGTATGTATAAACTCGCCACCAGATAAAGTAAAAATATCTGTATTTTTATAACAACATGAAAAGGGAGGAGCTCTTGGAAATTCTCCATGAAACAGAGAGCGACTGGGCTGTGCAAACAGTCAAACTTCAACTGCACAGACAGCTTCTTGGCATTTAGGAGCACTGGCAGGATTTTGGGAAAGGAAGGATCTCGGCAAGCTGGAAAACAACAGAATTAGCAGAACAGCTCAAATCTCCCATGAAATGTAACTGCCCAACATGCTACAAACGCTGTATTCAAGCAAATATTCTGAATTGGAACAGTTTGCCCGTTTCCCAGGCGTACGACTGCGTGCATTAAAGGACCACTTTTATATAATGTAGGTTTGTTTTTTACCTGCTGTTACCTTTAACGTCGGCTTCATCCGAGCGCGGGGGGGGTCTTGTTCTTCATGAGCAGGATTCACCAAAGCGGCAAAGGGCCTTCGGGGCGCAGGGCGAGCGGGTTCTGGCAGCGCCGCCCCAGTGACAGGACAGGGAATGCGCACCGGAATTTTGGCGCTGTTTTTCCCTCTTCTGCAAATTTTAGCATTGTGCTTTATGGTCACCTGGCGGAGTCTGCAGAAGACTCCAGGTTTCAGATATTTGAGGAAATATTAGTTTTCAGATACTAATGAGTTTATTAGCTTTGCTGCCACGTTAAATGTTTTTCCTTGTTACAGACAACTCTCCCGGGTCATGGGTCTAGTAGCCCAACACCCGGCCTCAAACAGCAGTCAAAGTTAAGAGATGAGAATAAAAAGATATTTAAAAATAAATTTATTTAGTCACCATCCTAAATGGCTTTTTATCTTCATTGACATTTCATGGAAATAAAATTAACCTAGACATGTTCAAAGAACAAATACACTGTAAGGTCATGGTTTACATATTTTCAGACTGCACGCTTACATTATTTAACTTGTATTTAATTTCTGTTTTATGTCTGTGCTTGAGCTTAAATAACTTCATATTTGGGAAAAGAAAATGAAGCTTGTCACTGTCGGGGTGGCTGCTTCTATTTTTCTGAATCTTCCAGTACAAAAGTAGAATAAGGGTCTCAGATTTAAAGAACTGGTTACCAAAAGTCCTGCCTATTGCTAAAATGACTTGCTTAACTACGCATGGATGCCGAGTGTCATGTTTGGTGCGATTCAGTGATCGCTTATGAAATGCGAATTTAAGAGCAGGCTGGCTCAGAAGTTGCAGAAAGAATTTGTTAACAGAAACAAGCGAGCAGGATCAGATTACCGCTGTCACAGAGGGATGTTTACAGTACCAAAATTAGAAGTGGTACACACCAAATGGCTACAGAAGAAGCAGCAGTAGCACAGCTCTGCTCAGAAACGGGGTACTAAACCAAAGCAAAATACTTCCTAAAAACCACTTCAGAAAAGTAAATACTCTATTTTCACCTTGCCGTTTTTAAGGTGTGACTGGCTGCCTGGTTTATTCTTGGTTCAGGCCCCGCTCTAAGCTCCCCGTTGCAGTATGTCCACTGCACTAAGATGAAAGATGAAGCGCGAGTTTACTTAAACCTTAATTGTTTTATCTTGGTAGATTTGAACTGTTTACAAAAGAAGATATTTGAAGTCATGGCTGAGTGTCAGCGCGAGCTGCTTGTTATGCTCAAGCTCTCTCAGTGCTAAAGCAAGCACAGTAAATTCTGAATTACAATAAGCATTAACATCAGGAAGCCAAACGAGAATGAATATTTGGGGAAGATGATAATTACTGGCATACGTGTATTTGTTCTGTGTTGGAACTACAGAGACTTTGGCATACAGTGGTGTAATTCAGAGTTTAAACCAATTACGCTAAATAATAACTTTTCTTTAGCTACAGCAAGGTGTCCAGTATTGAACATGACAAATTGTCCAGGGTGGTTAAAAAACCCCCAAAGTGCAGATTATTTCTATCTTGCCCTTCATGCTTTGTCTCTCTAGTTTTGGACTCTGTTTATGTGCTGAGAGTTACATTTTCAATAGCCCATTTACAGTTGTTACGAAAAACAAAATAAAGCTGCGTTGGCGAGTAAGCCTAGCAGTCTCTCAGCGTTCCAGTTAGTCTGAGGGGTCACTTTTTACAACATGGAAAAGAATGAATGTCGCCTGTATGGATTTCTGGCAGTTGGGGCTTTTTGTAACTGACAGCTCGTGGGGAATTCTCTCGGGGACACCACGCTATTGCAGAAACTTCTTAAAAGACTCACAAGTTTTGGGACGGGATTTCCTGTTTCAGGAGAAAGCTGCTATAGATTGCAGGATGTTCTCCAAATCCCGTGCCATTTATTTAAATTCTTGATATGAAGTTTTCTAAAGCAAAAAGGAGCTATAAATGTAGAGACTAAATTAGTGAACTTCTAGGCAAAAGGGTTGTATGAAATAGTGGGGTTTTTTTTGGAATACAAAAGCCTGGAAGAACAGTCTTGGGCATTTTACTAGTAACTGCCACTTCTGGGAGACCTGCTGGGTATTTGTGGTGTATCTGGCTTAAGATGGTACAAAAATGTTACGTTATTCTTAATATTGTGACACAACAAAAACTTCTGCCATTTGAAATGGACATGAAATATAGATGCATACATCGTAATGAGGAAAGGGATAGCTAACGAAGGTGTATGAATGTAGCCACCTTCAGGTTTTCATTTTTGAGTTAACTGGAAGGTACTTCCTCACGCAGGGAGGCGGCCCTGCCAGCAGTGAGAGAGACACGCAACTATCTCTGCGACCTCATGCAAGTGCCCAGACCGCAGCTGGTAGCCAAGGTAAAGTATGGAAATGTACTCCTGAGGGGGTTCGTTTTTTTTAAAGCAGCATAGAAAAAAACCAACTGTGCCGCCAAACGTCCTGGGTACTCGTGTGCAACCGCCGCCGTTCTTCGCTGGTTCGTCGGTATGTCAGTGTGCCCCGGGAGGAGCGCCTTACCCCAGAATATGTGGAATTGCTGAAGACTGTTGTCTTAAGCTCTTCCAGTCTCGGTTCTTGAAAACATTCCAGCCTTGTAGTGTGACATCTTACTCAGACACAACGCAAGAATGAGATAATGCAGTGCAGATGTTTCAGAAACTGTTCGTCTGCCTTTTCTGAGGAAAGAAAAAGGATAAAAACTTCCCAGTCAATTTAAACAACAAAATTGTAACGTGGTTGTGCAAGCCACAGAATGCTAACAGTGCCTAAGAGGACAAATATAATCTAAAAGCTAATACGTTCATAAGATGACAGGCAGTATATCCACCTGTAGGTCCTGTTTCATTTCCATGTAGAAGGTTTGGAATTGCCCATCTGCTCAGTGTTTCGGAAATACAGAATTCTCCGCTTTGGTAGGGGTTTCTGAGGGGCTCCTGCCCTCTCTGTCCAGCGATGAGGAGGCTGATTTAGGGAACATGTGCTAACGTGACAGCTTACAAAGAAAAGTTATTTTCACTTTTGAGCAATACAAGGTGAAAACACTTGATGACCCAAGGCCAGTACCTCAGCATCCACAGAGGCCCCAGTATCACAGGCATCCACAGCACATAATTTATTCTGTAAAGTGATTAAGCTTAAAAATAGTGGTATAGCACCTTATTCTTGGCCTTTGCGATTTTTATTGTTCTGCTTTCATAGTTCTAGAACGTTTTGTCCTTTGTAATTATTTTAGAATTCAGATACATCACCCATGAAGGCTTCTTCCCGAAGTTTTTCCTACTAGAGTGGATCTTCATTCCCTTCGGTTCCTCATTAAAATATCTGAACCCCATTACATTTATTTTCGTGACTAGAATTCCACAAAGCATTATTTGGTTGCCCTGGACAGTTCCATTTCAGAACTGCATTAGCCCTTTTCACAGCTGACAGTCGCTGCCTTTTCCCCTCCGGAGCGCCCGGAGGGGCCCTGAGCTAACGGCACCCCCGACGTGCGCGGTGACCTGGCTCCCTGTGGCACCGCGCTGGGTACGTAAGCCGTTGCGGGCAGGTCTTCCTGGGTAACCGCCGATAAGCCTTTGCACTGAAGCTGCCCCTAATGTAAGATCCTTTGTTTTGAGTTGTCATTGATATAAAAATATATTTTTTTAAACATATACCTTTAAAAAAATTGGGCAGAAGCCATACCTAAGCCATCTATCAATAACCTCCAAAGACACCACGCTGTCCCCATAGCAGCCTGCTCACCTTCCTGGTCTTACCGAGACAGGGCTGCAGTTTTTCTGCTTTTAGCACAATTGTAAGAAACGGGCAACTAACATTTTTGTGGTTTCTGGAGAACGAGAAGCTGAACCCCTCGCCCATACAAGGCCTTGGTTTTAGAGCAAAAGTTGCCCCGAGCATTGCTGTTTCAAGGTTTTTTAATAGAAATGTTTTACGTTCAAAATAAGATGTTACCAGATGAATGCAGGGATCTCAACACACCTTATTTCAACTCCTTAATTACTGGAGGCTGAGAGAAGCCTGACAAGTGAACAGAAAACTGTCTCTGATATAAACCAAGGAATAAGAAATAGCCAATTATACGTAGAGGTATTTCAGGTGGAACTGTTACAAAGAGTATCATGGGAAACCTGGAAGTGATGTGGCTGAATTTGGAGCAGCACCTTTTCTTCCTCTTTTAGCACAAGCCCACAGTTAGTATAGCTTTTAGCAAAAAGTTCAGCCTGCGCCTGCTGGCGTTCACTGAGTGACGCTCGCTGCGCTAGGAGGGCTTCCCACAGCTGCCCAGATGTCCCTGCTAGCGGCCACTTTGTGCTCCCCCAGCACAACACTGCTCTGCTTCAGGCGCTCACAGGGCCTGAGCACGGGGGAGACACGAGAGAGCAAGCCAAGCATAACATTATGAAAAGGTGAATGAGGCTAATTTCATATGAAATCCACACTTATCATTCCTTTAAAACTTGTACAAATAAAATTTGCTAAAGGGTAGTTAAAAATTAAGGTGTTCAAAAGGACTGTAAATATCACAGCGTTGTATGGCTGTAGGTTCTCCTCCATTTAGTTTACTTAACTACGTGACTGGGATACTGTTAAAACAGCGATACATGCCGCTCGACGTGACCTCTTTTTTCTCGTTCTCTCCTGCAGAATTCAGCATAACGGCGGTGCAGGCACTGGCTGCTGGTTTGCAAACCGAAGCGCTGCCTTCAGGTGCCATTAGGACTGGAAGAGTTTGTGCTGCAGCATCCCGACAAACTGGATTCTCGGCCCGAGCTGCGAAGCGCGCTATTTAACGTAATAAGAGGCAGAGATGATGTCTTAAAGCATTGTGCAGATATGCCATACGAAGGCAGCAAAGAATCATTATGTTTTCAGTTTTAAAAGTCATTATCTGTAGCCACAAGATGGCGGTTTCTCTTCATACTCCTGTCACAGTTGACCTGGGTTTTTTGATGTCAATGATTTACACTTCTACAGCTCTGAACGGGGCCATTCAGCCTGTGCTTGCTGTACACACATGAAATATTAAATCTGACTTGCCGCATTACTCTCTTAGCTCTGAAAAACAATTCTTTTAAGATGGGCAACGCTTAGTGATAATGCAATCTTCCGGAACATAAAGTATCTCTGTGGCCAAGTCTGTCATTAGTATGTCATAGTCCAACAAAAAAATCCAGGCTTCGCTTCAGCTAAAGGCAAAGCCTCTCGTAATAGCTCTTTATAGAACTAATTCAAGGAAATGTTTTGTGGTAAACCAGCATTAAGAACTGAAGCTTTATTTTTGACTTGAAGAATACAGAGGTGACTCAGTACTTCAAGCAACTGCTAGGAATTCAGACCATTTCTTATTGACTATAAAATGACCCGGCTATAACATTTATCTTTGGGAAGACTAAGGTGATGGGGAGGACAAATGCACAGGCACCATGATGTTAGTTCTAACTACACTGTGTTATTTGATGGTTCTAATTAAATCCCACTATCCCAGCATTTCAAGTAGAACAGTGGCTCTCTGTGTGTGTGTCTGTGTGTGTAGGTATACGGCTATGAGAAGTTGAAAGGAAGGCAAAATTCATTCAGAGGTGCTAAAAACGAGACGGTTTCCCTGTGAAATACCTGTTACAAACTGCAGCAATCTGCTGCTGCAACTGTTCCTTTCCAAAACTACAGCCTGTCTCACTCGTAAGAGTCTTTTTCCTTTTTAAGAGATCTATAAATTACATTATTCAGTACTTCTTAAGCATACTTGCAACCTGGACTGGCAGATGAAATTCAGTTTAGCGCACTGTTATTTGCTGGCAAGAGCCTGAGCTGGCCACGTGGCTGCTCACACCACGGGGGCTGCCTGCAGGCATTACGGCGGAGGAAATACTCCTGAACCCACCACCCATGTTGCCACACTGTCATTAAAATGGAAGTTTCTAGTAAGTTCTCAGATGATGTTGGCTTTGTGAAGTTATACCTCTAGGTCCCTGCTGCACAAAAACAGGAGTTGTGTTGGCAACGCCTGCTTACTGAAAAAAAACCGGAGAAGGCGCAGTGAGAAGCGTGAGCAGCTGCACATGTGCTCGCCGGGCTGGCAGGTGCCGCTGCAGCCACAGCGGTACGTCTCAGCCAGCCCGAATCAGCGGATGCCACACCTGACCCTCAGCACCAGCCCCGGGCAGAGCTTTACCTCGGCCAGCACCGGCCGCTGCGCCAGGCGCAGGAATTGAGCCAGCCCCAGGGAATGGGCCCCGAGCACCGAAACCCTCTCTGTACGCTGCCCGCGGCTGTAGGCTTTGCTTGGTGCATTTTTAAGGGTTCCCTGTGGTGACAGCCCTCTTGTAACCTCACGGCCTGCATTTGATGGTTATTTAAATTAGAAATACAATTTAACAATCACCTTGAGTTTGGTAAACAAGTGATGTGCAATAGCAAAACGAGCAAACAGCATTAGCCCTAGTGTAACCAGGCCCTCCCTTAGCAAGGGGCTGCTCAGCACAAAGACTAATTTAATGAAGCCCAAATTACTAAAAATTTCTAATCCGCTGAACACTTGGTGTGCCTACACACAGCTACATAGAGACTTATACAGCCTCAGCATCACTGCCTTACCTTGGGTTTTAGTTGAAGTGATAATAATCCATCCCTTCCTTCAAGTTCAGCATGTTCAGGTTTGTTTCAAATGCTCCACCTGTCAAATCCTGTGAGGGGCGAAAAAGCAAATTAGCGCAACCAGACAAACTCATTTCCAGCTGTACCAGGTTTTGGTAATTTGGTTCGTCAGACCACAGGAGAAAGTCCCACTTGCAGAGCTAAACACAAACTAACCAAGGCTCAGAAATGTTTCCATTCAAAAATGAAGTGTATGTTTAAAACTTTTAGTGTTCAAATCAGCCTGTTTGCTGGGGGCTGTTGGCTGCCGCGGTCTGCGGCGGCGGCTGCGAGGGCCGTGCTCGGCCCCGCGCTGCAGCGAGCTAGCTGCGCCGTCTGGTTTCCAGCGGACCAAGGCTTGAGTTTGACAAGAGAGTGATTATTTTTTTTTTAAATGTAGATTTTTGACCAATAATTAGCCTGTCTGACAAAACAAACCTTTCATCAAGCAACTGAAACATATTGCACAGTTAAAGGTGTTTCCTTTTGAGCCCTAGTTACGTTATCTGAACAGGAACCTGGGAGGTTTGCTCCATGAGCACTCTTGCAAGGCGGTGATGTCATTAAGAAAACATGCCAACTTCAGCATTTCTGAGCACTTCTACTTTGGTCTTCACGGAGTCCTTAATTCTACTGATCTTCAGGCACGTCACCAAAAAAAACGCACTGAATTAAAGCTCACGGTACTCTAGGAGGTGGGTAAGGAGGTTGCTCGTGTTCTTTTGGTTGGCCCAGAGCAGCAATAACAACGTACGGCAAGTGTTCAGGGCGGGAAGTTACAAAAACAGAGACCAAGTGAAACTGTGGAGTTAAAGGAGGTGGAACACCTCGCTTTGGCTGGAATAACTGGCTTCAAAAGATTGCTGTGGGATCTTTAATGAACCTGAGTTCAGAAACGAAGGTTTCAGTCTCACGTGGAGGAATGCACAGCCAGCTTCCCAGCGCACCCTGGACCCATCAGCTGGGCTGCTCATAAGCATGCTCACAGCATCTGGGTGCTGCTGCGAAGCCTTCCACTCGAGGGGTGCTGCCACCGCCATCAGCAGGGAGCCCAGGAACAAAACAAGCTGACCTGTCTCCTCCAAACCTCTGCATTGTTTCTGTGGCCTGAATTTATACAGGAAAGGAAACGCTTTCAAACCTCTCGCCCAAACAGCAACGCTGTGCCACAAGCTCACAGATTAACTCCCCTTTCTCCTAACGATTCCCATCTACCTGCCATATTCTATTTTCACTAGCGATGCCAAAAAATACATAATCTGATCCAGAACTTCAACAAAAAACCCCCATAACTACCAGTCATGAAATCATACCTGGGCTCGCATGTTTACTAACCATTAAAAAAATAATAGCTAATGACTAATGTGGAGAAGGGCAGGACAGGGCCCGGGGCACTAGGCTTTTTAAGCAAGGGCTCCCCTCACCTTAGGTAACCAATTTCTTATCTGAGCGATAACGCCCTGATTGTGAAAGATGTTGAGTACTTTTTACTTCTTGCAATCAAGAACACTTGATGAAATTTCATACCTTGAAGGACTCGGTCCTAGTTTCGCAATTCAGTCAAGGTCCCAGACCTTCATGGGTCCATCTGCTAAAACTTACCCCTCCTGTCACCAGGGATTCTACCCAGAAATGTAGGTCTTCATTACGCCCTTTAGCCTCCACTAATGATTTCATAAACCCAAGATTGCCCAAGTTAGGACAGGGTACGAAACAGTTGCATTTAGCTTGCTGAAAATGAACCTGCTCTAAAGAAGGGTTAAAAAATATTTTTTAATACATATCTCTGTCTGTATCCCTCTATCTAAAAGATCCCAGGTGCTAAATAAAGCAGGGGAATTACGAACAATTCTCTCCTTCCCAGAGCCCAAGACTGAGGTGACAGAACAAGGCAGGGTTTTACAATAACTGGTCTAACAGTAAATTTACTGAAAACGTTCCACAATCGAACTAGTTTAATTACTGCGACAGGAAAATAAAAATCCCTTTCATTTCAGGCACTTGGAATCCATGCCAAAACAGGGCACAATACATGATTTCTAAGCGTTTTGCTTTTACCTCAAAGCGAGAGAAAATACTCAGTGCAAACCCTTCGGTGAAGTGGTACCGCAGGCTGCTACACCGTTTCGACGAGCTGAAGGCGCGCTTTTATTCTCTTCAGCAAAACCTTGCCTAGGCGCGCGCACACCAAGCAGTTTCGGCTACAGCCCTTTGTGAAGCCATTTTAAAACGCAAACTGAGCGAGGATCACATAGGATGGCTGCTTCTTCAAAAATGATTTCATATGGTAACAGAGGAATGCCAGTGCCAGCGAGGGAGGAACTGCCTGAAAAAATAAATAAGCAAAAACACTGCTCCGAGTACACGGCCAGCGGAGTCGTTTCTTGCAAACAACCCACTTAGTAAACATATCTAATCTTCAAAATTCCCCTCTTAGAGCTGCATGTAAACAGGCAGGTTTTGTCTGTACCAAAACTAAAAATAATCCCCTACCACGAACTGCAAAATAAAAGACAATAAGGCCCCAGGACACTTTCTTCTTCAGAAGGATGGTGATGAACTTCTGTTGGTAAATAATAAAGCTAAATTTGGAAGACTGGGATGTTTAGGAATTTGTTAATGACTTTTGTTTAAGAAATTAGCTACGAGGATCTGCAGCTAATTCTGCCTTACATAAACTGCCAGCATTTCCACGCCACACGGCGCTAGGTTCTAGCTGTTGCGCTGTCGGCTCTCTACACAAGACATGTCCGTACATTCACTGGGGTTTTGTGCGTTTGCTTCTTGCGTGACCTGAAACACAGAGCTGGGGCAAGCTCCTTGCCCTGAATAGTTTGAAAATACAGGTCATTTGTAACCTCTCAAACCCAGGAGTTTTGGTTTTGCCCCCACAGTGTGCAGGAGGATAGCACCCCTTTTTGCAGAGGAATTTTATGTCTCCACGTAGCCTTTCACATCAGCCTGGGGCTTCAACTTGTAACAGCAACATTTTTTGCACAGTGCCATTTGATAAAGCTGGGTGAGCAGCATCAGAGAGGCAGCAACAGGTATTGCAAAAAAGACGTTTTTCATTTGATGCAGTCTTAATATTTTACGTACTTATCCCCTAGCCTACTTTTTCCTGTGCTCCGTCTTTCAAAAAACATGTTGGCAGAAGGAATGTAGAAAAGGTGATTAAAGAAAAGCAAGTGGGCAGTGTTGCTTTCAGCTGTGCCTTCAGATGTGGGCCGCCCAGAAAGCAAGGCAAACTCAACCTATAAATACAGCAAAGACTAACCCTCAGCATTATAATTGGCCTGCACAATATCAACACAGATGAATGAGAGAGTTCAATGCTCTGCTCTTCTTAACCCATTTAGAAACCATTTCCTTTAGTGGTCAGGTCTAGAAGCTTGAAAGCTGCTGCAGACAGGATACCTGAATGTTTAAAACCACAGACATTTATCAACTTGTTTTGTTTTGGTAGAAGACTACTTTCCATGACAAAACTACTACTGAAAACCGTGGCCATTTCAATCCACGCACAACCTTGCAAGTAGTAAGAGTGGGATTTCACAGACTCTGACAGCCTCCAGAAGACTCCTAACAGTAATAAAATACAGAAAGTATGACAACAGCTGAAAGAGGTGCCTAAAAACTATTCCTTCAGACCAGCTGCGAAACCGAACGGTAGAGAAAAGGAGGGTTGGTTGCAGAGCAGGACTCGGAGACCCTCTGATTCCGCTTCTCTCTCCACCGGGTTTTACACTCCCTGCACTTTGATACAGATAGATTTACGGTTCTTATTTCTTAGGTTGCTTGTGGTTTCTCAGGTGATAACAGGGTATCAGGTAGCCCTAACAGAAAAATTTGGTTTCAGTTCTTTATTATAAACTTGTTTTTCTAACAACCCGATTCTCTGTCTTCATAATATTAAATAATATGCTATAATGACACAGGTTCATGTTACAAACTGGTATCAGCATGTTTAAAATCTGTAGAAAGGTAAGCTCCATGACGGGCTTTCACTACGTTGCTACGCAAGTCTATCAGCAGCGCTGTCTGTTTTCCCAGTGCACAATGCTGCCGGAGCTCCATGCGCGTGGATCTTTCTTTACCTCTGCGCTAGGGTGGTTTTGCCACCAGCTCTTAAAACACCAAAATCCACAGTAGCCGCCACGTAACTGAACCATGAAGTGAGAGGGGCGAGATGACTCGCCTGCAGTTTCTAAAGATTTGGCTCCATACAAATGTCTACTGACTTCCTTAAATTCACTGAAAGAGGGAGCTGCTTCCGAGGCAGATTTTAGAAGCAGCTTTACAAACTCTGAAACTGTTTCAAGTAGGTCAAGTTGTGTTTCCAAAGAAAATACTGCATATTACTGAAATGATACTATAGCCTACAGTGTTCTGTGATCAGCAAGTAAAAAACGCTCAGTGGCCGTAAGCGGAAAAATACACCGAAATCACAACTGAAGTCGGGGACCAGAGTTTTCAGGCAAGACGCTGTACAACAGTCTCACTGTAAGGGCTTCACAAAGTAGATGTGCTTTGTAACGAGTCGCACAGATGTTTCATCTAGAGGCTTCCACCCACCATTGTACGTAGCACAAAAAATTAAATTAGTTGTCATATTACCAGCTTATCGAAGAGTCTATCGACCATCAGCAGGTGCTAATGCCCGAAGGTACTTTTGGGCTGGCTTCACAACTCACAGTTACGATCTCAGGGCTGACCGTAAGGTTGGGAGTGCTCAGTTAAAAGCAGACTGTACCAGAGGAGATGCAGCTAATCAATCTTTGACCAGGTCTAGTCGGGCGTTAGAATGTCGGTGTTTACATGTAGCGACAGGTTTCAGTTACTGTTAGAGATATTTTTGCGAGCGTTTGCAACTAGAACGTATTTACTATTTTGCTTTAAAACTTCTGTGTTATCCCATACGCTGTACTTTGCTATTTTAAATATAACAGCAAAATAACTGCTGGTTATCATCTTCTCGTTATGTCATTAGGTCAATTAAACCACTTGAAATAAGAAAGTTACTGCAGCCAGGCACAGAAGAGGCTTCAGAATTGGCAGCGCCAACCAAAACAGTTTTTAAGGTCTGATTTAAAAAAGAAAGCCTTTGCATACATAAGGCTGCAAAATACTAGGACGAAATGAGGCCAGGTGGCTGGCTGTATATGCTCGATGTTGTTAGGCAAGAAAGTAAAACAGATCCAAGCTCCTTTACAGAGGATGTACCTTTTACTGTTCTTAAGACTACTTTACTTAATACTGCTGGTTTAAATCCCTGAAATACTCTGCACAATCAATTTGATAAAAAAAGGCATCTACAATGCATTTCAGTTGCATAGTAAAAGCTTCGAGGAGAAGCTCCTTACAGTAAATAGGAATGTCATTTCATAAGGAGCAAATGCTGATTAGGCACATAAAGCTAAGGCTGACGGTGGTACTCACCAGCTTCACGCAGATGATGAAAGGTGGAGTTGCAGCTCTGAAGTGACATACAGGAATTCTTGGCTTCGGTCTCTCCTGCAGGAAGAAGCAGTAGACTCAGTAGAGGCACACACTCGTCAGCTTAGTTTTAGGAGCTGCTAACAGTAAAAGGGGAAGAAAAGTATTTTGAGACCTCATGCTAAATAGTCAGCTGGTCACAGGCTTCCGCTCATTATTTTGCCAGTCGTTTCCAGTACCCCTTATTTCCTTACCATAGTCTTTCAATACAGTTGTGTTTCTTTGACCGAAGTTAGACATTACACCAGATCTGAATTAAGAGCTTTCTGCTGTTGAAAGGAGGTCTCACTCCTCTCCTCCACTGCCTCTTCCTTACCCCCAACCTCTACTTTTTGCCCGTTCCCAAACAAGTCCCTCCTCGATCTGATCGCAAGGTACGCTGCTTTAATAGCCTACCCCATAAAAAAAAAGTTCCTTCTCTTTTCTGGCAGGTTTTCTGCCACTTCAGTGAGCTGCATCAGCTTACTGTGCCATCAGAGAAGCATCAGAGCAGGCACAATAGCGGGTACAAAGGAGAATCTTTCCCTCTCAGTGGGAGCTGTTAAATGGCTTATGCCCAAGTGGGACTTCACCATGGATCCAGGCTGCAGACTTTTCTAAGGATTCACAACAGGTTGCAGCACAATCTTCGCTATGACTGACCTGAGAGGATGGCTATGTCTTAGGAAGACAAATGCACAGGATCTGTAACGATGATGCTGACAGTATTACTGCACTGGCAGCAAGTCCTCAGTATTCCAGGTCAAAATCCTGGACCCCGGCTGCTTTCATGCAGCTGAAAACACTCAGTAGCTTCCCAGTACAGACTTGGTTTTACAGTTACTCTAGTCTAACCACAAGCTGTACCTGAGGAGGTGCTGCTCCTCCTCTCCCTCTACCCCTCCCTCAGTCCTACTCCCATCAGAGATAAGGATCGTGCAACCTCTGGGTAATTTGATTCACAAGATAACTTGCAAAAGGTAACCCTTGATTTTGAGGATTCCCTTTCTGCCAGATCAGCTAACTGAATCAAATCATCCTGCAGCCACAAGAATGCTAGACCCACTGTAAACAGAGCAGCGGGAGTGTGTGGCCGAGGCCAGCGCGCGACGTCGGACCACCCCTGCAGTGAGCCGGGCTACGCTGTCATGTCAAATCGCGCTCTCCAAGGCTGCGCTCGCAGGGCGCGACCCAACGCCCAGTGAAACTCAGAACTGTCTGTCCCCCGACTGCTGTAGGGACTGAATCTGGATACTGCAGGCCTTGAGCTAATTCCTGCCAGGAGATTAATAGTGCAACAAGACAACATTATTTTTTCTATATGGTTTGTTTATTGCCATCTTAATATCATGCTTCCTTACCTAGGGAATAAAATATTGCTGCCTACAGCTTTAAAATTAAATTTTGATTTTAAACTTTAAACTTCAGTATCCGAAGGAACCCATCAAAGTTTTATTCAGATACAGTGAAACTAATATACAGATAGGTTACAATTAATCACAGAAGCTGTCTTTAATAGACACTTGACTTTTATCTATCACGAAAAAAAGTTCTACTCCCACTTAAAAGAAAAAAAAAAAACCTGTCAGTGAAGGTGATGTTTTACCCCGTCATCTGAATCCTTTCAGAGTAGATATATTTTTGTCACTCTAAACTGACTGCAGTGAGTGTGAGGTCCATGGCTCTGTCTCCGTAGTTCCCACTCCAGCAGCAATCCCCAGCTATCTGGTCTTCTGTCATGGCCTCCTGACCAACACGAGCTGCTACACCCTATCGAAGATCAGCGACGTATTCTTTTACCCCATTTCCCAGAACACTTTCAGATCACAGTAAAGAAAGCGAGAGCACTTGTAACTAACCTCAGATGCTTCGTAAGTGTAGAATCCTTTTGCTATTTTCTTTTCATCAACATCACAGAATGCAATTACCTGGCAAAACAGAAGCAGAGCATTTCAATACCATCCTTTGCTACCAGCAGATACTTCCCCTGCAGTGCATCTATGTAGGTGACGCTACAGGCGCGTGAACGAACACCAGAAGAGGGCAACGCACCCTGGTCCTCCCACCGAGCTTAAGCATTTATTAAATCCTTTCCAGGTGTATCTTAAGGAGATGACCCGATTTTGCAGTTGTCTCTGAGCACGTTATGTTTTTACGAACATGAGAACAGGTGATGTAAGTGGCTGCATAAGAGAAAACATCTATGAGATCACCAACTTCGTCCTCAGCGATATGCTAACATAAACTAAAAACAGAGACTAGCCTCCTCTTTTGGGCACTTCCACTGAACGCCTACGGCTGGATAATACAAGCCTGCCTCTTTCTGCCCGCCCCAAGCATACGACGCAGCGCCAGGTACCTCAGTGTAACAGTGCCGCACGACTGCTTTGGAAGCTCTGGTAATACCAGCCTCAATTCCAGGTCACAACACACCAAAGGTTCGGGAATTCCTGTGGTTTTGGACTTTGTATTTTTCAACTGAAATGTTCAGCAGATTTGGTGTTTAAACACATAATTACCGCTTCATTTTGGTTAGTCTCACTGTAGTTATGGAAGCGTGATTTGCAGCCCTAGTTGCCAAGTATTTCAGATGGTTTTTTATTTGCATTCCTCATAAATATGCAGGCAGATTAAATGCCTGCAATCCAAAATACGCAGTGGCCTCATTTTTGAGCCATCAGGTTGCCAGTAACACTTCGGAAGACTTTTTAAAATAAACATTGCTCTGTTTTCCTCTGACTTCCTCTGGATCTATTCGTACCGTCTACACTGAACTCTTACACTGAAGCAGAACGGTTAAGATAGTTAAGGTCTTGCAGAAATCAATTATTCTGGTGAAAGCTGGATAGCAGTTTTCCTATCTTTTAAAGTGTTGCATCAAAAATTGATTAACACCACTTACTGCTGAGAAAATCTGAAAAGCCAAACAGCTGTTTATTAATTTATTAAGCTAGAGAAGGCTGCAAAAGGCTGGCTTGCTTTCTGTGTCTACAAGTCTCTCCCACACATTTTCCTCCTGTGATTACGATAGTTTTCTTTTACCTAAAGTGACCTCATTCTGTTTGCGCAGGGGAAACGCTGACCCAGAGCACTGGTGTCATAATGCTGAACTTCTGCATTCTTCGTTGCTACTTCGCCCCGACGCAGAGCGTCACCTTTACAGCCCAAGGGCAAAACTGCAGAGGAACAGAGGTGTGTTATGTGTGGTCTCAGGCAACGGCCAGACAGAGCTCCATTCTCTTGCAATAAAAAAGTGTTTCTACACCAAAAATACTTTGGAGATATTTCCACTGCCCAATGGAACAGTTTTGTATCTAAATCCTTAAATACCATAATATCACTTCTTCCCTTAAACTTCAGTGGAAAGTGAAGGCAAACAAAAATACCATGGGGCTACAAACACAGCTGAACACCACCACCATTCAAAGTCAATGTGGAAAATACAGCTAATAAACTTGAGGGGGTGGGCAGGGATAGTCCTTGGAACCACTTAGAGGTAGCCATTCATACCTGGAAAATAGGTTGCTTGAAAACAGGCACCCAAAGAAATAAAGAACAGAATGTTAAGGCAACATTAATTTTTCACTTTGGGGCTGTACGACTGAAGGAATCACGTTACAGGCCAGCAGATCCAGGCTTTGCTTTGGATGACCCTGATGCAGGGGTCGCACTAAGGACACTTCCCTCTGTTTCAGGCATTATAATGGAAATAGGAAGGAGGGAATTTCAGGGCAGTACTAGGAAGTTACTAGACAGTACTTTGTGGCTGATGCAGGCTGGGTTAGGCAGCAGTGAACACAAGCAACTCCTTCAAGCACAAAGACTAGGAACCAGGATCTTTCTTAGGCTTTCTTTTTTCCTCTTAAACACAAGTTAACACGCTTCACATCCCTGGCCCTATTTCCACAACTGCTGTAATGCTTTACTGTAGTTGAAAAATCAGATGGTGTGGACCAAGCTCCATAAACTACATCCCAGCATCTCCTCTACCCATCTTCTTTATATGTGTACACACACCCCTATATAAATATGTATATATGTGAAGGGAAGCAAGTAGAAGCCTGTGTGGAAAGAGAGATTATTTAGCTATATCCTTTTCACTCTGTGTTAACCACCTTTACAATTCTCCAATATGCCCCAAATCTTAGTTCCACTACTAATGTTTTACTGTCCTACAAGCTGTGGCCTTCATAAACAAAATCTAGCAGGACATGTCTTCACTGTCAGCCAACAGGGTTCTGGGAATAAATACAGTCCAATATTTATCTTCTAATAATTGAGGCTATTTTTTCAGCTGCTTATACTCCTACAGATTTTAAAAACCAAAACAAAACACCAAAACTTTTGACATAAGGTAAAGTGAAATTCTCTCTATACTTCAAGGTCAGTAACCAAGAACTCCGTTGCAGGATCTGTGCTGGAGGGTATCGCACCGTTCACCTTCAGCATGTTATAACACAGTTAACAGAAACCCTTGACTGGTGCACAGATTTCTTCTTAACACGAACGGCACTAGAGACCCAAAGATAGCTCTTGTATCGCGAGATTACCCATAATCATCGTACTTCCTCTCATCCTGTGCCGTAACTCACGCCACCCTGTGTAGAAAATGCCGCAGACTGCCTTTGCCACACGAACCGCCCAGCCCCCAGACGTCTCCCACGCCAAACGCCTGCTAACAACAGCTGTGTGGAAAAAAAATTGACAGGTAAGTCTGCGACCAATTTCCCTTGGAAGATGGAAATTGCTCTAACCCTTTTTTCAGTCACCACTAAGGTATCACCACCTATAATTTTCACTGGACTCAGCCAGCTTAAATCTGATATTTACCGTATTATAACACAGGTCAGGCTTGAACGGGCAATTTTTCTGCCAGACTGTACACCATGTGGGTGGCCAAAATGTAAGTCAACTATTTTTCTGACACACACTATTTATTTTCCAATTAAAGAAAATCTATGTGTGGAGTCTAAATACAGGACGCAGGCACAGTTGTTTATCCTATAAGAAGAACCTGAGGCATCAGGCTTATACGAGCTATTTACTTTACACTATTAGGATAAACCCAGAGTTACCTATTTATTTTCCTGCGTTAATGGGCTCTTTCTTGTATCCTTTATGAAGACCACCTATCCATACACAGTGTCTCCCAGGGAGGAACCTATGAATTATAAAGCTGTAAAGCAGTCCTAAGTTGGTTTTTTCCCTCTCCCTCTAGCAAAATGGCTCTTTTGCAATGCCTCTGACAATATGGCACCATTGAAGCTTAGACAGTCCTCGCCTCACACTTCAGTTTAAGGAAATATATAAATGATTACAAAGTTTTGTCTTAAACATCACTTGTATGAAAATCTGCACAATTCCAAAACAAAAAAGACTGCTATTTCTCTCAGCTAAAAACTGGAAGAGACAGCTAGGTATCTGTTATATACAAACTGCACAGTTACTGTAAGGGATCTTTATAAATATGGATTGCAACATACATTAACAACAGTGTAAGGAAAAAAGGAGAAATAGTTTTCTCCCTCATAAGAGAAAGTTTATAGGGCTCAAAAGATAAGATTTACTCAGAAAGAATCTCTGTCGGGGAAGACACTTTTGAGGAAGATAAAAGCACTTCTCTGGCTGGTTCTTTTTAATAAACACAGCAGCTGTGAGAAAGGACACACAGGCTGGGACCATCAGACCTCCCCGTGGTAGGAGATTAATGGGCGGCAGATTAAGCCTACTCCAAACGTACAACCTACGAAGTCAGTCAGAGAGGGCTCGGGGCGCAACTGTAATTATCTGGCTGTTTGAGCCGGGCTACTATTACACAAGAATTAACAGTTTGTTTTGTACTTGACTTGTTTACTGCCTTGTTGGCCACCGCAGAGGATGCTGCCTTACATTCCCCATTCCACTCTGATTTCCTGATGGAAAAACTGAAAGATTTCATCAGCCTAATAATGTCCTTTTATGGTGAATGATGATCATAGGATTTTATTCCCTCATCATATTTTCACCTATGGTCTGCTTTAGGTCTGTAATGATCATTTACAGCAGGCAACAAAAGGTAATCACAGCCACTTGTCACGGTCTGTTATAGCTGGAAGGTCGTGAGAGACAAGTTTTACAAGGGGGAGGAGGGTGTGTGAATAACTTAGCAGAGCATGCCTGAAAAACGGACAACCCTTGTGATAAATGGTCACCTGCACATTGTCTCCTCTCCCTCCTCCCTGGTCTCACAAAACTTACCTTTAAAGAAGACAACCCGCACTCTACAAAATCCCGTATGAGCACACCTTCCCTATTGCATTCTCTCCACATCTCATGCAATCCTTCATCCATTTTAAACTTCTAGTGACCCTCTTGATTCTTCTATTTATAATTCTTTCATTCAAACTAATATAAAGCCTCGGAAGCACATTAATATACATCTCCACAAAAGTTAAATCAATTGTGGCCGTTCATGTCAAAACAAAGTAACTGAAAGCATTATAATGAAGGTTTAAATAGATACAGTTAATGGCAAACAGAACAAGAGACACACAGAGGCATAAACATCTTCCAGTATGCCACAAGCGGAACCATGGAACAAGCAAGCAGCTCTCCATCACGAGCCGAGTCATTTTCAGTATCAGGGTGCTGCTTTTATTTCACCTCTTTAGCATTACAGCCGTGAAGAAGCCATGGGTTCCTGTAAATCCCAAGCGCACATTTCCTGATTCCGCTTAAAGACACTGTTCCATTAAAGAGAGCAGCATCTTCCCGCTTTGCACATCCACGTAACCAAGTTGCTCAAGCGAATTTTAATATCAGACTCCAACATGCAAAATAAGCTTCTAAATATTGTACATACAAGACTTCCCTTATCACATACAACATACGACTGCCTTTATACGTAACAACGTGGGAACTAGTTGCAAGCGTCCCGTGTCGCTAGAACAGACAGCTACAGTAGTTACGCCAGCAACTTCTCCAGTGTGCACGCCTCAGCTGACAAAAGGGATGCTGCAAAAAGCACATCCTCCCGAATGGAAGCAGCAGGGAGACGGCCCCGCCATATTGCAGCATGAAGTATTTGCTACAGTCCAAAAGTGAAGCCTCTATTTTACCCCGTGTCATTTTAGGATGCTTTATACCTGGACTTGACTGAAGCTTTCAGATCTCACCCCCTCTTCTTGCTCTGTAGGCTCTCTTTTAACTCGCTTCCACGCTGTCACTCTATCTCCCACTCCACAGGCAAGGTGGGAGCAACATTCTTCCCTTTATGTTTCTTTGCTTTTACATGTCCCCACTTCAGCTTCTCACACTGCCATTCACATGCTTTCAAGTAGTTAAAATGCTACAAAACTTCCACATTTCTTGCTTTTCTGAGTGAGCTGAAGGACCACAGTTGAAGTACATGATTTAGTGATGTTGCTCTTAGAAAAAAATGTGAAGAGAAACTAATAGATGATTTTTAAATGGGTAACGAGGTAGGAAAAAGGGCGCACAAAACACTTTCTTGAAGCTTTCAAGTTTGCTGCTGGCCGATAGGGTTGTCCTACAGAAAACTTGACGGGCTGGCTGCGTGCTAGGACTGTTTCCATGTCACTAATTAGCTGATGCTTATTTTGTCCTTTCCCCCTCCTTTTCTGTGAGCTACTCGAGCACTATTTTCAGCTATCGGAAATGACACAAAATGTTAATGCTGGAGTTCTCTTTTTAGTTCAAGTTTGATGGAGAATAAAAGACCAGACAAGACAGCTCAGAAACCCTCCAGGCATATGTAGCATCCCAAAAACATTTGGTTTCCATCTTCAGCTGCAAATTATAGACAAGACGGATGTGTTTTAAACAAAAAAAGGTCTGTTTGACTTCATTCTTGCAGAAACGCTAATACTGAACCACTGTCAACTGCGTGAATCAAGAAGGGGACGGCCAGGAAACAGAATTTCCCTAAGAATACTGAGATCCTGGTAATTAATTCATAAAAAACCCCTACTAGTTGAATAATTTTTTTCTTGTGTTGCTGTTTTGCAAAAATACTGAGCCTTGGATTTTTGCCTGAACTCTCTGGAGACAAAGCGTTATTTTAATATTCACCATACAGATGTCTGAAGGAAAAAAGAGGATATTGCTTAGGTGTCCTCTTCGCTTCTAGCACAGCCAGAATTCAAATTCAGACTGTTTTCCAAACAGACTAAAGTAATAATTTGTTAGCGAGTATGAACGCACACAGACTGCTGCTTCCTGGAATGGCCAAAATTTTGTTTTCTAAGAAACAATGCTGTTGGGCATGCAACATTTATATTTTTCAAACATCCCACAAAAGCCTAGTCAGTATAAGAGATACAACTGCTTTGTTTATCAGGTTCTAAAAACACTAGAAACATTCTTTTCTGAAAAAGATGTTTTCTTACGTGTCCTAAGCTTGATAGTTCAAACTAATCAATTCTCTTCCTGAAGATTTAGTAGAGTTTAGGTTTTTTCACAATTTGAAAATAATACAAGCTGTATGTAACAGTTTTGGGGGTTTTTTTGGGGGTGTGGGGGTGTTGTTATTTATTCTAGGAGTATGTGTCCCATATTTTCTACAGGTACTTCGTGCCAATTTAGACCACAACCCTGCTGTGAGTCCACATTCCATCTGAAATCAGTCTCATGACATCTAATGAAATTCTGAATCTCAGGAAAAGGATGCAGCAACAGTGAAACAAACCACAAGAATCTAAACTGACTTAAACTATAAAACCAGCTGAAATGAGACAGTTAAATTATACAGCTTATTTTGGCAATTTTACCTGCATTTCAAAGGGTATTAGACCTTTTAAGAGCATACTGTTTTACACAACTGGACCTTCAGAGGAGAAAATGATAATTATATTGATGAAATACATCCTATTTTGTCTTAAGGACCTTTTGGAATTGTATTTTAAAGGACTCTATTTCACATAACTGATGAATTCATACCCCAGGGCCTCCATTTACAAGACAACACTAGATTCTACTTGTAGATTCAAAATGATGCTGATTCTCTAGTGTTCTCATAATTAACAGAATATACGAAAGCTTGTATTTTGTTACCGTAGTCTTTAAAGGGTGAGACAGGAAAAGTATTTTATTGTTCTTACAGCTGGAAAGGACAAAGCAACAACTATTTACAACTTTTGTTCATATGGGATTTGAGACTCTCTGGCAAGAATTGAAGATTAGTCACAAAATACCTGAAGGATTTTTGAGGAAAAGTGTAACATGGAGTTTAACTAGCCTCCTTTTACTGTTAATAATTTTGAATAAAATGAAAACTGCCATGAATTACCTACTGCAAATTTTTTGAATTTATTTCCTGAAACTCCAGCAGCATAATCCTTTGATTAGCACTTAAGAAGGGAGATGTTTTAACTACTTCCGCAGCCTTCTGCCAATGACTTACTATGAAACATTGGGGTATCATTTAAGCTTCCGTTCTGAGACGGATAGAGTGGGGGTCTTACTTTTGGAAAAGCTAGGAAGTTACAACGGCAATCATAACGAGCCTGACTAACTACATAAACTAGCGCTTTAATCACTACAGATAACACTAATTTAACCAGAAATTACCTATCTAAAAGCTTGGCCTCTACTCTCACTTAGGATGATACAAGTCACTTTCTGAATCTGTTTATCTTCATTGGTTATTGAGAAAACGTCTGAATACTTCAGATAACATGTGAGACAGTGGTTAAAGCTTGATCGCTCTGTATGAGGTATTAAGGATCGGACTGTGACTGCATTTCAGCAGTAGTTTTCTGCAGTACATTTGCAAAGTGAGTCATACTTGGCACGAGCAATTGCATCTGACATGTAAGCTTGCTGAAAATGTCTGGTACAGTAGCCAGTAATTAATGGGTTAATGCCAGTGCAATATTTCAATATCAAACTAAAGCATACTGGAATATCTGCAGTTGTAGCCTTGACAGAAGCAAAAGACTATCATGGCCTGCAACCCTGCCAAAGCAAACGTTATGTAAAGGTCAGCTGGAAAGAACGTCAAGATCCACTTAATTAGAACCACACCGTCAGCGCTCGCATGCTGGGGAATGAAGGTTGTTCCTCAACGAAGAAGAGCTAAGCTTTGGTTCTTTGGCAGAGAAGTAGCAAAACCCCACCAATATTATTTTTCTCTTGCCCTTTTTGTCATCTCTGCAGTGGCACCTTCAAATTATCGTTGTGTTTGCTCAACAGGATGTGAAGTCCTGAATGAATCACCTACAGAAGTAGGTGGCAAACATAACCCAAAGCTAGAGAGGTGTTCTAGCTCAATATCTCCATGTTCTAGCTTACCCTCCATTTTGGCTTGGCATAAAAAAAGCTAGGAAACAAAACAAAACCAAAAAACCCCAACACCTAAGGTGCTGAGACACTGCTACAAAAACAGCATAGTCTATTTTTTCCATAACATCTCAAAAATCTAGCAGACGAGCTGCCGCCTCTTCCCTTGGAACTTGTTTTCTACTTCTCGTAGTTTTGCGGACAGAAAAGTGCAATGGTTGCTAGTAAGTTCATGGAATTCTCAAAGTGCTCTGCAAAATACTAATGAAAGAGAACATTTTCATTAACCCCCCAAAGTCATGTGCACGCTGCACCGCATGACCAAGATAACTCAATATATTTAATGGATGCTTCTGTCCTCTTTGAATGAAGTAACTGATGGGAGACACACCGCATTTAATCTTCATCCTTCACACAGTTCACCCACCGCCACGTGATGGCAATGGAAGAGGGATGGCACTGGAATATCAAGCAGGAAATTCAGGTTCACTTCTTGCATTGTGTATTTACTGTATGAGTGTCTCCCACGTCTATTCAGTAACTTCAGCTATGGATATACAAATTTCTTCTATTTTTTATGTGTGTGTGGTCTGAAGGCCACAACATTAATCAAGTTTATATATGTATTTGTCATTTTGTCTTCCCATCGGTATTTTTAAGAAAAGAAAACATATTTGGCAATAAAATGAATGTTCTGTGGCTTTTTATAAGAAACAGCCATCTGACATTAGCCCTAAAGCCTTTATCTAACAAAAAGTTATTACGCAAAAGAAAATGCTATAAAAGTACAGTATTTAAACTCTCGGACAAATCTCTCCTGAGAAATATCTGCCACTGCCAAATATAAGTAACCTCCACATTTTCAATTGACTGTAAATTGAATTAGATAGTCACGTGCAACAGTTTCTGCTCGCCTGTTCACCCTGCAGCCCACCCCTCTTTTTAAACAATCGAGCTTTTCATTCAAAAGCGAGTTACAGTACAACTACTCCCAACACAAACCAGGTCGGTCAGCACCCGACAGGGACCTGTCCAGTATCCGCTTAGGAATGGGCAAGTATTATATGTGAATGAATAACCCTGGACAAGGCAGTTTAGTGTTATACCACCCAAGAGTTATTCTGCTCACCTTGGGTGCCTGGCTACTACGCGGTTAGGTACACACTAGCAGGCCATAAACAGTTCCAGCGCGTCTCACCTACTGCTATGCTTAGTCAACAGCAAGTAGGGACTTGGTGCATATGTTGCACTACATACACACCATACGCTCTAAATAAAATGCCGTATTTTAAAAAGAAGCATTTTAAAAGAAGAAATATGTTATACAGCATATTGAGAATTCCCCTGATTACGTTAATCATCAACTCGTACTTTGGGGACACAAGATCTTATGAGAATTTTGCTACATGATGTTAGAAGGAACAAGGAGACACATGAAAGGGAAGAAAGTGGTTTTAGTGCAGATGTTACCCACTCTTAGTAGCTCACCTTTTTCTGATTAGCTGGTGACAAGCTTCTGTAGAGCTTCTTGCCTTGCTTGCCAGCGTTCCAAATGGTGAATGATGCCCAGGAGCTCAGGACTCTGTCTTCAAGAAACCTGACTCGGTGATTCCAGATGGTTCCCCTGGAGAGTTAGAAAAAGGGTAGATTTTGACCAAACTGATTCACACAATTAAAGAAAGAAAGAAAAAAAAAAAATCACACCAGAAAACTATACTAGAAATTCTGAGGGAACTGTTGGTAGAAAAAAAAGAAATTCTGTGGAAGTTCTCAGACAAAAATCATTAGGATAGATTCGAAGCCGTAGCTAAACCATTATCACCTTCAAGAACCCTAACAGAAGACTACAAGATGCTGAAAAACTGTGCCTCTGGTGACCGAATTCAGTACCGATAATTCCAGCTGCCCACCAATACGCTGTTTGCCCATACCCACACTCAGCATAGGGACTGCTCCGTAACCATGCAGTGCATACAGGCAAATGATCTCCCAAACCCAAGACATTCCAAATGTTCACGTTCCAGCTGTCCATGCATTCACTCTCCTTTGTCAATACGAAGTCGAAATCTCACAGATTCAGACTCCAATCGACCCAGGTATACAGCCCAAGGCTACAATGAAATCCATTTACGTTGTGGTATTCAGCGCGAGTCTCCAACGAGTCAGTTTTCACAGCTCTGAATCAGCAGGCACCACAGAGCAACACAAACTACCGGCTGTTACGCACCGCTCGCGCTGTGAGGGTGCATGCACGCTCTTTAGACCAAACCAGAGCGATTTAATTTTAAAGGTTCCAGAGTATTATTCAGCAGTGATACGAGCATGACTGTGTCTTTATTTGAAGATGACTTTTATAAGAACTAGCATTTCTAGAAACAAAGAGCAATAAAAATCCCTTTTTTTGTTTTGTTTTGGAACAAGTGGCACGCCTCACAAAACTTCTTAAGATATGCTTTAGGAAAAAAAGCAAGCTGGCAGATGTCTGGGTCCAATCACACCTTCAGGTTTGTAACAAGTCCCACAATACAATTTAAGCCAAGCGGTTGAGGTTAGCAACTGTGAGACTAATACCGAATGATGAACCCCGTGGCTTTGGAAGCAGCACCAAGGGAACACGGACCATCTTTAAATACTGAAGGCCCGTTGAGATCTTCCATAAGTTCAAGACAGGTTCTCAGAAAGAGAAGACAATTTCAAGGAAAGGATTTGTTCCTGGACCATTCCTCCTGACTCTCAGATCCACTTTGACAACTACAGCTTTTTTTGTGTACGTGCACGCGTACGCGCATTTCCAATCGCTGTCAATCAGGTACGCTTTTAAAACAGCAGTTCCCACCCTACAGTGTAAGATTTAAGACTGCATCATTTACAGTGGTTTCAAGAAAACTGCCTGTTGTTAAGATGATCTGTTTTATGCCCAGGTTCCTTTAATTTTCATTAACTAGGAACCTCTCTCATACTTAACAGATAGTTTTCTAGATACAATAAATTGATTTCCTCCAGTTATCTATGGACAAATCTTCCCAACCGGCATCTCTTAAACAAGGCACCTCAAGTTGAAAATTTCTTTCGTAGGAAATTCTGATCAACGTTTGTCTTTCCTTGCTGAAAGCATTTCTTCAAATAGGTTTTTCCATTTGCTTTATCACGACAGAACATAATACACTTTATAGCAATTGTTACAGATTGTTCTACAATTTGTAATACATCTTGTGATCCAAGAAATTAGATGGTGCAATTAGTTAAAGCATTAACGGAAAAAGCCTAGTAATTTTCCTGTGAGATCCTAAAGCTGCCTATGGTTTTCTTTGTCTTGGGAAGCATGTATATTTTCCTACCAATATACCTTCCTCACAGTTCAACTTTGAGCCCCACTTCCATCTATATCAAGTTGGTATGGAATTTAAACAGCAAAATACTTAAAGAATATGTTATTTCTTCTGCTTCAAATAAGGCTTCTGATTCATGAGTCAGCAGAGGTTATCGTCGGGCAGCTACAGCCTGCTACGTGTGGTCTGCAAGTGCAGCTTGCCGTTCCATAGAAAAATCAAAATCCATTTGAGCTTCCTTGCTGTTAAGGATCTAAACTGCCCGGGCGGGCAGAGAGTCGGGAGCAGGAGCTGCTACAGCTAATGCTGTTGTCAGTCATTCTCAACGACCCGGACTGCTCCGTCTCCTAGTTGCACTTCTGATTATCCCTAATCCTGTGTGCATCACACCAACTTTGGTTCCCTTACAAAACGCTAAGTACATGACTATGATCACTAGACAAGTCTGATGATCTGGCATTACAGTCACATATGACTTCTATTTTCTTGATTTTTCAAAAATCTTCAATTTTTTTCATTTTCAAAATTTCCCTTTATCTAATGGATTATCAAATGTCACAAAGCCAAATTTATTGTTCCAAATTATTCTTATGAAGTATGCATCTGAGGTACAAGTATCACACTGGAGGTCACTGAGGTTAATAGGTAACCTGATTTCTTCCAAGAAGTTTGTTAGCGAACTTTTCTAATATTTTACTGATAGGAATTTTGTGTTGTTCCTTCACATCCCTGAGTTATCGTTTGAAAAAGACGAAACCCTCATAGCACTAAGACATATGGATTCTTGCTGGGATTATTAGCTAGCTCCAGCGAGCCCGCTTCACTTCAGCGTGCAATTTTTGAGCACAGCCAAATCCTGCTTAGCACTTCATCATTGACTGTAGCGTGAATAGCTTGGAAAGAACTTCACTCACAAATAAATGTACCTAAGAAGAACAGTTACTCCATATAAAGTTTCCGCACTGTTTTGAAGACTATGGCCGTACACCAGCACTTCAACTAATGGAGGAAAAAAATCTTGGATTCGACTGCAAATCTCTTCTAATGCAACCACAAGCTGCATGCCTGCCGCAAAGCTTTAGCTGCTGCTGGCATCCTTTGACACTTGCCTTTTTCCATGTCCATTAGAGCATAGTATATTCCCAGAAGAAAAGTTAAAGCAAAGAAATATGAAGGTCAAGTAGTTTTCCAGGATCACTTTACTGGAAATTTTAGAGCTTCTGCTAGCTTCTAAAAAGGAAGATTATTGCTTTACACGTAAATGGAAAGGTTTTAAAACTGATTTTACTTTGAAATGTGACTTCAAAAGGATAACACTGTATTACATTCCAGAGGCACTTCAGAATCTGTGCTGTTGACTTGAGTGACAAAGGCAAGTTTCTTTTCCACTTGAGTTTGCAAAGTTAAGAAAGGTAAGGGAAAAACAGGCAACGTACAAGGCACAAAAATAATCATCATCTAACTTCTAGGTGTAGGGCAAACACTGGAATCTACATCCAGGCACACAGAAAATGTTCTTGTTACTCATGGAAGCGTCCTGGGACATTTAGTATTGGTTGCTTCCAGACAGCATGCATTTGCTGTCTAGGCGATGGGCGCCTGTATTCCACACAAGTCCCTACAGAGGTAAAACTCAAGCAGACCAAATCTCGCTGTTGGCAATCACCCACAGACATCAGGCTGAAGCAGATTTACTGACCCACTCCTACCCATGAACGGTATAGTGAGACACGCAAGGGCGGAAAGCGTGTAAGGGAATTGCACTCAGAAGGATATGAAACTCATTAAACTCCAGATTAATTGGATCGCTGTTCAAATACAAGAATATTGTCAGGCAGCTTCATTTAAACACCAATAAACAGCTTTCTTAAATATCTATTTTGGGTTGTGAAAATTAAGCAAATATGCTCAGGACTTGTGATTTTTTGCCTGCATCACTACGAGGCTTTCTTATGAAAATGCCCACAGAGAAGTATTTAAACATCACGTCCCCATATCACGTATGCCCTTTTTGATGAAACTTTTAACTTATAGCGAACACTTTGCAGTCTTGAGGTAACCCTGAAATACTTCTAACAGTGCAAGCCGAGATCATCAGATAAATACAAAATTGAGGGGAGATTTTGTGACTAAGCTTTAGAGGGACAACCATAGACTTAACCTTTGCGAAAACGTGCTCTGCACGAACAATGTGTCTCACACGTTGGAGCAAAAGGTAGCTCACAGAGCGTCAAGAGAGAGAATTTCAGTTATCCCCTTCAGGCTTCCGGCTCACTTAGTTTGCCACATTTTTTGATGTTTCCAGAATAGATAACTGGGATTCCTGCCTTGAGGTATCAGGGAACACCATTTTCCCATCCTTTAAGAGCCAGTGCAGGTGCAGCAGACGGGAACTGTAGCAACGTGCAAATGATGATTAAAGAAAATGCCTGAAACGATCCAGAAGTTGTACAAACCACTACTCAGAGACAATTCTCACAGCTATTTTCAGATTTTACATTATTACATATTCATAGCCACCAGCAAAAACTAGGAGGTGTTATTCCTCTGCATCATCCCAAATTGAGGCTGCTTCTCCTACCCACATCAGAAAGGATTAAAGCAAGCAGTTTCACAGTAGCCTTTAGTATCACTTCCTTGCCTGTATTCAGCTAGTAAGATTTTCCTCAACCAGAAGGTGGGATACAAATTCTTCTGCTTGTAGAAGGTGGTTCCCACACCCTAATGCTCCTCTTTGACCCAAATTCTTGAAGTACATTATTTTCCCGATTTCTTTCACTTTCTTGTCACTTCTTTACTTTACAAAAGAAATGTAAGTAGTGTACATTTTTCTACTTGGAAAAAAACATTCTAGAGGTTCACATAATTTTCCTAAGATCTCACTTGCTGTGGCCCCGCAATACTCATCAGTTATGTAGTCTGGAAGGAAGATGAGGAGCCAAAATTCTGCCGGAGTGAAATGAGGGTATTCATGCAGCGGGTGAGAATGACGACGAAGTGTGTTCCTCCGTCCCAAGTAGTTATTACCATACCATCCACCCAAGTAATATAACAATGGAGCTCTGTTAGAATGTGTGGTGACCTACTGACTGAATACAGGAGTCAAGAAACATCTGCTCTACTCCTATTTTGAAATGAAAGATAATGTGACAATAAAAGCTATATGATTTAATGTCTGAGCTCAGTTAAACCTCGCCATATTGTTTGACTGCCTTCCCCCAGCGAGGCTACATAAGTGAATCAACAGAGCAGACAGATGTACAAGTACTTGAGAAATGCACAAACACAAGCCCAATATCCTACACAGTACTGGAATTTTAGGCATTGATTACCATCCACAGTAACACTATAAATCTGACCTTTTCTATATGCGCCGGTCCCGCACGCTACTCAGGTAACACCAGACAGGAAGAGGAGCTGTTCCAGTGAACGGCTGCTTCCAGTGGGTCTTTTGTTCATGGCAGGGTGATAGAATTTTATATAATAGGTGAATCTCACCTGATAGATAATCCGAAGATGGAAGAACAGACAACTTTTCAATCACAGTGAGAGCTGAAGGAATGGATTCTTTACAGCTAGTTTTGCAGGCCGAATTCAAGGCCCTTACAATCCAGAGGAACTTCAGAAATTAATCCCATTTGAACCTTGACCATACTGGTGAATAAACTGATTTTTTTTTTTGTCGTCGTTGTTCTGTTGAACTTCATGTGAACTTATTAATTGCTGGACTATATCGTCCCTCTGAGTTATTACATTTACACTGTTAATAGGTTCTATTAATGTCTGAGTTCATCTTCAGGCCGTGGGTCATTAACTGAGGCATGGTTTGCATTGTGGCCTATTTTTCATGAAAGGCTTATTAAGAAAGACAGAGACTATCAATGTTAATGCCATTTACTTTTCAAGACTCTAATGAGGTCATTAGTTTCCATGTTTAATTGAAGCGCCAAATGCAAGCACAGAAGATAAAAATGCAGTTGACCTCATCTTTATTTCAGTTGTGCAGGAATATGTTACGCTATTCCTCTCTCCTGCCTATTTTTGGATGCATATGCCTTTGCAGGAAATGAAGCAGGCATTCCTGCGCTCATCAGCGATACGGGACCCATGCCTCGGAGTACCTCTAAAACAACTCAATGTGTGTTTCAGACTGAGTGCCTGTTCTCCTTTGCTTAGATGACACTGGAAGCTTCTAGTGCCTGAAACCAGATGGTTTCAATAGATTACGTAATTTTGGTTATTTCTGCAGAACAAGCTCTTACAATATTATACTCGTTCTGAATACACGGCATATGAAGTTACCGTAAGCCTTGTAAGTATGGTTCACATTTTCTGCATAAAAGGGAATCGCCTGAATCTCAGAGGGAACGTACAAACCTTATTTTCTGCATACACTAAATTTCTCTTGACCAAAACCTTGTACATTGCCACAAAGGTTAGCTACCTGCCCCAACTGCCTGTCATGAGCAACACTACCTAAAGACAAGTACAATGTTTTATTGCTCATCTTCTTCCAAGCTGACTTTTATCTCGCAGTGAGGTACATTGTTTTATATACAGTCCCTTTTGGCAAGATAAAAATCTATGAATTTTACAATGTTGTTATTATACACCAAACTTTCTTACTACAGTACTTCTCACTATAAAGGCAGCTCTGATACTGTATCACACCAGTGTAATGCAGCTATGTAGCACAAAGTACACACAGCCCTAGGATACAAGCTGTAATGTGAGAGAAAATGATTTAGATCTAGAGAGATACAATATGTGGGATTTTGTGTTGTAAATTCCTGGCTGAAGAGAAGTTTCTCAAAACTTGCCTCGTTCGTTCCCATTGAGCAGGTATCCATCGTAGACTTTAGATGCAATCACAGTGAGAACGTTTATATTTCTGTATGCACCTAATGAAGTCTAAATATAGACTGTGCTTCGTTCCAATTTTGTCATACACCCAAAACATTTAATAATGCAATCTGATGCCTCCAGGGTAAGGGAGAATGCAAATAAGTTTTTGTTTCCTGCTTCACCTCTAGATATTTGTTCCAGAAGGATACTAATCAGAGGAAATGACCTAAAAATCATTAGTGTTTACAATCATACATACTAAATAAAAAGAACTAAATGTTGCTTGCCAAGTAGCTTTATATATATTTTAGGAAGTCTGAAAATGCAAAATCAGGCATTTTTTTCCCCTGAACAGTAATGAAAGACACTCGTATAAACTGAAATCAGCCCACAATAGGCTATAAGCGACTGTCGCCTATAGGCTACAAGCTTGTACATATTCCTGTACAAGTGACTTTGCTGAAAAGCCTGAATTACACACCTTTGTATAAACAAGTCCTATTAACCAGCTCTGTTTTTTAAGACTGAAACTAGGCATAAACCATTTAAAAGAAAAAAAAAAACAACAACTTTCCTACAAGCATCATTTTGGTCTCAGACAAGACATTGACCTGCTTGGTGAGTTATTACTTCCAAATCCAGGTCTAGGCTAACTCTGAAAATTCAAAGACAACACAGGCCAATGGTGAAAGGCAAATGCCACAGAAAACTGCTCAAACCAAACACACCATAAAAAAAAAGAGACTTCTAGGAAAGGTAGAAGGTGCACTAAGTAAGGTGAGCTGACCAAAAGGCAAATTTGGAAAGACCCAATTCAAATTATAAACTTAAACATTTGTGATGAGTCCATTAAGCTCTTTTTGCTCAATGCGCACCTCAGCCTTTAGAAACAAGCGCTGGCCAACCCGGCACAGGTCAGGCAGCAAACGGGGGAACAAGCCAGTTAGAAGAGATGTTACACAACCTCACACTGGAACGGTCGCACAAAATATTATTAACAGTAGTACCAGCAAAAGCCAAGAGGAAGAACAGCTAGCCTGACTTCTTAGAATGAGACAAGAAAGGCGCCAATTTGGACAGGCAAACTGCACATCTGAAACAGCTTACAGTATTTCCACATTCTCACAGCATGTTGTAATTCAGGGTGCTTGTGCCACACAACCTTGTAGATCTGAATAAGCAACAGCTTGCAGTAAATTCATAACAAACTCATTTCCAAGAATAAGATGTTTTCCCACAGCTACAAGCAACAGGCTTCCAAGTGTTCTAGCATCCCATGATGCATGGCTGAAAGGTTTGTACCTAACTGCCAAAACGAAAAGAGAAAAAACACCCTTACATTTAAACACACACACAAAAAAAATTACCTCATAATTGTTTGCAAAATCCAAAGAATATCTTCCATTTGCTTGGAATGACTTTCAGGGTTAAATGATTTTACATACATATGCATACATAAATATATGTATTTATTAAAATCTATAGTGACAATAACCATGTGCATGATAGTTACGCTAGCATCCTATAGTATTTACAGTTATACAGTAATATAGTGATATACAGCTAAAATGCACAAAAAAAGTTTTGTTGTACTAGTCAGTTCTACAAAGCCAAATAGGATTGACTGAAAAGTGTATTAATATCATTAAAACAGTTTCCTTAGTTACCACTGTGATTCTGGTGCGGGACTCCTAAAGGACAGCAGAATTGGCATAATTTTTCACTAATGTCAGGGCATAAGAGAAAGGACGGACTTTGGCTCAGCTTGCAGGACTTCTGATCAGGAAGAATGCCTTCGAGGGGTGAAATGAGTGTGCAGAGGCATCACCGATTGACACTTTAACATGTTCTTTAAGGGTAGACCAGCACTATAAAAGCAGCAGGCAACAGCTTACACGGAAGCACCTGAGAGAATTACTCCTAAACATCCTCAGGCATTTTTCAAACCTCATTATCTGATTTCGATGGTTTAGACCTTTTAAAACAGGAAAATAATATACGTAAATGCAGCACATTATCAGATGAAAGGTTTAGTTTGTTGGTTTTTTTTTTCAGAAGAAGGTTTTTGTTGGCATTATAAGTTTCTGTTTACTTTTTTGGAAGTTGAGACAGTTCATTTTGAAATTAAGCTTTAAAATTAAAAAAATATTTTCTTACATTATGGTTCACACGGCAAAAAATATGAGAATCAAAACCTCCCATATTAAAAATCTTAATTAAAAACCCCAAAACAATTTCACCACTAGGATATATTTCAAACACGTTCTTGCAATCGTGTTCAAAGTATTGGAAAAGTTACCACCTCACTGCTTGCTTTTGCCGTGTTCAGCAGATGAGATACATAATCATACGAAGTATTCTTAATCTGCCTTGAGGGTAAGAAACTCAGATGCTTTAAATAACCAGAGAGGTTATTCAGGCAGATTACGAGATCGCACGTGATCAGCTAGTGTCGCAGCTGAGGGATGGTAACTGGAAGTTGAGAAAACAGTACTGCTGTGAAATTATTTCGAGAACAGTTCCAAAGATGAAACAATTCCTTTGAATATATGTTAAATGTTAAAATGATAAAATGCCCCCACCCCATCCCTGCCTCACTAAATCATTAACACAGGCACACCGATAGGGTACAGGCAACAGGATCCGAACCGAAGACTTCAGTTCCTAACTCCAGTTCCAGCATTACAGTATGTCACTCGAAAGGAAGCTGTAGCAAGGACGAACAGAAAGGTAACCTTCCACCACCAAAAGAGGATACCACCAACACATTATGCTTGCCTTTCAGCCTGTTTAAAACAACCAAACCGACCCCCAAACAATTAAACACAACCAGGTAATTATTTGGCTGTGGGATGTCTTGAAGAGATTAAGCATCTTTGCTGCCAATCATCCAAGATGAAGATAATTTTTAAGTTCTACCAGAAAAATGCAACTTACTCTAAGACGGAATGAGTTGCAGCCTGTGGATGGTAACGGTACAACAGGAGGCAATGGTTTACTCGAAAGACTCCACCACCCTTTTGGATATGTTTATAAAAAAACAGCAAGTCTTCTGGAACACCCTGCAAGAGAAGCGGTTATTTCAAACCAGGAAGCGACCAGTATTCAGAGTCACATTTGAAGGCACATTTTGTTTTTCTGCCAAATGAATAATGTTTAACAATTTTATTCATATTCTTTTGTATGTCTCCATGAAGTTATCTAATGGGCCATTAAATAATCATATCTGTAGAAAAGATAAAGCTATTTAAAAAAGCAAGCAGTGCTATTTAAAAAATGAAGTACAGCTGACCACAAGGACAGAGGTGGAAAAATAAACATCATCTCCTTTTGAAAGAGATCTAAAGCTTGGTACAGGTTCGCTCCAAACGACAGAAACCCAGCTGCTGAGGGGTTCATGAAGCCTGAAGCGCCAAGTAACCAAAGTTTACTGAAAGGGACCAGTGACTTCAGAGGAGTGGTTTTCCATTTTACTAGAATTGTCGTTCGTTCTTTGCTTGCCATATGTACTCCGGTCTCTACTTGGAAAAGTGAATCAGGCCCTACAGTAAGGGACCTTAACAAAAACCTTACTAAAAACAACCTCAGAATGAGGCAACATCTGAAAACAAAACTTTTTTCTTGCAACTTATCTGCATGGTACATTCTTCCTGATGGGACTGCGAGCAATAGTGCTGAAACACTGCAAGAAAATAAATCTCCTAGAATTGCGGATCTATCACGCTCTAGGAAATCTTAGAGATATCACGATCACATGCAACATTTCCCACCTAAAATTCTGAAAATCTTCATGCCCAAGAGACAGTATCAGAAGGGCAATCTTGTGGCACATAGTATTCAATTACACATCACAGTATACGAAAGCATAAACCTGCCTTTAAAGATACAGCCCCATACCGAAGGTAAAAAAAGTAGCATCTGTTTACATTTTGCAATGGTACAACTTCTTGAAACATGGCTAGAATATCCCATTTTTCTAAGCTTAAATACAGATTTTTTTTCTTTCCTCCAACCCTGTGTTTAAAAGGTCACATGATTTTATCAGGCTAAATATCTCTGCTGTATAAAACCAGGTGGTCCAAATGTAATATTTAAGCGTAGCATCAATAAAAAGCTGAAAGATAACATGACAAAGTTGTGGAGGAAAATTAGAAGGAGGGAAAAATATTGAAATACATTTCTTGCTGTAGGCAATATCATATACATGAATAACTGGGGAATAAACCTCAACCTTGACTTTAGGTATTCTATTTCAACACAGAAAATAATAAAAGCACAAGTTAAAAAAAAAAAACCACAATTTTTTTCCCCATTACCACAGCTTCTGAGTTTCTTCCATAATTAAGAAACCAAGACTCTATAATTAAAGTGCTGGACACACAATCCCGCTGTGGTTTCTTCTGGCCTTCTAGTTACAAGAGCAGTACAGTTCAGTGACCACACTGAGTGTTCATGTCAGACACGGTCTGGGCCGAGCAGTCAAGGGGGGCTGCTGGGGGAGAGAAATGAGACAAAAAAAGCTTTGAACCCTGGAAACCAAATCCAAAACACTCAACTGAACATATGTATCTTGGGAGAAATCAGAACCAAATCAAGCTCTGTACTTCGCAGCTCCAGACTTCACTATATAACAGATTGATTTAAGGCGCTGAATTGGGCCACACTCCCACATTCAGAATTAAATGGATTCTGATCTGATAAGCTAAGGGGAGCTTATCTGTAGCTATTGTTTGTCTTCGTAGATATTTGTCTGACTTTGAGTTTAAGAGCTCCAATGCAGAAGAAAACTTTCAGACAACTTCATACAATTTATGCTTTATATGAACCTACTTTGAAAGCCACAAAAGAAATCTGGGGGAAGTTGGAACAGCAGACAGCAACCACAGTCATCAAGAATACAAGAAAAACACAAACTCAGATTCTTTCCATTTATGTTGTAGCCCTTTCTATCATTTTCTTATTCTGGACTTTGATGGAAATACTGAGAGTCAGCAGCAAAGTTTAAACCTTTTTCTCTTTTCCAGCCACGCACTAGACTGTCAGGCAGGGACAGATTTTGTAGCACTCATCACCGTACTGCGGCGGTCATATTTTGATTCAGATCTATGGTTGCATCACATACATACCTGCAAGTCATTTTCTTTTGGATAAGCATTTACATTATTCAAGATAACCGTTAATATGTATATAAAAAAAGAGAGTTACTGCAAAAGTTAAAGGACCTTGCAGAATGCTGTTTGGTTCTGGAGTGCTCTCGTCCTCTACTTCAACTGGCAGAAACACTTTGAAATGAAGTACACTCACCCTTGGAATGAGCAGGTGCCTTGTATTGCTCAGCAGTGGCCTCTCACGTTACAAAGGAGCAGCACTGCCATGCGTTTTTCAGGGGAGGAAAGATGTTGACTGTGTTATAGATCCTGCAGGGATGGGACTTCCTATGGCTCTTGAGCGTGCAAGTTTGTTGCAATACAAGAGTTTCTTCCCAATTGAGACAGATTATTGGATCCAGATGGCATTTTAAACACCAGGACTCTTTGTCAAACAACGCAACTTTCAGGGAAAAAGCTGTTTGAACACTAAAGGGATATTTTAATGTATTTTGGGAAAATTAATACCCGTAGCTAAAAGTATCAATTAATGATCCAGCATTTCAGCAATAGGCTACCACATAAATAGCTTTCAGCACTAATAAATACAATTAAATTGCATGGTTTACATGTTACTGGATTACATACAGAATTTTCCACATTATAGGCAAACCCCAACCCTACATGCTCTGCTGCGCTAAGGGACAAACTCCTTGGCCTGCCTCACTCAAGCAGCTGATGAGCACCTCCTACCGACAAACACAGCCTGCGCTGTTCTGACCAGCATGCACTAGCCATGTGCAAAATCATCGTTCACTTTAACACATCACTACTAAACAGGTGAAGGATTTGTGTTTACCCAGTATTTTGGGCAAGTATCACAGAATCACACGCAAAGAATCACAGAATGGTCAGGGCTGGAAGGGACCTCTGGATGGTTGCCTGCACAGATGAGGGGATTGATTTTCTATACACAATGGGATGTCAAGCAGAACCTAACCTGAATTCAAGTAATTCCTTGTTCAGGGACCAAATATTCCACGATTGTTCCCGTCACCTTCTCTTCGCTCACTGCTTCTCACCCCTAGCAGATCACGGTGCATGGAACAGTACTCCAGCTACAGTGTCCTCAACATATGTACTTGGGCAACGCGGTGCAAGCCACCTACCACTACCACAAGCAATTCTGGCTACAATTTTTGCATCAGTAGTGTTGAGGAGCAGCAGTAGGGATGAAGATACTAATCAGCAATTTTTGGAGGACTTCTAATGAAAGAGTGGCCCTCTGCAATGCTGTGACTAGTGACACCTGGTGAGAGATCATGCTGTAGCCCTGGGATGACCAACAGTAACTACTGCAGAACTTCAGGCTGACAGAAGTTGGTTTTTTGGTCACTTGGACATACATTAGGTTGTACAGGCATAAGCACTATAGAAGAGCTGCCTTCTACTGCTAAACCTAATAAAGGAGATTGATTCTGTGGCAGAATCAATCTGTCCCAACTTCCTCATCCATCTCATGCATTGGATGGATCTCACCTCACCCATTCAGCCTCCTCTCAGTCACGCTTCCCCTGCCCCTTCCAGCTGACAGGCACTCCAGCAGAGGTGGCAGATCCTTGTGAGCAAACCCAGCGGAGATTCAGCCTATGCAGAGCAGTCTAACTAGTGAAAATCAGAAATCTAACACTGAATGTTTTCTATATCAAGGATACAGTCATTTACAACAAAAAGCGATGACAAAGAAGACAAGGGGAGTAAATCTATCCACACATGACAAAACCCTTCAGGTGTGGGAAAGCTTAGCCCTTCCTCGTGATCAGAGGCATCAAGGAAAATCGGGCTATAATGTGGTACACCTTTTGCAAACCAGACAGCAACATCAGGGTAGTTGTTAGACAGAATAACCCAAATTGCTTTAATTCCTCAGAGGAGCCCAAATTGGTGAATGGAAAGAATGAATCAAAAAGGAAGTAGCTTTTGATTTCATACTAACCTGTTTCTTACAGGACTTTGGAAGGAGTTTGTTTCATTGCTATTTTTTAAACTAACTCATTTCAGACAGCACATTTTAGAACATTCGTTAAATAAGAAAAACATTTCACTGTTAATATTATGCTAGAGTTGCATAAAAAGCAGATCAAATGGCGTTTTTTACACCACCTGAGATTAAACAGGAAAAAAAAACCTAAACTCAGAGTCATTTAGCAACAAAGATGTTGAGTAAAAAAATCAAAGTACTTATTTTTCTTTTTTAGTACCTACGCCAACAGCTGCCCAAGCACATTTCCTCAAAGTCTTGAGCTAAATCTTGGACTTACAGAAACAACACATACAGAGGGGTTGGTCGCATGGAAATGAACACAAAGGACTCCCCATTTTCAAGGAAGTACTCCTGCCTTGGAAACAAATGCTGTTCTGCCAGGCATTAAACTCTCTTACTCACCAATAACTGCTGTTCAAAGTGTTCTGCTAACGGGGAACAGCTACAAAGCTGCTGGAAGCTAAAGTTAAATAAGAAATTGCAGCTCTCCTCCAATTTCAATGTAGAGGTGAAAAAAATTAGGAACTAAAGTAACTTATCAAGAATTATCCACCCTTTCGTCTTTCCCTAAAGACAAGTTTTATATTAAATGTCGATTGTATTTCTCTGTTGTAACGAACAACTTCTCATTGAAATTACTTATTTCAAGGAGGAATTATTGTTAATTGAAAATACTCCTTCGTTTAACTTCCTTTAGGATAGTCACCAGAGGTATGCAAGCGGACTAACCACAAGCTAACTTATAGAGTAGCTTCTCTTCAGGATTAGCCAAGATACTCTTAACTCTCTTTTTCTGCAGATCTGTCACTTCATTCTTGGGCTCCCCTCCAATTCATGTCTTTACATCATTTTAGTTTGATTTTAAGACCTGAAGCCTGTAACATTTCCTTCATTGTTTGTGAAATCACAGGTTAGAGGAAACTCCAGATCATCGCTTCCATCCAAATGTATCAGCACAGAGAAATTCAGTTAAACCAAGTTGATGGGGAAGTCAAATGGGAGGTGGTCAAATCTAAATTATATTTAATAACAGACTAGCAAAAAATGTCATTAGACATGGGGTATGGGGTGAATTTTCAAACAGCTTATGAAGTGCAATTAAGCATTGGCTCCACCACCTTTTCTGTCCTATTTAGATCAAATACTAGATCTATTTAGATCTGTTCAGCCATAACTGCACCAAGCCAGAAACATTAGTGCCTGTGTTTTATCCAAATTTTTCCCCAGAGTACCTTGATAGGTTATTTGACAGACTGACCATATTTTAATTCATGTTCCAAAAAACCAAGTTCCTACTTAGCCTTCTACCTCTCAGGCATTACTGTAACTGCTTGCCTTTCTGGAGGGAATGACATATGTATGCTCTGGCAGAGAAAAATGGAAAAATGGATTAGTTAGCACCTAGTAGCCTACAAAGGTATCTTAGAGCTTTGCAGCATGTGCTACAGTCTCCTGTGCACCAAAGGATACTTTGACACCTCATCAATTCATGGGTTTTGTGACCTTTTATCATAAAAATAGATCAAAACCGAGCTCCAGACACTTCGTTCGGAGCCACAGTTAGTATTCAGAAAGGCCAGTGGCTTATAATATGCTATTCCATCTGGGCCTCATTAAGAATAATTTCCCCCTGTTTACATTTTGAGATTAGTTCAGAACTTTAAGGCTGTCATCCCATTTTTAATTTTCATACACTTAAAAAGGAAGGTTAAATACAGAGGTGACAGGAAATTCAGGAGCAAGTTGTGGTAAAACTCTAGAGGAAGAAGGAAGTGTGGCGTATTACAGTTGTGATGTCAAGAATAATACTGCTTGAATAAAGCCAAGACTATCCAACTTGCCACATCTGCAGGGAGTGGAGGCTGCAGGTTAGCAATGCTCATTAATACAGTTCTTAATGTACACAAGATTTCTTAGAGCATTTATCTAAAACAACAAGCCAGTTCTTTTAGCTTAGAGCCATTACACACAAGTGACTGGAACAAAGGACAGCACGCCTTCCCAGTGATCTCCATCTGGACATCAACAGCAGACAGAATCTGTTATCCACCCGAAGAATACATTTTGGTAGAAGTACACGAGGTCAGTCGGCTACAATTGCAAAATGCTGGCTTTGTACGCAAATTGAAGCGCACGGTCAAACCTATGAAGCAACAACTTTGCTTAGCTAGTAACAGACACCACACCCACCACTGCGCATAATTTTGTAAGTTCCCTACTTTAACATGACATAGCTTCGAAATCTACTTTTCGTATTATACAAGACCATATACACTATTTCCTCAGCATAATTTTTTGTGATGCTTTTGGACACAGTTACAACTTTTAAACGATGATGCTAGCTGTTAGAAGACACCAAAAAGCATAGGAGCAACACTAATCATGCAGATAACATCACACACTAATTTTCAAGCATGAGTTCTGAAGGGTTTAGTGAAGTCCTGCCACTTCTTCAATCAGAAAGTACTACACTCTTTATCTGAATTGGCTGGATAACAGGAAAATTATTTCCCTTTAAGTTCCTAAAAAATTAAGTCAGAAATATGGTTCATGCGACTCTCCTCCCAGCAGTGGATACTATTAAAAAATGTTACTTTATGGGCTTGTGACCATTTCTATTGCATTATCTTAGACTCAGCATACCATTAGAGCTTGCTAAAATAAATTATTTTAAAATACTTCTGCTTTAATTATCATATATCAGAGTTTGCATAAACAACACCTCTACCATTTTAGTTAATTAGTGCATAAAGCAAACCTGTCAGGTTCTTAGCCACTGTTTATGAAGTGGCTATTTAGGATTTTGTTGGACATTGCCACAGTGATTACATAAAAGTAATACATTTCCAACAACTGCAGATCTTGACCAGAAAGAAATATTTATTTCTAAAATATTTTTATAAATATTTTTTTTAAATCTCTTTCACATGAAGCCTGGATGGACAGAGAGATACATGCATACTTGCGTACCTACCTGTAATTAAAAAAAATATATCCTAACTTATATATTTGTATTCTGTCAGTCCACCCATACTATTAACATAAACATCAGATCACAATTTCTTCCATGGAAGAATTATCTTCCATTTGTTCTAAGCACTGAATTATGAAGAACAGGTGCTTGGATTTAATTCCAAATGAGAAATGCAGCTTTTTGGCAGGGAAACAGTTTAGCAAATGGAGACGCCTGAAACGTGGAGATTTGTTGGCCTCTTTCTGTGTTGACTTGCAACAATATGACATTTACAGGTCGCGCTGTTAAATACTAACCCAGAAATGGAGATGGAAGTGGTCAAATCAACATCGCCAGATCATGGGTCAGGTCAGAACATACACACTCCTTAAGAGTACTCAGTGCTAGTTTATAACTCTACTGATACACAGACAACATCTTTCTTTGCCTCAAAGGAATTATTTTAAAAAGAAAATAAAGGAGTTCAACCAATGCTAAATACAGTGCTAAATGCTCAAAGTTTTAGGATTTGATTTTGTGTTCTCTAAACCCACATATGACAAAGGTTTGACTTAATTCCTTGTGTTCAGTTGCTTTGTTCAGATCTGTCATCACCTTTATTCATAGGGTATTTTTTGAAGGTCCCCTGTATCAGCCAGCACGTGAGTTTTGACATGTTGGACACTTCACAACGGGGGCAAAACTAGAAGGACGTATCATGCATTGTGGCTGAAAAATCATTAGGATTAAGGTTTGTCAGCATATTACATCTGAATAACCAGTGGGATAGTCCCTACACAATTATAAATATAAAGCAAAACAAAAAAAAAACCAAACCCAAAACCAGAACAAAGAGAAAAAAAACCAAACCAAAACTCAAAGCAAAAAGCATAGAACAATAGTCTGTTTAACTTAACCTCTTGAACTTTATCAGTAGGCTTGCTGTTCTATTGTTGTTGTTATGTTTTAGCTTGCTTGCTTGCTTTCTTGAGCTTACTAACAATGCTCAAGAAGTTAAGTCAAACATTCTTCAGAGAATGAAAATACAACGATAAGGAATAATAATAAAAAAAAAAAAATAAAAAGCATGGGTCAGCAAATGTGGATTGTATTGGGAGCCAGGCACCATTCCCAGCTCTTCCCCTCACCCGCCGTGTAATTAAGGGCAAATCTTTTCACCGCTCTGCACAATTCTGTTCTCTGTCCACTGTCTCCTTAAATTATAATTTTGTTGGCAGCCCAAAGAATAATCTTCGGATATCCTCATACATAGATATAAGGTGTGTGTACGTCTGTATGCAAATATACATGCTGCATGGCACAGGATGGCTCCATTTAGAGCAATAATAATCATAATATGTTGTAGCTTAAATAAAGTAGGATTTGCCCTAGCAGATTTTTTCAGAGTACTATTAATGAAGTCTTTTAAAAAAAATCAGAACCACCCATTCTAGCCCTAAAATCTCACCAAAACCATGTGAAGCAAAACCCCTCAAGTCCAAAACACACAGAATGGATTAAAATGCATTGGAATTAGATCTATTTGCCAACGTATTTCTACCCCTACCACAATAAATACCACCAATAGACATCCCTGCATTTTATTCCATAAACATGCTGATGAGCCTAAAGCAACCAAATTGAACTCATACAGGAAAACACCTAACTGTGAGCAGAGGAACGCTTCTCAGGTAACAGTCGTTTCTCTTGTAACCTCTCAGTCCTGATCCTTGAGGAAAAGCTACTTAATATCTTCCAGGGACAAGCCTGAGAACTAAGACTGACAAGTGGATATGAGACAAGTGGATAATAATAGCAGTTTTATGGCAAATTGTGACCCCCTCTTCCCTTCTTTCTTCACCATTTCCCCTTAGGAGAACATATTACCATCTCTTTGCCTTCCTGCACCTTTCTTCCCTTCCAATCTCTTTCACCAAACCTACCTTACCTTTCAGGGATGGTTCTTAATGAAGCTATGAGCTAACTTTTGTTAGCTTTCAGATCTGCTGCATCTATTTCAGGGACTGAAAAGGAGCTTGAGTGGCTGAATCGTCCTTTAATTTTTCCAGGTATGCTGACATATCTAACAGATGTGTTAGATTTATCTACGAACTCCATCTAAGTTCTGTCCTTCAATCACCAGAGTTACCCCAAAACAACTGTACTTGGTTAACAACTGTTATTTAAAAAAACCCAAGTATACGGTATGACCCAGATTTTTTTTAGACCTTAGTTTTTACCTGTACCCCTTTGCCTACTGCTTCTTAATAATGGGTTTAAGGCTGTCAGGGGCTGTTAGGTAAAGAGATGGTTCCTGGACTATTTGTCATCCATAGCACTCACCTTTCCACCTTCATCAAATTTTCCCACATGAAAAAAACATTCACGAGAACAGAACCAGGTTGGCATGATCACAGTAGGTCCATGGGAGGTAAACACCTAGGAAAAAGGTGAAAAAGCCAGTCTTAATTAACAGAATGTCAAAACCAGCATCTGTTGGGGAACAACATAGACCTTATGCATTCACCTGAAATCCTGCTAATAGTTATACTTCACCTTCAGCAAAGTTAAGCACTGAGAAATGCAAGTGCTTAAAATTTAGCACATGCTTAGTGTTTGAAATGCGGTGTATACCAGCACCTTTGAGGTGTCACAACCCAACAGACGAATCTATTTCCTATTCCATAACCTTCTCTTTTATCATAAGTTGCAACACACGCAGAGTACGTCAAACTTTATTTCAAATTTAGAGAGGTATACTGGAAATTACATTTCTATTAGTAATGGCGATGTTGACATTTAAGTGAATGAATTGAGAAGAATCTTAAAAATTCTTAAACTTAACCCTACAATTGTTGCGTGTTGATCTTCCATTTTATATTCCTTATACATATATTAAGGAGGAACTTACATAGACCTTTTATTTCTGCCAAAGACACTTTAATTTTAATCAAGCTTGGACAAGTAAGATGCAATTTATTTTAAACATTACCAGAGCACTATGGATTTGCTACCCAGAGGTACCTACCTTAAAAGGTTGTTGGAAAGAAAATGCTTTAGGGACTGAAAAGGGAGTGGCTATTAATTTCATCCCCTTGACTAGGGACAGCCAAGAACTACACAAATGGTTCTTTGCAGCTTTAAACAAACTTGTTGTAAACACAACTATGAGATAAACCAGAAGAATCTGGATTACAGAAGGTAAACTGGTTCTTTCATTACAAGATGAAGCATCTAGCCAAACAAGAGACTGAAACTGTCAAACAGAGTGTGCAAAGTTAAGACAGGAGCGTGTGCCTGCTTCCACGAACTACACAGGAAATAGAGAGCACAGCCTGGTTTACAGGGGCAGAAGAATGAAACCTCACAATTACTGCCAGTCTTCAAACACTAATGAAAGTGCTAGTCTCATGAGCAGGTGATTTCATAGCAGGCTATAGTGGTAATATTAATACTGCTGTATAGTTGAAATTTTTAAGCATTGATACTTGAATGTAGATTTTATCATGTGCACCTAAGCATTTACATTTTAAAGGCATTCCTCTTAATTTCAACCTGGGATAGAGCTCCTTAAACTCTTCTTATGGCTGGCAACTTCAATTTCCACAGATGAACATGGATTTAAAGCCCAAATTTTACACACTCAGTTCTCTACAGACACTTAGACCATCTCTCCAAGCAAATTAGATTAGAAATCTAATCTTTTCTTCATGCCACTTTTCTTATGGCATGAACCACCTGACCAAACACAGGCATCCACCTTAGGGTTAAACACGCTGCATGCGAACTCCAGGAACATAATGATGGAACTCCACTGTCCATAAAGGGGTCCTAAGGTGACTCATCGCAATATAGACACTTAAATTTTAGACAGCCATATTTAGTCAGAATAATCCTGTAATTTAGTGGCTATGACTTAACACATTAGCAGCTTGTTCATAACTGAAATACACCAGCCTCAGAGGTGCTAAATGTCAAAAACTCCCGCAAAAAGTCAGTGGGAGCTGAAAGAGTCAAAACAATCCCAGAAAACCAGAGCAGCATGGTTAGTCAGTACACGGTTATTAGCTCCACACTAATTACAGGGGCAATTGAGTATGGCCTGAACCGAACAATGACCAAACAGTAATCCCAAAAGAAAACAACAGTAGGGAAAAAAGCTAGGCTAGAATGCATTGCATTGAATCTCATTTCTGAATGAAAGAAAATCTTCAAAAGAAAGTCTTGAGCCTATTGGAATACGTGAAATCTATTTGGAGAGGCTAGAATGCCATTTCCTCAGTGCAGCCAGGCTCATCAGACAACATAAACGCACTTAAAGACGTAGCTCAACGCAATTAGTCATGCTCACGTGCAAAGAGCACACATCCTAAATACCTTAGATAATCTGTGTTCCATTGACGTATATATTTAAATGAAAGCAAATAGAACAAATATGAAACAGAGAAAAAAAAAACATCAAAATGTCACTCCTGTTAACACAGATGATGATGACATGATGATGATTCTATGGCAAACCATTACACAGTGCATACATTGATGTCCTTCCTAAATCAAACAGCGCTCTATGACACGCTGCCCAACTCAGAAAAGATACTAGAGGGGAATCACATGGAGGAAACTGAGACTGATGATGAGGTGGCTGGATTGCCACATATGATTTCAGGGTCTTCAAGGGTCTTCCCTTCAAGAAAGGCTTTGAACATGGAGCATTACATCAGCTAAGAATAAATGAATTGGTAAGAAAGCTTTTTTCTGTATCAGTATTTATAATGTGACATCAAAATAAACTTCAGGAAATTTAAATTTGTGCTGCAGCCACAAAGGACAAATTCCTGCTACCTTGTCCCTTGCTATGCTAACAACAACACCTGTGAAGCTGAAATTATCTTTTTTTGTTAGCTTAGTTTTCAGCTGGATCTGCTCCCTGATCCAACTAACCACAAACACACTAGTGTTACCACTAAGGAGGATGCAGGAAAACAGGGCACCAAACACAGAGAGGACAGCAAGACTGTTCTTTTCAGCAGCAGTATAGACAATGCATAAATAGTCCTTAACCTGACAGGGGAAACTGTATGCTCAAAATCTAGATTTACAGTACATCTATATTAATTTAAGAGCTCTCCCACTCCTCCTGCTCCTGGCTATGCATCCCCACCATTTACAACAGCATTGGCACTCACCTGACCCCACAGTCAGCTACATCAGAGCACTACATCAGCAAGAAAGCGATTTTTTTTTTTTTAGTGTCAGTTTTCTATAGCCTTAATTCTCTGAATGGGTTCACTGTGGGGTCAGACTAGCAATACTGCTGACATACTGGATGGGGAAGGAACAAGCTTTGGAGAAGAAAACAAGACCTCCCTTTTTGGTCACTGCCCACAGTTAATCAGTCCAGCTGTAATATAAAACTGCACCCTCTGTCTGAATACTTCCAGTGATGGGAGGAGAACTGGCTCAGGGCAAACACTGAACTCCCAACAACTGTACTGAAACACTGCTGCATCTGCCAAGCTTTTGAAAGCTACCTTGGAGAGCTTTTGGAATTCCACCTTCAAGACAAAAAAAACCAAACCAAACAAAAACCCAACCAACCAAACAAAAAACCCCAACCTCAACCTTCTGCAGTTTGGAAATCCCAGATTTCAGCTTGGTTTAGTCAGATGGGAAAGTCTCCTCTGGATTTCTTTTTTGCCTACTCTTGTAGGCACTTGCCAAGGTGTTAAAAAAATGGTCAAACTGGACGACTCTGTGATTAATATTGCAACTGCTCACTGTGTGAGATTGCCACTCAAAATTTTATCCATAAATCTTTTAGATTGCATGGACTGGACCAAGAAAAATAAAGAGCACATGCTAACCTTAATCTGAAAATCAATCAAAAGCCAAATCTGAATTATGATGCAGTTGTGTAACTGCTACGTTTAGTTTTCTTGGAAACATTCTCTGGCTCTGCCCAACAAAGGTCCTGAATCACCTTGGAACCTCAATGGGTTTTCAGTCCTCCTCGAGGGGTTAATCCAGTATACTGGAAAGCAGTTTGGACCTGTGAACCTTTCACACACGGCTGTATTGGAAGATTAATGCTTAATTATAGTTGTCATTAATTACAGTACACTGTATACTGTAAAGGTAATCTAAATATAATCCATTTGAATGAAACCAACTCGTTAAAACCTAAGTACAGGGCTTGTACATGAAGGTACAAACCTGTTCGGATTTAGAACGCATGAAGAACACAGTGCTGTCATAACCAAACTGGGATCCATCAGTTTCCAGGTGATGGAGACAGGCTGCTATTTCAGCACCATATTTGTTAAATTATTTAGAACTTTTATTGTCATCTGGTTTTATTCCAAGTATCAAGTATCAAGTCATTGAAGCTGATTTGCTCTGGTTTGTTCTTGCTAACTGGCTATCGAATTAGTCAACTATTACAGAGGTTCTCTGAAAATAAATCTAAAGAATATAAAGAGTTGATAAAGTGACTTTCATTTGTTGTGGTTCAAAGCTGTCAACAGCACATGTAATCCCGGTCCCCACTGATGCTCACTTCAGAGCATGTCAGCATGCAATATGAAATGTAAGTTCCAATACTGAGAAAGGCATTCATGTGTTTATAGTAACTCTTCACGGAAAGTTCTATTTCCTGAACCAGCAAATCAAAATCTAACAGCAATGTGCCAAAAGAATACATGCAGATGGTGAAACAGCCTTATCACATTGTGTCAAGCAGAATACAGAGAGGAAACCAGTGACTTCACAAGAGCAGCGTATTTAATCAAGGGCCCAGATTGCTTTCCAATGTAACAAGCTAATTCCCCAAAATACACCACACATTTAATTCTACTTATGCTATAGCATTTGTGAAAATTATATCCACACAGATCCAGGATTAGAAACAATCTCCTACGTTATGATAAATAAAGCTTTCCAATACCCAGGGTCACACGTTAACACTTTAGAAGGTGAAAAAGAAAAGAAAACAACAAAACCCATGACATGGCAGAGGGCCACAACGATTTTGTGAGCTGTAGGCAGACCATAGGCTAAAGGACATCACTCCTGGCTTAGGAAAAGCCGTGTGTTAAGATACCAGTGCATTAATTCAGCAGCGAACGTACCAGGACCTCACTACTAAGGATTACCAGGTTTACATCCAGAATACGGTGGGTGTATTAGTGTGACAGAAGAGGCATGGAAGGCAGGGAAGGGAAGGAAAGGAAAGACTCCTTATCCTGCTTCAAAAAAAGTATTCAGCAAATAAGGTTTTTATAAAAAAAGAATTACAACAAACTTTATTAAGCTTTGAGGAACCTAAACACCCAATCTGGTATGGATTACATTCAGTTAGTTTATATCATACTGAACTGCTTTACCCTTCCTAAGCCTATATAAATAATTGCCTGTATCACCTAATCATTGTATGCTTCAACATTAGCTGAAAATCCCTGCTCTGAAGAAGCTGGGATCTGGCACAGCATAAAGCACATTTCAGAAATAAAACATGCCATGACTCTCCATACTGAAAGGCTGATATATACACAGTAATTCTGGTACAGGCTTGACTAAAAATCAGCATTACTTAACCTTCACAATCCCAAAGTCTACTTAGCAACCAAACTAATCAAAAAGAATTCAAGAATCCTGAGAATTGCTAACGCCAGTGAAAGCAGAGAGCATTCAGCACCTCCGAGAAGGCATTCCAGTCCTGCTCCTGGAAAAATTACGACCTACAGCTCCCCATCATTTCCTCAGGATTTGAAGCCTTAATGAAGGCTGAAATGTTTCAGTCTGCAGGAAACACAGACTCTCTGCAAGAATGGAACCAACGAGAGCAGCTGCAAGGTGATGCTGTCTCAGCTGCTCTATCGGTTTTTCTATCTGGTGTTTCCTACCGCTGTTTGAATGGACCTGTATTGTTTATTTTCTGTAAAAACTAAGTAGATTGTACAACTAGTTTCCTTTTCAGTATATAGCCGCAGAGTATGTCCATCACTGGAGAGATGTTCTCTGGCACCTCTGAGTACAATCCCTCCCAACATTTCAAAACTTAATTGAGGTTCAAGTTAAGATACTATTAAAAACCCAACAAAAAACCACCTTTAATAACCCTTTTATAACCCTGTAAGTGACCTCTCTCTTTGGTCAGTCTTCCAAACAAGTACAGTCAAATCTGTGTACAAGTTGTAGTAATAATAATTTGTGTTTGACACTTTTACCCACACAGCCATTCTATGATTGACAGTTAACTTATCTGAAATATATGTAAAAAGTTTTAAGCCTATTTAAAGGTGCAGTCGGTCAACAGTATAGAACAGAATACCATCGTAACAAAATATTACATGAATTATGGAGTGCCAGGAATATACATTAAAAAAAAAAAACCTCACACAAAAACACAACCACCAAAAAAAAACCCCCAAAGAAACAAACAAAAAATCAGAAAAAAAGATTCTGCAAGTTGTTAGAATCCTAGTTATATCGGCTAAACACTAACACTTGAAAGCATTTGCTTTCATACATAGGCTGTTTTCCTGAAAGCCTAGAAGGCTAACCGAGACATAAATGTTATTACATGAAAAGCTGATGTTTGCTTTTTATCTTTTTATGCAGATTGAAAAGAGAAAATGTTCATTAAAACATTTATGGTATATTTTAATGCTTTTGAAAGCATACCGAAATCTCAATGGACATCACAAGTGAATCTCATACAAATCCCTGCTCCCCACTTCCCTACATCCCAGCACTTCCAGTTCTCAGGCTGTAAGCAGAGGACAGTAATGGGAGGAAAGCGGGGAGAGCAGCAGTGCTGGGAGAAACAAGCTGAATTTGCTTGAACTGCCATAACGAACTCGCTTGTCCCTCACAGCTTATTACATCCTTAGTGCTTTTCACCAGCTCATTCACTTTAAGAAAAACATGATAGTCCCTTTTATAGGTATTTGACCATTATACCAAAACACAAAATTCTATACAAATAGTATTCCCTATGTTATATAAAATTTTAACATCAAGTCTCTACACTGTTGGATGTGAAACCACCATCTGAAATGAGTAAGACGGTGTGTATCAACATGGCCTCACCTGCTCCTGACAGCTCTGGCTACAACAGAGCGCCACACAGAATGACATGCAGGGCAAAGACTTCTTATATCAAGCTGCATGCTGACTACCCTTTTTTTTAAAAAAAAAATCTGCTGCTGAAAGGAAATCTTTTTGCAAGTTTACAAAGGTAAATATATTAACTATGGTTTTACAGTGTAATACATATGTATTGAATTAGCTGTGTTTTTGCTTTATGTGAGCTAGCCCATGCCAGCCTCACTGTGCTGGATAATTAAGAGCTGACTATACTGCTGAATCTCTCTCTCTTTTTTGTAGTTGAATGCTCCTAGTAAAACCCAATAGCAAGCACCATTCTTCTAGTCTTTTTCAGAGCCTTTATCTACTAATGACGATGAATTAACCTACTGCTGAAACCAAAAGAATAGATGCATGCAAAGCGAATAGCCTGTATGATTTTAGCATGTCTTACATCTTTTTTCTTGTCTGTAAGCTGCTAAAAGTGGTCTTTGTAACATCCATGCCTTAACAAGTCTAATTCTTGGAGAGTTTCCAGTATTTAAAGAGTCAAGTATTTACAATGGAAGAATTACTCCATCCAGTAAAATGAAGCACTCTGTACCAAGAGGTTGTCTACTTGGCTTGCTGTTTATGCTGAGTTTTTACCACAGAGGAAAGAAAACAATATGCTTAAAGTCTTATTAGCAGATACTAAATTGTGGTTAGAACAAACAAGAAATCTGCTAAGAAGCAACACTGACCGGTGCTCAAGTCTTCAAAATGATCTTTCCATTTGATTTTTGGACATGTCCTTTATTATTTTCACAAGATGAAGACTGAATAGGTCGTTTAGATTTTGAGACAGTACCCAAATGAAGGTAACATAACCGAAATATTCTAAGTTATTACAACAAAATATGCATTTACACAGTGATTTTCATCTCAAAGATCTATGCAAAACAAAAGATGACATGAACGTCCATTTTACAATGACGGGACAATTCTACTCTTACAGAGAGTTACAAAATCTGTAGTGTTCAGAAGATTATTTGAAAGTATTAATTTTCTGTCTATAAAAACATCAGCTATGTTTGTAACTTATTAAATAATATTTAATAGATTACTACACATACAGCATGAAGATGATCATGCCAGCCCTGCAATGGTCTTGAAAATCCTCTCTTCTTTGGATTCACATTGTTATACCCCTGAGGAACATCTGCTTCAGCGGTAAGAAGTGCCAGCTCTGGGGAAGTACAGTAAAACACTCAGCCAACAGCAGCATAACCTTTTCCTCTCTTCCATCTTCCTGATGACATCTGCTCCAATTTCATCTCCCTACACTGTGTGTAGCAAAAAAAACCCCAAAAACCCAAAACAAAACTATCCTGCCTTTTAAAGCGGATGATGCTATGTCCACAATTAACAAAGCAATCAGCTGTTTGCTTCTATAAAACCTTCTAGGAAAGTGGCAAACAAATTCACCTAAAAAGCAACACATGAAACTTTTCCACATACCAGCCTCTAAAATTAATGTTCAATTGATACGTGAATAAACCTCCCAGCAAATTTCAACTTCAGCAAATTTTAAAATGCAGGTATTCTGAGAGATGAACACGAACTATTTTTGAGCGTTCAGGTTTATCCAGAAGCATACCATATCCCACCTACTAATGTTCACTGATTCTCCTTTTCAAATAAACGTTCATGTTATAAAACTCGTGTGTAACGTGGCAGCGGGGGGACATATGAACCTCAGTTAAACGAAAGAAAAACAAGCATAGATCGGTAGGTAAGGAGATCGCTTTTGAATTTTAAAAGTTCAGCTGTGTGCTAATGGACATTCAAAAGATCCACAGGAGAAATATTAAATATACATGCAAACTTGTTGCATTTATTTCAATATGAATGGTATTTCTTTTGTGTGGTTTTTTCCCCTATAGGCTTTTAACTTTTAGAGTAGGTAAAAAGAAAAATCAAATCAGATCTTAGACTACACATTCTGATTATTTGATTAACAACTGCAATAGCAGAATGTTTTCTTTAGGAAATCAAAGCAAACTTTACACTAAATCTCTCCCTCATGTCTTCCATCATATCACAAGTCTTTGGGAATTATCCAAGTACCAAATGCATTCCAGTGCCCCGAAAGCGTTTGATTTGCATTCTGTATCACTTCAAAATTGTGAATGGGAGAACAAAGAAAAGACAGAAAATTAAAATCACTTATTTAATTATTTTAGAAAAAATAATTTCACTGCTAGCGCAAGAAACAGTAACGCAACATATCTCACAGGGCGGGGAAATGAAACTCTTCTTAGAGTTTTGTTTTATATAAATGGCCTATTACTAGCCTAAAACTAGTCTTCTGCACACTGTCGCAAATCTTTTACCACACAATACACTTTCTCATGCTGATATATACCAAGGAGGAAAAAAAAGCCTAGTACCTCAGCAGACGTTTTTACGCACACATACATGTTTGATAATGAAAGGGACCTGATACATGTCAAGAGCCCAGTGACCTGTTACAACAGTTTGTTTTTCAACAGTGCAGGAGATAAAACTGGAAAGACCTCAACCGATCCTGAGAACACAGAGAAATAAAAACTAAGTGCCCGTCAATTTGTAAAAGTCTGAGAAAAAACAGAGCGGAGAGCACTACAAAGCTTCCCCCTCCTACCCGCATTCTCTTGTTTCAGCCTCCCTAATAACTTGTTGATGGGTTTGTATGTGGGATTTGATTTTGTAGGTTCTTTCGCTGCCTCCCAGCCAACAATCCGATCAACATTTCCTTCTACTTCTGACTGCCTGCTCTATAGCCAAAGCTCTCACAGCAGCGGTAGTTTGAAGGTCTTATCATATCTCTGAATTAGTTACTATTCAGACAGTCGTTCAACCTACCCAGTGTGTTAAAATATCTTCAAAGTCTCAAAAATTCAATGATAAGAAAGAAGGTAATAAATAGCTTCAGATCTTCCAAGTGGAGGCTGGTATGAAAGAGCTTCAGGGCACCAATGCTCCAATTAGAACAATATAAATCACCAATAAAGAGCAAGGATTAGGGCCCAGATTCAGCCTAAATTAGAGATGTGTAAGGAAGCCTAGGCAGTATGGGTCCTCCCTACCATGGACAATTTCTGCCACTGAGCAACTCATCTAAGATCTCTGTGCCACCTCTAATGCGTGCATGCAGTGGAGCGCCCGAAGAATGAGGCTTCGCAATTCACTAGTTCAGGTAAGCACCGTTAAATGGGTGAATATCCACCTAAGCCTCGTGTATCCATACATTCCTATTACCAGACTATTATAATTATCCTAGAATTGATTAAATGAATTCCTATAATAAGAAATCACCTCTAGAAAACTGTTTCAGTATGCTATGTGAATCTGACCGTAAGCAAAGTGCAGCTAAAATGTTCAAAGAATTAAGAGGAAGTAAATTCTGCTACACATATGAAAAAGACTTTTTACATTTTTTTAAACACCTTTTTCTTATCCTGTCCTGCAGGAATATTTACACCTAAAAGGACAGTAGACATGCACTATCCTGCACTCGGCATGTATCATCAGTAAATAGTAACGGCATCATAGAAACATGGCAGCAAAAAGGGTCTTTCTATAATTTCGAAGAAAAAATAACTATATAAAGGAAGCCAATTGAATCAGAAAAGAAAATGTTGATTTTTCAGCTGCCAAAAAGCTGAAAATCAGTGGAGGAAAGAGATGCTAGAATTGTACTTAATGTAATTTAAAATTTGAAAACAGAACAGCAGTTTTGGCTATACCAAAAACCAAGTAAGGTTATAGTGCCAGCTGGGAAGGATCTGCTAAGCAGCTCTTGTGATTTATATCTTTGAAAGTTTCACGGGTCACTCAACATAAACACCTTTGTTTGTCAAAACACATCCTGCTAAAAATGATTACGATTTAAATGAGGTTTCAAATCTCTGAATTACAAATTCTGAAAAAAGTAGTGTAAAACACGAAATCACATTAACAATGCATCTTAGAAATATTGCCTTTAAAAATATGTAATAATTCTAATTTCCGTCAGTACTTTGTAAAATTTAGATAAAATCTTTGATAATTTTCCCCAAACTCCATTAAATTGGTAACAATAACTTTGCACATATCACTTGTAAAAAAATAAGACAAAACACAGCAATCCAAGAGAAACTTTCAGTGAAGTTTTCTCGATGGTTTTTTTTCCTAATAATCATTGATGCAAGTTATTATGAAAGTTGGTCCAATCTTTCCTACAGGAAGGGAAGATGACAGTTTTGACATCCCTATAGGAAACAGCAAACCCCTCTGCCAGCACGGATGGAGCAGTCAGTGTCACAAACTAAGCAAATGAGGAGTTTTGCTGCCACAAACAAGTCATGGTGACAAACAGCGGTAACTCCGAAGCTCAAGCACCATGTCAGCATAACATAAAATTAAAGAGTAAGAGCGTTAATCAGACCTCCCAATAGGCTCTGTCTAACTTCGCTTCGTATTACGCACATTCAATAGATCAACAATACTCACTCCTATTTCTTACAAAATATTTTCTATTCTTTGTATCTGTTGCATTAAGACATTATGGCTTCTAACTACTATTTCGACTGTAGATATCCACAGAAATCTGTGAGAACTTAAGGTTCTCACTATGTATACAATTTCTAAACCTGAAGCTCTGAGTCCCTGCACAAGGTCAAAGAAAAGCACTTGTCTAGAACGAAGGCTGCTCTGCCCTGCAGCACCCCTGAACTCACGCAGTCAGAGCATCTCTTGGCCAGCACAGGCAATTCTGGCTGTTCTGAATCCACTTCAGACACACCTACAACCTTCTCCACACTGCATAAGAAACTCAGCAAATCTAACACACTGGGAATTAGACCCCTGCGTTCGGTTTAATAATATCCAACATAAGCACTACAACCTCTTTTTGGAAGCGGGGATCTGTGGCCTTTTCAAAACTGCACGACTTCACAGGGAAATCCTATGTAAAAATAAATCATAAAACCAGAAGGATCCACATATTGCAGTAACTCAGTCTAACTTCCAAACCCAGCATAACCTCAGAAATAATCTGTTAAATCCTGATTCAGGAAACCATTGCTTTAGTAGCATATACATAGGCAAGCTGCACGTTTAAATATTTAGCTAGGTTGAGACCCTTATGAGCAGCAATTTTTCACCCATGCACATGCGTTATTCTGCCCCAGCAAAATTCACTGGAGACTGGAAGGAGAAAAAAGCAGTTTTTCAAAGAGAAAATGGATCTTGAAAAATATGCCAATTCATCTATAAGAACTATATTTATGTAGTGAAGGTTACTCACATCTTCTCTAGTAGCAACAGGTCTTTTCTAACTTGAGTTCAGCGAAAGAACTGCAAGCTGTGATCTTCTAGAACCAGCTGAAGCATTTTAGCCACGCGCCCAGCTTCATGATAATAAAAATATTCTTCCCCTTCAAAATAAAACTTCAAATACTGCCAAAAGACCATAAAACTAATGAGGTAAAATACCTTCAGGACTTGTTATTGTGGTGTACTTCAACCAACACCCTGTGAAAAATGACAGCAATGCCGTGCCTATGAATTATAGCCTGTGTTAGTGCAGTAACTGGTCACCGAGGTACCACCCAAAGAAGAAAGAGGGAACTGCAACAGCAGTTCTCTGGACTCAAACCTTCAAACTCAGCAACATCATCTCTAAATATGCAAGAAATACTGACTGGCAAGTCTTCCAGCCTGCTAATGAAGATAAAGAGAAGACACCAACTCTTTAACGCTCATGGAACATGAATAGACGTCCTGTTCAGTTGAATTCCAATTTATTTTTGTACTTCACTGAAATGTGAGAAATCTTAATTCTAAGAAAAAGTAGAGAATATGGTGCTGTGTGTTCTTGCTGCTGTTTGTACAGTGCGACTGCCATGGAGGATGAGGAAAGAAAATATCCTCCAGGTAGAGAACCCCCTTTTTATAGAAGTACTAGAGGAAATCAGGGAAGGGCAGGCACTTACTTTAACCCACACACATGCTTTAGCCACTTCCCTGCACCAGTTGTGCCAACTTCAGCATTGAAGCAAGTGTGACTCTTCAGGCACTTTAATTTGAATTAGATTGTTTCTAATAACCTCCTCCCCTCACTTCCAAGGGGAACTTCTCACATGTTTCATTCTACACAATGATACGATGTTTATACCAACTGCCACTTAGAAAAGACATAAACCAGGTTTATATACAGTTCTGCAAAATGTAAAGTTAAAAAATTACACGAAGCTGCCGTAGGGTGTTTTAAGTTAAATGGAAGATGTTTCTGTTTCCACTTATATCAGTGAAAATATAGACTAACCACCTCGTTGACTTCGGCAGACTTACCGCATCCAGCGCGTAACTGGATGTAATGTTTATACCTTCTGATGCATAATACACTTCTGACGTATCTACAAGATCCTGTGCAGGCAGACATAAGCTCTCTCGGAGAGAGGAGGTATGTCACTCCATGCGTAGTGCTGTGCCAAGCCTGGGCGCACGGCTTCCAATCAGATCAATGAGTCAGAAAAAATTAGTCTTTGAAAGGGATAAAGCTCTGACCTGGGATAAAACTCCTCATCATCTACATTCAGAAGAATGCATCAACATACCCAGAACAGAAGGCATTTCTGTTGATTTATGAGGCCTTCTAAAACGGCTTGTCCAAACACCAGGTCGTTTGGACATCGAGAGTGCGCCTGAAAGACTTGAAGAAAGTATAAATATTTTAAAGTGCAGCTGCAATTAAAAACCCTCCTATTTTCTGGCACAGAGCGCAAAATAACAGCCACTTTTATTTTATCACTACCAAAAGATGACTGGACAAGTTTTACTCAGCCTTATCATATTACTTTTGATATTTCTGTAACAGGCTGGGTTTATTCTCAATTTCCAAGTTGTACAGTTTCCAACTTCCAAGCTCTCAGTCCAGATAACTTTCTGCACATCCCTCCCCTCAGCATCTGCCCTGCTAATTCTGCTGAGCCCCGCCGGCCACCCCATCCCGTGCCGCCTCTCAAGTGCCTGCTCCCACACGAACCCTGCAGTGGGGTTACCGATGGGACGCCAGCAGACAGCAGTTTGCCTTTCACGTCATGCTCAAATTCAAGTATTCCTTCTTATGCTTGAAGCTTTCATTAAATGAAGGAAGGGTGTGTCTTCCAGTTTTACTTTAGGGAACCCAAAATAAACAAGCGGTCCTTTGAAGGAAAAGGATAGGAAAATAACAAGGCCTTCAAGAAAAGAAAAAAAAAAAGAATAAAAGAAAAAACAGGAGAAAACTTGAAACTTCCTATGCTATCACAGCTGTTCTGGTCCCTGCATTCTGTTTATATATTTCTCAGTCTAACAGTCAAACAGTTCAAAATAACATAATACGTACGCTCTACAACAACTACCAGGGCTGGATTATCTCATTTCTACTGCAACATGAGACCTATCACCTCTTCACACGAATTGAAATAAATAAATGAAAGGAAACTTTTAAGATCAATGCCATGACAACTGATTCAAACCTCATCCCTTCATTTGCTAAATCTAAGAAAGCTAATTATATCTTGCAATAACAGAATGTTCGCTGTAGCTCAAAGAAGCTAGTGTATTTATGATGTAAGTATTTTTGGCAGAAGTGTACTAACACAAACTAAAATACTATGGAACTATTTAAGAAATTTTTATTTCAAATAAAAAGATATGCACCTTGAGGGGTTAGTTTATCTTTTGAGTGACACAAAAGATTACAAGCATAGCTATCATTGATTCAAATCAACTCATTCAAGTTAAAAACCGCCGTGCTTTCTTCCTACAAACGAAGCATTTCCTAGTGACTCACTCGACAGAAACTGCAAATTACTCTAGCTTCAGGAGTCATTTACTACAAATGAATCTCAATGGTTACTGTACTAAACTAAATATGGTAAGTCACAAGTACTATGAAAGCAGAATGGGTGCACAGAAACGAGTTCCTCTTGGACCGCTGTGTTTTAACAGATGTTATTTCACAGGGTGGCAAAAACCTGAAGCGTACTTTTTTCAGTGAAGGTTTGCTTTTTAAGCATATTTCATTCCTTCCTTTTATGAAAACAGGTCTGGGTCAATGTTCTTTGTTTTTTTTAAAACCAAACGACGCACAGTTTTGACAGCACCTTAGTGTTCACTAATTTTTTCAATGTTATCACCTGTTGTCACAATAGTCTTGTTTTTCTGAACTGTTCTAGTCATAATTTCTTTTCCTAACTTACTACGAATAATAAAGTAAGTAATTGGTATTCTCCAATTCCACATAATTTCTCATCAGCCAGCTGTAATGAGAAGATACCCTTAGCATTGCAGCTGCTTCACAAATCCAACGTTTTTAAATGTCAATATTTAAAATAGCGACAGAAGTTAAAATCCAAAATGCATTCCATATTAAAAACCATAATCTTGTCAGGAATGTCCTCTATGTTCTAAATATTTCCATTTAGTTCAAATAAACCATTCTCTTGACAAAAATGTGAAAGCAAGCCTTTTCCTAATGCAAGAGAAAACTAAGAGTTTTATGCTTTAGATTTGAAGCTCTCCCCAAGCGTGCAGTTTCAAACCAGTTTCAGTCAACGCTGCAGTGCTCCTGAACGAGCCCTTGGACTGCAAATGAACCCTGCAGCTTCAAAGTAACTGCAGAGACACAGAAGTGTCTCTGTGGGCCCATCTCTGTGGTACTATGTGGGCCTCTACTATAATTCATTTGCAACAGTTGGAGCAAAGCATGAGCTTTTTACAGCATAGCACTTTGCCATTGTTGTTGCTTTTGATAAACAAGATAAATTATCCTGCAAGACATCGGTCTGTGGCCGGTAACTCCGAGGCAGCCCAGAGCCTGTGTGGCGGGCTGGCTGCCGGGTGCCCACCAAGCTGCTCCCTCACTCCCCCTCCTCAGCAGGACAGGGGAGAGAATAAGAGGTAAAACTCATGGGTTGAGATAAAGGCAGCTTAATGAAAAAAACAAACAAACAAAAAACCAAACCAAACCAACAGCTGAACATCGAAACAAAATTTAAAACAAATTTAAAATATATTTATTCCCTATTTCCCATCCGCAGGCAATGTCCAGCCACTTCCTGGGAAGCGGGGCCTCAGTACGTGTGCTGGCTGCTTTGGAAGACAAATGCCTTAATAACAAATGCCCTCCCTTTCCTTTCTCTTAGCTTTTCTTGCTGAACGTGACATCGTCGGAATACCCCTCAGTCAGCTGGGTGAGCTGTCCTGGCTGCGCCCCCTCCCAGCCTCCTGCCCACCCCAGCCCCTGGTCTGGGACAGGGGCAGCTGCAGAGAGAGCCCTGACGCTGCGCGGTCGGTGCCCGGCAATTGCCAAAGCACTGCTGTGTTATCAACATCCTCCCAGCTACGAGTACAAAGCACAGCACTACATGGGCTGCTGTGGGGAAAGTTAACTGCACCCCAGCCAGAGCCAATACACCCTGATTTGTACTTTTAAAAAGTTAAAACACCCCAACCAACCAGCCAAACAAACAAGGAAATGCAAAAAACAAAACAGGGCTTGTGCATTCTGTCAGTAAAACCAAGCAATCTCCTTAAGCCACTGTGCTTCTGAATATTTGCAAATATTTGAAGTTACTTTGTTAGTAGCTGCTATCAGTGAGCAAAACCATGAGATTTTAAAATGTTTATCTAAAAATTAAAAGCTTGGGTACATATTTAGCCCTCACTTAAGAGCAGTAAATAGCTTCCCCTAAATTCAGCAAGAGATAGACCACGGTGCTAAAATCTCAAATAAGTAACTCAAGATCTGAGGACACATCACAAGTTTTAATCCTGTAAGTAGAAAATTCTTTACTTAAAAGAAAGGTTCTTGGAACGCATAAATGATTTATGTCACCCTTGGGCATTTCTCTCTTGGTCTTAAAATAAAGAAGAAATTGTTAACACAATCTTCTGATCAAAGAGCATCACCAGGAAACAGAATATAAATTTTTCTTTTTGTTTTTGAAAAGGCAAAACATCAGTGTGCTCTGGGAAAAAAAGAAAAGTAATCACAAAGAGAATTAGGAAAGAAAGAATCAAAGGTAAAGAAAGATTAAAATTCAGCTCTGCAGATATGCTGTCAGCCTCCTGTGCAGGCTGCTGAAATCTCTCTCAAGGTGACAACTGCAGTATCTGACCTATATGCAGCAAAACCAAACTATATTCAAGTTCCAGTATGGAATAGGTAACTGAAGCAATAGGAGGAGAGAGAGGGAGAGCAATGGAGGGGGGAAGGGTGATGGAAATAAAAGCACCCAGCAGAAGACCCTTGGGCAGACAGGACTCAAGAACTTGTAGAAAAACCTACACAGCTTGGAACAGAGAGCAAAGAAATTGCTTACTTTTTGCTTCCTTCATGCTTCATTCGGGGTGGTGGGCAGGGAATCAGATTTTGGATGCGTAAAGAATCTAGACTATGAGAAGAAATATCTGCTGCTTTCATCAGCTTATTCCATAACAAGAACAACTCACAGGACCCTGAAGTCTGCCCATCTACTCAACTCAAAGAGGTGATGTTGTGTATAAGGCTAATACCTTTCAACATGTTCCAACACATTTCATAACTCCACAGTTGAGTCTAAACCACATGAAGTCATCTTAAAGAAAAACAAAAGTAACATGATATACCAATTTATTTTATAAATGTCTGCATTTACAGACTAAAACATGTGGATTTGGTTTTAATTTCATCTACACAGTTTTATTGATGAGCTTCCTAAATCCATCCTAAGTCACCCTACATCAAATGGATAACTGTAAATGAATTTTAATACATTCTCTCATTCTTTGCTGAGCTGTAGAGGCTATTAGAATATAGAATAAAAATCCCTTTTACAGCTTTCATACGATACACAGAACACAGAGAGAATAATTTCAGTCATTAATCAAAAATTACTTCCTTGCCATTAACATTAACTTTTTCCTCTGAAAGTTTATGATTCACAGAAAGGAAAAACAACAGATGAGTAAGGAAAACAGTCAAACAGTTTTTATTTGTCCTTTCATAAACATTGCCTCTCAATGGAATCTACTTGAAGCTTAAAGTTTAGCCCAGTATACAACACATTCCTGCCACGAGGAATTGAGATACTGGTCTGATAGAAAGGGTCGCAGTAGCAACTTAGGAAGAGAACCCAGGGGATGCACTTGCATGGAATGTATATTTGGCATATACCAAATAAATCCAACCAACCATAAAGCTTGTTCACAGTTACGCCTCATTTCATATTTGAATATAGACCACATGTTTGAGGATTAAGCGGGTGAACCCAATCTGTCTCTTCCAGGAAACAGAAACGTAACAATTGGGCTACAGAACTGTCAATTATTTCATATAGACCAGCTGTGTGCACAAGGCATCTTGTGCTCCAAAACACAGACCCTTACTACAGGAACAAGATCTTCTGCAACACGAGCCTTAGACTCAACACACACCCACACGCAATCGAGCCAGTAGCCTTTGCACAGGAGAGAGAAAAAAAAACCCTACACACACTAACACTGCAAAGAGGACGGACACACACTTCAGAGCTTTCCCAGTCTGAGGTGGACTTCAAATATCCCTTTTTTCATTTAAGACTTTCAGTTACTGGGAGTGTCTTTTTTTGTCATTTTGTATAGGAAATAAACTAAAAAGGGAAATTGCACTTGTACCTCCCTCCATCTACTTTATTGCTGCCCACATTGTGTTTCACCAGACAGCAAGCAGACCTCTACGGAGAAAACAGCCTGCCAAATTCTAGAATTACAGGTTAAAAACCAGACACAAGCCAAATGAGCAGCACAGGATCCATAAATCTCAGGCAACACTAAATTGAACTGAAGCTTATTTTTCCTTTTGATCTCACTCAGCAGATTAACCAGGCTTTTCCAGCGATCAGTACCTAATACTTTGAAAAAAGACATACAGAAAAGCCGACAGTTTTGATAATTCATTTCCAATACTTACGTTTTTTTCCAAACTCTTTTCAAGAGTTGATACTTGCACATGACTTCAGAGGTATACAGAAAAGATGGATAGTAAATCCTGGTGGGGAAAAAGGGCCCTATCACTTCTTGTCTTGCACTTCTAAGAAAGTAAACGTTAATGTTATGAGTTATGTTAATGACTTACTTTAATAAGTTATGTTTAATCATATATGTTTTGTAAAAAGCTTCCAGGCAATAACAGCTGAAGCAAGAGCCACAATCTTGTTTATGCATGTACCTCGTTTTCCTTTAAAAGACAAACTTGTAGATAAAACAAATCAGGTTGTTAGATGAACTATAGAAATAAGTCAATGAAGCCTCAGCCAGGAATCAGAATGCAGTGGAAGAAATAACCACTGGTACAATTCAGACAGTCACAACAGCCTTAAAGAAAACATGACTCACAAGGTTACTGAAAAAATGTCTCTTTTAAACAATCAAAAGCTTCTTATTTTGGGATGCACACCATTTTTCATTATTTGTTTTTCCCTCTAAAACTTGCCTTATGTGACCATATTACAGGAGCAGGGTACAGTTCCTTCAATCCTTTTAAACTCTGCACAAGAAAAGTCTCCTGCAGTGGAGAACCCAATTTTGTCCTTCAAATCACCTGCCTGACCTACAAACATGCATAAGGTTACATAACCTTACGCACAACATAACCGTATTCCGCATATATAACCTTATTACATATCCAACACGCACCAGTAAAATGGACACATTTTAGAAAAGTCAGTTTAAACAAAGTTGTACAGGGTTTTGTGTAAGAATATGCCCGCAGGACCAGGACAGATTGTTGTGGCTGACACCGCAAGACTTTTAAGTCCCAAGATCAAGTGCCCACGAGTATATATTTTCACTCACAAGCAGCACTGCCGCCTGTCAGACAGGCGCTTATTTTTTATTTTATAATAAATGCTTCAGGAATACACCGGTAACAGAAAAGGGCCACGATAAAAGCCCGTACCTCACGTTCCAAAATGATACTTTGCAGCATTTGTATGCACCTCCATATATTTGCAATCCTATGACAAAAGTTTCTGACAGAAGACGAGCGCCTAAAAAGAGACTCAGAATGCTTTAACAGAGTACCACTCAAGAAACGAGGTAAACGTTTTACCTCTGTTAGGAACCACTGACATGAATGGTTCAGATGCAATTCCACGCAGGTCAGAAGTAGGCCTCCCCTCAGAAATCAATACAGAGGTAGGACTGTGGGCCGGAGACTTTGGCAGCTTCCCTATGTCGCACTGTGACAAGCATGATCTGAAAACTCTGAACATAATTCAGTATTGAGGCAGGAAAAGAGATTAGAAATGAAAATCTTGTTCAAAGTTGATACTTATGCCAGACCCACCAAGTTGCTTAGAGAAAGCTTTATACAGAGAGTTAAAGCTGCTTTGTTAGGCAGCTTTAGAAATATTTTGAGCTGTGGGAATTTCTCCCCAGTTCTCCCTTCTCCCCTCCCTTTTTTATATAAGAACTTTTATGAACCAGTATTCAACTCCAAACTTCAGAAAGCATACAGGGCCATTGGGTCATCTGCATTACAATGCCTGATTCATCATGTATTTATATCGTAAATTATGTTTCACTTTAAGAAAAATAATTTCCTGTCAAAATGAAAATGCTCGGTTTTGACAGTTAATTTATATGCCTGACCGAAAAACAGACCCCAGCCAAAAATCCTCATTAACTTAATTTTAGCTAATGCATACCCGCATGAGGCAGAGAGGACAACTGCAGATGCATAATTTTATTATCTGGATCAGAAGGTTATTTCTGAATATGGGACAAGTGGCCACAAACAGCTATAAACATACAAATTGTAAAGATACTGGACTACTAACCACATCTGTATTGGTTACATCCCTATTTTAGTAAACTTCTACTTTTTCCTTATGAAATCTGGAATACTTACTTTAGCAGTTTTAAGCTTACAGGGATCTACATTTTTCTGCTGGAAACTTTTGGGAGAGAAATACTGTATATTACCAGTATTAGTTTGTATTCTTCCCTTACAAAATAACAGAAGATTTCTGGGGCTCTGCACTGCTCTGTCCAAAGCAGAAAAAAAGTCATGTATCAATAAAACAAGTTACATTTGTTATACCTGTGAACATAAATAAATCAGTGCGGTCAAGTTTCATTCATTAACTGTGGAACTTTCAAAAACGCCCTTTTCCAAATGCAAATTATTTCTCAGCAAAAAAGCTTATATAATTTTGCATTCAAATCATGCCACAAAGTATCTGAATTTCCGAGTCATTCAGACATTTTACTGACAGTAAGTTTAACTGCCTCTTTTTTTCCCCCGTCTTGGTTAGTTGGTGAGCTTGAAACTTCAGTATCCACTAGGACAGCCTATCTTGTCTCTGAGAAGAAAGGCCCAGATTACAACCTTCTGGCTTTCAAGAGTGCCAGTAATCAAAGAAAAAAGGAAGACTCAACCAACCAAAGCACAGGCAGAAAAAAAGTGGTGTTTTTTTTTAAAAAAAAAAAACAAACCAAAACAAGGAGAGCCTAAAGAGCGAGCAGAGAGTGAGGCCTCTACTCAGCAAAGTCTGTGAAACCCCTGCTAACTCAGCTGAGCAGGACTGAAGGTGCACAAACATCTTATCCACTTGCACTGCTGTTGGCACTTGCACCTTCACAGATACTGCTTTGACCCGATACTTTTTCAGAACTCTACGCTTAGAGCTGTGCACGCCTCTGAAAATGCGCACGTGGGAACTGCTCAGAGGTCACTGCCTTCCATTAGTGGGATAATCAGAATGATGGAGAGCAGACATCACACTGAAGTTTTATTTCTAACAAACAGGCTGAACCATTAGGAGGCTTACTTATAAAAATCCGTTTTCTAAGGTGCGAAATTTGTGTTCTTGATTCACCTTCTGATGGCATCTACTACGCTTTTTTTATTGGAGGAACTGCAACGAAGATCGATCTCCCCTGAAGAAGTCAATAGGAGAAGTTACACCATTTCAAAAGCCAGGATCTTGTACCTCCCCTTTGTTAGCAGAAGCTCTCCCACTATGTGCACACCCTACTTTCAGCAGATGCTGTCAATATTTTGATGCACTTTCAAACATGTTTGTTTCTTTATATCACACTATAAAACCTCCTCATCCCTCGGGAAAATTATACATCAGTTCAGGTGTTTGCCATCCTTCTTATTTCAAGATAACACACAAGAAGAATGTCCACATAGAAATTTCCCCTCTGTGCACTTGTAAGTCAAGTAGATTTGTGTGCATTCTGGATGCAAATCCACAATAAACACAAAGCACAGTATCGAGCAGAAAGGCAGCAGTTGATCTGAACATCGCTCCTAACCAAATGTGGCAAGTTAAGTCTTTATCACTTTCAAACTTAAACTATCGCAGATGAATACATTAGTACAAGGCACTGTTGGAACGAGGATAAATGTAACCAGTTTCCTAGGTTGTTTTGAAGAATATTTTCCAATTTCTACAGGTTTTCACTTTGGTCTTAGATGTAAACAATAGAGCTTCAGAATACCAGCACTTTCAAATAGCTTGAAAATATAAGTGCCACTGACAGATTTCATTCAATGAAAATGACATTAACTGTCAACAAACCAAATACTATGGATGAATTAGAATTCCTTTTCTTCATTAAACTCTCCTAATCACACAATTACTGCTTGTTAGGACAAGCTCCCTACGCAGTCCTTCTGTCAACAACAAATAATCAGCTTCACCCACCTGAAAATTCGGATAAACTATTTGAAATAATAACGGGGTCCCTGCATAAGTCCACTCTTTGTCTTCATTCAAGGCACGCTCAAGCAGACAAAAAACACAGAGCAGATTCAATGAGACTGAACAGTGCACTCACCTGCTCAGTTGTGTTTCTAAAACACAGATATTCTGGGTTCATGTAGGCAGCTATACAAACCATTACCAGCTGAAAACATGATCCATTTTCATCTGACAACCTTTTAAACATGTCCCTGAAATGTTAGTATTATTACATCCAGTTTAAGCAGTAGGAAGAGACATGCCCCTGTGGTCACGAGCCTGGAAGAGAGCCTAAATCATTCTCAGATACAACAGCACTGCTAATGCATCAAAGTCATTTTCTTCCCTTGACCACCTATGGCATTTACCACATTTTCTGATAGGCAAGTCCTTTAACCTGGGATTCACATACAGCGAATCCTCAAGTTCCTTGCCTGGAGCCATGGGTCTTGTCTTAATCCACCCTTAATTTTCTCTGTAATTCCCCAAAGAGGAAACCCTGAAAAACAAGGAAGTATGCGGTTCAATTTCTCTGCCACAGTTTACTGAATGGAAATCAGATTTGGCCCCACTGTCTTACCCAATACAAAACTGAAGAAGACAGCTCAAATTAAAAATTTCATGCATACAGCAGAGCAATGCGTTTTCAAGAAGTCATTAGTGTTTTTAATATGGGATTACTGAATGAGGCATTTCAAGCTATGATGATATTAAAATAACCATAGAAATCCAGTAGGAAAATAGCTTTGCTGGAAATCTTATGCAAGGACAAATTCCCTAAATTAAAGGATTTAAACAATGAACTGTCAAACAAGACTTTGAAGGGTATTTACAAGATGAATTACTATTTCAAAATACGCACAGAACTCTCCTACACTGCCCAGTGCAAGCCAATACAGCCATTCGTTCTAGCATTCATGATAACAGCCCAGTCAGGTTATGTCACATTAACAACTGCAATGCATAACAGACCACAAACGAAGAGGTATCCTCCTTCTTATAGGAATGAGACATACGGAGGACATCAGCACACCCAACAGCCAGATTCTTAAGACCTGGCTTTGGATTCTACACAGCTACAGTCATGGAAACAACAGTTGGAATACGTAAAATTGACTACAAAATAAATTTACTGGAAGAACCCAAATTTTCTGTAGCAGAATAAACATATCCAGTAATTCTGATACTCTGCTGCCTGCACGACATAATCAGAAGAAGGACAATCAACAAGAACCATGTATCAGCATACTTAGTTTTGTGTTCTGCTCTAAACAGCCAGCTCATGCATAAGAGGAAAATGCATTATTTTGCATACTGCCAAAAATATGACCGACATACTACAAAAACAAAGACTATTTACCAATAATCAGTGTTTGAGATGACACACAGAGTATCAACGTTTAAAGCTTCTATAGTAGAAGCTGCTAATTGAAACTCCTCTATCTTGTCAGGGCTTTAATACCATTGTATCACCCCCTATACTGCATAACTGCCTGTTGAGTTTTTTCTAACCGTTACGCTAGTCTATCCAAAGGAGAACATTATGGATACTTATTATCCTAGTACTACCTATAAACCTACTGGTATTCCATATCTTTGCTTTGTAACTCAATGCATATGTAGGTATGTATGTATATATGTACATGTGAAGATCTGAAAAACACGCAGTGCTTGCAGGTGCAAAATTATCCAGTACTACCCTGGATACAAGTAGAAATGTAATTTGCTTTTGATTTTTGAAGTGCTCTAAGAAAGTCAGAAAAGCTCTAAGAAAGTTAGATGTACACCTTTAACTTTTGTTAGAGCCTTTGAAGCTTACAGCAACATTTAATTGATTGATACGTTTCCATCCAGTTCAGTAATTCAGAGGTTAAAGGGGAGAGACTGGAGGGAGGAGAGAGGCTGCAGCAACCTCTTGTCAGTATTGAATTGTAAATAAAGGTTTAAGCCACTCAAAATTCTATCTTTTGTGTGGATTTCATAAAGTCTTCACAGATATCAATTGGTATTATTCAAGGCCTACAGGTGTCTCAAATTCCTTAGATGCCCTGGTGATTTTAAAGTGCTTTTAAATGTATGGTTCTATAACCACTGTTATGCTTTCTAAACAAGTAAATTAAAATTCCATAGACTAAGGAGGCAAGGCTTGTTTCAGTTCATTAGGGTCTGCTCCCCAACTTCCATTTTCTGAAAATGCATTTGTTAGATAAGAATTTATATTGCATGAAATACTTCATTCTTTCCAAATACTTACCTCAAATTAGCTCTACAAGTTCCCCAAAAAGCGTCTCAAAAGCATGCACTTTTGTTTTTAATCAAGGGATACTAGTCTAATGGATAGCACATTGAACATACAATGTTCTACACTCCCTAACAAAACTAGAGCTGAATTGCAACTTATTTTCTTAAGGGAGAAATCACAGTAATTGCTGGAGTTTCCAGACGTAACCACTGATTCCCTAACAAAGAACAGTCTAATTCTCCTTCGCCAAATAAGCATGAGGGTTAGGAACTGGTAGGAAATAAAGAGAGTAGATGACAACTAATGTTAAGAGAATGTAGCTGGAGGACCTAAATGACTACAGATAACATCTAACAAAACTCCGTAATGTGGAGATGATCAATTTATGCTCTGCAAGAAAATACATCCTTCCTCTACATCAGCAGCAATCTTTGCTACCAATTAATAAAGATACCTGCCATTTTAGAGGTGTTTTCTTCATGCTTGCTAGTTAAAGACAAACAGAACTAGAAATCAAACCCCTGGGAAAATTTCTGAGTTCCAGCTAACATCAGGCTAGGATCAGCTCAAACTGAAAGAGGAAAAAAAAAAGGAAAACCTTTGTCTGGATAATCCCTTTGAGGTTTTTCAATAGACAAATGTCATGTAGGTTTCGTTCATAGTGCAAGAATACTGTAAACTCAGAAGCATTACAACTGCCAGCTGAATTTGCCCCAGCTACATCTGAAAAAGGACTGATATCAACACACACCATTGTTAAAATGCTTTATTAAATGACCAGCTACCTAACACAATGTCCCACTTGTTAAAAAGCCTTAAATTCTCCTGTTGCTAAAACTGCAAGTAGACATTTGCCCTGATCATGAAGATTCTGTGTATATATTGTACTGCTTCTCTTGCTTTGTGAAAGGGATGCTCATATCTTCCTGCAACGCCTTTATAGAAAAGTGATTGTGAAAGTGAAGCTAGAGAAAAACAGCTGGCATTGCAGAAAAATCTCTTATCTAAGCAGTCTCAGCTAAGATTTCTGTAACATAACAGGCTTTGTTCACCTACAAAATATCTATGATATTTTAAAAAGACATTAAAAACCTTTATCAGTTACTGTCTATACAGGACTGGGTATACAAGACCTATTCCCCTATGTTCTTCTGAAGCTTATATACAATTGCCAGTAATTTTTTGTCTGGTACTTTACTGTATAAACAGCCTGTTAGAAAAGTCACCATCACCAGCAACGCTCCTCCCCAGCTAAATCCCTCTCGTGGCTTTGCCAGACTGTCTTTTTAAACAGGAAGCAGAAACAAATAGGTAGGGTTTTGGGTTTTTGTTTTGTTTTGTTTTTTAATCAGGATGCTATCTTCGTTGAAGCTTTTTTATAAATATGACTTTTAAGTCTTCATCTGAAAATACTTCAAACATTGAGATGTTCACCCAACTGCTCCACCCACACATCAGTAATACAATGCTAAAGAAAAGCAGAACTTTCCATAAGTCATATTCGTAAGTCTATGAATCAAATAATACATTTTCTCTGTCATTTTTGCTTAAAAATAATTGCATAGGCAACACTTCATATAAACTGCAGTGATCAAGTGTAACTGTAAGAACAAACCTGGTTTGTTCTATTTCTTGATGTACACCTGGGGCAAGTGTAATTTCTTCTGAAAGCCACATTAGAGGGCAAGAGCAACTGGACTGGCCACACCAGCAAGGAAGACAGCATGTTAAGGCAATGAAGAGGTGCTAAGACAGTTTGATTACTCATCAAGTCGAAGGGGAGTGGAATTTAGATAAATAACTTCTGCCAGATTGTTTCTACCCTCCCTTTTGACCAAGAGTGCTGCACCAGGAGTTCCACTGTGCTGACCCACAGCCGAAAGTGGAAGAGGTGGCCCCATATTCCCCATGCCCACCATCCCTTCCTGGCCTCACACATCCATCCCCTCCCTCACATCGGTTTTGGCACTCCTTCAGCTAGACGAACTGATTCAGCTTGCTAAGCTGGCAAAAAAAAGGACACCACCAAATGAGGAAAAAAGAGGAAGTGATGGGAAGAGAGAGGGAGGAGCCTGGCTGATATTTTCGGTGGCAGTAAGCCATGAGATCAGCTCTGCTGCATTATGTAGCTGCACCATGAACACGAAGCTCTGCAAGACTGGCTGAGCTGACCTAACTGCACACCACCACAGTTATGAAAAGGATCGGCTGCTCGTTCCCTCCTGGCCATACATTCCCCACTTTTCCCTTGCTACAGCCCTGCTGTTTGTCTGAACTCTCAGCAAGTCACACCAACTTGCTAACCAAGCAAAAAATGCTTTTCTCCCTTTATTTCCTACCTGACTAGCAAGCTTAATTGGCTCGTTCAGGAGCAGACAGGCACCAGAAATGGCTTGAGAGAGGGTGCTGGGCTGCCCAGCTGGCAGCTGGGCTTTTTGGGTAACAGACAAGCTCAGCAGCTCTTAGGGAACCTTAGATTAGCATCAGAGTTGCAGCCTAAGTTAACAACTTGCCTTGTCTCTGCCTCCTCCCACCACTGGGCCAGCACAGGCGCTCCTCCACACCTTGATGAAGTAGTTCAGCATATTAAACAAACAGGAAAACTTTTTTCTCTTCTTTGTAAAGAGCTGAACTGGCTCATTAAGAAGGCAGCTAAACCCTTGTACCAGCAAGGAAATGGGTGGGATCATGAAGAAAGGAGAGAGAGGGTAGGACTTATGTAAAATAAAATGTCAAAGAACCACAGCTTAAAAATACAGTGAAGTGCACTTAAATACGAAGCCAAGATTTTACTGAGTTCAGTCAGAGATAGGTATTTACTGTAAGACAAATTTTATGCTGAATGATGCTTCATTAAAAATAAGCTGCCATTGCTGCTTTGTTTAGACTAACAAAGGACAGAAGTGAACACACACAACTTTGCTTTACAATTGTGTAAAAATAAAGCCGCTTGTAATCGTTTCTGTCCACATCTGCCTTTCTTATTTTCACTGTTTTTGGAGGTCACGCAACAGCATCTACAACACAATTGTAAAGGATCTCATACAAAACAACCTGGAGAAACAACAATACTCTGTAGTATACACAGAGGTAACAGCCACTTAGTTTCTGATAACATTAAATATTACTTGCTGTCTTCTGAGAAGTCATGGCTCACAGACAGCTTCCACAGTAAGGACAGTTCTCAGTAGCTCTCTATCAATGCAATACTACTAAATAACATTTAAAAAATATTGTGTATCAAAGCTGCATTTGGTTCAGCTGTAAACAGGAAAGGACTTACTGATCACACATTTTTTTACTTCAGATTTCCAAGTACAGCTGCATACTGGTGCTCTAAGTAAATGGTCAGGCTAATCTGTCAATTATATAATACCTTGGCCACATCAGACCGATCACATTTCACTTTTAATCCCACATAGCAAATCAACCAAGTAAGCAAAGTGGAGGTCTTCATTCTAATCCCAGTTCTGCTTCTGCTGTAGATCTCATCATAGTCTTCATTTCTCCTGAAAACAAGGAGGTGGGACTACTCTGCTCTGCAGAAACTGGAGATTTGGAAATGCTGGACTCATGAGTGCTGGTTGAAAGATCTCACAAAAACCAGCTGCAGGAATGTAGCCTGTTGGGCAGACCAGGGAAGGCAATGAAAGAACAGGATACTCCCCTCTTGGACACCACCAGCAGAGCAGTACGGGAGTCCTTAAAGGATGACAGATTTAATCTGTTCCTAATTTAGACACTTTTCCTTCAACATGGAGTCCTTTCTCAGAGGCTTGCACTTATTTCCATGGAAAGCCTGCAACTCAGCTTCCCTGGAGTAAATCCATGGCAGATGTCTTTGAAGCTAACAAGGCTGGAATTAGGTTAGCCAGTGCCTGCTCCATGGCTAGGCTGGCTCTCGTTTCTTGCTTGAGCAAGTGATGAATCTTGAAGCTGAGACACATTCAAAATTCAAGACCAACTGCAGTAGCACTTCTCTCTTGGCCATTTTCCAGACAGTATAAGCATCTAGAATCACATCTGAATGTAGATATATGATGCTCAGATTAAAGGATAAAAATAGGCGGCCTTCAGAAAAGGCATCAAAACAGACAAGGGAAAACACTGCACAGATGGAAAAATTGAACAGCAGGTTTTTCTGACTCAGAGGTAGGTGTGATATTCTTCAATGGCAACAGACAAACTCACACTTGCGTGATAGTCACCAAGCGGTTATAGCTTACCTCTACAGATGTTGCAAAAGAAAAGCTTTCCGGTCCCTTAGGACAGGTGACGGACACCCTCAGTGAGGGCACATGCCAGGATTCTCTACCAAAGGACCCTTCTGCCAGACTGCTGGCATAGCTGCCAAAATTAACTGAACGCTAAAATAGTCCTTTAAAGGAGCTCGGTTCCAGCTTAAGAAAAGTAAAAACCGCAACCATTTTCGTGCTCTGGTGTCAGCTATATTCAGAAGCATATTTGAAAGCAGTTTTGATTCTAGAGACTACATTACATTGGAGCTTAAGGCTCACAGAACAGGCAGATATGTTTATATGACACTTAGGTGACAATAAGAAAGTTCTCAGACATTCTAGAGACTAGATATAGAATGAAGTTATATTTTGAAAGATAGAGCCATGATGTTTCTTCTATAAGCTTTTGCTTAACATTATGTTACAGAGGTGACTTTCCACAGTCTTAATTATTCCAGGGCTTCAGGTATCATTCAACGTATTCTTATGCCTTTGCAAATCACTACATCATATTGCCTTACGTAAGACACTGCTATTCATGTTCAATGACTCTAAATTCAGGAAATAATCCAAACATTTCAGCCCAAATAGGGAGTGGCACGTATAAGCCTTTATATGGTCTTTATTGGTGGATATGTGCCTGTTGCATTCCCAGAAAAACATTAAATCATGGCACGGTATCATTACAGACTTCTGTTTATCCTGATGTTCTTGAAACCCAATGAGCCAGACTTGACAATACTGATCTTTAATAATGGTTAAGTCCTTGAAACAGCCACAACTCCCCCCTCGCCCCCCCATAGCAAGAACCTAGGAAATGGTTAATTATTAGACAGAAATACATGTCCTTTTTAAATAAAATTTGCACTATTTTTAGAGATCAGTCCTCTGACGGTTTAAATCATACACTTATGTACTACAATTCCGAGGGTACGTTCCCATTTCCAGGAGTAAATACATTCCACTTAAGCTAAGTGCAAAATGAAGGTCAAATCTGTGAATCCATATAGCACCTAGATCTCCTAGTGGGTAGAGAACAGTCCAAATATCTCGACTCAATTAATTATTAGAAAAATATACTTGGAAAAGTAGCAGCTGAATAGAAGGACAAAACTCAGCAATTCAAGGTTGTGAGATGAGAGTAATAATGAGCTTTAAATGAAAACAATGCCTTTTTTAAAAAAAGTTTATGCCAGAGAGGGGTTTTGACAACGAGCTAGAAATATTTTCAAGTCTTTCCCCAATTACACAAACAAGTCCTTTACTTAAACACCACTTGCATTGTTCTTTTCTTCTTGGAGCCTAAAGTAGCAATAAAACAGCTACTTGATAATGTAAGAAATAAAAACTGTTAAATTCAGTCATTTCTGTGCAAAGTTAAGAAAGCCATACAGTCGTTAGCTTCTACCCACCCCCAAATGAGTCACTTACTCATTTTTCAACTGCTTGTATTTATTTTTTGTTGGACAGTAAAGAAGAGACTATATTCTTGTACACGCTCCATGGTTCACTGTATACCGTACAGTAACTGGTTTGATGTCAATACCAGAAATAAATTCGTAATCTGTTTCATAATTAGTACTGTGGCCAAAAGGTGGCCAACATTTACTAGTGATAGCCATGTCCATATAGTGTTTTTTATCCTTTTTTTCTGAAATGCTCATATAGTAAGGCCGACCGTTCAATTTACCAGAAAAAAAAACCAAAACCAAACAACAACAAACACCACACCCCACCAAAAAAAAAACCCACACAGAAAAAAACAACCCTAAAAAAGAACCACTTCCCTCTGGTATTAAAATTCCTCACATCTTTAGATTTGTTTTAAGTTTATGCAGCTGGCAGAATTAAGAATAAACATTACTGTATGAGAAATGCTGACACAAGTGCTAACCCATAGAGCAGATGATCTTATGTGCGTGCATAATAATGAACTCCCTGATGTAGTCTTCAACTTGGAAAACCCTATGTGTCTTCTATTTTAGATTCCTTTCAACAGTTAACAACTAAAGGCCTTATTCATGAGGTAAATTTATCTTGGGAAATGCCCTGAAAGCACAGACTGTACTCTTCCTATGTACAGTAGCTTACTATTTTCTGAAGATTTATCACATGCGTTTCTTGGTAAGAGATTACATTTCATTATTTCCAAAACTGATTATATTATACATATTACACAACACTTACTAAGAAGTAAAAGATTCTTTCATGATCCTCCTCTTCTGAACAGATTTACCTGGTTATATAAATCTTGCAATTAAGGGATTTAGGCTCAATCATTTTATCCTTGGTTTTTATTGTCTTGTGTTTATTTATTGTTACAGCAGCAGCTGAAGGAAGCATTTGGAAAGATCTCACAAGGAAAAATTCTTGTTGGCTTTTCCCACTCAGTGTCCCGCCAGCTTCTGGGTAATCACACAATAGCTAGTGAATTATAGAGTGTGGTTTTTAATTTATTGCAAGATTTCTTTTTTTTTATTTTATTTTTGGCATCACGGATCTCCAATCCGAGAACCACATCCAAAGTCTAGATGGCACTGAATTCTGGTTTCGCTTCACTCTTCATTTTTGCCATGATGTGAAACATAAATCAACCATACAATGGAAGGTAGGTGATGTTTGCCAACATTTCTTTGACACTGAAATGCCGGGGTCTGACATGAGAAAGCCAAAGAACAAGAAAATAAAGACTTATGGTGAATATTTATATTTAAATTGTAAGCACTATTATTCTCTTGTGTTGCTAAAGGGCATGATTGCCTCTCCCAAGAGCATCATCCCCCGCTCAACTCAACTAAAGAACTGGAGAAACTGAAGGAAAAGGTATTTTTTTAACAAATTATTCTTTTAGGTTATATTTTCAATCATGATCTGCATAAAAGAATTCAGTTCTAGAGGACAAATAACTTGATCAAATACATATAGGTAAGGATATAAATTTCCTCTAGGTTTAAACTCTTCTCTGCCAAAACGTCCTATTCCAGGCTATTTTCTGAAAGGATAAAAACGCAAGTAAGCTATACTCAAAGCAGGTGAAAGATGTCCCCAATTTTATTTATACATGTAACAAGAAACTTGGATCTCTCTGAACACAGTGAAGTCCTTTTACTTTCTGACCCACAGACCTCAAGGAAACTGATTCAGAGATTTAAAGGAACAAAGCCACACGCAGACGGAAGGATGGTTTTGAAGCCCAGTACGTTGGTACAATAACACAGCTATTCTGTACGAGCATCTGAGGGGTTCTGATTGATGATATGAAGCCTTTGGTTCATAACTGCTTTGATATACATGAAATCTAGGCATTCTTTTGCACCAGTATTTTACCCACCAGGAAGTGACAAGCTACACAAGACACAAACAGACCCAGCATTTATGCGGTACTTCCTTGAATCTCTTGGAGATTCCCAAGGTAGAAGGATAGCAACAACAAAAGAAGCATTTGAAAGGGTTGTACCACCAACGAACACATGAGGTAAGGGATGAACAATATTGCAAACATAGACAAGAGAGTGAATGTTTTGAAGCACGAGACTTACATTCAGCTGGAAGATCAGACAAGAAATAAGTGAACTGATTATAACAGAAAGAGGAGACGCCATGCATTTAGAAAAAAAGACTTGTGAAAAGGGTGCAGGACAGTATCTGACAGAGCAAGAGGACTGTTATCTATTTCCAGAAACATGAGGCTGCACCCTGTGCAAACAAAAAGGAGCTGAAAAGCGTTTAGGTTTTGTGTACTAGAAGCAGCAGATAGCGGCCTGGACAGAGAACTGACCTGGTTTCGTTCCTGCAAACGCTCCTTAATGCATGCAAACAGATATTGTATTCCTAAGTAGTATAATGACATTCCTGTGTTACAGCACTTGTAAATGAAATTACTTTTCAATACAAACAAACATTAGGACATACAAAGTATGAACAAGCAGGGGACATGCTTCTGCCACGTCTCTGTAGGCGAAATTAATATTCAGCCAGTTCAGTAACGCAGTCTCAGGAACTCGGTGCTGGTTCAGTGGAGACAGTGGCAACACCAACAGCCTTAACTGGTTGCAACTTTTAAGCTCAGCCTACTTCCACAGACCTTAGTTTTTGGCTTGCTTTTCCTATAGATTTCCAAAGCATCTCCTGGGTTTTAATTTCCATAATGGTCAGCTGAGTGCAACTCCAGCCCAGGCTGCTTATCCACTGAGCTCTGCCTGTTCTGTTTCTGAACCAGGAAACTGCCAGACCATCTCCTTTCCCCTTTTCCTTCACTGGGAGATGCTGCAGGTAAATCTTTGCCTTCTTCAGTTCTACTCCTGTTAAACAATCTCTTCACGGGGCAAAAGGGCTATATAAAATACAACCACCTTCTCCGTTATGCTTTGCACTACACACTGAGTATGGTGGCTGTATGGATTTTAATTTGTGATCTTTACTGAACATAGAATACATATATAAATCCTACAGGGTTGGGGTTTTGGTGGTTTGGTTGTTTGGAATTTTTAGCATTTTTGCTTCAGTTCCAATATCAACTTTTGCACATTTGACATCACTCAGTTACAGGTAGTCTAGGCTTTTTTGTTGGAGTCTTTTTTGGGTTTTTTTAATTGAACAGCTTTTGGGATGGTAACAGCCTGAGTTTCATGTTCTTTGTCATGTTTCCATCCTGCTGTAATTCAGTAATACCTGGTCGAGGTCTGAGTCTAGTTTTCTTTTAAGCAGCATTTAGCCTTTTCTGATATCATAGTTCACAAGACTATTATATGACAAATTCTCTTAAGTACCAGGCATAAAATTACATCATTCTGGCAACAATTCAACTCATAACAATCAAATAGTGATATGCTGTCATTTTCAGAAGCCGTAAACCACAGAAATTAAATACAGCTTTTACACTCAAGATTTTATACCTTTTCCAATACTTCTACTTTTCTAAATAAAAAACCAGAACCCGTTTATCATTTTTCACTTGCTGGCCCTATCAAATTGTTTGTGAGCAATATACATTATCTGTACCGCTACCGTTCCTAGCGCAGACTAAGGTTTCCTTTGGGCACATTTGCATTGGTGAATCATGTTTTTTGTGATGAAGTATCACTTCCTCTTGGTAAAAAGGGTTCTTACTACACCCTACAAAATTTTATGTTGATTTGGATTATCAACTCACTGGAAATTTAGTTTTTCTTTTACTATATCTGCACTTTCAGTTCTGCTTTTTCTTTGTATCCTCCTAGGTTACCCTTCTATATCAAAATCTCTCCCAGCAACTGGCAGCCTTAGTTCACAGTGGCTATTTTCTCATCATGTCTTGCAATCTGATTCAATTGTGTCTGAAAAATTTGATGGGCTTTTTATATATTCAAGCTCAGGTCTTCCAGTCATATTTTCCCTCATTTTTAAGTCCTTTTCCTGCATTAAGGTTTATTTAAACTAGACTTTCTGTGCTTTCAAAAATTACTCATCTGAAGAACAAACTTGTTGACAAATGGATCGCGTGTTACTCCTTCCTCTTAATGTCTTCTGTGAGAAAATTAAAGAAAAACAAAATCAAAAGCCAGAAACAGAGGAAAGAATTTGCAGGGCATCACAGGGGGAAAGAACAGCGAGAACACTACAGGCCTCTCAGGACACTCTGACAACTGCTCTCACCAAAAAAATCTGCTTCAATAAAATGCCTAGGAGTGACACATTTTAAACCAAACTTCAAAGAACCAGACACAACATGCACAGTACAAACTGGAATTCACCTATAATTTCCCACCTGAAGAGGCAGAAAAACATAAACATCATCTCATTTTGCCATTATTGCTTAAAGATAGCAGACATGACAGAAAAGCCCAGGGTCAAAAGGAGACAGACATTTGCTTGTGGTTACCTCATCTTCTTGCACACTGCCTCTCACTTAATTCTTCTGGAAATACACATTGTGCTGTTTTATAAACATCATTTTCATTTCCTTTTCAGGGAGTTGTCTATCAACAGTCATTATTATAGTGCCCTAACTATGTCAACGCCACATAAAAGTTCCAGCCTTCTAACCAAACATCCCTCAGCTTCTCTCTCAAAAGGCTTATAAGGAAACAGAAGGAAACACAATATAAAAGCACTGGAGCATATGTCTATACACCTCCACCATTAAAATAGAAAAATCACTGACCCAGAAATACCCTGAACTGCGTACGGTTCTCTAAAGACCACAGGCAATCAACAGAATGTATCTTGGCTCTATACAAATCATAATAATATTTTTCTTTTTTTCCTCTTTTTTTTCCCCCCCTTTAAACAAGTGTAATTGTAACCTCTCGTGGCATGTGATGTCATCTGCGGTAAGGCTAGAAGTAAAATCAGGGTGCCCCTGAGTCTGTGGAAACACAGACGCTGACTTAAATGAAACTAGAACTTTAACCTGTGAGAAAAAAAAAAAAGATTGGCTTAAATATATTTCTTGATGAAAAACCTTCTGATGCTGTGTTAAGTGTGGCATCCAAATGTGATTTCATAGCAGACGGAAGGAACACAGAGTAGAATTCTGTCGCAGCACTAGGTAACAGGACTCCTTGGCTTTTCTAGCAAAATTAGGTTTGGGGGATTTTTTTATGTTCTCTGCTACATGTTGAATTTGTTGAACTCTTACTTAAGGTGCACGTGCTTGTTTGCAGCACAATCTCAAAAACTCTTTGTTTTTCTCCATCCCTTTAGACAATACTAGAGTTTTTTTGGTAGGGTTTTAAGACCTCATCCCATTAAATAAGTCAAGAAGTCATGCTTTGAGTATTTTATAACATAACACCAGGGAAATAAGCACTTTTAGCTCCTGTCCTATTACGACCACCTTAACTGGGGAATGTCTTCTCTAAAATTCTCTCAAACAACTGAGGCAATTGTTACATCTGTGTAGCATTACGTGTTTTCTTTGATTTTTTGAGGTACAAAAAGAACAGGATTATACCCAATCCTGTAGTGGATCTAAAAAGATGCAAAAAAGCAAGCACGTCTCTCTTGAAATGCTTACCTTAAAGATGCTACTGCCAGTTTAAATTAAGAATAAATTATCAAGCAATAAGACAGCACTTCCTAAAATGTCTCACATGCAAAATACAATTGTATTGCTACAACTGCCTTGTCAGCAAAGAAAATATAAAATAAAACCCTAAACCTTCTGGCTTCTAAGCTGTGTAATAATCTTACGCGTCTTGTGCAAGTATACTGGCTACTAAAATTCATGCTTTAAACACAAACAAAAAGCCCCAGTTCTTCCACGATGGTAGTCAAAGACTGACTCTGCAACAAGGACAGAGACAAGGCTAATTTGTAACTTAAAGGAAGAAAAGCCTGAAAAGTAGGCAAAACACTGAATAACCTTATCTTAATATGTTTGCATTCATAAAATATGCCATCAACACTCACAAAGCTTTGATTCAGATTTAAAAAAAAATAATCCTTTGTTCAACATCAATAATAAGTTAATAACAATGTTGCACATACAGGATTCCAAGCTGCCTTTGTACACAAACTGCCACAGTGACAGTAAGTCAGCGAGTCTTTCATACACCCGACCCTTTGATCCAAACACGTAAGAACCTCATGCCCAAACACACTCACTGAATCTTCATGCTTCGATTCACAAAGGACAGAACAGCAGTTTTAGAGTCAGACTTGTTCAGCAAGAGCAGGAAGATAATCCAGAAACAGTCACACAGTCTGTTATTTCATTCCAAAAATAATTGGGATTTTTGATCAATGATCTTTTACCATTACAACCAATTTCTGAGTGCTAATATAGCTCTTTTGATGCTTCACCAAATGCACACTAAGCCATGAAAAACAAACCCCCAAGATATTGGAAAAGATTTGGCAATTTCAGTTTCCAAGTTCAACAAATCAGTATTGTTAATTTTGCCTTCTCCTCTTGGTCTTCTGTGCACAAATTACCTTCCTGGAACTCCCTTCTCCCGTTTCTGGTTCTTTCCTCCCCTATCTCTCAAGACAACATTCAAAACTGCAGTCCTCAGTAAGCTTCCCAATCCCTTCCTTTCTACCGATCCTCTGGAAAAAAAAAACCACAACACAACCAAACCCAACCCCAAACCGCATGCACAGCATTTCTTATCCCATTCCCGCATCCAGCAGTCTCGCTGCCCGGTGGACATAGCAAACCATTCTGTTAAATTGTGATACGCTCTGAGGGTTTCACAGCAAGCATCTAAGAATGCTCTGTGAGTCTGTGGAGAGCACTTGTGCGTCAGATTTGCAACAACACGCTGAGTTCAGCAAAAAGATTGCTGGACCTTGCAACTGCATAAAAAAAGCTGTCAGGGCAAGAGAGGGAAACCCATTCATGTTTGATGAGAAAGGTAGAAGTATTTACGTTTAAAACTATTCTTTTCTGATTGAAAACAATCAAAGGCTAAGGAAAACGAGGCAAAAACGTTGTTGCCTAACTCTTTCCCAAATTATGCCTTTAATGATGCAGACAATTCTGGCAGGGAGGGTGGTTGATGCAGAGGAAAAGCGGGCAAACCCAGGGGATAGAAAGAAATCTAGAGGAGGATAAACAACAGACAAAATGGACTGCAAACGTTTAAAAGGCAGCATCAGAGGCCTGCTTGTCAAGAAATCGAAGGGGACTCAACAATGACAGGATATGTCTGGGTATCAAAGGACTAAAAGTCCAATGGCATTATACATGCAGAAGCAGTGCGTATTACTTCAGTTGTTTATATTAGTAGGCGTGAAGGTCAGCTACTTATGGGCACTTAATGTCAAGTGACATTAACAAGGACAAAACAGGATCCTACTTTAAAAATGACACTTTGTTTTTACTGGCTTCTAATGAGATATAATCTGAAGGGCTTCAAAATGGACTGGCAGCCATAAGACTTATTTATTAATCTAAGGATAACTAGCTAAACAATGTAATTAGGAGTGGAGAGAAAGGGTGAAAACTCTCAATTTTGTGCTAAAACAAACAAACAAAATCTTCCTTCAATTCGGGCTTAAAGGTTCTCACTTCATCCATGACAGAATACAGATGATTCACAGCTGTTTGGCATCTGTTGCACTTCTACCTAGTGAATCCATTCTCTTCATCATTAGATATCTCCAAACACATGAGCTGGAGCACTCACGTCCAGGTCACTGGAGTTGGAGCATCCTCTATGCTACTGAATATTCCTCCTACATTTCTGATGGCGGAAATCAAGAACCAGAGACCTACAGGCACGGTAACGTGAGAGCAGTACCTGCTTACCTATGGCTACGGAAAGGCATTTCCACTTAGTACGGCCATTTGATTTGTGAAAGTATCTAAAAGCATCACCCTTCAATTCAAACTAAGATTTTTGTTATGTACATTGTTAGCAAATAAAAAAAGCTTCTTGCAGTTAGAAAGGCAGAAAAGTGTCAGTTCTGATTTATGATCAGAGAAGTCTCATGTTTACTGGATGATTCAGAAAATGTAGTTGTTACTTAACTGCAGTATTTTGCAAATGCAAGATGAGCCAAACTTTTGGTTATTTTGTTTTGAAATGCAGAAGCTTTTGACCATATGAAACCAATTTTATGTATGCCACTGATTCAAAATTCTTAAAATAATGTTTTTGTATGACTTTTGGCATCAAATTATTGTACAGTATCACATGGATGAAACATCTCAATTGAAACAGCTGTGCAAAGTATTCAAATGGACTTGCTTTCTTCCTCTTTGATAAACCTCTAGCCTGCTTGGAAATTCCTATTTTTTCCAGACCTCAGTTTGGTCAGCTTATTTGGCAACCTGTCGTCTTTCACGGGCACATACTCTCTCATTTTTCTAGCAGCTGTGGTCATACAAATTTCCATTAAAATCTACACGTATCCACTTAAAAGATCAGATTCAGAAGACTCAAACCTGCTAAAGCAGTAAAGAATAACAGCAAAGCGCAAGTAACAGTTCTTGCGATGAATTACAAAAACAAGATATTAAAGTGACATTTACCTATTTTCTCTTCTAAAAGTAAAAAAAAAAAATGCATCAACTTTTCACAAAAATACAAGCATATCTATCAAGACTGTACTTGAAATTAATACATGCTAGCCCTGTAGCAGTGCCCCAAAAAATTAAGAACCAACATTTTGACTAAATGCAATATTTTAAAATGAGTGAACAGGAACAAACGTAAAGTTCTGGTCAAAAGATAGATAAACCTGAAACAGTTCATGTGTATTTAAAAACCCTGTAAGATGGCACATGATTTGCCTACACAGGCTATATCTGGACACATATATAATCCAGAACTCTCATTATTTGTAAACTGACAATTAGAAGCCCTGAAGTAAGTGTAAATATTTAACACCATCCAATGCCAGCAGAAATACACACTTGCCCCCCACAGCATGTTAAGAAAGCTCCGCAGCCTACTCATGATTATGATTATAGCTAGGGCCACAACACCCTTGCTTTGGCAGAAGAGGAAGAATTTTTTCAACTATTATTAGAATGATTCCTCCCATCCTCCCTCCCCCCACAAAGCTCTGCACTAAGATTAATGAGGTCGTTCATGCCTTTGAGAGCTACAGGAAACTGAAATAATGACTAAATATTCTTTGGCTGTGTTTTCGGACTTGTCTGTAAAACTCTCTTAAAACTCAGATTCTGATAAAATTACATTGCTGTATCTCTCACAGAGCTACCTACCTGTAGCACTGTCTTGTTAATACGCTGATTTTCTCAGATAAGAATTATTACAGTTTATTGGAGGACTGGTGGCAATAATTCCTCAGTGAAGTATCTCGAATTGAGACAGGCGTAATGAAAATGCATTTTAGAAGACAATCATGGAAACTGTGAGTGAGTGAGGGTCTGTTTTTGCAGAAGGTAGATAAGCTGCTTTTCTTTGCCAGTTGCTCATACATAATTACACATAGTCAGTGAAGCAGACGTTGAGTTTTCACATATGCAATGTACAAACACCACCTTTTTGCTTTAAAAAGAGGTTTGACAGAAGTTACAAAAGCATATGTAGAAGCCAAGACCTGTTATTTTTATTATCATTATAAACAGACAGTAAAAATATTACCACAAAACAGTTTTGGTTTGCTGATGTTGGTGACAGGTAACATTTCTACAATCACTGAAGTTACCAGGAAAAAAATTAACCAAATGTATCAAAAAAACACCGAATGGAAGTTCAAACAAGCTTTAAAACACATGAAGCAGTAGCAGAAATATGTAATAGTTGTAGAAAGACATTTATTTCCTTGTAAAATTTACTATTTGTGTTTATAGAGGTCTCTGGTAAAAGGTCAAAACTGAGAAAAGATTACACTTCAGGCTATCCATCAAAAGTTGTAGGAGAAGCAATAAAAAGCCCCAGTGTCAAAGACAGAAAATCAAAGAAGATACCTATTTTAGCTTGTAATTTTACTTGTGACTTTGGAAAACTTCTGACTTGACCAGCAAATATACATTGAGTCAATATTAAAAACCCAGACAACACCCCCACTCCCAACAAAACATTATTAGCCACCGCCTCAAAAAAACAGAAACACCCCCTGCCCAAAAACCAAATTCTCTTTCTTTTCCTACAAACTTTAAACCTAATCACGTAGATCAATAACCAGGAGCCCTAGCACCTTAACAGTCCTTTTGCTGAAGTTCTCATCATGGCATACAAATACATTTATTTTCAGAATCTTTATTTTAAGACTCTGGCTGGCACAAATGAAGCTAAGGAACTATTAAGCATGTGCCTTCATTCAGGATTTTTAATACTTGTAAATGCACCATCTCTATGTGTGTGTATGTGTACCAACACTGCCACTTAATTTACCAATTGTAACAGATTCTGAGATGTCAAGGGAAAAAAATAATATGACATTTAGTTTACAATTCCAAGATTCCAAATCACAATTACACAATTCAAAGAAGGCTGGCCCCAGCTAAATGGGGACAGTCAAATACATGTGTTAAGTTCAAGTTAAAAAATCTCTATCAATTAAAAAAAGAAAATCAGTAGCCTGGATTAAAAAACCTGGGTCCCTACTTTTAAGGTCTCCAGTGGTTTGCTTGCTGGTCTCAGCAGAAAAGCAAAAACCAGTTCCCTCCAACTCCCCCCTATTAATATCCCCACCCTGCCATGTTACTATTGCCCATCAATATAATATTCTGTATGGCACAGCTTGGAAGTTAATCTAGAGCAAATGGAGGATACTGTAATCTCATAATTCATGCTATATTTAAAAAAACCTAACAGCTACCTTTTCCAACACATTTGAAACTAAATACTGCCTTAATTTCCATGTTCACCAAACATTTACCCTTCTTAGAATCTGGTATCACATTACACAATTTGGCCTAACATTTGGCTATCTATACATTATCCATATGAAACAATGGAGTTTTCAGTTAAAATACTTCAGCATGACACATTCTAAATATGTGGTCTGGCACAGATGTATTTATGCAGTGGCATTACAGGAAAATGTCATTACTAGCACAGAACTGTCCTGCCTTTACAGGGCTAAGAGTGTTACTCCCCTTGCTAGTGCTGGTCGGCGAGGTCCTCCTTCGCTGGTAGGGGACCCAGCTGCAGCCGCATGGCTGTACAGCACTTCCATTCCCACAGCAGAGGCATTTGGCCTCCTTCATACTAAAAATTTATATGTATTAGCACTGCTTACGTTTTACTCCTAACAAATTAGCACAAGCCCTGCCACCGCAACAGCAGTTTGCCATTAAGACCCAAGCTATGTTATCCTTTTCACTGAAGAGAAAGTTGAGTTGCGCTCTACGTCTAGCTGCTTGCACCTGGTATCCTACTATAAAAGGAGACTTTGGACTTCACCTACCCTTAATAGAGAACTTGAAACTGAAGTATTAGAGAAAACATGCTTGCTACTGAGGCATGTAATTTCTTCCTTCCTCTTTATTCTAAAATTATTCACATTACCTACTTGATGAAAAAAAAGCTCAAGCAACCTAAGATTTGAGTCACACACAGAACACAGTAGATTCTTATCACAGGGGCGCTTTTCTCACTAAACAGTGAAATGCGTCCTGTCCTCAGGCAGGCAGAAAATAATTTCTTCTTTCTGAATAATGGAACTTGTTTTTACTACAGATACTGTTTCAGCCGTTTAAGAAATATTTTCATGCGCTGCTTTTGCCATTTTATCAGTGCTCTGTGTTCAGTAGCATCCTCGATTGTGCAGAACAGCAAGGTCACAGACCCAGTCATTAGAACTTGGCATTAACGTGCTCACATTCCATGGCCATGGCTTTATAATAAAAGCCATGAAAGGGCGAATTTAAAATACGGCAGAAGACCAGAAAAGTTTTTCCATTTCCAATTCTAGAAATGATCTTTCTGATCCTGAATAGCAACCAGACCCAGAAAGTTTCTGCTCCTTCCAGTAAGCTATATTTTTGTTCATTCTCCTCTTCTCATGGTCTCTAAAAGGGCAAGGGATGCTTCCCCCATCACTACCAACCCCTGTTAAACTTGAAGATCTAAATTATTTATTTGCAGAAGAAAATTTTGTTAATTTTCCCTCATTAATACACAGTTATTTACACAGCTCTACCAACAAAGAGGAAAATGAGAATTCATTGGACAGGGCATCAGCATCACCATTACTTCAACCATCCCATTCTGTTTGAGATAAAGTGAGCTCTATAGTTAAAATTCCTTCAACTACTAGGAAATGCCTATTTACACTAGCATGCCAAGCAGCACTGCCAACAGAGGAGATGCCCCAGGTCACCTGGAACCATGGGAATTTTAAAGAAAACTGCTCAGAAAGCAAAAGGACAACAATTCATCATTTTTAATTTGCAAGAAATAGCTACCATTTAAGTACTTGAATAAAATGGGGGGGGGGGGGGCTCTGTGTGTGTGTGTGTGTATTATTGTGCTTTAAATACAGTTCAAGCTAAAGCAATTAAAATGTGAAACAACACACTGGCAATTACTGCAGTAAATGAAAAGGTCAGCTGTTCTGCACTTTCTAAAAGAGGAGGCAAACATCTAGCAAAGAAACACAAAATCCATAAAAAGTCCTTAACCCACTATTTTGTATCAATAGACACAGATCTTACAGCACAGAACACTGAGCGTTCTAGCACCCTTATTCCTTCAGCTGAGAGACAGAACCATGGCCTCACAAAAGTGACTTTGTGTAATTTAACTGGGCTATAGCCCACAAAAACTGCTATCGCTGACGCCCAGCGTGCTGACAGGAAATAGTTGCTGCCTTGAGCCTTGATCTACCCACGTGAAATGGAGCTTGCTGGCTGACCACAGACCGGCCTCTGTTCTCTTTGTAATTGTCAACATCTGCTCTGCAGATCTATGAATAATTTTATGACACACACACAAAAATCTCTCCTACTGACTCCAAAGGTTGGTTTGTTTTTTTCTTTTTAAACATGTGTAATCTGACACTGAGATTAAGAGAGAGCCTGTTTTGCTCATAGGTTAAGATTTACATTCCTCTGAAAGATGCCATCAAAATGAAATTCAGGGCAGGTAGGAAAAGCTAAGGTTGCCGACTGTTATCTCCTAAAATCAGGTGGCCGAATAAATGTTGGCAGTTGAGATAACACATCATTTTCAAATATTGTAGGTAACTGGAGCAACAGTTCCCTGGTGTGGGCTCCGTAGTAGCTACCTCCATGAGAGGTAGCTGTGATTCCTCTGGTTGCTTGATTCATGCCAAGTACAACAAACCACAGCTCAAACACCTCACTCCTGAAGAAGCAAGGATACTGATATACCAATGGACACATTCAACATGACTCGAGTTTCAGTTAAAAGAAGAAACACATCTGAGGACAGAACAGCAGCACTATCACTTGAAAACTCAACTTTCCTGCTCTTTCAAGCCAGCCAGCAGGAGTTTTAAGACTGTCAAGCATTTGAATCTAACGGTTTCTAATTCGCTTTCATTTCCCAATCACAGATTTATTTATATATTTATTTTTATAAAAGTGTGTGAATGCGAAATATACAGATAAAACTCTGGGGATACGGCCACACTACAATTTTAGATTGTCACCATGCCTAGCTAAGAAGCAAGAGAAGAAAACCGGAGGTGCACAGATGCATTGCCACTTGCCGGTCTGCAGTACTCATTAGCGATGCTTCTCTTCACGATCAGTAAAAGCGGAAGAGTGGAAACAGAAATAATTAAAGAACAAATCACAAGGGGAGTGAGCACTTGCGAGTATAGTTCTCAGTTTTCCAGGACTGGAACATAATGTGACAAGGCTTTCTTGACTGACTCCTGAGCATTGCATAGGTAGACTGGTGGCTGTATGTGGGACAAAACTAGAAAAAAATTAATCCTTTCTCCTTTAGGTCAAATACCCAGGAAATACACAGAAGGAAAAGAACAATGATAAGCATAAAGCTAAATATGGTCCTTTTAGTGTCTTGCTGAAGTGCACACTATATTCAGGTCCACTGCAATGACTTCTTCATCTCTCTTTCTTGCTTCTGTTACAATAAAGCAGAGAATTTCCCTGCAATTTCCCAGATGTAAATGCTGTGACAGTAAGATTGCTTTTTGCTAGCTTGGCTGCAGTACTACCTTTCTGGCCTGGCAGCACTCTAAATGAAGCGTGTCAACGTGTACGAGCACATTTAGTTTAGCACTGCTTAGCAGAGGTCTGTAGGCCCCTGGAGTGTGGTTTCTCTCAGAAACATTAAAACCTGTTTAAATGCAACTGCCAACCTGATGCCCAATTCACCTCCTTACCCTGACACTTTGACTCAAAAGAGAGAGCATTTCGCAGATACAGTACTGTTTTCTCCTGAGTTTGAAGATGTTTATTGATCTGCTACTTTCTTGCACTCCTATGAGTGCGAGAAACTACGTAGAAACTACAAAGCAATTTGCTCCTTGCAAAATGAATGGGCAATTAAGTATGTGGTGAACTTGCGGCTCTTCTGTGAAGAACCAGGGAAAGACAAAATTCTTTGGGGGAAGAGATGAAACTGAGAATGAAGTGGGAAAGTGAAAGGTGCTGAATGCTGTCACAGCCGTAACAACCAATTCCAAAAGTTCACGGGGAAAAACAGCAAAAAGCTTTATGACACACAAAAGAAAACATATCATACGAGACCAGGCCATACAGCCCCAAAGTTCCCCAAAATTACACAGTCAAACAGATGGGTTTCAGCCAAATAGAAGTCTGGCATGTATGTTCAAAATAAATTTCAATTAAGGTGTATAAAAAAGTCAGTATTGCTATTATGTGATATTAAGCACAAACTTGGACCCTATTTTACTAGCTTTTAAAAAAGAACATGGTCACGACTTTCACTCTAGAGGATTCACAGTTCTGCTGCAAAGGTGCTTAAAAAGGACAGGGAGTGACAGACGGAGAGGAGAACAAAGAACATGAATACTAGATGAGGCAAAAATCAAAACAGAAGCACACCAAGTACATCTTGTGCAGAAGGATGTTCGTGATGAGTAGGTGTGGAAGAAGCATTTGTGTAACATGCTGCAGTCTGATTCAAAAATCAAAACAAACCCTCAAAAAACAACAAACAAACAAAAAAGGATGTGCCTCTTAAGAGTTACTGCTTAGGATCTGGTCTCCCATCAATTATATTATTTTGTCTTGTTATATGCTTATACAGTAGATGGTGACCTGGATATAGAGAGTACAAGGAAGATGACAAAACATTAGGAATACATTACATCAATCCCGAACTCTTGCACTACAGCATCAATCCAACAGGCTACACAAGGCATAAATATTTTCATGTAAGAAATAGCTATGCTACAGAGACTTGTTCATATTTTACTGTAATCAGAGCAGTGCAGCTCTCTGGTAGAGATGTGGCTATATTTGCATTAAAAATGTAGGTAATTAAAGGGTAACTATGAGCTATGCAGATACAAATCTCTTTTATAGAAGCGAACCCACATAAGGGCTTTTAGTAGCATATTCTGGCATCAAATCCCTAATCAGAGAGATAGAACAATAAACTTTCTACAAGCTTACAAGCTTGACAAGGTGAAGTATAGACAGGATGCTTCTCTTTAGTGGCAGAATAAACCCTACAAAGTGATACGAATTAAAACAGTATTTTAAGTCAAACTTGAACCGTTCTTTAAACAGCAAGGGCTTGTCTTAATTTGTCTTTACCACTTTATAAAATAATCATAATCCTCAGATTAGTATGTTCATTACTGTATTTTTTTCATTCTGACATTATTAGAGTAGACGTATGCAAACAATTAGCCAAAATATAGTACTGGCATTCCACAAAATTATATGCCTGAAGTAGTGATTCCTTTTATTGTACACACTTTCTGAACACCTATCTTCTACATTGACAGGTATGCTTGATATCTGCTCCAATAAATTCAACACTAAGTTCCAGAGCATAACTGAATGGAAAAAATCTTGGAAAATACTTTAAATTTGTCTCATAAAAAGAGTCCAGTAGCATCTGCTTTTTCTGTTTCAGTAGCTCTGAAAAAAATCACTATAATTTGCAGCAACAGCTGAGCCATCACACTTTGTTTACCAGCAGCATCAGAATTTTCAATTTCGCTAAGGTATTATGTTTGTACAATGTAGGGTATAAAACTGCTGGGTTTACATTTCTCCTCCACTGCCTTTTCCTGTGCCGCGGGAGCAGTCATTGCAAGTGATGTAAAAGGTTAAATCCACCCACATCATAGAAACCAACTCATCCAGAGAGGTGGCAAAGGACCAACAGTTACACTAGAAGCCAGATGCAAGACCATTTCCTTCCTCGTTATACACCCCATGCATTGCAACCGCTCAGATTTCCGTTTGGGCCAGGGCTTGACTATCCCTCTGCTAACCACAAAGCACATGCCTACTCCACCTCCTTTACATGTGATCATTTTAGTTCTCAAAACGCAAGCTGCATACACAAGCATTACTTCTAGAGGAACTAGATATGTTAATCATCCTTAAGATCATGTAACTGGAATAAATGAATAGACAAATATCTATTCTTTATGAGAAAGGACACACTGTTCACAGCTACAGCTGATCCAAGCTAACGCTCTGAAAAGCTCACCATTATCTTCTTTATTTGCAAAATTTCAGCTCAAGAAATTCCAATCACCGTCCATTTGGCCAAGGCTGTACAAATGGAATAAAAACCCCACGTCCCTGTTTGTCACACTTGCACTAAGAAAAAAAAATTCAATTAATCATTAAATCTGTATCCTTATACTCAAAAGCTGTTAGACTGGACCAAAATCCATTTTCTTTACAGCACAGAAAGAAAAAAGCCTGAAACGTAACACTATAACATATACTGTTAATACTTATGAGAGGATATGGTAGGTGTGAACACGTTAAAATTCAGCTTCCTTAACTAGTCAAAAATGAGACAAGCAAGGACTGCCATAGAGACAAATGTCAATCATGGCAGGGCAAAGTCAGTATAAAAAAAATATTAAGAAACAAAAGCCTGACTGTGATAGATCAAACTGGCCGTTAGACCGACTATCCCATATAGGAAACGATACTTTCACACTCACACACTCAGTCACTCCAGTTACTACGGAAATTACTGAGCTATCCTGAAAATCTGGTCCAGTATTTTTATCACTAGAAGATGAGACTGAAAAAGTTATTTTCCAATAATAAATAGAATGCGCTTAACTCGTGCTCACGCAGTTTTTAAACAGTGAAAAACTGTTCAGTGCCCAGTTGCAAGAGACAAAAAAAATGCTTTTTCCTTTATATAAGGCTATGAGAGGGAACTACACTGCAGTAAAAGTATGTTTGAAATCAATAATTTTTATCACACTAAAAGCCACAGTAAAAATATTTCCCTTTTTTGTGGAATCAGCACTTTGATTTTCAAATTCAAAGAAGGAAAATTACAGGAAGTTAAGGGTGTATCTGCTCTGTGCGCTCACATATGGAGGATCAACTGAAAAGTAAACATCGCTATATTAGTTGCAAACTTCTATTGGGAGTAGGCTTTTTGTTTTGAAAGGAAAAAAAAGAATTTACCTCAACTATCATTTTAAAACAAAAACTGGCTTTTGTCCCTCATCTGTTAGACAAAAGTAGTTTCCTTAAGCGATAAAAGGCAATGAGAAAGTGAAGCTTAAAGGCTGTTTATTTGCTAGCAAGCATTTCAACAGGATAAATATGGAAGATCAAACAAGAATAAATGGAGCATTCAGAAACTGGAAGTCATTAGTTGGTTCCATCCACATCCCTAACTGCAGTCCTACATTAATAACCAAGTCCTGATTTTATTTTAACTTCTTGCCCTATTTTTCAAAGTAATTTTCAGAAGTATTGAGGAGACATAAATGTCAACCACAGCCTGGAAAACAAATTATGCATTTCTGAAAATCTAATCCTTGACAGTCTTCCTTTGCACTTGGCATTACCTATCTCATAACATCAAATGTCTTAAGAAAAATGTTTTTTAGGATGCAAACACATTGCATTCCATATCAGTATGATTAATTACTTAAAATACAAGAGAAGATCATTGGCTGGAACAAACTGCAGCTGAGAGACAAACTGTTTTCTACCTGATTAATTTCAGTGTCCGTCAAAATCATATGCTGCTTCTGTCATGCAAGTATCCGTCATGCTGTAAGACTGCATTTATCAAGAACTTTTTGGAATAAAGCCAGACTTATAGTACAAAAGCAGCTTGGGATTAGAATATGATAATGTTTCTGTTCCGTTTAAATATTTCTATGTATTATGAACCACATTCAAGCATGCAAATTATCAACTATAAAAAGGAAAAATCCAAGTTATTTAACACCCTTTCCTCCATGGTATACCTTTAAACTCATGCAAAACTGCTTACACACAAAGCAAAATCTTAATACATTACTGAACTACTACAAACCTGTTTCTAAGTTCAAAAATATTTGACCCCGAGATGCCTTTACATAAAGCCTCACTAGGAAGTTCTAATTGTGCTTGGAGTTCACAGATGTGGGTAAGCCACTTCTCTCATTAAACTTTCTAGAACTCCATGAACCCCTTTGACATGCATTTTCAAAAGTAAATATAAACACTGACTAGCTTGTGAAACTTTGTTTCATTCTTCTCCAGAGGAGAAAAAGGATCAACCACAAAAGGAAGCAGCCAATTGGGGTTTTTCTTCTTGTATGGTATATGCTTAATCCCATAAAAACCAGTAAAACCCAACCGTAATTAATCAGTTTGTGACTTGGGTTCTTTCGCTCAGTAGTAAAACATCAGAACTTTGTTGTTAATGACACATTTTAGATAACATGGGAGAAGGAAGAGGAAACAGTTACAGAAAAGCCCAGGAAAGTGTTGAGTAGCTTTCTATTGAAAGACAGCAAATACAAGTGAGCCATTAATAGTGGCAAAGATGCAGGGGGGTGGGGAGGCTATCAGTCAGCCTTTCCATGTTTTATTCATTCTTGAGTAAGGAAGTCCTACCCTCTGTCCAGTTTGTGTCTTTACTAATATCAGCAGACAGCAGACACTGCAAATATCCACTTTCAGGTTGCCACACCAATTATTATTCCAAATGCTCTGACACACCGACAACCAACCCTAGCACTTCTAAAGATCAAATTTTCTGGTCTGCAAGCAGAAAAACCAGATGCTCTAAACCAGAGATATTCAATCTGTGGCCCACCTGGAAAATTCATCCTACCTGCAATCTACTGCTTCCAGCTTTTTACCAGTAAGAAGTTGCCTGTTGAGATACATGATGACACCGCAATATCCAGTGTATTGAATTTATGTAAAAGGTCCAGCCACGGTATCAGGTCCTTCTTGCCTCCAGAACAGGCTACATGCTCGACTCATCCACAGTGCTGGATCTATTTCCAAACTGAGTATCTGTAGGAGATGCTGATGTGCAGCAGGAACTTTTATCCAATATTAATTAAACTCTAATACAGGAAGACTTAGTAAATAGAGAAGCACAGCTTTTAAGCCTATCAGCTAAATTTAACAGGCACCTGTAAGAGCACAGAAAAGCATATGGTATGAAACCCTATCATGTTAATTATTGTTCTTCTGTCAGGTGGTCCAGGCAGATTATCGACAAGAACTACAAACCACCTGTGAAAACTTCCAGATTTATCCAACACAAAGAGCTCCGAGATGATCTGCAAAGCACAGTGTGTGTCAGGAAGCAATACAGACACATTACTGTAGACAACAGACACACAGAATCGTCATGTTTTGTTCAGACAGTTATTTTTCTAAATCAGGACAGTCCTGTCTCCTCAACCACAGAGCCCACTCCTTTTTGCAAGAGTCTCCTCACAGATCACTCTAAGCTTGTCGCCTGCTTTCTGAGTGAACAACCATGTGAAAGCAGAGAAGCCTCTTGTCTTTGGGGAGGAAAAAATGGTAGGTCAGATGGAATTATGCTTCAGGCTGAATATAATGCTTCACAGGCTGTGAGACTAAACTAACCTAAAGTAGTGATTTAACAGACATGGATATGAACTCGGCTGCATTACTTACAGTCAGCAACAATTTTTAAAAACTTCTTGTATAAATATTTGTGTAATTAATCCAACCTTAAAACCATTCAGACACTTGTACTTATACAGCACAGTAAAATTTCCAGTATATTAGGGCTACATGATTAAACTTCAATCACATTTCAAGCACAACTCAGACTTGGATGTCCTGTAGGGTTAGTTTTAATCTGCATTTTTTCCACTTACTCCAACATCAAAACAGTTCTCATAATTTATTTGCTCATTTTCTTCCTGTACCTGTCACTGTCCTGGGCACTTACTGAACAATTAAAATTATCTTTTCTTCTCTTTTTTTTTTTTAACTATTGACCAGAAAGACAGCAAGTCTGCCGGGACACATATACATGTACTTTAAGGCTTATACTAGTATACCTATCAAAGCATGTTTTAATCACTCATTATTTATACAGACGATGACCTTAAACAAGAAAATATTAATCTTTTAAAAAGTAATTTTCTCATGATTATGCTCTCTTTGTACTCCTACTCCCCCCACACTCCCTGGGGTATATATTCTGAAATTTCACGCATAGCATAAAGTATCTTTGGAATGTTACAGTATAATTGTTTAGAGAAACATTTAATGGATGAGTAAGCATCAAGAGGCCATGGCTAAGGGAAAAGAAAATTTAAAATGCTGGAAGCGTTTTGTATTGAATGATCTTCTCAGCATGAGGACAGGGGAAGGACATTTGATCCAAAAATCTGGTATTGACTCAAGTGATATAAAACCAGCAGCCAGCACCAAGGCATATGAAACCATCCAACCACCTAACAAAACATCTGCTACCACCCACCTCTTTCAAACTGGACCTTAGTCACTGTCTAGTAAAGCAGTCAAATGCGATGGGATATTATTTGATTAATAACATGGATATTTTGATAGAGGATTACATGATCTTAACAATCGGGTATTTTTTAACTGGTTGCTGGGTTTCCCAATTCACAGCACAAATAATTTGCATGTGCATGATACAGAAATGCAACAGAAGTAACTGGAAAAAAAGCTGGGCACTGAGTACAGAGACAGCTAAAAAAAGCTGAACATTCTTTCACTGCAGGAAACTGCTGGAGACAATATGCTGTAAATTAAAGCCAATTTTCCCGAATTCCCTGAAGGACTGCTCCTCCCAGAGATTCTACAAATCCATTAGCAAAGGCCCATCATTATAGTTTTCTTGGGGCTTATTTACTGAAGAGAGTTTAAAAAAGCACATCCAAAATGAAACGTACGCTGTATCGGGCGCAGGGGAGTGGGACAAATCAGGCCTAACCTTACATAATCGATTCATGTACTGATTATTAGAGAACAGCTGAGATGGTTTTCACTCCCAATTCCCCCTCCTCCCCATACTTTAAGTCAAAGAAAAGCAAAATAATTACCTCCCTACCTGAATTTCTGATTAGAAGAGCGGATACTGAGGCAGGAGAGGTGCCATATGCTGGCATGCACTGCTCTAGAAATCAAGCAGTTCTTTTAGCATCAGAGTTAGGAAAGCCAAGCTTCCTACAGACCTGGGCCGCAGCTGAAGCTTGTCTTACAATTTGGCACCTAAAATCTCTGTCCAGTTGATTCTGTGGTGCTCAACAACATATGAATTGCAGCTGGTGCAGTACAATCTATCCTAGCTTCATACTTCCACAGAATTTTCAGAAACCTAGTGTCTTTGAGGAAATCCTATTTCTCCGTTAAATTTGGCAGAGAACAGGTAACAAGTTAATAAAAATGAATTAGGAAGAATGCATAAATAGTATGATTCTATAAATCTCATCTTGTTAATAAAGTCATGGACAAGTAGCACAAATTCTGCTATGCAGCCTTCTAGTTCCAAACCCAATATATTTTCCAAAATTCCTCATCTCATATGTGAATCTAAATCATACGTAAAAATAATGGACTGCACATGCTGCTTGATTAAGGCTTTAAGAGATATTTATAGGCACATAAGATTGCAAGGGACTTCCCAGGTCGCTGTATTTGCATCTGACTATCAGAAACAGTATATTAAATAATCTCTTCCAGAAGACTTACATCCCCATCTTAAAATGAGTTTTCTTTTTCCATACCCCCTCTTATATAGTCTCAGAATTACAGAATCCCAGAATCCCAGGTTGGAAGGGACCTCAGGGATCATCTAGTCCAACTCTTCTAGGAAGAGCACAGTCTAGACAAGACGGCCCAGCACCCTGTCCAGACAACTCTTGAAGGTGTCCAATGTGGCCGAGCCAACCCCTTCCCTGGGGAGATTATTCCAGTGGTGACTGTCCTCACTGTGAAAAATTTCCCTTGTGTCCAATCAGAATCTCCCCAAGAGCAACTTGTGTCCATCCCCTGTGTCCTCTCCATGGGACTCCATGTAAAAAGGGAGTCTCCATCTTCTTTGCAGCTACCCCTGAAGTGCTGGTACACAGTGATGAGATCCCCTCTGAGCCTCCTTTTCTCAAGGCTGAACAAACCCAGCTCTCCCAGCCCATCCTCATATGGCAGCTTCCCCGTCCTTGGATCACCTTGGTGGCCCTTCTCTGGGCCCCTTCCAGCCTGGCCACATCCTTTTTGTACAGCAGGGACCAGAAATGTACACAGTACTCCAGTGGCCTGACCAGCGCTGAGTGGGATATTAGGATATTTCTTTCAATTTCCAGCTTAATTCATTAAAGATCCCATCCAGTGTCCACTTAGATGAAACCCTTCAGATTGTGTAGGACAAGTTTTTACATCCTCAAGTTTTTCTTTCTCTTGCCTTCAACGACACAGTGAACCAGATGTTACTGTCAGATAAATTCACTGGTTTAAATCTAGATTTTTTTTCTAATGCCATACTCAAAGGCAAATCCAAATATTCCAGGGGTAACTTTTTCTGTAAGAACTTTCACTTGGTGAATTATAGGGGACCGTAATACCACTGATTTTAAAACAAGGTCTATAGATGACTTCTTGTGTTACAATGGCCATACCAGAGCCTGAAAGTATGTCTTTGGGGATTAGGGTAATGGGGAACACAACACAGTTTACAATGAAGTCTAACAAACAAGGGTATGTTAATCTTTTCAGCCACTTAAATCCAGGAAAATCAAAAGCAAATGTCTTCCTACCATAGCATCACAAAAACCAACCCCAAATACTTGCATCTTAATGCCTGCTGGGATGTTTTCTGCTAACCATCCGTTTTATTTCTTATACTCAGTACACACATTCCTCCACAAGCTGGACTGATTTCTTCCACAGTTTAACTTGTTTTTGCCAAAGTCTCTTTTAGTTCAGCTTTGGCTGCCTGCCTAACGAAACAACCTTTCTTTATGCCAAAACTGTCATCTTCAGTTGCACAAGACGCATCTTACTTACAAACATGTATAATGAGCCCAATGTTTAATGCCTGAAGAACTGCTATTTTAAAATTATCTCTAGCAACACTTAAACAGATACAGAAATGGCCAGTACCTAACCCAGGGCTCGGGGTGGGAATCATTCTCAAGGAAGATTTTTTCTTCCTTTTGTATTTAAATACACTTTTTAAAAAGAAAACCCTGAACTAGTTATTAGAAGGTGAAAGCATATGCATTTAACCACAGACAGCAGAGAGAAATGTAAGGCTCACTCCAAACCTGAAGTTGAAAGCTTCGTTCTCACTCAGTGTGACGTCATCATTACACAGTGATCACATGCACCATAAACTTGCCTCTAATTGAATACAAGCCTTTAAATATAAGACACTGGTAACATTCATGAGTTATCAAGTAAGAATACCTGTGTCAGAAGTTGTTCCTCAGTCAGATTATTGATCCAACGAGTATACCGTTCAGTGGACTCTGGTGGCTCTCTTCTGACTTGGCAACCAATAATCTAAAGCAAAATGAGATAAATCACATCATGTAAACTGCTGTACACCCACATGGCAACAAGATCATCAAACAAGCATTCAAAATGTGGGAATTCCAAGAATGAAGTTTATCTATACAGTCCTTATTAGCCCCCTTCTATGTTCATAATTTAATATAGTCTATTATAATGTAATATAATATGCCACAGTTGCTCTGCTCAAATGTTAAATAGTTACAGATTTTCAAAGGTCTCTAGAAAACTAACATTGAGAAGTGTCTGCCCAGCAGCTTCAGTCTTGGGAATATTTGAAGCATTTTGGTTGAAATTTTCAAAGGTAAGTCATTCAAAGGTAAGTCATGCAAAGGCAGACATCAAGAATGCAAAATTTCAGCCAAAATAGCTGAAGTTTGGCAAATGAAAATTTTAACTTGGATAACACCAGATGATCATACCAACAGTGCCACCACCTATAATACCACACATCACTTACAATTCATATAAAAATAAATCTATATTCTGATTTGTCTCATTCATAGTAGAATAACATAGACATAGACACCCCATTTTGATTTGTTCACTGCAGTACAATATACCCATCTGAGGAACGTTTTCTTCTCTAATACTGTTCTGCAGCTGTACAGGTTAAATATGAATTTTAATATTCTGAACACCTGCTGGCATAATAAATAGCTTCCAATATCCACCAAAACCAAAATATTAGAGGGAATTCGTGTAATGTGTAACCACATAGACACACAATGCAATTTCATACAAACTCTGAACTGATTACAAATCTCTGGTTAGACATGGAAGAAGCCACGGAGAACCCACGGGGTGTGATCATACAGAACTCTACTATTTGCTGCTCCTGAGGGCCTGCAGTCCACCCCAAACCATCAGGGTACTACCGGCCTTAATTATATATGCAAAGCAAGCTGATATTGTTTTATACCAACTACTGTACTCCTGTCATACTGTAACTGTCTATTTCTCTTCCAGATTTTGATGGGTACTTCCTGCTGAGGATGTGTTCATTCACTGAGAATTAACCCCAAAGCGTAGGTATTAGCATTTCTGAAGAGTAATTAATTTCATACAATCAAGTTCTGCTCAAGAACAGTGTGGAAGACTGACTTTGTTGATTTTCCACCCTAAGCATTCATAAGGAATGCCAGTGTATACACTGCGCACAGCGAGTTTAAATCTTTCAGGTATCTCTATTCACAGAGCTTTAAAACCCTCACAGATGTGCGCAGTCAGGCTAGAATTCTGCACGTGCAGTTCTGAATACTTTCATGTGGGAACAAAAACACCATGAAGAGATCTTGCTGGGGGACTGGCTGGCAATGAAGCACCACAGTTTAGATTATTAAATACAGTCAAAACAAAACAAACAAACAAAAACATTAAAAAAAACCCCATGATTTGCTTATCCCATAGGAATAAAACAGAATGCCTCTGAACTATGAAGTTTTTCCTCAGTGACAACTACTAATTACCTTTGACAACTTCAATTCTTATCCTAACTTTCCCCTGAATTACAGCTAAGCAATACTAAGACGTTTTCAGAATGTTAAACCAAGATTCTTTTAAATCAACTCTCAATTAGAAGGTATGTTTTTAAAGGGGGCACTCCACAAGTTGCATCAGATGTACATACATTCTGTTCTGTGAGGATGACTTTTATTTAAGAATAGAATTATTTACAGAACTGCTGCTAATATTCATTAACGATGACAATCTTCTCTTGCATACCCCAGGATTTTATAACTTACAAAGACACTTTACAAAACTACGCATGCCAAGTCAGAATGGAGAAATTACAAAGCACTTTTTTCTCAAAAGGTATTCTATAACAATACAACAGGGAAATCTGGTTTCTTTATTCAAACAGTCACAGCCTAAGCTGAACAAACACAGAATCACAAACATCTTTCATGAGGTAATAGATAAGGAGAACGTCAGATCTGTTTTTCTGAAAACCTGGTTTTCAGTTGGAGCCAAGGAGTAAGTGCAGTCATCTCTTTCTATGCAATTTCAAATTGAAATGAGAAGTAGAGGACAGAATTTCATATTTTTATATTAATTTCTGACCACTTTCACAAATGTTGATAGTTTAAGCAATTAAAAAAAAAAAGGTGAATCGGGGTGCTCAGCTAAAGGACTGTAATTCCCTCAAGTCCAAAGAAGATGTGGTTCAAAATCTCAACTCCTTATGCTTTTTTGCATTGGGTTTAAAATTTGCATTGCAAATTCACAAACTGAATGGGTGTGATCAATTACCTGTACATTTGTACATTTACTCAAGTAGAGGTGAAAGCAGACAGAATAACTGTTATTAAATTGGATCCTGACGGCTGTTTTCTGTATCATATATCGCTTTTTTTAATTTCTAGAGTTTGAATTGGATTCCTAGCCAACATTTCCTCCTCTTTCCATACATATATATAATTCCATTGCAGGATCCAATTTACCTCTCCGAATTTTGGCTTGTAACAATAATTCTATACTTACTGTATGTAGGCCTTAAAATACTTTGAGCCTTTTGGAATTGAAAACACCATAATTAGGAAAAAAAAAAAAAGCTCATCAAATAAACAAGTTCTTTCAGAATTACTGTTATTGCAGCAATGTAAATCCAGAACAGAAAAAACAATGGGTTACATTCAATTTTACTGTAACTTGGGGCAGAAACCTTGGAAGTATAACTTTCCAAACTCCTTCATCAACTGACATGCTTAACATGCAAGACAAAGTGAGAGGGTAACAGTCTAGAGCCTTAAATACAAAGACACTAATCAAGTTCAAAACTAGGGTTTTTTTTTAGAAAAAGGGGGGTTTTGTACACAGACATTTTTTCTACAGCAAAGCTCAATCTAATGTTTAGAACAACAGTAAAACCAGTATTAAGATTTTAATCTAGAAAAATATATTAAGAAATACAGCAGAAAGTAAGAGGATTGGCCTCTGACTTTTAAGAGTTACATGTTAGAATAAGTCAGTGTTTCAAGAATCAAATTACATTTTTTTACCTAGTTCATCAAAAACTTAGACTAGTCACTAGGGCAACCCTTCTAGTGTTGTGACTCAAAGTCCCTTTCGCAGCACACTACACACCTAAAGGCTCATGGCATCGAGTCTAAATGTAGTTTTACTAGAACTGATAGCTTGTTGTTCAAACCCTTTGCTGTCTCCAGAGCAATGGATTCCACTTCCATGACTAAGCAGTACACAGCTGATGACTCTTGGTCCTTGAATTTTCAAAATAAGAGTCCAAACCCCTCCATTCTATAGCCACTAACAAAGCTAGAAGCAAGTGTTATGATGACCTACTCTAGTATCAATGAACACTAAAAGGGAAGAACAGTAAAACCAACGCTGAGAATTAATGAGAGGGAAAAAAGCTGCTTGCTGGTAAAATTGAAGACAATTCAAAATCTAACTTAGAAAACCAAAATTTTCTGAGACTCCACATGCTTACTAATGTCCTCATTTCTCTAAATGATATTTAGTATGTAATACCTTCTCCCCCATACCTTTGGCTTTTCTTACTCTTTTATAGCTTGAGGTCTAGAAGGCAGGTATTATTGATGAATGAACCGCCTCCAATTAAGTTAATATAAAGATGAGGTTAAGGTTTCACTCACATTTAGTCTTCCTTACAGACTGAAAAGGATCATTAACTAGACAATAAAATATCATAATACATTCTTAGCAATCCTATGCTTGTGTCATATATGGAACTAAAGGGAAAGAGAGAAGAAGAGAGGGATTAATGTACTTAAACCTTTACTAAAGTGTCCTCCATAGTAGTGGCTTTAAGATGGCTTTTTCTTAAAATTACTTAAAAGTACTATCTACACACACAACAAAAGTATTTCTTTCCAGAGGCCTCCTTATTATTCCTAAAATCTAATTCTTCACAAGATAATTGAATTGCTGTCTTCACTCCTCCTCCTCACCCAAAAAAACAAACCCATAACAACAACTTGACAATTCCTTTCTTTAAAAGCAAAGGAGCAAAAAAAAGCTGTATTTGGTGTTCCTAGTGGCCTTTCATAAGATCTCCGTGCATGTACCAAACCCATCAGCAGGACACACAAAGCAAAGATCTCCTTCCTGCAGAAGATGGTATTGTAAAACATCATTTAAACGCATTCTTTAATTATAATGATATCACAGCAACATACACTTAACAATAAAAATGCATGTTATTGAGAACAGCTGCATTCTGATCTTGCAACACAGCAGGAAAATAACTACAAATACATAACAAAGTTAGCATTTTGTAAGAAGTGAAATGTTCACACTTCCCTCTCCCCCAACAGCGAAATGTTTTGCACAGCACAGACTTCCTGCTTTCTTTTCTTTTTCAGAACCAATACCACTCAAGACTGCTTTTAGCATCACCTTAAGAGATATGTTTTACAGACAAATCTTAAAATTGTTGCTATGCAATCAAATTTGTTTCTAGATCCTCAGCCAGAAAAATTCCACACGTTTCTGCTCTTTAGCTGTACCATTCCCCTCCCAACGGGACTCTGACTCACAACTGGGATTCCTGACTTACATGATTGCAAGACAAGCTTCACCAACAGAGTAGCTCAACCTGAGCCTTTGATACAGCTTCTGTAAAAAAGCATAGTAGTAATGAGCATGCTAAAAAACATAGCTCATTTAACCAGCTTCTTTCATCCAATCAAAATCAGGATTATTTAGAGTACAAACAGCTTCCTCTAGTTCCCCTGTGTAAGGTGTGGCATCAGAAGCAACTGCACGCTGTTTCCCATTTCCTCCATGCCTCACAGAGCTTTTATATTCACCTCACTGAATATTTCCTCATTGCTTTTAAATTGAAGTGCAAGGTTTTTCACTGTTACTTCTTTCCTAAGTTTTAGAATACTTTGATAAAAATCTTTCTGGCCTATTTTACACCCATTCAGACTTCCAGAAAGTACAAGAAACTCTCCATATTAGAAATGGAGAAATTAAAATTATTCTAATTATTAGAAATGGAGAAATTAGAATTAGTGGTTATATTTTAACTACCAACAAACACATACACTGAAAAGCCATACAAGTAACTTTTAAAAAATTAAATGGCTTAAAATGAGCTTTGTGGGAAGAAGTGGCCAGTATAAACATCTAGCTTAGGGCCCTAGAGTCCTGCCTGGCCTCCAGCTACTATTTCACAGAAAGACCAAGCCTCTACTACCTGCCAGTCCTGTCTAGATCATCTCAGCCAGCCTAAGGGTCAAAACAGCATTATATGTCTATGTTTAGGCACCCAAATCTCTTTTCTCTAATAACTCTACCGCTTCACGTGATTAGGAGTGGAGTTAATGAATTCTATCAAAATAAGATCAGAATCAAAGTCACAGATATGCACTTTATGCCACGATATTTAAAACATTTTCAGGAGTTAAAGCACTACAAACTAATACAATAAAACACAATTAAAACAGGTCAAATAACACAAAACTAGAATAATGGGGTTCTCTGTGAAATAGATGCTCTAAATCGGTCACAGTACACTAGGTCAGTCATGATGTATGAAATACAAATCTAGCGAGCACGTTCAACAACTTGTTGATCAATACAAAGCTCAGAGTTCTGATCACGTTCAGAGGAACTAGGCAGGATGATTACATGCATTACAAAACTGTACTATGAGCACAGAGTCACTGTTCTGCGAGTTACAAAATTGTTCCACTGAAACACAAGAGTATTTCAGTCCTATATCTAATACGTACAAAAATCAGTGTTCTATACCCAGCAGCAGCATCAGCTGTCGGCTAACATGCCGTAACTCGTCCAACCTTTCACTAGCATTTGTTTTTACATGCAATATTCAGGTAGAGCTGTTCCTTATTTTCACCATTTTAGGTTTTTATGTTTTCCCTTGCACACGTAAATGGAAAAGGAAGGGGGTGAGAGGAAGCAAAGATTAAATGAGTTGACAGTAATTAAAACAATACACTTTCTGCAGATGTAGTGGTTCTCTTTTTTTAATCATTACAACTTCCTTTAGCACAAAGAATCTTTCTTATTCAGGAGACAGCCTATGGGTCAGGGCCCTCCTGTTGTCCTAAAGAGGAAATAAGGATGAAAAATCAATTGGTCTCCAATTTTATCCAAATTTTTTTCCATCCTATTTTTATAAAAAGGGGACATGAACAAAGACAGGCAAAAGCATAAACTCTCTACAGGGTAGTAGGCACTTAGTGCCTACTATATACATACATACAATTTCTTTACAATGTGTCTTCTTTTAAGGAGCTTTGTTTTATGAAGTCTTTTTAATTAAGCAATAATGATATTGAGGCAGGTATCTGAAAAATAGGGGGGTTTTAGCAAGGAGAAAAACACAGCTTTCCTGTAGAAAATAAATTGCCTTCCTCAACTTATTAAATGAAATGCAGCTATCAAAGATTATATAAAGTACAAAACTTTCTACAGAGAAGAAGTGTGCAGCGTTGAGTTTCATGTCAGAAATATGACTGAGTGACGTAAACCCCCTAGACGAGAATGTAATTAACTACTTAGTGAAGCTTTAATTAGAAGTGTCATGATATCTGATCCTAGATAATGTTCTATGAAAAGGACTATTCAAATAGCAAGCAATACAGGAAGGATTCTCTCTAGCTCACACCACCTTTTTCTCCCAATAGCCTGTTTATGAGTGCCCACAAAGGGAAATTTCCTAAAACAAAAAAAAAAAGCTAATAGGAGGCACTTGCCTTATCCTGAATGTTTAATCATGCCTACATCTTGATGTATAAAGGAAAGGCAGATGTCACCTGTGCTGTCTCCAAATCCTACCTCTATTATTTTTGTTGTGTTAATTTATACACACACACCCCAGTTGATATGACACTGCAAACATATGCTGACATTCAGATGACATCTTGACAGGAGAGTGACATTTTTTCTGTCTTCCCTCTGTATTGATTTCCTTGGTTTTTATTCACATAACATTTTAAATATTATTTGGTTGTAAAAACTTCTATAAAAGTTTTCATTTTCTTTCTGGGTAGACACACACCCCCTTCATAAATACATACGGTTTTTTATACATATATCTGTCTAAAAGATCAGCAAAGCTTTAGGTATTGGAGCAGTCCCTCTAACACAAGCTGCTACATGTATGGATCAGCAGCGTCCCCAGTATGTTTTACTGGAAGTGTCAGGTAGAAATCCACCACAAAAAGAGCAATTGACTGAGACAGCCCAGGATTTCTTTTCAAGTAGACTTATGAAATAGTGCTTCTAGCATAATCTCTAATCACACAGCTGTGACTCAGCATTATCTCATCAGATCACCGATTTCTTACAGGAAACATGATTAACACCATCTTCCACAACTCTCTATTTGTAATTCACTCAGAAGAGCTAGAACTTTATTATGTTAGCTAGCGTGATTGTAAACCTAAGATTTAACCATTACAGTATCTAGAGTACTGGATGGAGTTTTCAGCCAATGGTAATAAGCATCTTTTCATTCATTTTAACTAAACGTGAACAGGTCATTACACTTATATTATTAATTTCCTCCTTCAGATAAGGAAAAGTTAAAGAGTATTTGGAATTATATGTTAAAATCTATTTCAGCTGCAATTCCCTTCTGGAGCAGGTAGGAAATACCATCTTGAAGAAATTTATCAGTTCCGTTTCCAGTTCTGCTTCTTACTGTGCTTACTTAGAACAAGTAATTAAAGCTCAATATAGCTAAATCCATGTTTTGTAAAAATATACTGACATATATATATATATATGGGATATCACTGAATGGTCTTCCTTCAAATTGTGATGGTACCTTATAAAAACCTGTCCTTAAAATGTTAGCCATTAAGGAATGAAAATTATGGAAAAAATAAATAATAAATAATTATTATTATTATTATTCTTGTTTAGGCCTGATTTAGTTGCCATTTAACTAAATTGCCCTTACGCTACCACGTATTTCATTAAATCTAACACTAACGACAGGAATTCACAAAGTTTCTTTAAAACTCAAGAAAATTCATTTTTTGATAATGTGACAAAATTACAGGTTTCCTGAAAGACTAGGATTTACAAAATACGGCTGTCTACTGAGTACACTTTACATTGAGTTCCCAGGCGAGTACATGGTCATCCCAACAACTAAAACATCTGCTTTAATCCATAAGAAACTTATATGGCATAGCAACAGCTAAACAGACTAGATACTTATACCAACATCAGCATTTTGGATTTTGACCTTACTAAATACTAGTGTTAACATTTATGTTGTTAAAAATAATAAAAGATTTTATTTAAATTATACTGTGTATTTGTACAGGCCCATGGCCTTTTAGTTTTTAACGCAGCACAACAATTAAATGATTCAAGATCCTAATGGCTTTAAGAAGGATCTTGTGACCATAATTTAGTGTAATCAAAGAAGAAAAATACACAGAAGGAATATTTTTATGTGCCTAAAGTCTTTCCAAAACTACATACTCAGGGAGGGTGATAAATTTTTTATCTCCCCCTCATTTCCAATAAAGGAATTGGTACTCTTCAAAGCACAACACCTGTGAGGTAACTTGCATTAGGTGTAAAGATACAGAACACGCCCTAGTGTATTTAAAGCATGTTTTAAAAATCAAAATATGCTGATAGTGCTGACTCCCCAGAGAATCCTTTAGGTCAGATGAATAACCATTTTGGCAGATGTTCCTATCTTGTAGAAATCCATTTTTAAGAACACCTGTTAAACGTTCTACTTGGCTCTGGTTCAAGTCCGAAGTCCACAACAGGATGTTCCAAGTTTATTTTCAGCATATAAAAAAAGAGTAATTAAAAACCAAGGAAGCCTGAATTCTCTTTAGTGAATTTATATGGAAAACAAGAAGTCAAGGTGGTGTAATCAGAATGATCACAGCTGTGCATCACACCACACATACATTTAAAAAGGATGCTGTCCTGCGTATGAAATCAGGAAGGATGAGCACGCCAGTTTTGGAAAAACTTTAAGTAACTGAAGAGATACTACAGCAAATTAAATGAATTTCAGAAGTCCTTTATGAAGGTAAATGAGTAAGCCCCAGTATAACTAGCTTAGGCAGGAAAAAGCACCAGGCCTCAGAAGCCCTCGTTCAAAGCCTGCCACCCTGGGATAAACAAGATCTAAGGGCTCCAACTCTATGTTAAGGCTAGCGCACACACAACCTGAACTTGATGCAAATGAAGCCCGCCTTTGGATCCTGTGAAGATGCTTACACAACCAGTCCTTTGCATAAAGCTTAACAACAGTCAAAAAGAGCAATATATTTGCACGATTTCTATTTTAAAACTGATTTCTCTTGTGTATGTAGCTCCACAAAGTATGGCTGGATTAATAATAGTTATCACCACAGTAAAACAGCTAAAAAGGAAGAGGAGGGGATCTTGATTTTCAAACGTTTTGTACTTCAGACATAGTTTTAAAAATGCAATATGCTGAAAGTCCCCATTTCAATCACACATTCATGAATATCAAACTCTAGTATTCACAATCGTTTGATGGGGTTATTGGCATGTGGAGGCCATATTAAAACAAATTTAATTACAAAGTGGTGTAAGTTGGGATGTTTCTCATTTGGGATATTTGATTAAATGTAGAACAGACTTAAACAGACATTGTGACTTTGAAAATGCAGTGCGGTTTTTTAGAAATACCGAATTAAAAGGAATCTTTAAGGAAGCTGCTTAATAAAAAGCAAAGACACAGCTGAATTCCAGCAGATCTGGGTGATACACATGGAAAGGCCCAATTAATGAAAACCACCATAAGAATAATACTCTCATTGTCACAGAAAGAATTTTCATATTCTCCAGTGCAGAAAAAGAAAAGGAATCCTATTTTCTCCTCTTAGACATACTCCACTGTCACCACTTCAGAACAAAACATTCACACAACTACTGCTCTAGTCTTCTACCCTCCACACCAAAACAAGATTTTAGAAATAATATAAATAACTTTTAAAAACCTCTAATGGCAATTTCCTGAAGTTAGAAATATATATATTTTTGTACGTTCCCATACTGGAGAACCTTAGTTTAGAGTTACAATTTCCACAGGCCGGAGAACAGAGTTAAAGACTTGTGGTTAGTTTATGGTGTGCAGCATACGGGAACCGAGTATAAAGTATTAAAGTTCCAGTGACCAGCCTTGTTGGGTTAGTTCATAAAAACATTTCTCTGGACACATTTTTCTCTTGCATCAGAAAAAACCCCTTGTTTTAGACAATCGACAATTGTAGGTAATTACCTCAGGAATATAATCTCATTTTCCTCTCTGTCCACACTAAAGAAGGACCAGAGCCTCCTCAGATCTACTTAGCCCATTCAGTGGAGCAAATTCCTATTAACAGGGTTAAGCAAACAAATTTGATCTATTCATCTGTTCTTCAAGACATGCCAGTATCCTATTCATTTCCCTTTAACAGCTGTTACATGAATTAATGCTTATATTAAAGCTAAACTCTATAGGCAGTGCTTGCTAGGACATGCCTGGGCAACACACACCGATCTGTCTCAAACATGCTGAGTAAGGGAGACAGAGGAGAGCTGATGCAAATTAAACTAAGGAGAAACAAAGATTACTTAAGTTCTACATGATGAAGATTTTAATCAAGTTTATGTCCAAAATAAAAGCATTTATCAAAGAATCTGCTAAGCTATATGCAACAACTGGAAGACAAAACAATAGAAGGGAGACTGGTAATACCTGGACTTCAGTAGAAGACACAGAATGAGAGAAGATCACCAACAACCATTAACTTGTTGCACACAGGAAGGACAAAATTCAAATAGAGGGACTTTTCTATCACACTGAACAGAGAGGTAATATCTCAACATTATGTAGTTATCTTTAATGACAGTTTAGCAAAGCTTCACATATGCTTATCTTTTCACACCTGCAAAATACATACAGGATACTGCTTATCTATTTTTGCAGTCCAGACTAAAACACTGTCTAATTTAAGTAGAGAAAAAGGTAATAAAATCTCTCAGGAATAAAGGCTCAGACTACGGAACATTGTTGACCACTTCCTTAAAACAACAGATGAAGAATGGCAAAGCCACTCTGGAGGCAAATTTGCATCTTCTCACTCCTAAATGAAGTCCTTGTCCATTGCATCACACTACCTCAATTAAACAAGATCTGATCTAAAGCTCCTGAGAGTAAGTCTCTTATAGGCAGATATAAGCTCAGTCTGCCCATATTCCAAGCTGACCAGAAGCTGTAAAGCTGTAAGAGCACATACAAGCCCGGCTAATACTGTGGTAAGGCAGGAAGTACTGGCTAGAGTTCAGCACTGCTCTAATCACAGCCATCGAGCTTTCTGCTGAAGCAAGCTTCTGTCTGCTAACTCCCCCCCGGCCCCAAAGATACACTCTTAATATAGCACATATTTTTTTCACTGTGTAACATCATACTGTGATCCAAATACGTTAAATAGTTCATGAACACATTTAGACTTCAGGTCAATTCTTACCTAATTTACTAGACTTGTAACTCCACTAGAACAGCATAACATCTAATAAACTGTTCCTTTGCACAGTTTCCAGTTTAAAAAAAAAAAGTACCAGCTACAATTTCATAAAAATCCAATCTACAACAAGTTTTAGAGCTTCTGAATTCCAATGTAACAAAAGCCTATTTTAAGAACAAGACATAGGTATAGGAGACACGCATTATCTCAATTTTGCCAGTTCTAGCCATACAAACAAGGCTACCTTGTTCATTAGATAGAATAAATCCCTGTCTAACTGCAGTGTAATTACCAGACTGCACAATAACAATTTTGACTCCCAAGAGAAAGCACCCAGAGGAAGCAGAGCATGTAGTCTGAAAGGTAATCTGTTATTTTCAGGAATACTCTAACATTAGACTAATAGGAAGATACAGCAAACAAAAGGCTTTAAGATCTTTCAGAGGTGACCAAACTCCATTGGTATGTGCAATGTAAAATCACTACACACTGAGGACTGCCAATATTCCCAAACTGCTACTGTTGACTGCCAATGTATAAGGTGGCCTCACTCTTTATTTTTCGCTCCATTTTTATTTTTTATCCCCGGCTCCCTTTCATCATGAAGCAGCCTGGCCTGGCACAAGACAGATAAAACAATCTTCTGCCTTTATTTCAGGCTTGTGATAATAAGCAGGAACAAAAAAACCCACATTAATGTGACACACTGTGGCACAGCTGTTCAGTAAAAGGCTACACTGAAAAGCTTCTGTTGTACAAGCCAGTGTTCTAGTGAGTGATGCTGCACAGGAATTCTGTCACAAGAGCGTCTACATGTGCCGTTGCACACCTGAGATGAGATGGAAACAGTTCTCTGGATGTTTTTTCCACTAGCTGAGTGCACAACGTCTTAACTACTCAACATAACAGATCACTTCGAACACGCTATTTACATGTGGTGCTCTTTTTGTATACAGAGCTATCAGTGCACACTCTGACATGCAAGAGAGTATATATATGTTGGGTTGACAGTTGGACTTGGTGATCCTAGAGGACTTGTCCCACCTTAATGATTCTATATGGAAACTGGTCCAGACTACCTAGAATTACCTCCCTCCCTCCAAGGACAAGCGCTAGATCTAAAACATGGAACTCACTGACAGATGATATAAGAATTTCTATTAATCTTTTTGCACTCAAAACAAAACAAAGCTCAGTATTTTGTTAAGCCATTCTCACAATACTGCTCTCATGGATTAACTCACATAAAAACCCTGTCTCTTGCCAACAGAAAAATTGTTGAAATATTGTTGTTCTTTAGGTAATTTGAAAAAGAATCAGGTCTCATTATCATGGCAGCCGTATAAACACTCAGTGCTGATCTTAAAAGCTTTTCCACATTAACATCTAATCACATACAGCTAAAACTATTCATTTTAATTATATCTATAAGACAGGATCTACTCATTTTATTGTATACACTTTCTGTTGCTACTAAGAAAAATCTTTACTTGCCATTTCAAATATTAATTGAAATGAGTAAGGTGGAAGCTAAAAGGACTGACTTAATCAAGAACCAATGGAATTGGATCATTTTAGTCACAAAAAAAGAGAAAGGGAAATCATTCAAATTAGCACTCAATAAGCAATAGGTAAGGAAAATAAGGGGGCGGAAACAGTCTTTCTAAGATGTAATGGAAATGTGTAACAGGTCTAGGCAAGTAAAATGGCACAGGTTACAGTAACAATACAAAAAACTTATCTATTAGACTATAACTTTCAAAATCAAGAAATGTATGTGTCCAGACCAAAAGAAAAGTAAAAAAAAAAAACAACCACCAAAACTTCATTTCTAAGTTCCATTAGTGAGCTCCAGCAGGGAGGGAGAGGGACATACACCACTTTGGCCTAGGGTTCTGCCTTAAAGAAAGGGTTGAGCTCAGCTACATCATTCATTTGTTCATTTCCTCAATTCATTTGCTGATTATGCAATATTTGTTTACAGCTTTCCTACAGGCAGATGAACAGGTCTGTGAGCTAATCGTGCCATGCATTGTTCGAGTTCATTCAATCCAATCAACTGTCTTAGAGTCACATTAACCATGAAAGATATGCAGAATTTAGTCTGTTGGTTAAAACATTCAGATAATGCAAGCAACAGGTTAAAACAGCCTTAGGCATTGCAGCTCCAGACCTAAATCCAAGCTATAGAATATGCCAAAAATTTGCTTTAGAGATGCAAAACAGTGAGAATCTCTCACTGAAGAAATGTAAATGGTTATACTCAATATTCTCTCACACGCCTAGTATCCTGTATGTTTGAGAAAGAGGCTAGTAATTTTACCACAAAAAGAAAGGTGTTCATTCTGACACGGGTACAGATTCTCCTCTTATTCAGCCAGTGAAAACAAAAGGAAATAAAAACCTTTATTTTCTTTGCCTGCATTTTGATTCCAGCTGTTGGGAAGATGTAGGAGACAGTGAGGAAGAGCTTACCTATTTTCTAAGCAATTATGCAGAAAGAGATAAAAAAATTGGAAGCCACATGCTGTTCATGTGCACAGTCATACTGTGGGGGCACACAGATACTCAAATTAAACAACGGTGAGAGAAAAAATAAAGTAACGCCAAACCCAGCACACAAAACGGTGTCCAAAACCATTCAGTATGGCTCCAAGACAGAGGAGAAGGTCCAGCAGGCTTTGAGTGTGAACAGTGGTACATGTTATCTTAGCACCCCTCCTCTCTCCTCCCAGCATGTGGAATCCTTAGGAAAAACTGGAAGAGTGTTCCAAGTGCTGCACCATTCTTGAAAGCCTCCACAGTGGCACCGTGGCTTGGCAAAATGTGGCCATGTACCTATGTATCTCAGGAGTGAAGCACTTGACAGAGCAGCTCTCTAACGCTACTCAAGCTCTCCAAAGTGTATACTCAAACCACATCCAGTCATTTCCTCTTGGGATGCCCACAGCAGATCCTGATGCAGCAGGTCCCTGCAACAAGACAACCTGGGAGCAGACACTGCTAACAGTCTCATCTGTCCTTGAAACAAAAAGCTTCAGGACTTCTTAAACAGTACTACTCTGCTCAAATAAAATAACAGAATAGATGTGGGACATAGGTGTGGAATACTGCAGCGTGCGTGTGTGCACGCGCTGTTTGGGGAATAATGTTGAAACTGCACATTTCCTGGGCGACTCCAAACTCAGAAGCCTTGTTCAATAGAACACTAGTATGTACACAAAGTTGGATCTCCTCCAGAAGAAAAGTATAGCTAAAGAAAGATATGAAGGCCTGATTTCTTCAGAACTGAAGGAAATGTGATCTTGAATCTTCCCACACATTAGCTGCCAACCAAGCATACGTGATTTGTGGCTGGTAAATAAGCAACACCTGGCTTACGCTGGAGAAATGGGAGAGATGCCCCTTCTAGGGATAAACAAAAACTAAAGTGAGAAATTTTAGTAACAGTCATTCCTTCTCTAGTAACAAAGTCACTCCTTATCCTATCAGGGCATAAGGAACTTGAAGGCACGCTTGTATGCGGTGTAAGGGCACGTGTGCACGGGACAATCAGTGCCAAAAGGTTGGTAGCTAGTGTACTATCAACAGACAGTACAATATCCCTAAGGTTTCAAACCGCTCAAAGTAGCCATTCATATTGAGCTAGCAGAGCTTAAGAATTTGTAGGATAAATACGCGAAGTCTTAAAAACTCGTATCTTCTAAGAGTGTCCTATTTATAGAATCCCTGTCAACAGGACTTGGAGATATTGTAAAATATTCAGAGGACAAGATGACAGCGGTTCTAGAGAGCTGCATTTAATAAAATCATAATGTATTAGTAATTTGTCTTTTGAGACCAAAAATCCTCTACTCTAAATGTTACTGATGACAGAACAGTTCCATCCCACAAGATTTTTTTAAAAAAAGCATTCAAGATAAGAGTAGCTTAGGAGAGCAGAGATGAACTTGCTCTTGCTCTTTAAAGCATGATTAATTAGTCTACGATACAGGAAATAAAGCTAAGGGCTGCTGCAGTGTTACCCCAGTCAGTCACATTCCAGTACCTGAACCTGGGGGCAAGCCTCTTGCTTTTTGAGAAAGAGAGACACCAGTTTTTCTGAAGAACAACTGGTTGGAGAGTCATTTCAAAGGCATCTGGTATGTTCCATTCCCCTGTTCAGCAACCAGACTTCCAGTCAGGGTAAGGCAATTTGCATTTAAGAATAACATGAAAGAGGAAGAACCTCAGGGATTAATTAGGATCTTGGACATGACTTCTCTTGGTGGAGAAAGTTGGAGATTTTTCTTACCTGTAAATCTATAGTAGTAATGACAGTAGACTGAAGCCTCCAATATTAGAGCCCCTGGGAGTTCTGGCTCTCAGTAACAACCAGCAAAGCTAGGATTAGGAACAGAATTTCTGCGAGTACATTGTGACTACATAAAGTCAAAAATCCAGGCCAGAAGAAGTTGCAAAACAGTGGAAAGTCCAAGTCTGCAACTTAGAATTTCAGGAACAAACCAAAAAAGCTCACTGCTTCACAGGCATTTCTCAAGCTTCTGCTTTTTTTTTTTTCCACTCCACCTACTCTGGCTTATCACACTGACTGAAGCTAGGGTCAGAACTTCAAACACAGAACAGAACTTTATCCGCACATCCCAGCCATCTTCCAGCCAGAAGATTTAATGACATGATTATTCTGAGGACAGTAGAGAGACCATTCTCTGAGGAACAGCACTCCACCCTGACATCAGTCAGTAGATATGTGCCCAGAAGGTCAGCTTTTCTTTTCTCAAAGTCAGTCAAGTTGTGTCAGAACTATTGGGGAGCTCTGGATCAAAATGATCTATTTGCTTATCAGGAATAGATGTTCCCATTTCTCCTTTCAGGCCTTTGAATTCGAGTTCAGTAAAATACAACATTAACCCAGGAAGTATACTTCGCATAGGCATTACAAATATTTTCTGTACCTGTAAAATGGAAAAACATGTTCTATTCAATTCAAACACAGATTCATTTTCACCTTCATAGGGTCCAAGAACAAAGAAGTAAAATCCTTACACCTAAAAGGCAACAACACAGGGCAAGAAATAATAGAAAATAAAAACCAGATGTTTAAAGAAAAAATAAAAGAAAACAAAAGAAAACCAAGGTCATTGCCTGAAAAGCTGCAAGGAAACCCTCCGATTCAGTAGAAAGTTGAGAGAAAGTGATGGCATGAGAGATCTACCCAGATGTTCTATGTCTATGCCATATGTGGAGCAAACACACATCTATCATTTTTCTTAAAGTTTAAAATCTCAGGCCTTTCTCTCCATTTGAGAATTTTTACACTTCGCGAAATTGAAGATTTTAGGTACTAATACGTCAGATAACTAAAAGGTGGAAACCCTTATTTCCCATGCTGAATCAGACTGACTTTGGCTAGTTTTATATAACAGGACGCAAAGCTCAAGTTACACTTTGCAAATAGGCCAGTAGTAACCCCACTAAAATAGGGCCACAAGTTTAGATTAGTTTAGAGCATGGGAAGAACAAGTTTGTGTTGATTGGACTATATCATGTTATCCTTCAGTCTACTCAGGCACTTGTTATTACTTATCTGATTGTCGTTTAATAGTTCATACTGAATATTGTTAGGCACTAAAGTGTAACAGAATAGAAACAACACAGTTAAGAGTTTTCTAAATAGACCACAAGCTGCTTAGTTAAAATTAGTCTAATTTTTAAAAAGTCTTAATATACACATATAGAACTCATATAAGCAAGAAATATGATAGCTCTTAACACTAGTTTCCAGAAAACAAGCTTACTGGATCAACTTGCCTCTCCAGTTTTTTGACATTTTACTACAGAATTACATTAACTGATTCGTATCAGAACAAAAACAACTTTCAATATATCATTTTATCACATTCATAATATGAACTAGGTTAACTGCTACTCAGGTACTACTAAAACTATAATTTGATAAATTACAGTGTAAGGGTTATCAGGTTTTGTAAGACACCTTATAGAGGTGGTGTGATGAGCAGGTACACATCCCACCGCTAAACAGCCGGTTGTTTGGCAGGCATTCCTCAGCCGAAACAACCACAATAATCTCTGCTTTGAAGCAAGCGTATTTCGGGGGGAAAGTTCAAAAGGTGTTTAATTCCCAGAGAGTGATAATCCTAAAACTGCTGATGTCTATTTTGTTCTGAAACCTGCAGGAAATACCTTCTTGACAGATCAAATCAATTGACTTTTCCTTTCCAGAAACCTTGAAATAACTCTCACAAGAGAAAATGTCAGAGATGTGAAAATAGTCAGCCTATTTTTGCTTAACACTGCCAGTAAGAATACAAACTCAGTTTTCAATTTTATAAAGGAGTATCTATGTCAATAACATTGACAAATAAAGTAATTGCCATACCAAATTATTTATATTTATTATCTTCAGTAAGTAGAACATATATACAAACTCTTTCTAAAGGATACTGGCCCTAATCACAGAAATTTGTTTAAAATCAAAATAATTTCTAGATCATAAAGCAACTATCTCACAGAATGTTTTTGAGCGTTTACTTCACAAGAATAAAGAATGGCATTCCAAGAATATTTTCTTTTGCAGGCAGATATAGGGAGAAACATCAGTTTAACTGTAGGCCAGCTCATTAATGGTAACAACCCATACATTCCTGATGGTTTACAGTTTTTTAAATATTAAAAACAGATAATCCATAGCTGTAGCCAATCCTTTGCAGCTTTTCACATTACTTAGTAAGGCTACATAGAAAAGTAATTCTCCTTTAGATTACATACATTAGTGAAACTTGTACACTTATTTTAAAAATAGTATCACTGTCATAATGAGATTTAGTTTGCTGAATGGAGAAAGTAAGTGGAAGAAAAGAAGTTCAGTCAAAGCTACTCTTCAATGCAAGGACTAAAAATAAAGGAAAAGAATACACTGGTTATTGCTTTGCCTCCACCAGCCCTACTGTGAAATTTTCATATCCTTTTAAAGATGTATCCGGCACACTGTAAAAGAAAAACACACATATACACACAAGAAAAAAGTACTCACACTGTTTGGGCGTTGAATGGCAGCTTCGAGCTGCAGTCTAACCCGCTGTGGCATCATCACATCATCCTGGAATAAATAGCACACTGTTACTGAACATAAAAAGGGTCACAGTACAGTACTCACACACACATTAGAATATGCTGTTAAATTAACATCATTTTACTGGCTTGCAGTCAGAAATACAAATGGAACAAATATTAAGAGACTTTACAGTTCTAGAGGATTAAACTCAGCCCTGTTCACATTCAAAGTGATCAAAATTACTATATGACAACCGTGTTGTGATCGCAACATGTATCTTATGGGCACCCACACAGTTTACATTTCTAAAGAAATTCACCACCTGGTTAACACAAAACTCTAACAGCAGGACTGATAGGATGTGCGGACAAGGGACTAACCTCGATTAAAAGCATGAGATTTGAGACATTCTAGCAACAGGAGAGATGTTCTTTGTAGTCTGGCTCTATTTTGTTTCACTGAGAAGGAAAAGCCTTCAGTCTCTAGATCCACCAACGCATCGTAGTTCACGAGCACAAAAACTAGTATTTGTCAAATGATAAAATTCTTGGAGGGGGAAGAAAAAACTCACACTCATCAAATGCATCAGCATTAATACTGGCTTCAAAACACACTACCTAGATTTAAATTTTATGTTAATGCTTTTCACCTGTAGAATAAAGGTCTGTTTTGTTTACATACAAAAACACAGCTTGCCTTGTAAAGAGTTAGTAACCTTGCTATCCTTCCTTGCACAGACAGGAGAATTTCCTTTTGAAATTGTAGTCTTTCAAAATTATATTATTTCCTGTTCAAAATTATATCCTTTCTAGACTATGGTTTTACAGTCTATTAAAAACGTCCAACTATAGCACAAATTTTCTTCCCTAAATTTCATCTCCTGAGGTTTCAACCTACATTCTTTTCCATTTTGGTGCCACATTCCTTCCGTTTTAAAGGGTCAGGACAGCCTGTCTTATACTCTGGTTAAAGCTGACGCAACCTGTTTCTCCCAAGAGTATTTCCACACGTCCCTACCTTATCAGGCAAACAACATTCAAAGGAGCCCTGAATTACTGTTCTCCAACCATTCTTTTAACAGTTCCTCACATTAAAATCGTTCTAAGGAGATTCCTACTAAAGCCAAAGAGACAAATATTGAAGTTCCAACAATTTTCACTTTAAAACTTTCAGTCAAATCAATGGCAACAAAAATATATTACTGCTTAAATATCTAGAGGGTTGAATGACCTTGATATAAAGGTGATACTACAGTTTTATCAAAAACAACACAAGAATGAAAAAAGTTTTAGAAGTAGATCCAACAGTTTAATTCAATACAAGGTTAAAGATAAAAGAAAGGAATAATAAAACTGAGCCTTATCACATGCAAGTTTATAAAAGATGGAAGGAATACATTGTCAAAAGCAGTTTTCTGTATTTTGTATTTAGGATATATTTAGTAATAAGCATAGGAGATGTTACTGATTTTCAAAGCCATTGGAGTGAAAAAAAAAACCCCTTCTGATTTCTCAAGCTCTATATGTCGGTTACTTCAAAACTACAATTACATTGTTTACCATCAAATCCACCTTATCACTAAGGCACCAGAATTCAGGTACTGTATCAAGCAAATGTTCCAAAAACACTTTTACCCTGTTCCCCATAAGAACAACCATAATAATATTTCTTTACACCAAATACAGAGATGATTTTTTTAAATTAAGACCTGGTTTTCATATAAACAATAGGAGATATATTTAACTGAGCTTTGTTTACTCCTTTAAGGATTAATTAGGTTTCTTTGATATCTTGTTAAATCCCTAAAAAATAAGAATGCAAAAGAAATATCAAAAAGCAGGAATTTCAATGCTTAGAACAACGTTACTATTATCTCTTACAACATATGCTCTTGTGGTAAAAGATTCCACTGTTTATGATCCTGCACAGCAGAGATAAATTTAACAGAACTCATACATTCACAGAGATTAAAAATAATCTACTTGATTTTAAGAGGTTAAATCAGCGTAGAAATAATTCAAACCAAATTTAAATATTCTACTCAAACAGGTCAATGTTATGTTTGTGCAAGGAGACAACTTGACAGGAAAGGTCTAGTTTCCCCTAGCAAAACACTACGTCATTTTCACGCTATTGGCACAACTAACAAGTCTACAGATCTGGGTCTTTGCCTCTCATCCAGATTACCAGCGTCCTGTAAAATCCAGCAAAAGAGGGGGCACAATAAGCACAAAAACTTCAAAACGCCTTTTTTTCCCCTGTTTTGTTTTAAATACATTTTTGTTCTCTACTGCTGGAAAACTCTATGAACTCTTCCCCTGACTGACCTTTAAAAAACATTTTTTAAAATACTTTTGTCTTTGGGGCTTTCAGGGATAGGGGATTATCTCATGGTTTTGAGGGGGGTGTTGTTTGTTTTAATTAACTGTTTGACACATATGATGCACTGCTGTATAGTTCTGTGATACTTTCTAGGTTTGTGGAAGGAGAAAGACAGAAAGGAAAGAGAGAGGAGAGAGAAGAGAGAAAGGAAAGAGAGAGGAGAAAGGAAAGACCACAGTAGTTTAAGACATAATCCAAAATAAAATAATAAAGCAATTAGGTGATGGGGAAGAACAGCACAAAATACAAACCTCATCCCAGACAAAACTGAGTCACATCAGCCTTTTAGGTTTTTAGACTCAGGCTTAACAACTGCAAAATCCAACTTCAACACTTTACAGATTCTTTCCTGTCAATGACTGGGCAGGTAAACACAATGTGGAAAACAAAATATATTTATACAGAAATAATCTTAAGTAACGTGGTTGTATTCTAGACCAGCGTTTAAAAAAAAACAATTTAAATTCTAATGAGTACATCCAAAAAGATTGTACCACAAACTAGGAGCACTTTAAAAGTTTTTCTACTTCATAGGCCAATGATAGGAGTGAGACGCCCAACCATGCACTGCAGTGGTAGGAGTTTATGGAGCATAAGCCACTAGAGTATTAGACAATTAAGATGTTAAAATATTTTATCCAGTTGTACATCACAAATTTTCTGTCCAAACTGTTGCATTTATGATACTGAATTCAGCAACTGTGTTGCCAAACTTTGTTTTCTAAACAGAGTTTGGTCATCTTTTTTGGTTTAAAACTGAGAACAAAACCTCAGCATAAGACAAACACTTTCCAAATTATTTTTCGCTCACGCCATGTCAGAGGAAAAAAAAAGTACATATCTGAATGTAGCCGCTATATCAAAAAGGGAAGTATATTTAGTTTGTTTCTGTCTCCTAGGTGTGAGTAGGAAAGATAGCAAGGCTAGCAGTGATTTACATTGAATATATAATTTTTAAAAACTTAATTTTAACAAAAAAAGTTTCCACTGAAATTTAATTTCCCCTCTTAACATGGAATTCAAATCCTCTAATGGTTCTCTTCTAGCAGATATAAGGGAGACAGGATGAAAAGAGATTTCCCCCACTGAAAGCACTGACAACAGAACAGATTTAAAATGCTCAATAAACACCTGCCTTTACTAAGCATATATCTGCAATAGGATAGCTAAGTAAAAAAGAATCTGTAAGTAAATCTATTTTCATGTGACTCCACTCACCTAACTTTGCCAAGAAATTATGAAAAATCTCAGGTAATAGCTGGGTTTACCATTGTCTAAGTACGTACACACAAACCATGCAAACAAGGTGAAACAAACAGGTAAACGGCAAGAAATAAAGCAACATAAACAGAAACCTACTTTAGGCAAAATAACCCAGAATTTACAGGAATTTTGCTGATTACAAAATGCTTCCTGTTCTCCAGTGTCCATTCTGAGTGGGAAAACAATTTGCTGAAAGATGGGAGAATGAAAAGGACTTTATTTCACATGAAAAGCCAGCAGGGGTTTCTAAACAAGCCCAGATGTGTTTCTGCCAGTGGGGTGCCGTGATCTCCATCACCTCTCAGTCCAACAGGCATTCTGCCTGCTTGCGTTCCTATCAAATAGATCCCTTCTGCAGAAAGCTGGCTTGCTCCTGTCAAGTTCCACACCACTTAGAGATGCTGCCAAATCAGAAAAGCTAGTTATACAACTATCAGCTGGGTTGTTTTCCTTCCAACCAGAGACACCATTCTTTATAAAAACACACACAATTTATACTGAGCTAATTGTTTTGTTTTACTTTACTCATATGTTTAGTGGAAGAAAAGGAAAACTAAATCAATAGACTGAGCTTAAGAATATTACTCAAAGCTGTTGTTGTTTCAGTATGTGTTTCTTAAATCAATCTGAGTAAATTCACATGACAAGCATTCATTGGCCTCTTCAGCCAGGCTGTCTGGACCAAGCTGAACTCCACAGTGACAACTCGATGATTTCTCCCTCAAAAGTGGGGTTTTTTGCACTTCAGAAAGTAAAACATAACATACAACTCATTGTACAATACACACCTGCTTTTTTTAAAAAAGGACAAGTTCTCATAAAACAACACACTAATCATAGCTCAGTATTGAAGTGCTTTCTTAAGCTTACATTACAGACTCAGCATCACATGCTTTTGCAAATTCCTTCGTATTTGGCTGCGCAGAGAGAGAGGGAGAAACCAACACACTCCATCCTCATGGTAATAGCACCTTCTTTCCATTGCAGCTATTACACACAAAATACAACCTGTAGCAACACCAGGAAGGATGTTTGACTCACTGAGAAACAGGATGGCATCTCCAAAGTTTTCAGTCCATCAAATGGTCATTCATTTATCCTGCACCTGCTCAGTATAGTCTGAAAATCCTTCTTTGCTATTGTTCAGTTCAGCTCCTTGAACCAGGAAAGTAAATGGCCTGGGACCTCCAAAATCTGGCCCGTCAACAGCACTACCAAAGCAAATACACTGACCCTAGGCAATGTTCCAGAAGGCAGGTTTTTAAAGGCCCACACTATCCAACACATCAGAATCATTCACTCCAGTGGCCACACACAAGTCACCTGAGCAGAACACATCCTAATGGTCTGTCAGTACTTGCAAGATCATAGGAAAAAAAAATACTACTTTTCTGTTTCTACTCCTGAATTAAATGGAAAAAGAAGGGGACGACAAAAAAACCCCCACACTTCAAAGTTTAAGAAGCTGACTTTATTGAGCACCCTTCTTTTACTAAGCATGACAACAAGGTCTACATGGGAGGATATGCTTGGTGTTTTTATGTGCCTGAATAACCAGCACCTTCCATCAACACAGAATTAAATATAATTTTTTTAATGGAATCTTTTAATTCAGCATCAGGAAGTTTTTGCTGTTGAGGCAGCTCCCACCTTGGTGCATCTGTTCAGCAAAGGCAGACTTGTGCCTTTCCATACCTAGCTTTTCTGTAGTCATTGGAGATCACTTTGGATCCTTCTCACAGTTAGAGCACTGTAAAAGGTATGTCAGTATTTGCAGGCAAGGGAAGCAAGTAACTCACACGGTGCTCAATGGCAAGGTCAGTAAACTCAGACAAGAGGAAAATCCTCACTGTCAATTCCAAACACCCACTTAAACCAATAAACAGATGAGGATATATGTAGGGAGACGTGATGGCAACCAAATTCTGAAGGTTTGCTTCTTCATTTATGGAACAGAAAATTAACATTTCACATTCCAGACAGAGGCATTTAATCTTTTTGAATACATGCACTTCTTTACAGAACAATAAAAGGAATGATGCCTTCAAGCATTCACAGTTTGATTTTTTGGTGCTTATTAGTGATTCAGAAACATGCACATCTGTGCAGAAGAGGTTTCTGGTAATGGAGTTCATCACTATATTCCCTTCCCTGCTATTTGAGTAACTGCTTATTTCACTTTTTAAAATCAGAGGACCAAATTTGCAAGGAATGGTGTGTTAAAAAAACAAAACCCAAACACATGAAGTCTGATCATTGCTTCACTTCCTAAGCTATACAGACATTAATCCAAAAGAAAGGAAGACTATTTCAAAAGTTTATTAGTGCCTATAGAGTAACGTATAACAGCAATTAACAAGAAATCCACCTTTCCAAAAGCAGCAAGTTATGGAGATTGTAAAAACAAGCAGCTATGTTTATAACTGAAAGCTAGCTTGAAGGCTGGAGTCCCTGAAATATCTACCAAGTCTGGCTAGCTAACATCCAAACACCTTCTTCCAAGACGTTTATGAATACCCCCTCAATGAAGTGTTTTTGAACTTGAAACTCAAGAAAAGCACGCAATTTCATGGCAATTAAGAATTAACATTCCCAGCTTAAATCATACAAGCAACTCTTACAAACAGAAAGGCACAGGTCAGCAGCTGCCAATTCAAACATGGGAATGCCGATTCCGGTGGTCCACCCTCACTTCTGGTGAATAAAACTTCACTGTTGCCATATGTCATTTTCAACTATTAGCAAGCAGTGACACCGTGGCAACGTGGTTTAGAGTCACATCATTGAACTGGCTAAGAACCTCAGAAATAGGGACACGTTGCCAAGAGAGCCTTTTGAAAGACTAAAACAAGTGTGACTTGAGTCAACAAGAGTCAACTCAGGTGAGCATGACTGGGTTTGAAATACTGCAGGTCAAAAAAGGATACATTTTTATATTTCTCCTTTAACAGTCAGCAGCCCTCCAACAACACATTGATTAAAGCCGAAATAATGGGAGACTACACAGATTATTAGGACGAAGTGAAAGTGTGTTACTTTTTAAAGAAGCACAGTTTTATGCAAGTATAGGCATGTTTAAGTGAATGTCAACGAAAACAGCACTTCAAAGCAGCAAAAAGACTTTTTAGTGTAAAAGCCCTGCTGTGCTACAACTCCGTAAATGACTATAACAAAGATGGTAACCACCCCAGAGAACTGACAAACTCAGGTTGCAGTAAAATGCAACTGGTAGATAAAGTCATAACTGCAGAGAATTTGAAGGGTAAAGGTAACGGTAAAACGTATTTGCAAAATTACTTAATTCTACCTTTGTTACGACCAAGATTTTCTGAGACTATAAATATTAAATATGAACAATTTGTTAAGTACCTTCAATTTTTCTACTTGTTTTCCTGGTGGGAAAAATGCCGCAGTAGCTTAGAGGTGAAGTCTGTAACAACAGCCACAGCAAAAAAAACCTCCATAATAGCTATTAGTCAAACAGCTGCCACTTCATACTAGAATAGGCTGATCAAGTTCTGACAGTTCTGAGCTCTGTAACCTTTTTTTCCACATTTCTTCCCAATTTGTTGTCCTCACAAATCTGTGTTGAGAGACATAACACACGCAGCTTGACTCCAGCTGGAATGGCAAGCAAAACAGTCTCTCTGGAGCCAGCACTTCCGAAGATGCTCCCAAATATACTCGTGCATTCATTTCACTTCTTTGAGTGAAATGAATGTACAAGGAACCATGAGGTATTTGTCCACCTATATGAAATGTATACAAACTACTGACCCAGACCCATTTCTCCCTACATCTACCTATAGCAAACCTGAAATTACGGCTGCGCTTCTGAAGGTCAATTCCCTGGCATTACTGCAGCACATTCCAAAAGGCTGATATCAACATTCCTTCCTAGAGAGCTTGATACTGGATTGGTGACTGAAATGAAGAAGGTAGGTGGCGTGTAGAAGCCGAGCTGTTAAACAGCTGGCAACATCTGTGTTTCAGCTCATACCACACAACATTTACTCACTACGGCCAAAATATTGAGCAATTTTTAGAACTGTAGCAGTTTCCACATTCATTTTATTTCCTCCGATCTGTTTTCGGCAAAAGAAATGGTAGTCACAAGGAAAGACAGAATTACATTTCAGTAATGCTAATCGTTTAGTATTTCTTTTGTATCAAGATCAGGCTTCTGATAGTTCAGAATGCCTTCTATCTTGAGGCATCTAGCTCAGCAGCAGGAATAGAAATGTGTACAACAGAAAATCTTGGTAGCTTCTTCCAAGCTTATTCGTACTGTAAGTCAAAATTCTCAATCAGATCACTTAATGTAGGTCTTAGTTACATTAAATATAAACTTATGCTAATGATAATCTTGCAGAAATCCAAAAATCATCACCTGTTACTTTCCTTAACAGTTGTAATTTGTTCTCCTGATGTATTCTTATCCTTCACAGCTAGACAGCAAACAGAAACCACGCAGGAGCACGAAGACGCATACCGTACAAACACCATAAGGTAAATAACAAATTAAGAATTTTGAAGATATCTTCATAAAAATATTAATGAATTTCATTTAAAGAATTTAATTTTCTAGATTTCTGCTAGTGATTTACAAAAAACTAGATCTGTCTGAATTGCAGAGAAAGAATAATCCAAAATTTACCCCAGTTAAATTTTTCTATACAGATTGGAGACAGAAGATACGAAGCTCCCCGGGACAAGATGATAGGCTAATTTCTCACTTGTGCGTACCTGAACTCAGCTAACTTCAGTCAACATAATTACGTATGTAACTCACCCTGTGTACTCCCTAGAACGCCCCATACAACGTGGTATCTGTCCAAGCCTGGAACACCTGAACTTTGAAAATCATAAAACCTTTCTTTTTTTTCCATTTTAGATATATGAACAGCTTCTCTGACTCACAATATAGGAGAGTTAAACCCATGGAATCATTCATATAAATTAAACTAGCACTTGGGTTTGTGTCTACCTGAAGTAAAGCAAAAAGAACTGGATCCCAAGTTCATTCATCTCAACACTGGCATCGCTCCAATTACTTGAAGGCATGATTTATGATGTCCCTGCACTCTTTTAATACCTTGAGTCAGATGATCAAAAACAGAGCAGCGGATTTTGTGCTTATACTTCCTTAAAATAATCTGGTTTTGAAACAGACACTGACACTCAGTGCTGGATATGAAATACTTTTTCTGATATATGATAAACTGACCTTTCCAAACACCATTAATTTGTATATGTGGCTGTGAGTTCTGTGTATTCAATGGATGCTCAAAATTTTGTTTCTGAAATACCCACTTTTACCCATATGTATCAGCTATTGCATTTCAAAACTTCAACCCCCATAAACTTATACACAAAGATTTACATGAAATACACTCCGTAAAACCAACAAAAAAACCCCAAACCCAAACTGTTAGAGGGAAACTAGGAGAAATTCAAATAAACTAATTTTAAAAGGCACACTGTATTGCTAAATACAGTAATAACTTAATAAAAGCAAGAATAAAGGCCAGGAAAGCCACCTGCAAAACTTAATTTCTTAAATGGTAAGAAGAGAAATTTCTGCTGCATTGCCTTGGGTCAGAAGAAATACAACAGCACTTAACCATGTCTTGCAACAGTACACTGACTAATTCACAAAATTTTAACACACAAACAAAAAAATCCTTCTATCTAGTTGATACAACAAATGGAGTTTGCAAACTGAAAGACTATCCCAATTAAAACCTGTGCAGTTATAAGGCTGTAGAGTTTTCATCCCTGCTCTCATTACACTTTCTAATAAGCACAGACAATCATAACATGAAGTTGAATCCTACCTGAAACCTACACTTTGAGCAGCCAGTTCCTCCCAGTACTACACTAAACCATAGTTCAGTTCCAATTCAGAGGAAAGTATCAATCTTCAGGTGAAATTACACGAGATCAGTGAGCCTTAAAGGTCTTGCTCTTCTTGCCTGATCCTAGCCACACGGCACCATTCCTCAGATCAGCTACGCATATTCGTGAAACCCTTCACGGCATATTAAGCTGCATAAAGTCAGATAGCTATCTGTAGGTGAGGGAGCTGAATGGGTTCACAGAAGGTATCCAACAAAGGACAGAAAAAAGATTCAAGATGGAAGGTGAGACCTCTCCTATTTTGCATCAAAAAGCCAGTAGATTAGCTCTTAGTTTCTCATCAATATAATTTTCCAAAGAATGTGGGAAAGAAAAATCCTGAAAACACCTAAGTACCAACCTGGCCTAACCCTGCTCACAATAGCTTGTGAAATCTGACAGGATCAAAGAATGGTGTAAGGCTGTAGGCTTTCTACAGGTTGGAAGACAACTTTATGGCTATAAATAGTAACCACCGTGTTTAACACCCAAACACCTTTAAACAGCTTGTCTTTAAGGCAAACCAGCAACTACATTAAAAACAAAATAATTTTATTGACAAAACTAAGTTAGACAAAATGCATTAACTTACTGAATCCAGGAAGCAGAGATAGGCTCCTGAGCTCTGAATTACTGCTTGATTTTTAGCAAATCCAACTGTGGAGAAAACAAACATAATTTCCATTTCTTTAAGTCTTACTACAGTCAGGAAGACATTAAAGGAAATATGAAAATCAGTATCAAGTATGCAATTTTTCCATATTTAAAACCAGGTAATTTGTAAATACTTAAATAGATGCCTATTTCAGTCTTCATCTCTGAGTAGTTATCAGTTGTAGTTGCAAGCCCACCACAAAGACATAATAAGTAAGATGTATCTTGAGAACCCAGCAATAAGATGAACTCTACTTACTACTGAAAGGCACCTGCAAGGTAGGAGTGTTTACCTGGGATAGTTTTTGTATGTAGGCAAGGTCTACCTAAGAACATTCTGGCCTTTAAATTCTTCTCCCACGCAGCAGTATAAGAAAAAAAAAAAAATAAAAATCACACTACATCCAGTGTTATTCTGAAAAATGCTATATGAATTTCACTTGGTCAAATGTGTAACATTTAAGCTTATGGAACCAAGTCAGGAAATCCAGCAGAAGATTGCCCTGACATGGAAACCAAATGATGTGAAGATATGCAATACTGTGGGGTTTTTATTCTTTAATGGGAAAACTGGAAACATAAAGCCAGAAAATCTCACCATGAAGTAGAGTAGGATAATATTATTTGAAATTATCCCTAGAGTTCCCGATTTTGCATTTGAAAAAAGCAGACTTCTGTAATTCTCTACTCTTTTTATGTAATACAGGCTTAAGTTTACTCAGGAAACAAATTTAATCAGGCTCAAAGGTTCACTTAGTTTTAAGGCACATACTCCTTGGCGGTTTTGCTGAACTCTCCCAGTACAGACAAAGCCTTATGACTGCATTTCTTACTGCCTCAAAGGAACATTATGTCAACTACCAACAGAACACTACTAATAAAGGCTCTTCCTTATAATTCTGTTATTCTTTTCTTATGTGTTTTCAGTATTTTAATCCTCACCCTAACTTCTCTTCACCATGGATTTCTTGGACTTATCTTGCAGTATATTTACATATCACTTTTTATACACATATGAATACCTAATCTCCCATATACAGTTACTCTCATTCTCCTTCCTACTGGCAGTAAAAAAAGCAGTTGGCAAAGTCAGTAGCTACCACAACAGCAGAGCTGAATCCTGGCATGAGCAGTTTCAGTGGGAAACAACTGATGCAAGTCAGCAGGCCTGGACATGCCAGTCAAGCAAAACCCTAATAGTGTGGAGGTCCTTACTAAAGCAAGAAGTAAGAGAGCAGGATAGAACTAAATTTGCCCAATGTCAGTCAAATCAATACTCTCATACATCACTACCAGCTGTAAAGCAGCCTGTACTTACATTTCAGTGCTGTCATTAGCATACTCCAATTTTTCAACAGACTTCAGCAGAAAATAATGAGGTGCTAAGAACCAGTGATGTAGGAAAAAAAGTGAAGGAGGCTCAAAGGCAACTACAAAATACTCTATGAACTTTCTGAAATATTTTAGATCCCATTTTCAAATAAAAATATTTAATATTTGTTATAAGAAAAAGTTGGAAAATATTTCTTTCTAAGATTAAGGCAGAAACCATCCAGCTTTTCACATACCAGCTATTCTTTTAGAGGAGAGGAAAAAATACACTTATTTTTAAAATTATTAATAAGAAAGATATAACTCCCCATAGAAGAAACTAGATATTAAAAATTGTTTCACCACAATGAATCCTATGCTTGGCATGAGTAAAAAATTTTCTTAATATTACTCTACTGAACAAAATCAAATGTTTGTGCCAGGTCTCTGGGTTTTGCAAGGCCTGCTTACTTGGTGAAAAGAGCCTGTTACCATGGTTACAGCCGTAAAAACTTAAGCCTCAGTGAGATATTAACATTCCTCACTCCTGGAAAGAAAAAGGTTTCCTTTTTTTAGGCAACTGACCCTTTCTTTTTTTCTAGGTTCCCCCCCCTTTCTTTTACATGTTAGAAAAGAATCAGAAATAAATCCTAATCTTGTGTAAATAGTTGAAGATGTGAAGCCTGACTAGTACATTGTTTCTGTACTAAAGCATCTTCTTTTAAAGGAAAGACTCCTTACAGTTGTAACTAGTCCTTAACATAATAAAAGTAAATCACTGAAAGCAAACAAATACGATGGATTTCAAGTAACCTGCACCTAAAATGTAACCATGAAGAAAAGATGTCCTCATTTTAATGGTGACCTAAGAGTGACTTCCACATGAATAAGCTTGGTTTTGTTTTTTTTCAGAGCTACGCATTTCATACTGTTATTTAAAACAATGCTCACAGCTGCATCCCCCACCCCCAATTTATTAAAGATTTGTTCAGGTTTCAGCTATCCCAACACCGACAAATGCATGTTAACACAAAAAAAAGTCTGGCATATCTCTAATGGCACAACACACTCCTTGTAGTTCACAACTTGAACTTCGTTTTAGTTTCAGTTTCCTAATGTGCAAAGGTGAACTGACTTCAGAATTCTAACATAAATTATTGTTAAAACATCACACCTGTGTGTTCTTGCAAACTAAAAACTAGTTTACACACAATTACTCTCTTAGGAACAAGACTTTACACATAGAAAATGTTTTACAAAAATGAAAAATACATGATATAGCAAGATGGTATTAACAAAACATTACTAACCAACTTTCCTAAGTACCATCATTAGCAACCTCTGGTATTATTCTTCGACTTTTTTCCTGAGAAGTCACAATCTACTCACCTTGTAGATCATCAATTACTAAGAGAAATAAGATTTGAAAGGAGACTGATCACCCAAGAGTTGGGGGGGGGGGGAGGAAGAGAAGATAGATAAATTTCCAAGAATACAAGCAATTCTTGACATTGCTCCACTCCAGCTTTATCAGTTGCGCAAAGGAGAAAAATTCCCTCTACAAACCTTGTCTGTCTTTTGTCATCACCAGTTCAATAATGCCAATATTACAAGATGCACTGTGAAAACAGCAACAGTTCAAGCTAGAGATGCTAAAATACTAAAAATATTTATAGTAACAGTTATGCTGTGTTGCTTCAGTGTTGGTAGGTCTGTCAGCTGTTGAAAACACAGCTTTAAAGAAGTCTTTAGTCAGACCTACTCTCTAGTTTTCTTTGTCAAAGGAAATGACAGTAAATAACGCCAGGGGCCTGTACCAAGTTGCAGATGAATTCAGTGCACAAACTCCTATTTATTTGCATGTTTCAACAAGGAGATGAAAATTAAGCCTCTGAAACAGAACTGGGCTTTTTCCTAAGAAGACCATTTTGAGGAGACTGTAATAGCCTAGGTTTCTTTCCAGTTACAAATAGGACATTGGGGGGGAGGGGGGGGGACGGGGGGGGACACAAAACAAAACACCAAACACGAAACTAAGCATATTTTGTCTTACAGTGTTTCCGAAGTGTGTCTTAAGCAAGGTAACTTGAAAGACACAAATTTGGAACCAGTTTTATATCAGTCCCTACCTGTCTACTCATTGTCACAAAATCCAGAATGATAGAAACATTAGTTACACAGCTCCCATACAAAACGTCAGCACACTGCCCTGCTTGCTTTGTTCTGTTGTTCTCCTTCAGAACGCAAACACAGTCTGCCAACTTCAATGCCATTCAACACCTGCTTCTTCTAAGAGCAATATACTTTTATTTCTATTTTACATTTCAGCAAGTTTGTCTGCTAAAAAAACTCTAAACGTAAAACAATCAAAACAAGAAACTGATAGATCTGTTATCTCCTCCAGTGGGTAAAGGTAGTTCATATTAGCAAGTAAATCAATAGGGAGTCACACCGCACACCTGTCTGGTGGCTCACTAAACATATTGGTTTAGCCCCTTGTGTAAATACTTAGGAGTTTAGTGAGAGTTTTTAGCTCACATCAAACCTTTTCTAAAACCTGTGTCTTGATCTTATCATCAAAGGGTATAAAAAAAGTATTCTGCTCTATTCCAGTGTCTATTCTACAATACTGAAAGACATGCATTTACTTTTTAAATCATTATGTAAGAAATTTTTATTTCTTTTTTCTTAAAGGCCACCTCCTGAAGATGAATCAGCTATCAGGAAGCCACAGTAAAATTGTAAGCGTTAACAACATTGTGTATATTACAATTAAACAAAATTCTTTTGCAAAGCAGAGCACAAGTCTTAAGGCAAGTTCTTCTTCCCTGGACATATAAACAAATTCTACAGAGCCAAACCAACAGGGCCCAATTCTAAATTGGAATGAGTTCTTGAATGGAGAGCTCTGGAAAACAATGTGGGTTTTTTCCCATTGCAACGCAAGTGGCTACAAAGACACTTTTCAAATTAAAAACCAGAAGGTGCCTGCGATAACAACCTAACTGTCAAAAAAATCACCATTAATCTACATACCGCCTCGAGGTTGAGAGGAATCATTACTACCAATGACTACGGGAACACCAGCGGCTTCCAATTTGGTCTTCCATTTTTCAATTATTTCAGCTGAACCATCCTAGAGAAAGGATGACACAGACACAGCTATTTTAATTTGCATGGTGAACCAAACACAGGTCAAACCAAAAATTCCTATCAGACAGAGTATTTACTTAAACAGTATTTTAAACAATGTCTGAAACATACCTTACTGGCATCATTAAAAACTGACAGCTCCATGGTTTCTTTAAAATCTTGTTCCCAAACTGACTTCATGCATTCATCCAACCAGCATTCGCTGTTGTGAACAGGTACAATGACAGACTGCAAAAAAAACCCCACAACAAAACAAACAAAACCCCAAATGTATGTCAGTAAGCACTATTTCTTTTTAATTACAGTCTAAGAATATATATTTAAAAGGGGAAGTGCCAGATCCTTTTGAAACTAACTCGCACAAAAAATGGATCTTAAATATATAAAAGTGAAGTTCCTTTGTTTTAATCATAAATATACGATTTGTTTTCTCTATCAAACTTTTTTTTTTTTTAATTTTTGCGTTCTACAAGATGGCTTTTGGTAGATCTCCAAGGAAACAAAGAGACTGCTGAACCAAAAACGCTTACAAAACGTCTGTAACACCACACTAACCTGTTTCTATTTTTCCTATATTTCTTACGAGACACTACTGCAGGCTTCCATTAATATACCTTACTCATCAATTTTTTCTTTATGCTCACTATGTAACTGGAGATGCTCATATATGCAGCCTGTACCCTTGCGCTCTAGCCAAGTTTTTAAAAATGATTCTATCTAAAGCTGCTATTAAGCACAGTAGAAGATGACATATGACATAGTTCTGAAGCCTACCATTTCAAGTGCAGGCTTTTCTGTGATAGCGTCTATTGTTTCAGCCACATACAAAGCATGAAAACTTATCTTTAAAATTAAAATTGGATAGAAACCAGAGACGAGGGATTTCTCTATTTGGTTACTCACTGCTGTTCTAATTACCCTGCAAAGGCCAACAACCCCCCCAAATCCTTTCAGTATTTCAAAAAATAATACATTCCATTCACAGAATGCAAAGCCCAAAGAAATTAGCACAGTAATGCACTGGCGATATTTGTAAAGGCAATCCAAACCCGTACCTGTTAAGATCATTTATAGATGGGGAACTTAAGGCAAAAAGCCTAAGTAACTTGTAAAAAGTCTCATGGGACATTTTAAGAAGTTCCTAGAAACAGAACTTAAACTCCTTATCGTGTGGTGTAACCATAAACGCATAGTTTGAAGAAACAGAGGATTAGTACCTTTTGTGAGCATGTGAGAATCTTAAGAAACAAAATACTAGAAGAATAGTGAAATTGAATTATTCAAGATGTAGTGACATGTGAGTACCAGTACATTATGCGAATATATGCAAATGCATACGTTAGCAGGCAGATTTTGTGGACACTGAGAGGTGTATTTTTGGGTTTTTAGAGTATGATGTATGTATACACAGGTATTACAGAGTATGATGTATGGTATAATGATCAGCAAATAAGAAACTTAACATTTCACAGCAAAATAAAAAAATGTTTGTCTAAAGTAATGAACATCCTGATTTTTGGCAGGGTGCTGTAACAGGCCAAATGGGTATTTAAAAGAAGGAGAAGGAAAGCTATCTAGAATATTAAGCAAAGCAGGTTTTTGGCTTCTGTTTTGGAGAGATAAATAAGTAAAACAAGGAGAAATAAAAAAAATAAAAATGTGAAATCAATTACCAAAGAATTACAACACACAGACAAAAAGAATTATTTCAGAACCGTCTCAGAATAGTACTTTGAGACAAAAAAAAAAAGCTAAAATCTGAAATTCTAAACAATTATATTCAATTTACTCAAGATTTTAATAGCCTTTATGTCTCTATGTCAATTAAAATACAACCCTATACATTCGTACTAATCAAACATATGCATTCAGAAAGAAAAGGGTTCTCCAACTCTTCCAATCGCAATATAAACTAGCTACAGTTTTACCCATCCAGAAAAATAACAATTTTCCAATTTGTTTTCTAAGTAACTCAGTAAAACTCTGACTATGCCACCACAAACTAGCTTGATATTGGCTTGAAAACTGTAAAACTGGAACAACTTTGCTTTTTTCCCAATAATAAACTCCTGTTTTAAGTCAGGATAGCAGTGCAAAACACTAAGATTATGTTTGGACCTCTCTGTTTAGTTTGAACAGAAAGCAAAACCCAGTACTTTAACAACAGCACATGTAGAACAATTCATAAATATCTGATGGCACTAAGGTACTCTGAACTCAGCATAATAACTCATATTAGCATCTCCTAAACACACTACTGTCAGCAAGTTCTACTTCCACAGAGCCACCACAACAACGTTGAGCTAGATGCCTGCCAAAATAAGGTAGAGCTGAACTGCTGATGACACTTCTATGTAAAACCTGAAAAATTAACAAATCCACACAAATAACTGTACACAGCAATATGGTTAAAACATCAGAGTACTGCTAACATCGTATACTAAAGGTTCCTTCAGTTCTAACATTCTTAGTCGGTTTACTGTTTTTCTGTGTTTGTTTTTTTTTAAGCCAAAAAGAAATTAAAAATACCGCAGAGCTAAACTTTCATTGCTCCCTCATTTATTTCTACATTTGTAGCCTGGCTTAAACGTTACCAAGAGCACTCGTCCTTATTTTGCCAAGAGCAGGTCTGCGGGATATCATCCGGAACTGGGCATTCGTAAATTGGCCTTTACCACCGCATGATTTATCAGAATACTTCAGTCCCCTCAGTTGATTTAAATAAAGAAAAGCATGAACCAGGGCACTACTTCACTTACAGGTGCAGATTCAGCATAAAAACCCCCAGCTGGTAATAACCTCGAGAGACCCAGTCTACTACTTCTGTCCCAAAACAAGATCAACCACAGCTGTATCATTGCTGCCAAACCATAACCTCCAGGGACAGAAACACCAACCTTGCTAAGACAATCTCTAAAGGCAGGCATAAGGGAGACCTGGAATACAGTTTCCCCATGTCTGAAGTCTTTTTGCTACACTTTATGTCAACTACGACTTCCTGATCCCAGCACGTTATTATTCTGTTCTCCTTCCAGCAGCCTACGATGTATTTGAAGACTGTTACCATAATAGTGAACTACAGAAATATGCATAATGCTCTTTCAAAGTCATTCTGAATGAGCATAGGGACATAAATTGCAAGCAACTAATATATTTTTGTCATTACAAGGTCAACTGAGTGACAACTGAGTCAGAATGATAATTTCATTAGCGGAACTGATTTATAACAGAATCAAACAAAGGAGCATTTTCACGGCCTATGAGCCAAGTACAACAGTTAAAATACAGAACTATGAATCAGAACTGGATTTGAGCAATGTGACACTACCTGGTGTTCCCTGAACTTCACACATGCTAGAGTAGGGCCTGAAGCGATTTCAGGTATTTTTAGTAATGTGGCTTTGCCATCACTAAACTGAAGACAATGATTCTTGGCTTCACTGCAAAATGAATTTTGATGAATGGCAAAAGTGACAGAATGTGAAACGGTTAACAGGTAGTTCAGTCCACTGTCTTCTACAAATGTATTGCTCAACCAAAAAACCCTCCCTTCTTCCCTCAGCTAGACCACTGGAAAACAATGCATCCATCATAAGATTGGAGAAATGTGAGGTTAAAAAAAATGAGTGACAGAAACTGTGCAACTGAATGTTTTGCATCAAAAAAATGTCTTATTTCTGGCATTACCACTGCCATCCTCTCCTGAGGATACAGGTAACAAATGACTCCAAAAGGAACGTTAATTCCAGTTTCCACACATTTCAGTTCAATTTAACCTCTACCTGCCTCCATATCTAAATGTGGAAAATAAATTACTAAAATAATTTTAACACTGCTGAAGAGCTTACAGAAGTCAGAAACTGTTATTTGTAAATGAAGTTTTCATATGAGTCACTATCCCAAACCATTTAGAAACTCGTGGCTGTTGGCAGAAACACAGTAGTTTTGTCAAATCTTATATATGCGATACTTCGGATAAACCCAGAAAGGTTTTCAGGCCACAAACTTCGACCTCTCTTCAGGATCTCTTCATCGTTTTTACTTGCTCATTGACCTGTATGTTTTCTGCCTTTTAGATGTTTGCCTTGCTACATCGAAATTGCTGCCAAACCACATCAGTTGTACGGGTATACATCTGTGAAAGGAAAACTAATTTGGAAAAAAAAAAACCCTGCCATCGTTACAGGGAGTCACAAATGATAGGAGCATGGTAAAGAAAAATGTAAAACTATCTTTTCGACCTCCCCGTGACCAAGCGTGCGCGGCCCGTCGCTCCGCAAGGCCGACCAGCACAAAACTGCGGCCCAAAGCCCCTCCGGGAAAGCCCCGCCGCTCCCCCGCAGCACCGGCAGGAGCTCCGGGGCCAGCTCCCCGGGCCGCTGGGGACGGACCGACCGACAGACCGACCTCCCGCCGGGCCCCCCGCCCGCGCCTCGGCCCGCCTGACACGTACCACCTGCACGGCCCCGGGGCGGCGGGCCGCGGCGGGGCTCCCGCCGGCCCTCCCCGCCTCCGCCATGGCCGCCTCCGCCCCTCAGGGCGCGGGGAGGGGGTGAGGGGGGCGCTCCTCGGCGGGGTGTCCCGGAGCGCCCCGGAAGAGCCGGGGCTCCCGGCAGGGTCTGTGTGGGGGGGAAGGTGGCTGCCTCACACGTACCGCCGTGCTACCAGCCCCCCCCCCCTCCCTTTTCTCTTCAGGGGACGCCCCCCGGCTGCCCGCCCGCCGCGGCAGCCCCTCAGGCCTCCCGCGCACCGGGGCGAGCCCCCCGCCCCGGCGGGAGGAACGACGATAGATGAGGCGGCTGGAAAGGCCGGAAGCGCCACCGCCGTGTTGCGCGACAGTCTGGGAGGGCGGCGAGCAGCGAGACGCTGAGGGGAAGGCGCGCGGCCGGGCCTTGGCCCGCGGGAGCCTGGCCGCGAACCGCAGGCCGTGTCGCCTGTGCGAGGAGACCGCCTCGGCCGGAGGCTGCCCTGCCTCGGTGTGAAGTTCTCCAACGTTCCTCCTCGCCGCGGGGGCGGGATCACCCCCAGCCTAGCTCGGGCTGCGCTGCTCAGGCTGTGGCAGGGCTGGAGGTCCTGGCTGCGGAGGCACTAATTCATTAAATAAACGGTGCCTGCGGTTTCCCACCTGTTCTCTAATTACATTTTTTACTTGTATCTCTCCAGTCAGCACTTTTGTTGGTCAAGAACGGTGCTACCAGTGCCTTGTTTATTTTTTAATAACCTTTAAAAATGGGAAAGTGTTGGTGGTAATGATATCATCGTTGATCATTTACTTACTGAAACTATGACCGTGCAACCACTTATTCCCTTGAAAGTACTCACAACTAAAAGGAATCGCAAGACCAGGGCCTATACAACAACCTATTCAGAATTTTTTAAATTTCCACAAAGCAATCTTTGTTGAGGAAAATCCTGAGATTATCCCTTGTTTCTCTGAAGAGCCTGTTAAACAGCTAGACAATTCAAGGAGCAAACAGAGCAGAGTTATCTTAAAATGTTTGTTGGCACACAAATCTGAGAACTGAGGAGGTGAGGAAGACAGCCAAGCAGTAATTCAGCCTCGGAATCTATTTCAAATTATCTACACAGCTTCTCTCCATCCAGCCTAAGTTTAATCTCTCTGTGAACAGCACTGCTAAAATATGATCATTTCTTTTTCTGGCAACAAAGGCTGCTAGCACTTTTACATTGCCTGCATGTCTTGCTTTATCTAAGAAAGTGTAGCAAAGTATTGCTTTACTTGCAGCGAACCCAACAAAAGTTCTAGTCAGGGACCGGTGCCTCATTATGCGAAGCAGTCTACAAAATGCAGAGCAAACCCCTTGCTTCCTTCCCCAAAGAAAATAAAGAACCAATCAAAACCACCAGAACTGTTTTCTAAGTTATATTCTGTAGCTGACCACAGAAAGTAATTAAATACAAACGTCTACTTAAAATGTGATTTTCATTTGGGAGCATTTTGGACAGACTTTTAAAGGCCCACAAGCATGCAAAAACTATCTGACTGCCACTGTGAGAGCTGTAACCTGATGGCTTTTGAAAATCTAGCAGGCATTTCTGTGTTCCTGGGCAACTAAATAGTTTCAAAATATAGTCCATTGTTGCAAGCTTATTCCTCTTTAATTGTGGGTCAGAATGGAAAGAGGTCTGCTAACACTGTCATGACAAAATCCTTTAGAAGGAAGCAAAAATGGTTTGGTTCTAGTTGTACTTTCAATTGCTTTAAAGGTTTTTCAGAGTGGTGGGGAGCAGCACACAGAGCACTTAGAGCTAAAAGCATTACAGAATCAAAGACGTGTCTCATACTAGTTTTTAGGTTTAATTTTTATTTCTGATGAAACAACCTCTTAAGGATCATTACTGTGAACTAAAACTTCCAAATTCTGGAGGCTTTAGCTATCGAATAGAAATCTTCATCTTGGTGGAAAGACAGCTAGAAAGTTATTTTGCTTTCTTTACATTCAGCTTTGTCATTTTAAAACCCACACAGTTATGGTATAGACAGCTTAGACCTACTGACTTGTGAGGACAAATCTCAACTGATTTCATTAGGAGGTTAAAAAAAAAAAGATGAAAAAAGGACTGCTTGCGCAGGGCATCACTAGGGTGATCAGCCAAGGAGTCTTGGGTTTAGTTTCTTTTTGAAAAAGTCAAACTGCAACTGAAGGGGTAAAAGAGTATCCTTACAAACAAACCTGTTTGTGTTGTGGAGCAAGTGCACAACTTAATTTAGTTTTATCGGAAAGACAGAATGAGCGAGTATAGAGCTTTCTTCTAACACATTTGTCACTGAATTTACAAGCTACAGCACTGAAGTATTTCCAGAGTACGCCATGTTGAAAGGATCATTCAACAAAGTAGGTAAAATATTCAGCTTAGAGCTGGTTTTGAAACCACTTCTATTCAAAGAATGCTTTGAGCTTCCAGAAATACTCAGATATTTTTGTAAAACACCACAGTTGAGCAGGGATGCAGTATTTCTCATTATAGTGCAATGGGGCAGAATGGGACTTCAGAAGCTCATCTAGTGGTCCTGTCATCCTGACGCAGAATCAGCTTTGTCATTCCTGACAAATACCTACTAGCCTGTTCTCAGAGGCTTTCCTCCAACAATGGAGGCTTCATAATGTCCTCAGACAATTTACTACAGCCCTCACTATCTTTACCCTTAGAAAGATTTCCTTAATATCAAACCCAGATCTTGCTGTGGTTTCAAAGCCCCCTCAAATTCAGCAGGCAAAGATCCTTTCCCCCTAGCCTGTCATCTCCCCAGTTTCAGAGCCTAGGGCAATAGGGCCTAAGCCTATTGCCTAACTTTTCCCTTTTATACAGAAGCTTCTTGCTATCTCTCTCCCTCCACAGGCTAAAACCTTCAGCTCCCAAGGTACAGTCCTCAGTTTAAGTCCTCTGTTAGCAGCAGGAGTTTAAATATTTTCCCTTAGGCAAAAATTATCCTCCTTTCCTCCTGCCTTAGGCCAGATGTGAAAAGTTCTACTCGGCTTTTTTCTTTTTTTTTTTTTTAAATAAGCCATCAGCACCCTATCCTGCATTTTCACAGGCCTAGAAAAGATACCCATTTCATAATCAAACACACTGAGTCAATAGAACCGAGAAGGCCAGTAACCTGCCAAAGATAAGACTAGACTCTCTTATGAAGGACACAGCCCAACATCCCTTAAGCCTGTGCCTCTGCCCTGAGAGGCTCCCTCAGCCCCCTCCTTAAGGGGTCCTCTGATAGCCCTCTCCCGAGTGTTTTTATCCCCTGCAGCTGTGTGCCTCCTCAGCTGCTTTCTTGCTAATGCCTATGTTAACCCTTTCTTTGCCTGATAGGGCTTGCAAACTCCATCCCAAATCCGTTATTCCTTATCCACAGAAAATAAGTCGTTCCTTTCCTCTCCACAGCCACGATCTATGTATTTGCAATTTTTTGTTAAGTTTCCCCCCTATCCCGCTCTCGTTTGGGTGATAAACATCTGATTCATTCAGTCCTTCCTCGCTGGTCCTGCTTTAGACCTCTCTTTATTCTCATCTCTCTTCTGGTTTCTCTCTGGGCACTTTGCATCTCCGCTGGAGAATGAGACCCAGCGCCAGACCTCGTGTTCCTGCTGGGGCTGTACCAGTGCTGGGCAGAGCAGGATTACTTTCCATGTCTCGCAAGCCATACTCCTGTTTGCACAGCTTAGTGCAGTGTTTGCCTTTTTCACAATGGCTTGACACTGTTGACTCCTGATCAGCTTGTGATCTATTATATCCCCTAGATCTTTTTCTGCATGAGGGAAACAGTTTTATTCCAGTCAGCCACATGAGAATAAAATGACTGAAGTAGTGTGAGCGAGATTATCTGCTTTGTGCTTTAATACCAGAATTGTTTACTGGTTTCCAATTAGTTACACGCGTACACCCTGTTAAGGGAGTTGGTTGCACAAGTGTTGCTAATGCCTTCCTTCGGCCTTCAGAGCCCTTATTGCTGGTGGGGACTAGTACCTAAGAGTTATTTGGGCCAATTTCCCTGTGTACTCAAGACTTCAAATGCTTGGCTGCAATTGCAGACCTAATTGTTCTGAAGAAAACATCTTATAATTTAGACATATTGAGCTTGAATAACCTCAGTGAAAAATGCTGTTGCTCTTTAGAGAAGAACTGCTGTGCGATACATTTCTCCCTTTGAAACATTAGCTGTCGTTACAAAGGATGCTGCTGCTGCTTGTTTCTTCTTTTTAAATGAGTCAGTCTGAAAAAGCCAGTGGTCGTTTTAATGTGTTCGCAAATGTCACAAATATTCTGTTAACAGGGGTACTGGACTTAGGTACCTTTGTGGGTAAGCTAGAAAGATCCCATTCATTTCAGTACCCGGCCACACCTCCAAGCATACACTCTTCTTGACCACCACCAGTCATCCCACTCCTGGGGCGCTTTCATTCCACGTCCTCTCACCAGGCTGCTGGGCCACACTGCAACTGGGTGTAGGTTTTCCCTGTTCTGCTTCAGCCATTGTCTCAGCTGCTGGAGTTCAGCCTCTGAAGGGTACCTTTATGTTTAGTGTGTTTTTATGGATTAAGACTGCAGGAGATAAGGCAGTGGCAAGGGAGAGGCACAGTTCTTCCTCAGAACTGAACAAGATCAGGGCAGGTTTTTCTTTGCCTAGGGCTTCAATAATTGAGCAATCTTATGCCGAGTTAGAGTTTTATTTGCAATCTTTTCTGAAAGGAATGCTTCTATATAATGCTGTATTTTAAATATAAAATAAAAGAAACTACTTTTTAGCTGGTGAAATCTGCTGGAGAATACAGCGATAGGCAACTGAGTATGGTCTAACCACCTCGGTTAATAAGGTTTGGTTTTGTTATTAAGTAACCAATCTGAAACCCAGTAAAGTAATGATGGTATTTTCCTTACTTACCCCAAAAGCTTTATAAGTAAGTTATTTAGGGGGAAAAAAAAATCTTATTTACAAAAGATAGCAAGATTCAGATAATGGAAATAGAAGTTAGCCTTGAAATCCCATTTTCCTAATCTTGACAAGTTCCTGTGCACCACAAGTGATAACCCTTGAGAATCAAAGCTTCTACTTGAAGAAGAATAAACCTTTAGAAAGTTCAGGTTAAGTTCTTTGTTTTTCAAAACCATGCCTCTGTTTGATCTTCTTGATGACTGAAGTGTTAAGCACTTAAGAAATAAAGTTATGCTAGGAAGCTGAGGAAAGTAGGTGGAATTGTGTATTTCCCAAAGATTCACTGGTAAATTCATACTGTCCACAGTCAGAATTTTGTTGAACTTCAGTACCTTTGGGAGCTTAAACTTCTTTGTATATACGTACAGGAAGCATCTGACATTTTAAGATGGGAAAGTGCTTGAAGAAATAAATCATACCCCTACAAAGGAATGTATACGTAACAGGAGCTGGGATGTGTATAATATACAGAGATCCACAAGACAATGTATTGGATGCACATCTTTATATGACATACAGAGAGGAAGGGAAATGAGCAACATTTTGAGTTATGAATTAGCCAAAGGTCTCTGAAGAAAAGATTACAAGAATTGTATAGCTCTGGAGAATACAGCAACGTTTACTTAATACATCTTCATTGAAAATAGAATTCAATAGGTTCTTTGAATATTTATGCTACCCTATAGAAGACATCTTATTATATCTTATTGTATCTTATTATATCATTCTTAAAATACTAATTTACTCTGAAAAGTGGGTCTTCAAGTACAGTTTATTGCGACTAATGCCATCTAAATTTTGTTTAATTGTCAAGCAAAGACCGTTTTTCCATTTTCCTGTAAATGCCAAGTCTTCAAACTCACCTTGGGTTATGAAATTCAAAGTTCTTTCAGGTTCATGCACCTCCAGTCAAACAGATTTTACAGCTTCACTTAAGTTAATAATACTGCTGGTAATACAAAGGCTAGTATAGCGAGAAGCTTACTCCCTTACAGCTCTGTTGGCTGTGTGTTGTAAAAGAGTAGCGAAGATGTAATTTTTGACAGAAAGTTGACCAGATGTGAGCAGAACAGAGACAGGAAACTGTCCTCTGTCAATGAAAAGATGTTACTCCATTTTTATGTACTTTCTCTTCTGAATGTAACTGGTCTCGAGGGCAGGAAGGCCTTTGAACAGCCTGACAAATATGCTGCTAAAATGGGGACCGCCAGCTCTATGAGGAAACAAGCCAACAAGCTGTGCAAACGGTATCTGTTTGGTATGGCTTGTTACTATCGTATCCAGTGGTGCCTGTGGCTCCGGGGCTGCAGGAGGGATGGAGTCACGGCCCCCGTGTGAGCTCATCTGTCAAGTCCAGACTCATGATAGCGATGTCCTCACGTTGGGCCACTCAGCCCAACTGGAGGAAGCGTGGGCTGCTGGGGGGAGTGGGAGGTGATGACACCACCAGGCTCTCAGGACTGCACAGCACCGCAGCTTTTCCCTGGCTTCAGGGGAGCTGAGAAGGAGCTGTGGCCCCATGCAGCATCAGGGGCTGCGGGGGCTGCCAGCAGTGGGGCGTGTGAGAGGGAAAGGAAGGTCTGGAGCCCTTTGGACCTGAGCAAATCTGTCTGTATAATAATCCTTTCAAAGGACATTACCAATTCACAATAATTTTGTGTGAATAAACTTACAATTGTGTCAAGTTTGTTTTTTTTCCAGGTAAGGTTATGACATCCTCTGTGGCATAACCGACAGATAGAATTTGGCTATCAAAACTGTTTTAGGAGTAGGTCTATGGAGACTACATTGTTGTGCTAGCAGGATATAAGAGATGACAGTAAATTATTTCATTGTGCAGAGGCTCCCTGGTAACATCATCCTGATGCCATTAGAGCCTGCAATAAACTACCACACACAAAAGACACTGCCTCTCCCTCCCTGTGACAAAATCCTTACTCATCTACTTCTGCTGAATACTCTTATTCTTTCCATAATCAACCCAGCTACTTACTTACTTACTTCTATCTAAACCTTCCCTTCCCAAATAAGGTACTTCTTTTTTTCTACTGCAAGAGAGAGATATTTAATTTCACCATCTGGGAAGCCAAGATCCTCATTTTGACTTCAAGTGAAATAAACTAAAAATAGCATTTTGCTAACATTGCTTCTTGTGCTATGTCCAATATTCTGCCTATTGAAACAGAGTTCAAGGATATATAGGTGTCCAACTCCATTGATAGCATTGGCCTAGAAGCAGATCCTGCAGGTATTTAAATACTGGGGTATCTGAATATGCGTATGAGAAGTTTCATTTTGTTTTAAAACCTCCAACTGTATAAAGTTGTAATTTTTCACTGTTCTCATCTTGGGTTCTCAGCTTATGTATGCACCCAACAACCCGTGTGCCAGTTGCAGTTATTAGGCGTGTAAACTTGAACTTTGACATTTCATACTGTTGCAGAACTTTGGTATGTGCATTCCTTTATCTTCCCACCATCCCTGCAGTTGCTCTTCATTATTGTCAGTGCTTATTAGTTAGAAAACTACATTCCATTTTGTTTGGGCCAATTAACTGGTCGGAGAGAGCGGCTCTTCTAGGATCCCCACTAACTGTATCGCCAGCCATCATCTACCGATTCATTAAATAAACCTGAGCTCTGCTGCATTTTTCAAAGAAGGAAATTCTTGTTTCTCAGTTGACCAACTTGCAAAAACTCTTCAGACTTTTGGGTATTCCATATTCTTCTGACAATTAAAAGGGAAAAGACATTGTGTAGCCTGTTAAATGAGAGCTGTTGTATGAATTATTGTCGTAATTACTTCATATGCATTTTCATGTGTTTAGGATGCTGTCTTCCTAAATGCCAGGGAAGAAGAATACCAGCAGAGGAAACAGTCCTTGTGCTGCTTCAATATTGTGACTTGCAGCCTGTCTGAAAGCATAACAAAGACTTGATTGTGCAAGGGCCCAGCTGATCCAACAAGCAATGAATAAGTGAGCAATGGTCAACAGTGAAGGAGTGGGTATCACAGAGGGCAATTCAAAAAGGTTATAGTGCTGTGAAGTGAGGGAGGCATGAAATGAGATAGAACTAGAGATACAAAGATAATAAACCGTTGGGGTTAGTTCTACTTTTGGTTTTTTTTTTTTTTTCCTTGAAATGGTCCATCCCTTTTGGCTAAAACAGAAGAAGGAAGATGACTGTAAACTGGTAAGAGATAAATCTTCCTGTACAGAAGAAAGTAATCTCATTCTTGCATTCTAAAAGAAGGATAATTTAAAAACATCTGATCCACATGGTGAATGAGATCCCCAGAATTCTGCTTAGACTTGTTAGCTAGGATAAGATAGGTCAGTGTCAGGGGAAAGAAGTACAGACTGACAGATCTTTGTTTCTGTTCAGCATTTGGGTCCACATAACGCCCAACCCAGTCTTGTCAGCATGAGACTTAGGAAGAGAGCAGTGAGAATGTTTGATACATAACAAGAGGCTTTCTCCCGTTGTTCATGGGAGCACAAGTGCCTAGTGAATACTAGTGATACTTCAGTACCGCTTCAAGGACTTCGCCCAAAAGCATTAAAAGAAAGAGAGTTTGGGTCACCATAGCATCTTCTAAAGATATTAAAATTTATTCTGGCTTCGTGGTGTTTCTGAGTAAAGATACTTTCTAATTTGCTAGTCATTGCTTGTCAGTTTTCATTAGATCTCCCGGCTTGTCACTGTCCTTGGGACATTTCAGATTAAGATCTTTTAACCTCCGCAAGGCCTTACCATCCCCTCAAGCTTTCATGTTGTTTTGTCTTTGCCACTGCTCTTGCAACAGTAAATTGGCAGAGCACCATGAATTTTTGTCAGTTGATTTTCAGAGTTCTTCATCAACTAAATTCAGCATCATAATATAGATAAGTGACTTTCAGAAGTCATGCAAGGAACTGGGTGGAGACTTTGACAGAACCTAACTTGCCTCTTCCTCAGTCCGCTACTTAATCAGCGGAGCATTTCTGTGGTGAGAGCTGTAGGCACCTAAATGAGAGTGTGATCTGACTTAACAAAGCCATGACAGCCAAAACAGTCTTTGAACTAAAAAAAACCCCAACAACCAAAAAAAAAAAACAAACCCCAAAAGAATCCAGCCAGAATCTCTTTCAGCAGATGTGTTGTTTGTCATTAGGAAACTTTGCAAAATGGAAAGATTCTCATCTCAGCTTTGGGTCTCTTTGCAGGATGCTGCTGAGCTGGGTGGTGCTAAAAGGGTCAGGGGGATGCAGGGCCCTTTATCCCTTCCTTTGGATACGTCTGCCCTGCAAATACTGCCACAGAGCAGCACAAAGGACCCTGCTTTGTGGAGCAGCACAGATCTGATTTCATGATCTGATCCATTGTTTTTCCTTAAGCAAATATGTAATAATGTCGGAATTTATGGATTAGTTAGACAATCCCTGATCTGCTTTAGTCAGAATTAGTGCTGTTCCTCCCAGAATGTCGCAGACAGATTGGGTATGTACAGAGGGCTCCCTTAGTTTTTGTCTCTGTTAATGCTGCAATATTTGCTAAGGCGTCACTCATTTAGCGAGAGAGTTTAAGAAGAAATGAGAATTCATGTGCTGTTAATAACAACTGGGCAAACCTCACTGCCCTTTTTCTAGTCAAACTGCCATTTTATTCAGGGGGGAAGGTTTGTCCTATAAAAACTACCCCATGGGCCAAATCTGGCTCGCAGGAGCTTGTCAGCCTTGCTCTGAAAAATCGCTGTCATCAGTTCTGGGGTTGATCTGGGCTCTGAAAAGACCTGCTGTTGAAAATTAAGTGTGAAATTTGCAAATGATTAAGTTGAATTATTTACCTTGTTAGTTCATCGTGCCTGCAAAAATATTCTCTTCCCTTCCAGTAACCTAGCAACGAATACACAGTGCACAATTATTTTTTCACAATTTGTAGGAGAGTTGCATTAAAATGCATGTCAGTGTCTTTATTTCATGACAGGCATGTAGCAAACAACACTGCAAATGTTTGTTTATCCTGGCAAGGGCTGGATTTGTTTAGTGTTAACTTGCATTGGTTTTGTCTAAGTTCTGAAGCAGAAAGGAAAATACATTCTTGTTTTCAGATCAGTGTTACAAATATTCTCTTCAGCTTTGTTTTTATTACGAGAAGTGACTACTAATAGATTCGGACCTGTCCCCTCTGCTATCAGATTCTCCCGACGTCTACTGGAAACTTCCGAATATGTTTGAAGAACTCCTGATGGCACAGACTGGGGCTACAGGTTGCAGAGTGCATGCAGGCTGGAGGAACTGGAGAAAATGAAAAACTAAGCCAGCCAAGAGGATATGCATCAAGATGAATATCAGCTTCACCAGTGGCATAAATTACGTTTTCTAAAACAGGAAATTAATGTTCATTAGATGGTAGAAATAAACAACTGGTCCTCTTGAAAAGTCCTCAGATTAAACGCTGGGTTTCCGAGTACTTTTTGGCAGACATTTTAAATACCTAGGTTATTGTGAAATGAAAAGAAAACACTAATTCTTGTGGATGAAATGCACAGGACTATCCCCAAAACAACAATATGCTGAGGCCTCTTTAGAGGTTTTTGTTTTTGACTGCAGCTTTATCCGGTCCCAGGCACGCTAGCATGAGTTAATGCCTGCAACCCAGAGGAGTCTCGAGGCTTAGGCACTAAATCCTCTGCCTGGGTCCCCAGGTCCTGAGACAGCTTTGCTGTGTGGGATGGCAAATGATCTGTGTTTCTTAGCCATCTTTTGTGCTTTGTGTTACCTTTTTGATCCTCTCAATAGGCTGCTTGGGTCCAGACATCGTTCCCTTCCTTGCTTTTCAGTTTGACATGTAAAGAGTAAAACACGAATTCCTGTCTGCATGGGCTGGGTTGCTTAACATTTTAAGGTGTTTGGAGGGGGGGGAATGGTGAGAGAAGAGCACAGGAACCATTGCCACTGTGATGCTGTGGCCCTTGGCTTGATGAAAACCAAGCTGTGTGATTTGGGAGAATGATCCTTGGTACCCTAAAGCTATGGTTTTAGCACTATCACAGAGCATAGATTTAATCCTTACTCCACCTTAGACTCCTTGGACAAGATTACGCCTCACCCAGCCTCCCTAATCTGTATGTCTTTTAGCTAGCTGAGGCGCTTAATTTAAGAATAGTGTAGCCAGGAGTGTTGTCTCCCTTTGCAGTCTTCCCGGAGAGGCAGGTGCTTGCGGAAGGTGATTCGGCTCTTACCTGGGCTGAGTCAGCTGGCCCTGCCGAGGGGCTGTGCTCCCCACTGCCTCTGGGGGACACGAGGGAGGAGAGCATGCCTGGCCTTCTGCTTAACCGCCTGTGTCAGTCCTGTCTTGTACCCTGCTCCGGTATCTGCGAGATGGAAAGAAAGGGGAAAGGCACGTTTATTTGCCAGCAGCTGGAAGTGTAGAAATTTACAAAATAAAATACACACATTGGGCAAACTACTGCTTTGCCTTAAATGTCTAAGTATTCACGGGAAATGAACGCCGCTGCCTGCGGAGGTAGCATCCCTGCTCACACACTCCCTTGTGCATTGCGAGCTGATAGGTGTGACTTTAGGTACACCTACTGGTGTGGCCACGGCACAAGTCCGGGCATCTCCGCTTTTTTATTTATTTATTTAGGCGTTATGTCTTGTAATTAACTTGTCCAAATAATGATTGCTTTTTTTTCCCAGAGTTTTTCTGTTTATCTGACAATTAAGACTGAAAATACCTACATCTCGCTTTTCTGCCTACAGAAAAATCCATTGGTTTGGGTGGGAGCTGCCTGGGACCCCAGCGCAAACATCCCGAGGCGGAAGCCAGATTGTGCTTGCTGCAGGAGCTGCCAGTTCAGTGGGTAGCTGTTTGTTTCAGAGAGCTGCCTGTGTGTCCAAGGGGAGAGGGGCAGCTCTGCTCCCAGCGCTCCCCCGCCCCCTCTTTCAACACTTCTGTAATGCTGCCACACTCTTCAGAATGCAATCTCTAAATTGACACTGTTCCGTCAGAAACCCTGTTCTCCTACGCCTTGATTTCAGGCATGCAGTTAGCGCTAGCTTTTAGGAGAGATTTGCTTATTTTTCTTTAAATGTGTGTCGGTTTCTGTTACGTTCCAAAGGCCACAACTTTTGCATTTAAAACAAAACCAAGAAAAGCAAGCCCTGAGTAGCAGTGATTTAGGAGTAATAGGAACCATGCTTCCCTTCCAACCCGAACTATTCCATGATTCTATGATTCTGTGATATTGGCAGTAACAGAAGTAGGCAGGAGTAAGCAGAAGTGTGCCATTATGGTTGAGTGTATTTTCATCACTAATTCTAATTTCTTGAGAGCCAGTAACATGGTCCCCCTCACCACACAAAGATTTCCTACTGTCTCTTCAGCTCCTGAACCTCTCCCTGCTCTGTTATTCCGCTTACTCCTGCCTGCCCACTGGATTTACTTTACAAATGCTATTTAATTCATATTGCTCCTGTATTATTTTTCTATTGTCCTCTCTGTGGCTTGTTTAAATTCTTACGCCACCATCTTCTCCCTCCTGCTTTGCCATGCATGCTGTTTAGCTATGGCTTTGCCTTTCCAGAAAATACCCTGCTTCTCCTCCTTCCCCCTCCTCCTCCAAAGTTTCAGATTTCCCTTCCTGGCAGCCAGTGAGGGGCTGCACACCAGGCACTAGCGGATGGGTCTGCTCTGTAACCACAGGACCTGATTCACCTCCTGCAAGCTGAGTAGCGTGAAAATAAATCAGCTGAGAGGGAGCTGGTTGGGAGTTGCAAAACACGGGACGCATGGCGAAACCAACACATGGGCTGGGTAATGACCAGCAAGGCTCTCAAGGAGTTTGCAGTTCTCCCATATATACTCCCTTTGGGACAGCAATGCTGAGTGAGACCTTTCAACAGATTAGCTCTGCCACACTAAACCAGCTTTGCACGTTCAGCTGAGATGTGCTTAACCCAAAATCCTGCATCTGAAAGTGCCTGTACCATGCTTTCCGGCTGGTTCCAGCTTGGCAGGAGAGTTTTGTCCCTAATACCTAGGATCTAAACGCAGCCATGCTTTGAAGAAAATGTAAATCCAGACCTGAGCCTGAGCCCATCTCTAATCACCGCTTGATTTTGTTTTCTCCAAATCTGCACATTTGAGTACTGAAGCAAATTAGTCATCCCTCCCTCAACAGGTTCTCCTCCTGCAGCCGCCTGTTCTCCGAGTCTTCAAAATCGCCGCTGTTTGTGCCTGGGTTTGTAGCCATGACGAGCAAATATTGGAAGTGAATTTCGAAGCAGGTGTCTGAAGTGACTGTGTAGATCCTCATCTTTGAGTTGCTCCTTGAGGAAGGCAAAGGAGCTTTATTGGGGTTCAAGTGTTTGAGTGTATGAAGCTGTTTCCAGAACCTGTATCTCCAGTCCTGCCACATTAGGCCAGTGTAGTAACTTTGTGGCTTCTGTTTTCAGAGTAGTGTGAAGCCTTTGCTGCAGAGGATTTATGTTTCCCTTCGACATTATACAATATTTTCCTCCCAGATTTCAGTGAAGTTCTGCTCTTTCTGAATTGTAAATGCAAAAAAATTACTGTTCAGAATGTTCTCTCTTGAAAAGATGTTTGCTTTTCACAGCTCAAACAGAAAACAGCTCAGTGCATCCAAAAGCTGCCTCACCCTTTGAGCGTGTTCCCAGATCTCAGCCAAGAGCACTACTATGGAATAGCTGTGAGTAGCCGGAAGAGCATTGTGGGGATTGAGATGCAAATGAGCAAACCAAACAGCCCCCTTCGCTGCAGAGGTTCCCTATCTCCTTCTGCCCCTCACTTTTGAACTGGGGGAGGCTTAACCTGGGCACGGCTCTGCGGCCACGAACCCTGGCTCTGCAGCCAGAAACGCTGGCTCTGCACCCACGATCCTTGGCTCTGCAGCCGCAAGCCTGGGCTTTGCTCATTTGTAAGACTCACCAGCTTGGGTCTGATGAAGAACTGTATCAGCATCACCAAGGCACAGAGGACAGGAGGGGCTTTCAAAGGCCCCATGTTGCCATTACTTTTCTGGGTCCCCAGAACTAAATGCCGCTGCCTTTTCTGAGTTAAAAGGGGAAGAATGAAAGCCAGAGGTAGTAACCACTGCAAAATAGCACGCACTGTTCCGTATCTTAAAAGTTCCCAGTTTTCAGGCAGTTTCAAAAGTTCCAAAGCGTAACGTGAGCAGCTGCCTGGGCACTTGTTTGTTTTATCAAATGCAGAGAGTTAGAATATTGCAAAGGAAATCAGATCCAGTAAGTTGGGGGGCGTGCAGAGGGTTGCACATATAAACACGCCGAGGAATAAAGCAATACGGTGTTTTCTCTGTGTGCTTTTCTTTCCACTATGAGGGAAGGAAGCAAAACATTCTAACAAAACCTCCTTCTAAAGAAATAATCAAGGCGCTGAGCTCTGAAGCCCGTGTCACTGCACATGACCAGGAAAATAAGGCGTTTTGCATTATTGCATGTTGTCATCACTTTGCTCAGTGTTGTCCCTGCATGCTAATTACATGTTTACATGCATTGCATCATTTGACATAATTACTGTAATTATGTTAATACTTCATAATCAACAGAACAGTACCTGTAATTTACCAAACAAAAAACGACATGAAAAGCTAAACCCACAAATGGAAGGGGATACACTGTGAAGGATTTAATCCTGGGTGCAGAAGCAGGCAGGACGCACTCGGAACTGGAATGCCCTGCTTTAGCCATCAGATCCTCCCAGACAGCACCAGGGCACTTCACAAGGTGTTTTAAAAGGTGCTAAGGAGGGTAACGCACCAAACTGTGAACGGGATGTAAATGTTTAATATTCATTCATGAACTCTCACCTAGAAAATTCTGTGCAGTGCCCTTAACAAAGCTGCGTGACAGGGGCTCGAAAGAACAACAGGAGAGAGAGAAAGTCAGTGGTCTGGAAATATTTTAACCCCTCTCCTATCTGTGGATGTGCAATATCAATCTCGACTCCCTTGTTGCTTTTTTGAGAGAAATATGTGGCACCTGGCACATTGGAGCACCGTCTGCATGCAGCTGGATCCCCCCATCGGTCTTTCTCTTTTGTTCCCCTCCCCATCTACCTTGGCCCCGGTACTTTGGGTTTTGGGCTGATTCACCCCCTGTGCTTCCGTCACATCCTGGAAGGCATTTCTTAGCCTCTGGTTTCTCTCAGAGGGTCTCTGCCACTAAGGGTTAAGTATCCAAAGTCAGCTATGGGATAAACAGGGACATAAAACAAGACAAGGAGTTATCCAGAGTGGTCATTAAGTACTGGAGAGTTTTACAAGTAAGATTGAGTCCCAAGCGCTTCCTGGCAAGTGGAGACCCAGGAAGGTTCTGGCAAAATTACCGGCCTCCATCCATTCGGGAGCTGTGCCCAAGTGGCGATAATCCTGCTGTGGGCAGAGCAACCTGCTGCGGCGGGGCACGCTGCTGGCACCCCGCTTTGCCCGGGGAGAGGCAGCAGGCCCCTGCTGCACCCCGCTTTGCCCAGGGAGAGCCCCCGGGCCCCCGCTGGCACCCTGCTTTGCCCGGGGAGAGGCAGCAGACGCCCGCTGGCCCCTGCTGCACCCCGCTTTGCCCGGGGAGAGCCCGTGGGCCCCCGCTGGCACCCCGCTTTCCCCCAGCGCAGAAGGAGCAGCCCAGTGACTTTCCCGGCCAAACGAAACCCTTTGCTCCCACCGGGCTCTCCGGGCATCGCCCCCCGGCAGAGCCCGAGGCAGGGGAGCGGGCCGGGACACCCGCAGCGGCGGCAGGGCTCGCACCCCCGGCCGCGGCACCTGCGGGGGGTCCCGCACCCAGCGGGCCAGACCCTCCCCGCGGGGCAGCGGCCCTTCGCGATCCGGCGCCGCGTTTTGCTCGCACAGCAAGTGCCGTGTCCCCCCCCCCCCCCCGCCCCGGAGGAGGGGGGGAAGGAGGAGCCGGCCCTTTGCGGGCGGTGCGGGGAGGCAGGGCCGCTCCCCGCCCCTCAGCTGGGAGCCCGCAGCGAGCTGGTGCAAAACTTCAGAGCCGGAGCGGCGCAGCGCGGAGCTGGGCATGGGGTAGGCGCTCCGCTCCGCCCTGCCGCGCTCCCCGCCATGTAGGCGAGTCCCCCGGGCGCTGCGCATCGCTCCGCGCCGCTCCTCGCACCGCGCCGGGACCATGCGGGGCGCCCCGGCCGCGGGGCTCCTGCCGCTGCTGCTGGGGCTGCGGCTGCTGCTGGCCGGCGGCGCCGCGGCTCAGTACTCCAGCGACCTGTGCAACTGGAAGGGGAGGTGAGGCGAGACCCCGCCGGGCTGGGGCTGGGGGGAGCCGCCACTTCCATCCCCGCCCTGGGTGTGGGTGTAACGGGGGGGAAGTTGGTGCCGAAAACAAAAGGGAGAGCCCCCCCCCCGCCGCCGCTGCGATGCCCGGGGATGGGGGCGGCCCGAGGCGGAGAGCCGGGGCTGGAGGGCGGCTCGGCTCGGCTCTGCCCGGCCGTCCCCCGCCGCGGGCGGCGGCCCCTCTCGGCGGGCTGGCCGGGGAGAGGCGCGGGGCAGCGGCCCCGCCGCGGGGAGGGATGGAGGGGCCGGGGCGGGCCGGGCTCCCCTCGGCCCGGCGGCGCGGCTCGGTGGGCTGGGAGGAGGAGGAGGAGGAGGAGGGCGGTGCCATGTCCGCCACGAAGTTTCTCCCCGCGACCATCTTCCCCGCGGCCCCCGGCGGAGGCGGCCGCGCCCGGGGAACGAGCGGGGCCGGGTGCGTGGCCGGGCGCGCTCGGGGCAGCCCCGGGTACCTTCCCCGGCCTCTCCCGCCGCCGCGGCCCGCCGGGACCGGCCCCGGGCTGGGGTGCACCTGCGGGGAGCCCCCGGCCCTCCCGCTGCGCCCCCGGCTCCCTGCGCCCGGGATCTGGTCCCGCACTGCGTCCCGCCGAGATGATGGTGATGATGCTGAGCCCTGGGAGCAGGGGCTGGCACAACGGCCTGGCTCCTGATTTATTCTAATTGCGCTGGTTGTGAAAGCTCTCCAGTTTTCAAGTGTTTATCTCCCAAATTATCTTTCCTTGAATTGCCTGTAATAAGTTTAACGTGTGTGGTTGGGGCTGTGACCTCCTCCTCTGCCGTTCATGGTTTTAAAAAGAGACTCGGCTAACAAGCGAGTGTTGCTGGGTCAGGCTTTCTGTACCCGGGGAGTAAAACACTGGCTCTCGTATTCTGCTCAAAGCTGACTTTCTTTAAAAGAAAAGTTTGGCCAGCTTCTGTCAGTAGGGTATTTTGGAGTAGGGAGAATTCAAAGTAGGGAAACAGCTGGATTGACTTGCAGCATAATAATTTCTTATCTGTTACTGTCTGAAACACCCAGATGCTGAGTATTTACTTCTTTCTGAACTTTCTTTGACTCTTGACAGTTGATGCATACTTAATCCCAGTGAATCCACTTGAAGGCAAGCCCATTTGATAAGGACCAAACCTATTAGTTCTGTGGCAAACCCCTAACTGTATCATTTTGCTTTAGCAATACCTTCCCCCCACCCTCCCCTCCAAGATGTACCTGCTTTCATCCCGAGCATCCCAGCTGCCTGTACTTACCTGGACCTTACCACATAGTATCGCAGTGTGTTTGTTTAAAAGAACGATGACAAACCCCTATAATCTTGCCCTGTTTCGTTCTTATTTTTGTCCTGTTTTCTTAGAGCAAGCAGTGACTGCCCATGCTCGGGGGCAGGGCTGGAGCAATGCCCTGAGTATCAATGAAGGGGGTGATGCTTGGCGGGGGGGGGCAGGGAGGAGTGAAATACCACTCCCTGTGATTGAGTTTGGGGTGAACTGGTGGTGCAGGCCTGGACTTACTCGCCTGTTGTTGCTCTGGTGAGCCAAAGCGGTGACAGCTCGGGGGTGATGCCGTTGAGGCGCAGGGAGCAGGGAAGAGCTGCCCTCTTGCACACACAGTTCAGTCTGGGTGGTTTCACTTGTGTGAGAGAGTCCTGGGGTCCAGGCAGACAGGAGTCTCGGGAGGGGATAAAGGAAACCAGGCTGACTTTGGCCTTGCTGGTAGCAAACAGGTGTCAGAAATGCAGGCAGTCCTATGGCTGTTAAATATCCTCTGCTTTGTCCTAGAAGACTAGCAGTTAAGAAGGAAAGAAAGGTAATTTGATATACCAGTAAATACCTCCTAATTAAATATTTCAGTGAAGATACTAATGGCTGTACGGGTCAGAAATAATTTTTTTATGTGGAATATAATGTTTTGAAGTCATGTGATGTTTTTTATCTTAACTAACTGTTCTAAAAACCTAAGAACTTGAATGCCAAAATGTAGTCTTTCTTCCCACAGTGAAGTTCCAGGTTGTCTTGTGCTGGCAGATTTGAGAGTCTAGTCATCTCCTACAGTAAACCTGAAGGTGTGTTCTCACCTTTATATACATGTGTATATCAAAAACAATGATCTTAGAAGCAGAATACTCTGGATAGACCTTTTTTTTTTTTCTACACTAACTTGTGGAGAAGTGGCGAGCTTATATCCCTGAGTAGCAATGAAGAGCTTCACTAGGATTCCTGTAGGGATCCCTTATGCTTCCAGGGAAATCTGACGCAATGCTCAGCTTGACACCTGCAATTTAAGTACACTCAGTAGGCCATAGCATCATCTTAATAAATAGCTTGGCAGAGAACTTCCAGGAAAGCTTTGTCCGGAAGAAAGGAGAAACTTCACTATGGTGTGTGTCATGTCAGGTTTTTGTACTGCAATGACCTCTCGATGCTTTGGGCAAAAGTGCTTCAGTGACATGCTGAGAATACGCTAGTCTGGCATTTTTGGTTGTGGGAGTGAGAATTCAGCTCTGATGTGTCTGCTTATGTCCATCGATCTTGTCCTCTGCACCGGTGGATGTTCTGGGGAAAGTCTCAGTGTTCTCTAGCTTGCCAGCCTTAATTTGATACCCCAAATGAGGAGTGAAAGTTCCTTGTGTTCACTGAGGGGTGCTGGGAGGACGTGGGTACTTCTAGGGCTCTTCAGAGCATCTGTAATAGAATTAATAAAGTAAATACCTAAAGTAGATAGTGTGAATATTCCTCCTTTTTCTTTATATAGCACCTGTTGCATGTTGTAGCATAACAGCTTCCTGCACCGATACCGTAATAGGTCTTTCAGGGCAGACAGAGGGGGATGGCTGAAACCGGAAAGGGAGAAGAGTGAGGAGACAAATACAGTGATTCAGGATGTCCTCATGGATTGGTATGAGGAAGTAGTGCTTGTTGTAGAAGTCAGTCCCAATAAACAGCACAGATTTGAAAGGGAGGATGGATGGCTCATCCATCACTGTAACCGTGAAACAGCTGCCCCGTCTCCTTGCCATATACTTAAAATCAAACCAAACCACACCAAAATAAAACTTGCATGAACTTGGGATAAAAAAAAAAGGCTCCTGGACCTCCATTGCTTTGTGGATGTGGTGTGTCTGACACCTGGCTAGCGAGAACTAAACATGACGTTCAACAATCTCTCAATGTGGTGACATGTCATTTTGACAGAAAGCAAAGCGACAGGTTTTACTGGACGATGGTGGTTGCTGTTAAGTAATGGGAGCGTGTATTAACTTTTGAGTCATCCTTTATTATAAGGCTTAACGCGTACAGGTACTTGTGCTTGATGTATCTGTCTAATGGCATCACTCTTGCCTGTGGGAGATAATTGGCTTTCAGAAGATAATTTCAGAGTCCACCCTGTTTTTTGTTTGAACAGCATGAACGTTTGAACAAAATGAATGTTAAGGCTTTTTTTTTCTGGCAGAAATTCACTGCCTCGGTGTTGTTAGGATCGCTTGCAACAGCAGTTTCCCTGCATGAGTTCAGAGTTTTGCCCCTGGTATCTTGCTTCTGTTTAAGCACTCAGGCTTCAGGGAGGAATTTGCCAGTGTAAGTGCTGCAAAACCTCTGCAGCTTGTTTTGATGTCTTGAGTAAGAGCAAGTGATGTGTGAGGGTAGGTTTTTGCCCCTTTGCTGAGGGATAAGCTTTACACTCTCTAATTTTACTTATTCACGGCTTGCACATAAACAGACTTCTGTGTTTTCTGTTGAGTGGCATCATCCGCATGCTGTGGTGAAAACTGATTTTGTGGACCAGATGTGGATTTACAGTCAACTTGAAATATCCCATTGCAAGTTAAGTTTCCTGAATGTGTTAAGTACTACTGAATTTGAGGGCGAGAGACTAAAGGTCAAAAGCTTGTCCCTCTTTTCTCCTCATCTGCGTTCTTGATGTGGCTTTCAAGATTATTCAAAAGCACATGTTTGCCAGCACCATTGTTATTAAATATGACTTTTTTTTTTCCTGAACTTCCTCATGTAACCTCTATCTAGTGGGTCACGCTGACACTCACAATAATGAGTCACGTCAACAGTAAATGCAAACCATGTGGGTTTCCCCCCCTCCCTTCTTTTACACATGGCTTCTTGTTACTTTCTAAATGCTGACTTGAATTTAAACCCTGTTTAGCACCTGAATATATCTTTGGGATGGGGAGCTGTGTATTTGGAGGTTTCTGCTGAGAAACCAGAGCTTGATGTCATTACTTGCACTATACTAAAATATGTTCTTTGCCACAGATTTCCTGTGTAACCTCAGACAAGTCATTTAATCCTTTCAAAAATTTTTTTCCCCTGCCTTGGTTCATCTGCCTGCAAGTGGGAATGTTGTGAAGCTTCTCTGAAGCACTGCAAAGCAGCCCCTTGAGCTGGGTTGAAGGGTCTCATTTTGCGTGGTGCTCTACGGGCACAGAAGAAAAGATGCTTATGTTTGGAAACTAGGTACGCAAAGCGTAGGAGGAGAAACAAGCTTGGTGGTGAAGTGATTTGCTCATACTCGCGTAATAGGTTTGTGACAGGACAGGGACCAAAGGATTTTTGCCCAATGGCCCAAATACGGTAACCAATAAACCAGACTTCCCACAACTTTTTCTTTTAACTGGAGTGCCTACAGCATGTGGTGATGTATTAGTGCTCTGAGTCGCTCTGGGTAAAGAACCTGTGGTGTTGGTCCAGCATCAGTGGCAGGCAGCAAGGGTTGTTTAGAACTGTTCCCAGTTTAGGCTGTGGGCAAGCTAGTCCTGGGGCTTTACTAGTCATCCTGCTTGAGCATGGCGGTTTGCTCTCCTTTCACTAGCAGTTGGCCCTGGGATCCCCGTGTTGCTCTCCCGTCCCATCTCTGTGACCACCAGCTCTTGAAATGGCTGTTGGGGTGTTAGTTTTTTGCCATGGTGTTGGGTAAGGAGGCAGGACCAGCAGTAGCCCTGTGCCCCGGTGATGGTAGCTGGCCATGTGTTCCCTTTGCTGTGTGTCTGCTCGGAGCCCATCGGAGCTGGGCAGTAAAGTGATAAGCTAAGCTTAAATCTCATGTTGGGGAGGTGGGGAACGTGGTTCACAAAGCGAAGCAAGCAGCATAGTTCGGTGCTTTCCCAGCTATGACTGGAGCGTGTAGTGTCTTCTCTCCCTACCTCCCAGTTTGGAGACTGGGACTGCCCAGCTGGGGCAGAGGGTATCACTAGCACCCAGAGCAACCCTTTGCTCCAGTTCACAGGGTGAGCTTGGCATCCCTCCCAGTTTCACATCCATTAGGAATATAGACTTGGAAGGGGAACAAAGTACTCGGCAAAAGGTGGAGTCCGATCTGCGAGGCTGGAGAACGTGCTGGTTTAAGCCACCAGGAAGGGAGTTCAAGCGTACGTGTTTTACTTAGTATGCGCCAAGTCATTTGCCACAGCTCAGCTGATGGGCAGTAACTGAGGCTGTAGTAATTGAATTGCTTTTGATCATGTGCTTATATCCTATTTAATTTTGGAGTCAATTACTAGCGGTTTGACTTTTTCTTTTGGGAGACGATTTTAAATTGTCCCATAATATGAAGGTTGCAGTCTTGCAAGAGATGAGCATTTCTGACTGCTGCTGAGCTGGATGGGCTGGTACTCAGAACTGTCATAGATCTCCTGCTTTTGCTGATGGGGGTCTTTGAAGGTTTGAGGTTATGACAGTCGCATTACTAGCTCTGTCATGTCTCTAACTCTCTTTCTTTCTTCCCCCAGTGGCCTAACTCACGAGTCTCACAAGAAGGATGTTGAACAGGTCTACCTCCGCTGTTCTGAAGGGGCAATAGAGTGGATGTATCCCACGGGAGCGCTCATAGTCAACCTGCGACCCAACACTTCACCTGCCTCTTACAAACATTTGACTGTTTGCATAAAGCCCTTCAAGGACTCTGCAGGAGCAAATATTTATTTGGAAAAAACTGGAGAACTGAAACTCTTGGTCCGAGATGGAGATCGCAGCCCCAGTAAAGTATATTGCTTTGGTTATGATCAGGGGGGCCTGTTTATTGAGGCCACTCCTCAGCAGGACATTAGCAGGAAGATTACGGGCTTCCAGTACGAACTGATGAACAAGGGGATAGCATCCGATTTGCACACAGTTTCTGGTGAGTTCTGGGATATTGGTCATATTTTCACGTTCTGTATTGGATGTGTAACAGATGGCAGAGTGAGTGAGTGGGAAAGTGGTTGGGTCTGAATTTCATGTGCTTTTAAGGACATGTTTTATAAACAGGCTATTGCGGAAGAATTGATTTTTTTTTTTCTGGATATTTTTTTTTTTGCTGTTGTTGTTTTTTGGAAGCTGGTAGCATAGGCTGAATTCCAAATGATTTGTTAAGGGCTACATTGTGAACAATTCTCCCCTTGCAGGCGTGGGGTGAATCACAGGAGCTGGCTTTACCCTACAGTGAACTCCAGCGTGAACTGGGCTTCCGAGCCTTGCTGTAACAGTTTTCTAACTACTTTTTTACTCAGTTTTTAAGACCCCGCTGCATGTTTTGAATAATAAACATTTAAACAAGGAGGAACTCCTTTTCCGTGGTGTTTTTTTTTCTCTGCAACTACTGCTACTTGCTGACCTAATTATTTTTTTTTTAAACAAGGAAAACGGTGTGTTCCTTCCTTAGCAATGCCTATTACACTCTCTTGAGCATTACTGTGCCATGGCAGAGCTCTTCAACACCATGACAATACTTTTACAGTGCCAGTGTTGTCTTCTCTTGACCATTGTGAAAAGCAAGTTTTGTAGGGAGGAGTTTTACCAAAAGCTTGTAGGAAGGGGGAGTGGGGGAGTGGACAGGCTGAAAGAGCTTATGTGCCGGTAAAGTCTGATACTAAATAGAAAACTAAATACCATTTAGGAACAATCGCTCTAGGTGTAACCTAATTATGCTAATCAATTAGACAGTTGAGAAGAAGAATAACTAGCATTTATGGAGGATGGCAGGGGAAGGGGAAATTCTTTTTACATAGGCGGTATCTCATTCAGGCATCTCCTCCATTCAGAATTGCCTCCAGCTTTTAGCCCCAAAACCAAGGAGTGGAGATTTCCAGAATAGCCTGAAGAGCAGCAGGTCTAGGGTAGTTTGTCCCGAATGACTAGGGAGGTTTCAGGGTTTAGGTATTTTAAGTGGGGAGGCCGTGGTGGCAGCCAGATTTCTCTTCTGAAATGGTAAGGAGTGAAAGCAGCCCCCCGGCAGGGGAGAAGATTCCTCGCAGCACACTTGAGATGACTCGGCCCAGGGTAAAACCCGATGTAAAATGAGCCTAAAGACACTGTATGTAGTATGCAGGCTGTCTAGATTCTGCGGCAGCGATACCATATGCTTTGCCTGAGATGCTGCTTGGTGAGTGGTGGTGTGGCAAATTAAACTGCAGTTGTATCTTCTAGGCATTGCGTCCCTCGTCCTTTTTTGGGTTAAGTGATTGCAGAACTTGAGTCCCATCCTCTCCCCTAACTTCCTTCAGCAACAGGACTCTGGATTCTTCTGTTTGCCCATTTGTGGGTACTCGCCGCCCTGCTCGCGTGTGGATGTAGGCACACCAGCTCAGATGTGGCTTCTTTCTTTTGTGCGGATCTTAGTCGGACTGAGATGAACAGTTTTTAACTGGGCAAGACGGCAGTTGGCTGCGGGGTGATGCAGTAACCCCAACAACGGATAGGTGGCGTGTTTGCCATTAAAAAAACCCCCATAAACACAGATACTGAAATATTTAAGTTGCCTTCTTTACTCTTGGCATGTATGCAACTTGTAGCTTAATATCGAGAGTTCTGCATTTTAAGTGGACTTCTCTGCTTCTACATTTTACAAGTGCTGCAGAAGAAGTCGGGTATCTGCTGCAGAGCTGTTTTCCCAGTAAGATCATTTCTGCAAAGATGAATATGTTGTGCAGAATGTTAGCTATGTAGTAAAATTCCATTGCAGAAGACATAAAATACATTGTTTAATCAGTTATTTGGAGAATGTTCCCAGATTCAGTGCTTCTTTGACAGACTGTGAGGATGGAGACACAGGCAGGCTAGCGATAAGTCACTTAAACTTACCAAGAAAAGTCCTACACTTCTTTTTTCTCCCAAAAAAAGCTGCAATTGCTTTTGCATGTAGGTAAAATAATATGTACTGCTCATCACTGCTTTCTTAGTTTACACATAGATACGGTTTCTTCCGAACTTTGCTAAAATCAAGAGGACTCGCTGCTGACTTACTTAACATCACAAGCCGGCATAAACTGCTGTGTTTTTAGAACAGAGTGCTCTTCATTCCACATAAAATCTTGGAGATTTTTAAAGCTGATGGGAGTTTTCTTCAGAGACTTTCAGAAGTCAAACCGAGGACTGAATCCAATTACAGCCTCCCTTTTTGATAGGCGTATTAAATCACTTTTTCTGTGACTGCTGTAATTTCAGCTGTAACAGACAGTGGTTGAATTTCAGTGCTGCCTTATAAAACAATGTGGTAGGCTATCTGCTTCTCCCTCCAAGTGTCTTGTTTGGACAGAAGAAGCTTTTTAATAGTTCATCAGCAGAGCCTTCAGGGCAACCTAGGGATCTCTATTGTATTTTAAATTATTTATCTTGCCTTTTTTTGGATCCCCAGACTCTGGAGAGGGGTGGTGGGGGGGTTAAAACATGATGAAAATGCCATACATGACTCTTTCCACTACTTAGTAAGATGAGCACATTTATTCTCCTATAAATATCTATAAGTCCGGGGAAACTGCCAAATAGCTGCCTTGCGAGGCTTCTATTAAGCAATATATTTGGGGCTTTTTGCAGTTCGTGGACCGCCTTTCTTCTGGAGTTGCCTCTAGTTTTTCTGTGAAACCTCTAAATAAATAAATGCCCTTTACTGAGCTGTTCATTTGGAGAGGAAGTTTACCTCAACTGACTGAAGTCGCTGCTGGCCTCTTCATCAGAGAGTAGGCTCAAGCCAGGGACAAGTGCTGACCTTAAGGAGCTGAAAACTGGATTTAAGGTTCTGCGTTTCTCCCCAGGCATAATCTGTCCCTCGGTCACAAACGTGGCTTAGTGTTTCGGCTGTTGCACACTGGCAAAACGAGCCTGCTCATCTCCTAGTTGCAGTTTGACGGCGTTCGGCAGGGCTGGCAGTACGTGCGAAGAGATGACAAAGATGTGAGATGCTGTCGCAGATGGGGGCAGAGATGTGCTGGCAGGGCTGGGCAGAGGAGGCTTGCACACTTCCTGGTCCTGCTTAACGCTGCAGCGCTGCTTCTGATGGCGAAGGACCGAAAAATCACAAATATTGCATTATTTTCTTAGGACAGTGGAGTGGGGGAGATGACTATCATAAAAGACCCAGGTGTGGGGCTCAGTAATCCAGCCCTTTCCTTGAGCAATAACTACTCGCTAACAACTTCTCTTGACTTTGCTAAATGTTGTGTTTGTTTCCTGGTGATAATTATTGTACTCTGCCCTTGAGTTTACTCTCTCTTCCTAACCTGGCATCCCAGCTCTGATTAAAGAGTGTAAGTCATCTGTTTAATACTTTAATGACCTGTTGTGTCCTCGGAGCCCTGACATTGCAGGGTGCATCAACAAATCAGCAGTGCTTGGCTGGGTGCCTGTGGTTTAATTATAAAACCTCAAGTTTTATTAGTTTACAATCATTCTTTCCCACTTAATCAGAGACTAGCAAATAATTCAGTAGAAAACATACACAGGTTCTGAATTGGCCTTTCCCTTTTCCCTTTTGGGTTAATGACACAGTGCGGCCTTAAAATTTTCCAGATTTTGGGGGTTTAATCCTTTTCTTGGCTCTGAGTCTGCTGTATCGCAGTCTCTTAAGGCTTCCCTAATGTTAGGAAGTATTTGTAATGTACTGGTAGGTTTTAATTCAGATTGCTGAAATTCGGTGTGGGATGGTTTTTACTGTGATAGTAGTGAGCAAGGAAGTGCATTTCTGGGGATTTGTAGTTTCTTAAGATGGGGAGAGGAGTGAAGGCAAGCACGCTACAGCACTTGTCACCATTTTATGTAAGTGGGGAGTCCCTAAGAAGGGTCAGCTGGACAATTCAGGCATCCTGATGGGTGCGTTCTCTTGATGCCCAAAGTGATGGGTGCCTGAACGTGGTTTTTGTTTCAGGTGAGGGTTTGGATTGGAGCCCTATATAATTCCCATCCACACTGATGGTCCGTTAACTTCGGCTCATGCTTGCAGTAAGGCTCTGAAGCCCAGGTGTTTGCCCAACTGAAGAACTGAGGCACTGTGACATTTTGGCCCGAGGCCATTTGAGAAGCAGCAGAACTTGTTTAGGTTGTTGAATTCTGTTGATTCTAATCTTTTCTGCTTGTGCTGGAAGAAGATACTGTGGGTCTCTGGTATACTGCCTATGCAGGCAAGTAGACAGAGGTTTTGGCAAAAATATCGTTTGGCCATGTCGTTCCTAGATGTTTGCTGAAGGTGACGACCCACGTAAGCTTCTTGGCTGTAGTGGAGCATGTGCCTGGTTTAGGTCTGCCTTGCACCGCAGCAAGTTGCTTGGGTTAAACTCCTATGAAAAGTGAGAAGGTCCCTTGATCATTTTTTGCTTTTTAAGTTCTTCAGCTACTGCTCAACTAGTCTGAAACAAGAATCTGTAGGTTTGACCAAATATTTTGGAGAGGAAGGTCAATCCTCTTCCCCCCTTCAAAGACCTTTACTTTGTCACCTAAAATCTGTTTCAAAGTGCCGCGTCCAAGCTCTGGATCCAGCTTTACGTAAGGTGTGTAGTTTGCTTTTCCCATTGCACCCTCATGGGGACGTCTGTAATTTGATTGTTAGAGCTCAGGAGGTAAATTGAAAGCCCTTTCATTACCCACCCGCTTTTGTGTAGTAAAGAAGTCAAACTTTAACAAAAATGTCCCTTTATCTTGATGGCATCTACTGACTTAGAGCAGGTTCTAGTAACTGTTTTGTACGTTTTCTTTATTAATGCTGGGTACCTGGCTGAGAATATTAATAGATAGGAGGTACAGCACTCAAGTGGGTGTCTGAAAAACAAGGCAAAACTGGATAAATCCAGTTAACTAATTAAGAACAGTATTCAGCTATTTCCTGTAATGCTGTTAATTCACTGGCCTGAGAGAACAGATTGGAAATCAAGAAAGCTCCTAAGTATTTGGGCTATGCCGGTGTTTCTACTAACAACTGGCTTTTTGAAGCACCCTTCTTAACTTCTGATCTTTAATGCAGTTTGGGTTTGGCAGAGGTGGGGCACCAATCTGCCATATCTCTACACGCATTCTCCCAGAGCACCGTTGCCATCGCAGCTCGTAGGTTCCTAATCTCCTGCTTTCCTCTAATTGCTCCCAAATATCCCCTTTTTTTTTTCCTTTTTTTTTTTCCTTGGAGGCTCAATGCACTGCTGAGCTTTGTAGCCTGAAGCAGCAGATACGCTGGTGTATTTTTCTCTTGTTGCCGGAGCGGAAACATTGGTGCTTCTTTGTCCCAGAGGCCGGTGAGCAGGAAGCTGCTGCTGGCGGTGCCCGCTCTCTGCCAAGGTATTCGCAACATGGAAATTGCGGTCGGTCCCCGCCGCGCTCATCGCAGCCGTTAGCAGAAGAGGTGATGGAAAGAGGCACTTGCAACACTTAAATTGAAAGTCCGCGCGACCTTTCTGTTTAGCACAGGTTCTGCTTGAGTCATTGTGATCAGCCGAGATGTTGGCACCTCGCTGCGTGGCGGGGTGGGAGCACCGCCGCGTGCGGCAGGGTTGGCAGGGCTGTATATTCCAATGCCCACCATGAGATGAGAAAAAATGGCTTGCTTTGTCTTTTAGCCCCCCTCCCCCCAGTTTTCTGCACAGGATAAACCTCTCATACCTCTTGGGGTTATGCTGTATTAGGCGAAGAAAAGTAAATCTGAGCGTGGTCTGGTTTGATTTGCACAGAACAGAATTGATATCGCACTCCTCCCACCAGCATTTGCTGGCAAACGCACAACGAGCAGCAAAGCAAAGCCAAGGGATCTGTTCCGTAACTCCGAGTGCACGTTGCCTGGGTGGTGTGTAAGGCAGGGTCACCGGTGCGGCTAAAGGTTTGCTATTGTTTTATACACTTTTTCTCTCTCTAAGAGATCAGCAGCAAGTTTTAAGAGAAAACCACGAGAAAACAGCCTTTAATGCAGTTGTTTGAAATACACTTCAATTATTGGCCTTATAAGGGACCATTTTGACTCTCCTGCTTGAGGATAAGGTATTTTCAGACTAGTGTTTTGTGCGCTCACCCTCCTTGCAGGAAGGCCTTCCGTAGTAACTTTCATGTCTTTTCCCATAGTAAACGATGCTACAAAACTGGGCACAAAGTAAGAGTAAACAGCATTCACTGACCCTACGTGTATTTGAAAAAGCACATTTTAAGGTAGTTTTTGAGAGCATATCACTGAACTTGGTGTCATGGGTCAACATCTAAATTGGTCAGGCTGGCTGCTGTATTACAGAGCCTGGAGTGGGATTAATTTTGAGGAGCTAGAAACCTGCTGTAATTATTCATGTGCCTGAAGTGGCCAGATTTCCAGCGAATGGCTGACTGGGGGGGAGAGTTTGAGAGCCAAGTTTTTGGGTTTCTTCTTGTGTGAAATGATTTCAAAGTGCAGGTCTGATGCTCGGGGAATGCAAATGCACTTACATGTTCCTAAATTGAGCAGGGGTGATGTTTTCAGGATCTGAGCCTCAATAAGGTCACAAATGTTGAACTGAGATGCCTTCACCTAAAAAAACAAAAAGGCGAAACCAAAATTGGAGGAATGCCCTAATTTAATCTCTTCTTCCCCCAAGAAAATGAGTTTGACAGCAGTCTCCTCTGGCCCTGCTTGTCCTTTGATGTTGCCAGGACAGTAGTTGGTTTTGCAGCGGGCAGAGGAGGTGACAATGGAGCTGCAATGATAAATACACAGCTGCCGGGGAGAGGGGGTAAGAAAATAGCTTATTTTTGCTAGACTGGCCACGAATGCCGTTAGCTTATTTCTCAACTCAGTGGGCAGTCAAAACCAATAAGCAGTCAGGTGTATTGTCCGGGCAGCTGGGGCTCTGCTTTGCTCTGACCTTTACGTGCTGCGGAAGATAGTCCCACAAACAGATTTGCAATCCAACGGAGTTGCTTGGCAGTCTTTAATAATGCTCTGTGCTTGCTCTGCAAAACTGTTTAGTTTGCTAATTCCTGAGGCTGTAGTTAAAGAAGGGATGGGAGGGCGGGGGAACCGCATTCCTCTTCCTGCCCCCCACCTTCCCGGAGGAATAAGAAACTTACTGAAACACGGGCCATATTTTCCCTGTGTTAGGGCCTTGATTTGCATGACAGAAAGTATCTTTCGCCTTAATCTGCTGTTGAAGCTGGAAAATATACACTGTAATATCACATGGATACTTGAAAGCTACCCTGGACCCAAAGCTGTGATATGTTAAATCTGACCTTGGGAGGCTTAATATGGAGCCTGGCCTGGCTTTCCATTGCTGTAACGCCCCAGGACGGTTCCTGTTTGTATAGGATGCACCGCTGTCCCCACAGAACTGTTAGTACCTTTACACCAATTTCATCTCTGTATAAGTGGATGTGAGAAATTTAAGGAGGGAAAAAAAAAAAAGAGGAAAAAGTCCAGGCTTATGTAGATCTGACAGATGATCTTAATATGACAAAGAAACGTTTGCGGTTAAATAAGAAAAGCTGTATATATCTTAAAGCTTTTCCTGTTGCAAATGGAAAGCCTTAAGTAACTTTTTTGGGGTTAACTGAACAGTGTTATAACATTGAACGTTTCACTGCGTGAGCTGTCACCCTTCCACAGTCCCCCCTCAAGAACAGGCTGATCAAATAAATGTGGTTTTAAAATGAAAACTGGCCTTGTTCCTTCAGAGCTCTCCCACATACCAAGAAGAATTTGATTTCTAGAAACAGGAAGGAGAAGGACCTGTGTGGATGTCAGTGCACGTATGCTACTTTTTTTTTTTAAATTTTTTTTTTTTTTAATACTTACTTAATCTTTGATCTGTCATTATTCACTCTCAGGGTTTAACTTTAACCAGCCACTTGTTACTTATTTCTATTCCCCTGCTCCATAGGAGGCATTAATGGGCTGGACCGAAGAGGAGGGTGGCGGGGAGGGCGGGAGGGAAGGCTTTGCGTTCCTGGCAGGTATCCAGCCGGGCGGTAGGTGCCGGCTCCCGCCTCTCCTGCAGCCCGGGCAGGGGCAGGGGGAAGCTCGGGCACCGGGGCCGCGCACCTGGCTGCACAGCTTCCCCAGGGCACGGGGGTAAAAACCACCTTACTTTTTCATTTTCTGCCCTGCAAACACTGCATGGCATCTCCGCTGAGTGTCTTGTTAGCTGTCAGGGACAAAACCAAACAAGACATCAGAGCTCTCTCTATAACTGTGTTTTTCTAGATCTGATTAGTGTGTGCTTTTACAAGGCTTCGGAATGACATTTTCTTTAGAAGAAAAAAGAAATATTTTCTGAGTGATTTTTAGAGGGGATGAGCCAAACCCTAAATCTTTGTGGGTTTTGAGTCAGTAGAAATATTTGCTGTGGTCCTGTGCTGCTGGGCGGTAGGTGGGCAGCGTGGAGGGGCGATGCTGCAGCTGCCCGTGCTAGCGGGCCCTCGCGGGGCAGCCAGGAGAATGGTCCTGCCCCAGCCCTTCCTCGGCTGCAAGGTCGGAGCAGACCAGGGGAATCCCTCAGCCTTCCGGAGGCACCTCTGACTTGCAGCAACTTGGCCATGCTCGCGCCTGCCCAGCGCTTCGCGTTCCTAACCCGCCTTGGGCAGCAGCGGTAGGTTTGAGGAAGGAGAGAGGAATTTATTCTCTGTGAGATAAACAAATATATATATATATTTATGGCTTTATATTGGTGTCTTGTGCACATACAGCAGGAGAAATTCCCAGCAGTCACCTTGCTGCCTGCTTTTCTTTTTAATTGCAGTTAGGAAGGGGGATTGAGAAAGGAAAGAGATGGCAGGTGACTGCGAGCGCTGCTTGCACAGGAACGCGGGCTAGCACAGCTGCAGAGTTGCTTCTTGCTTGCTGGGCTCTCTTTGCTGCTGCAATTCAGACAGAAGGAATTTAACTGAAAATTTGATCTGCTGAGTAGGGCTCTTTGGACATGATACGCTGCAGGCTTGACAGTAACTGAGGATTTTTATAGTGCTGGTGATGCAATGGGTAAGTGTAGGAGCTCAGCTGGGAGTTGGCACTGATCCTGTTAGCATTACGTCGCTGCCCACCCCGGCACCGAGGTTGTGCCATGGCAGCACGGGAGCCCAAAGCCCAGCACTGCTCTTTGAACGCTGCCCTGCGATCAGGAGGTTGGAGAGGGTCGGGGTAGCGATGGAGACTGAGCTGTGCGTGTCGGGCGCATGCGGCGGGAGGGGAGGGAGGGAGACGGGGTTTGGGACAGGCGTTTTTCCTGGTGGAGCGGCAAGCAGCCCAGAGGAGGTGGGGCAGAAAGAAGTGTCTTCAAGATATGACACCTCTCAGAATTTTTCCTGAGTTGATGCAACTCGTGCATGGGCCTGGAGGTAGAGCTTAATAATGTCTAATGCTGCTTGAATAAAAACTGCTCTGTGGGGTTTTTTTTTCATTCCTTTAAAAAAAAGTTTTAAACAAATGGCTGTTTGTGTTTCTAGCTGACCTTTCAGCTCATTTGTTAGAATGGGTGCTGCATCTTGGAACAGCAAAAAGGCATTGACTCTGCAGTCCCAGAGGATCCTTACGTGCTCTGTAGCTGCTGAGCCAAGTTTCGTTTTGAAAGCTGTTGCAAATGGAGCTCGCCTAGTACCAAATCTCTTCCTCACACTGTTTACATAAATAGTCTTCTTTGGTACTTAAGGACTTTAATACCCTCTTGGAAGACATTTCTGTGAAAAGATAAATTTCTGGTTTATGGTCTCTTAATGTTTCTCAGAACACAAAGGTCATCACATCTCGAATGGTGGGGTTTACAATATGCTATTTTTATTCTTTCTTTGCAGGAAGGAAGTGGTATTAACTCAATACTCTTGGCACAATCCATGCCACAGCATGTAAGAGTCTGCATTTCATTAAACTTATTTGCAGGTTTAAATTGTTCTTGGCCAGTCTCTATATTTTCCAAGTTACTTCTGGAAACTTGTACATATGTGCAAGTTGAACTGAATGTTGGAAAGAAGCTCAGTCAAGGAACTGCAGCTGACAGTTTCTTTTCTGAAGAGGTAAAATCCTCGATATCCCTGCTTCATGTAAAGAAGTCAGGGGAGAATGTCATTGCAGCATCATGATTTCGGTCCGGCTGCTGAATCACTGTCTTGTTCCGTACCAAATCTTGGCTGTGTTTTGTCTGCAGAAGAAGGGAGTCTCAGTTTTGTGTCTTTGCTCATGATCCTTGTTCTGATCCGCCTTTTCTGCTCAGCGCAGGGGCTCAGATTAACTTTCTAGCAAATACGGGGATGAATTCTTCTGCCTTCAGAAGAGCACTAAACTCTCTCAGTATGTTATTCATAGCATTAACCTTCTATTCACTGAAGAAGCACAATCCCTTCGGATCCCATGTCTGAGGCTTATTGAGCCAAGGGGTTGGGAGTAGTGCGAGTCCAACTCTTGTGTTTTCTCCCTGACTTGGTGTTTTCCTCTTGCCATGCTGGAAAAAGCACAGTGCTTGCAGAAAGCCCTGTAATCCTATCCCATCCAAAGGCAGGAAAACCTTGTAAAACAAGAGAGTGATGAGCGAGCTCCTCTGTGCGTTGTGGCTGGGTGTCAGTAACTTCCAGCCCAGCTGCGGAGATGCTCTGTGTCATCTGGCCACGTTTTCCCTCGCTGTGCGGCTGCAGGTATTATGTTAAATGCAGGTGTGCTGGATGCAGCTCTGCTGGCCTGGGCTCCCAGCTAGCATGTCCATTTTAAATTTGAGATGCACTTAATGTGCACATGCGTTGATGTAGTTTAGATGGTGTTTTGGTGTGGGGGTTGTGAGTGTTTTGAGGTTGAATGGGGTTTTTTTGGCTTGCTCAGGAAGAGCTTTCTGAGGGGGTGAGGAAAGTGGAAGGTATATCTAGAAAGGAGGTGACTAGTCAAAGCCTGGTAAACCAGAGTGGTTGTCAAATTCTTGTCCACCTCCACTGCAAAGTAGCAGGTCTTTTTGTTTGGTATATGAGCTGTAAGGGACTTGTTTCATGGCACAAGTGTGGCCTCTTCAGAGAGGAAGCCTAGGTGAACTGAGGCAGAAACAATTACAATGATTTATTCTACTTTTTAGTTAGTTAAAGCAGAGTCAGGGCAAATATTTTTTTCTTGCTCATAAGAAGTTCCCCCTTAAACTCTTGTATCCCAGTTAAATTACTTATCCAGTAATCAGTTGAGACATAGTCATTTCTGCTTAGGGCTCAGAAAAATGACTGAGAAATGCACCATCATTGGAGAAACCGCATCTCTATTTTTATAATCTGCTCTCAGAAGACTGTACTCCGTGTTTCCAGGAAGGAGACTCATCCTATGATGCCCTTTCCAGTACGGTTGCAATTATAGAGCTGCTGGCAGAATTGAAGGGTGTGGGTGGGTTTTTTTGGTTCCATATGAAGTGATGCTGATGTCAGGCTGAGAGCTTTCATCTGGGAGACAGGTCTGCTGTGGCCCCACACTGGTACGGCTTGAGGTGCTGTGGTACGGGCTGGCTTAGCTTAAATCAGCCTGGTCTGCGACGAGACCCATTTGAATGTCATCTGCTGAGCACGCAAGAGAAAAGACTGCTTGTTCTAATCAGAAGATTTAAACCTAAAGCTAGCAGAAAATAATGCTGCAAACCTGCCTGGGCCTCCTCAGTAGCTTTTGATACTTAAAAGGTCTGATTGCTCTTCAAAGAATTATTCAGAACTACTAACGTGTGGGTGATGTATGCCACGGAAACTGGAAGCACAGATAAACCAGCTCTGTGTTTCCCTCCCCCACCATCCACACCTCTACCACACCGCACATGTATACAAGCTTCTTAATAAAACCAAAGGGTATTCCTCGGTAAAGCGGTTTTCTGTAATTACTTTGTGTTAAACATTTTCACTTCTGCTTAAAGGGTGTCTCTCTTCCTGCGCGTGCTGCCGGAGCCTATGTGCTGTATGTGCAGCAGAGCCTACCCAGAGACACAGGGTGGATGGAGAAGGTCTTTTGGGCTCAGTAAGTGGAGCTTTGGGACAGTGTATAGAGACCTGCAGCCTGCTTCATCTAGTCTTCTTGATAGCTATGAAGTTGTGGAGTGTGTTGAGAAAATTCAGGACAGACAGAGGAGACTGCTTATGGGCTGGAAGCTGGTTTTGGGGTAAGGTAAGGTCAGTCAGACCCATGTGTGGCTCTTGAAACACATGTTTCAAAAGAAGATCAGGCCCATTCATGTGGTTTCTGCGATGCCTGCAGCCAGAGCCAGTGCGCCTCACTTTGAATGTGTCCCGCAGGGAGCTGTCATCCTAAACCATGACGGTGGCCCTTCAAATAACCCCCATCTCCTATTTTCAGCGTGTAGAAGGGTTGTGTGCAAATGTTGCAAACCAAAGGAGGAAGGACTGGAGTCCTGTGTGCTGAGGGAGGACGCTAACACCTACCCACAGCTCTTGAGACAGGGGAGCCTCATGCTAAATTGCAGCACTAAAGGTGCACTTAAATCCATCCCCAATACTGGAGGAAATCCTTTCTAGACAGCTCAACTCCCTGGTGCTGGTTGGGCTGGGGGCCTTCTGGAGCTCATGGCATCTCCTCAGGGCACGTCCCTCTCTCTTCCTGAGCATTTCTGCCTCCCTGCGGAGAGGGCCAGCAGAGAGTTTGACAAAGCTGTTGGCCAACAAGTGCGGTCTATTGTTAGTATCGCCACATCCTCCTCGGTAACATCAGGTTCAGAGGGCAAATCGCTCAAAGCAGCTGGGACATGACTGCTGGCTTGTGAGGAATGATGTAATTACATCTCCCTCAGCGGGGAGGTGAATAGAGAGGCCTTTGGAGGCACTGGACTGGGGAGACGGAGGGAGAGGGCTGCCTCAGGTTACTTCAGGTCAGGATACTGTCAAAATCCATCAAAGGCATTCCCAGGAGAGTCGGCAGGCGATGTGCACAATGCAGGCTTTATGCCACCAGCAGTGGAGTTGAGTTATAGGCATCTGGGCTTTAGAGGGCTTCAATAAAACGTTGCGCTTCTCTCTCTCTCTCTCTTTTTTTTTCCACCCTTCCCCTGCTGCTGTATGAGTTAAGGTTCTTTGGCTTATCGAGTTTAAAGGAATTAGAGCAGCTGACGTTGATGATGTTGTTGTTGCAAGTTCATAGACTCGCTTTTGGACGCGAGAACCTGGGCAGCCTTCGAGAGACATCCCCAGGGAGTCGGGCATCCGGCAAACACAGCCGTCTTGTTTAGTAACTGGGCCTGTTTCCCCAGAAAATGAACATCTTCACCTGCTGTGTGTGAGCCAAGTGCTTTGTTTAGTTTTCTTTTTTAGTTATAAGGATGCTTCCCACTTTAGCCTGAGGTGTGTGGGTTGTTTTGACCTACTGATGGAGGAAAACACCTGCCGCTGATCCCGGCGTGCATGAGTGCTGAACTGCAGCTAAAATCACTAACTTGTGGCATAACCACACAGATTCCTTAATGACTGTGATTCAAAAGAAAACGTAGGCATTGTGTCCTCCTAAGGGTTTTGTTTCTTTCATGAGACTGTATAGGAACGAAGCTTTGGTTGTAGCGGGTGAATGTTATTTGCTTTTTAATGGTCCATTTACCTCGGCGGTAATCCTTCACAACTCGCTTTCCATCTGTGCTCACATACCTTGTTTTTGCCACTTGCAAGATATATTTGATACTCTGTGAATGCAGATGTGGGAGTTGTTCCACTAAAGAGGATTTCTGTTCTTCATATGTCTGGTATTGCAGTGATGGGTGGTGGTAAATGGTTGTTAAATAAGCTTGCATGCCACCCAACTGCTGTGAGTCAGCATGGATCTGAAGTAGGTTTTAAGTAATGATCTAGTGTGAGCAATGCTGAGCACTTCTAATTTCCTTTTGCATCTAAAAAGGATGCAGGATCTTGCCTAGCGTCCCCAATTAAAATTATTTGGTTCCATGTGTATGTGGAGATTTGTTATTTTGACTTGTTATAGTGTCAGTCTATTTAAATGGAAGGAACCACTTTTAAAGTATTTTGGTTTTCATGTTTAATGCTGTTGCTTGTGTTGCACTCCTTTCGAGAACAAAAATGGCTTAGTCATTTTTGTTTTTTCAGTTTTCTGATGGGGTTGGACGAACTACAGAGATGTCTGGTCTAAACCAAGACTGTTTTCACTCAGACTTAAAAAGGATGAGATGCCTTTTCATTATTAGATCTTTGTAGAACAAAATATCTGAAATCCAGTGTCTGAAGTCCAGCTGTGGATTTTGAGGACGTCCATCAGCTGTGCTTTGTTTTAGAGCTTCTGTCCATGTAAAAATGCTGTAGGATTTGTGCAGGTTGGCAGGTTCCCTCCATTTGGTTGATCTAACCCAAGCCCTGATTTGGGCGCAGGCAGGCCAGGCAAGAGGGGCATTTGCCCTGGATGAGTTTTGTAGGTGCCATGAATGAAACAACTCCATAGCAGGATGTTATGTGACTAATATAATTTTGTCTGTCAGATAAAACTTGGATGTTTGTCTAGCCACTAATCAAAATCTCTTGAGTCTAAAATATCTTTAGACTGAATTTATTGTAGTTCTCCAGTTCTGTCCGGGCTTTGGCTGGCTCTCTATTTCTCATGATATTAAACAGTTGATTTGTTTTGAAAAGTCCAAACTTTTCCAAAAAAGAGAGCTGAAATAGTATGTGGGGGGAAAGAAGGATGGTAAGGCTGACTTGTTTCTGAAGGCCCTGGAGGCATTCTGACTTGGCTAAATAGAAACGCCCGATTGATCCAGATGCTTTAACAAAACTAATTTGCCTATTACTTGTCTCTTCTTTTGGAGCTCTTTAACCTTCTTGAATTATTCCTTCAAATATCTCTGCCCAGAAATGTGCATTTTACATTCTCTTCAATCCTATTAAAGAGTGTGTTACACTGTGTTTTAATCATCTGACTGGAGCAGATCTGGTGGATTTGGTTCAATAATCCTTCTTTCTGGATCACTGCTTTTCTGGGACCTTGGAAAAAATTAGAGATTTGCTGTGTTTTACGTTAAAGAATGGCGTATGCCGTCTAACAGAGAGAGTCTAATAGTGTTGTAGGCACTGGCTACATGTTGTTTAGACTAGTTTAAATCTACTTCTTAGTGCAATGCATAAACTTCTCTGGGAAGCAGGCGGGGGTGAGAGGAAGGGTGTGACTATTTGGGAGTCTGGTAACTAAGTGTTTTCAGATGTTGACGTTCAAAAACTAAATTTTGGGGGGTGGGGAGAAGTGGGGTAGCCTCAGCTTAGGGTTTGACCATGGACTGCGTGGTGAAATAAGCTGTAGCTCCAATGCTTCGCCTTGTCTCCAGCGTAAGCCCTGCTTTGCTGTAGTCTTTGCCTGTACTAGTCCAGGCAGAGCAGCGCGCTTGATGGGTTTTCATTCTTCTGACTGATAATGTAAGGGCCGCTTCAACATGACATCAAGTGGAAGATGTGGGCTCTGATCCTTGGGCCGCCAGTGGACAGACTTAATTAGCATCGCTGGGCAGCGCAGACCCTGATAGTAAGGAAATTCCTGAACTCAACAGGGTATTATAGAAACATCTGTACTGCAACTACACTACCTTCTCCTCAGAAATAGCTGGCTGAGTACAAAGAGGAGCCACATTCTTGCATTGATTAGATTAGTGCAGATATCCAAATGTTTCCAGCAGTACAGGAAATGGTCTTTGTGCTGCTTGAGCTCAAACTGCTACAGGCTCGAGTTTCCGCTTTGCCTCGACGCCCTCAAACACATGCGCTGGGGTTATTTTTCCTCCCTTCTTTGCCTCCCCCACTCTCTAACCTCCTGGATCTTTGATGTGGTGGTAGACAAAATGGCTTGTGAAGTAGCCCAACAGCACTCGATAGAAATTGTAAGAAAGAAGCTTTGCCATCAGAGTTTAAAGGGCACACGATCTTCAAAGCCTTTTCAAGAGCTTTGAATTTACAGCAGAGCATGCTGCAAATGCACCCGCTATCAAAACATATTTTGCATAAGCGCAGCAAGCGTGTGGGGTGTTCGCTACATAATATATCCCAGCAGGAGCATTAAAGAGATCCATATTCCTACGTAAGTACAAAAATCTGAAGGGCCTAGGGTTAGCCTCCATTTCTTGTAACGTTATTGATGCCTGACAGGTCTGTGGACCGCTTGTCCCCATGTCTTGTGTGTGCGTGTGCGCGCGCGCGTCTTGTTTTTGGTTAATGTAACTACCAGCTTATTTATTTACTGTCTTTTAGCCCTTTGCTCACGCTGACCCTTTCTCTGCAGCTCCCTGCCGACCATGCAGTGACACAGAAGTCCTCTTGGCTGTCTGCACTAGTGATTTTGGTGAGTTGTTGCCTCCCCCGTCCCTTCTCCCCAGGGGTGGCTCACTTGAATGTGACACCCATGAACGCTGATGGACACCTGCTTAGGCCTGCCAACTTCCACCAGCAGTCAGTGCTGCCTAAAGGGGCTTGTGCGTGGGAGAGGTGTGAAGGACCCAGCTGGCGCTTCCCCAGGGTGGACAGAGAATGGCCCGTCAACCACAGTGGAAGTAGAAGTTCAGAGACTTGGGTGTGTGCAGGGGGGGAGGCCTTTACTTGCCACCCTAAAATGGACTGTGGATGAAAGACCAGAAGTTTCAATAGTTCTCCGTGCTTCCCTTTTTAAAGGGGAAATTAATATTAGCCGGTGTCTGTAATGGCTGAAGAACAGAAAGTATGTTGTCAGGGAGCTCTAAGCATGTGTCTTATTGTTGGAACTCTTAATTGTGATGGATCCTATTTTCCTGATGTAATTATTTTTGTGTTTAAATTTAATATGTGGGTGCTCTTTGCTGGACAGGTAACAAATATAAACTGTAACAAATGCAAATATATGCTGGAGGTTACTGATACAGACTTAACTCTAAAGGATCAAAACTGGGGCTGCTGTAGTGAAATCAGTTCCCCTTGAGCTGCCTGCTTGCATGAGGCTGAGTTCGGAGCCGGTCCTTCCAGAGGGTTTGGGTAACTCTTCCTTACATTCTTTTTCTGTTTCCAGTGATCAGAGGCTCTATTCAAGATGTAACGAACGAGGCAGAAGAGCAAGAATCCATAATTCACGTCGGTGTCAACAAACTGTACAGGCAGAAGAGCAAAGTCTTTCAGCTCACGGGGGAGAGTGGGAACTGGCGAGGGCAAATAAAGACCCTGCTGGAGTGTGGGGTGAAACCAGGAGACGGAGACTTCCTTTTCACAGGACGCATGCACTTTGGGGAGGCCAGGCTGGGCTGTGCCCCTCGTTTTAAAGACTTCCAAAGGATGTACAAAGAGGCAAAAGACAAAGGGCTAAATCCATGTGAAATTGGCCCCGATTGAAATCCCCTGTTTGGCTGAAGATCGCTTTTAGCGTTTGGCCGGGGATATTTCCTGGCCACGGTGAAAACTGAACAAAAATGGTAACTGAGAGCATGGACAGATCTGGAGTGCAGGCTGAGGCCCCGCGGGACACGTCTGCAGCCTGCGGTGCTGTTAGACTGATGGAAGCAACAGAGGTACGAGCTCAGAAGGCTGCCAAGCAACCAAGGCTGGATTTTTAACCAATCTTGTCCTTACGAATTAAGTTATTATATTTTTTTAGTGACTTCCTTAGGAAAGCAAACAAAGAAAACTCCCATGTCTTAATAAAAAACCCAAATGAAAGCCAACATGCCTTTGTATCTTTTTAATACTAATTTTTAAAAATGTCTTAAGCTGATGTAGCATTTGGTATGGCGTATTCTGTATAAATGGCCAAGAATGTGATAGAGCACGGTAAAACATCTTAACGTTGATGCTTTGTAAAAAGCTTGGTGTACAATTCAAAGTTGTTTCTTATGACAGAAATTTATGGAGCCAAACTCCTCTGTGTGTGTTCTTTTTTTTTTTTTTTTTATTTGAAAGAATGTACAATTGCCGCCTGCAATTTTTTGTCCAGGCTGGCAGATTTTTTCCATTCCAGAGAAATAAAGGTCCCTGGATTTGACACATGCTGTTTAAAATCTTTATTTTTTTTTTTTTTTCCTTCTCCATAAGGCTGATCTCGGCTAGTCCAGATGTGCTCGTATATCAATTCTGGGCTGCTCACTTATTTTGTGGCTTCTCTGAGCAGAAACAGAGTTCCTGTGAGGCATTGGGAACCGCAGTGTTTTTCAAAGGGGAAGCGGGAGCTATTTTTGGAGATTTTTAGACACGTGTCCAGGCAAGGCTCTAAGTGTTCTTCTCTCTGATGCCTGTGGGGTTATTTTGGGAACGGCTCCAAAGAGCAGGCTGCCCCTTCATGTTCAGCTGTAATTGTGCTGGCTGGTAGCTGGGCGCAAGGCGGACGTTCGTGCCTCCTGCGAGTGCCGGGGCCAGGCCCAGGCCACCTTGTGGAAAAATAAGCACATTAGTAAGGGTGGGCCACTTTTGCAGGCAGTGTCCCATGGGAAGTACAGGAGCCCTTCCCCCTTGCTCAGTCCCGTTGTTCCCCGTAACCTGCAGTGCATCACTTTAATGGTACCTTCCCACGGATTTTTAACCTCTTGCCCGTGTTTGTTCTTCAGCGCTTTCTGCTGCCCCAACTTTTATTTCAAGCATCAAGTTATTTAAATAGAAAGTTTCCACTTAGTGACTCTTTTTGCCTCATCCTGCATATCTCCTTTGTGTAATTGCTTTTTTCTGAGGCTTGGGGAGGGCATCTGGAGCGACTCGGAGGATGGTCTTCTGAAGTGGATGCAGGAAGTTCTAAGATGGATGGGAGAGAGGTGTCCCATGAGACTTACAAGGAGTAAAAAAAATAGGATTGTACCAAAATATTGGCCTGAAGTGGGACCAAAATCCCTCCAAAAATATTTCTGTAGACTGCTCTCAGCAAGATTTGTTCTGTGGGCCTGTTGGAGAAGGGGAGTTGCTTTTAGCTGTGCTAAGATGATCCTAAGAGGCTCCAGGAGCTGGTGACTAATTCTGCAAAGACCTCTAAGCCCAATTAAGCACCCATCTATCTGCTGCTTTGACCCCAGCTGCCTTCCACCCTCCTCTAAGCAAAGCACCAAGCCCAGCATCCTGGTCTCTATGGTTCAAGGTTCCCCCCATCCTACTTCAAGTTTTAAGAGAAATGGACCAGGATCAGTGGAGGGGGGAAATTATTCACTCCTTGTCTTCATCCTGCCCCAACCCCTCTCCTGTGGCATTGCTTCCACCCCTAGGGATCTCAGCCCAGCCTTTTGTAGGCTTTTAAAAATGGTTCTGTGATTTAGCACTGAGATAACTCCTGAGTACATCTAAGGGGGCCTGTAAGTAAGCCCTGTACCTAACCTCTCCTCTCCTGTTGTGTTTCATGAGCTTTTCCAGCGCAGAGTGGCTGCTGGCAGGATGGGGAGGGGAGAACGACATGTTCCTGGAGTTGTCCCCAACCTGCCCACTCTCCTCTTCCTATGCGAGGCTGCGGGAGCAAGGGGAAGAGGCTGAATTAAATGTTCAGCCAGTATTTGTGAGGACAGTGCTAGCAAAATACAAACGGGTGCTTTGGCCCTGGAGCTCCATCTTTGGCTGCAGTTTGATTTTCATGGCAGTTTAAATTGTTTGTAGACCTTTCCTTTTTTTTAAAAAAATACCCTTTGAACGACGCTTGGAGCCAAGCACCAAACTGGTGCCTTTCTTTACTCCAGTGTCTTGTTTGCCTACCCAAGGAGGAGCAGGGTGGTGCCTTCCCCCACCTCCACTGGTAGTGGCCCTGCTCCCTGCTGAATTGCTCTCCTCCGGGAAGCTGCCCGGGTCCTGTGAGCTCCCTGGACATCCTTGGCGGGAGAGGAAGTATCACCCTGCTGATTTTTGCTCTGCCTCAGCTCCACAACAAACTGCAGAGATGCGGCGTTGGAGTGCTCTGTAGTTGCTACGCGTCCATCACACTGGCGCTTGCACGCCTACAATTACAGAGCGTCGGAGGGAGCGGCTGGATGAGCAATAACTGCTCAGAACCCAGTTCTTTAATCAAAGTGGCATTAAGATCTTGCTCTGCAACATTTTCTCACCTCCCCCCTGCCCTTGTCCGTGTCTCGAGCCTTGCTCGCTGCAGCATCACAGGTTGGCTAATGTGCATCATCCACAGCGAGTCATCGGTAATTGCAGGCCCCGCTCCCGCTGCAGGGCCTGGTGCCACATCTCTCATAGCTAGGTGTGCGTGCAATTTGTACAGCCGGAGGTTAATGGAGGGATTCCACCCACTGCCCTAAAATCCCAGTGCCCAAACACTCACCCTTAAATCTTCGAAACATGATTACAGCTTGACCTATCTGTCAGCAGAGTTGGGGATAGAAAGGATGGATTAGAAATTACTGTCTTTGCTCACGTGTGCTGACTCGACTCTGTAATGAGTAGCAAATGACATTTTGATGCAGCATTATGTGAGGACGTGCTTGTTGCCACCTAATGAAACATCTTGGCTGAAGGCGACCCAGGATATAGGTGGAGCAGGTGCTTGCAAATCATTGCTTGCTTGCAGCTCTCTGAAGATGAAGGGCTTCCTCTTGATAGCTAATTAAAATAATAGAATTCCTCTTAAAAGGAATTTCTAAGAAAGCAGAACTAACGAACTTGAATTGCCTCCATTAGAGCCCCCTTCAGCTGGGCAACACGACCAGTAAAAGACAAGGCATCTGCTGTGTTTTTGCATTTGAACTGTGGCGAGCGTGTGGTTTGGGTTGTTAGAGAAAACACTTTCCACGGTAACCCTCTGCTTCTCTGATTTTCCATAAAGCATCAGTAACGAGCCGACTGGTGAATTAAGATACCTCCTAGGTAAGAGCCGTGCAGAGCTTACTGTGGTGACAAATAGGTAGGTTGAGAAACTTGTGTGGGTGTCTACACGGGTCTGTTTGAGGTCTGTCAGAGGCTGCCCGCCTGGGGGAAAGTTTGCCCTCTTTCATCCTGTGGAGAGACAGGATCATCACTTCTCCAAACACTGTGACCTCAGCACCCGGTGTGGAGGGGAGCGAGATCGCTGTGCTTTGTTTGCCTACAGCCAGGCTAGAGGATCTTGATTAAAACACCTGCTTCCTTCCTGTTCAGGAAGAACAGGCCATTTTTCTCCAAGCTACGCTGATACGCTTCGCCTCTTGCATGTGAGCCACGGCCACGCTGCAGAGGTGTCTGCCCCACAGCCCGCCCCGCCGGGAGATGTCCCATCCCACCCCCAAAACAACTGGCTAGTAAGATCAGAGATGTTTGTAGGCAGCTTTTCATCGAGCTCTTGTCTGTGGCTGGCACCTTCTTCCAGCTCCACTGTCCCACTTCTGCTGGTGATCCCAGCTGCCGTGCCAGGAAGCATCAGCTGTTGCTTTAGCACCGACCTGCTGCTGCTTTCTTCTCTCTCCTGCCATGGTCCCGTGAAGCACCTTATCATCAGCATGGCTCTGCCTGTGCTCTGCAGGGGAGGGCACTGCCGTGATTTATCTACTGTGTCGGGGCACATTGTGGTCTGGTCTTCTGTGCAACAGCTTCTCCCTACTCTAAGGACATGTAGGGGCTGCGGGGAAGGACACTGTGGCCACACTCAAGCAAAAGAGTAGCCACGCTGTTGGCATCTTGAACACCAGCATCAGTGTCTTCTTCAGTACAGAGAGGGGCCTGCTTGGTCCTGTGCTGCTTGAAATGAGAGGGGGAAAGATGTGATCTGAGGTGAGTCACCCTGGCAGAAGGCAGGAGAGGTGATCTGGCTCTTGCATCGAGCTGCTCTGAGCCTCCAGAAGTGTTCACCGGCTGGGGAGGAGGCAGTGCACCCAAGGACATGCCATGGTGCAATGCGGCAGGTGTTTCCTGCGTACCTCGCCTTTGAAGTGTGATGGGACTTGTATGAGCTCCGAGCCTGGCCAGCTGATATGGTGCAACACCTCCGAGGGAGATAGGGGCTCTCCTGCTCATCACAAACTTAATTAGATGGTACTCATTTCTGGAACTGGAAAAGTCTCTCAGTGATGCTTGTCAGAGATGCTGGTTGAATGGCAAATAAAGTTAGCAGTATTGGGACCAGCTGTTCCAGAAGATATCAAATTGAAAACCAAATTGGTTGTCAAGTAAACCAGAAAAATATCAGTAGGGAGACATGTGTGAGTCTCTGAGATGGGTTAGAAGCAATACAGAGCCAAAACAATGTGCAGAAATGTCTTGACAGCAGCAAGATTCAGGCCTGGAGGAGTGGAGCTGCTGGCGTAAGGGAGGAGAAACCAAGTTTCTCCTTTCCAGCTTGACAGAAGCGATTCCCCTTTCTGCTGCAGGGGCCAGCCTTCTCTTTCTTCAGCTGACTTTGATCCTCCTTTCAGTGATGCCTGGCTGTGGCTGGCTGTGGGTGGGCAGGAATGTGGTGTGATGGTCTGGGTGCTGGAGCAAAGAAAGCGCCTTCTCCAGACTACCCCTTCTCCTTCACCATTAGTCTTTATCTCTGAGCTTCACTGACAGTCATTGAGGGACCAACCCTACAAGTAGCTATGAGTGCTCTCTTCCTCCTTTTCCTCCCCTACCAACAGCAAAATGCTTAGTGGCAGTGAAATAAAAACAACCCTGAGAAGTTCTTTTTGGGGTGTCACGTCCACTTATCTCAGCATTACCCAAATGCCTTGATGTTGCCCCAAGCAGCATTTGGAAATCTCTGGCCAAGGCTGGGCAGAAAAATATGGAACAGGGCTGCACATAACCGCTCCCTTGTGTCCCTCCTCGGCAGCTCTCCCAGGCCGTGAGCGAGAGCTGAGCGTGGGTGGTAGGGATGCCCGTGGCAGGCTGGGAGCATACCAGCCAGTGGTGTGTACTGGCACCAGTACGTGCTCGTTGCTGGAGCCAGCACCTGGCTGCTCTCTCACACTGCAGTGAGGTAAGCGCGTTATGTAGCTGGGCTGAGGCCGAGCAGCAGTTTCTAAGGGAAGACACTCCCCCTGGCCCTCTGGGACGGGAGCATCCATGGAGACACCCAGCTAGGTCTAAGTGGGAGCAGTAGGGAGAGGGGTAGACCAAAAAATGGGTAATTTCCAATAGCCACCTCACCTAGTTTAAAGAAATATGCCTCATATTTTAATCCTTTCCCTGTTCCCTGCAGGGGAGGAGATGCAAGACTTCCAAATACAATAACCTGGAGGAAGCTGTGGCAAGCAGCCTTTGCATGCATGAGGATTCGCAAAGCCTCGAAGGGGCCCAGCTCACAGGAGAGGTTTTGAAGGGACAGCCAGGCAGCTCCTCGGATGGCCGACTCTGCCTATTCTCAGCCACAAGGCACAGTAACGAGAGCACTGCTTGTGACTACTGCAGAGAGCCGGGGCCTCCTCATGGCATTTCCCTCCCTTCCCCAGCTGAAGCGTGTTGAGCTGAGGCTGCTGTAGGAAACAGGTGCTATATAACCCAGCTCACAGCTCTCCCTCACAGCCTTGCTCTGTGCTGTGAGAGTGTATGCTGTGGTGAGTCTTTCCAGGAGGTTTGTGGGTGACCTCTTGGTCCTTGTGTGGAGGACAGAGATGGGCTGCTCCTGTGTTTGAGGTCTCCATCCTGCAAAGCCTCACCGTGTGCTCTCTGTGTGCAGGCTGCCAGGGCAAGGGAGAGGCTGCCAGCAGTGTGGAGAGGAGAGGAGTGTCGGCTTGTGCTCACAGCAGAGCTGACTCAGGGCTTTCTTCCCAGGGCTGGGTGCTGACTCAGCTGCTTTGTCTTTTGCTGCCTTCTCTGAAAACCAGGGGCATCTCCTGGGGCTCAGAGGCCATAGTACTAGAGCAGGAGTGAGTGGTTCGTTGGTTTTGGGAGAGTCACATCTTGGGTGTTTTGGGGCACAGCTGGGAAGTTCAGTAAAAGCTTAAGGCTTGTTTCTGGATGTGCATTTTGTACTCTTGCCGAGGAGCGTGTGCTGTCTAGCTTGGACTGATTACTGGGGCAAGTGTGTCTTGCAGCAATGCTGCTTTTGCTGCTGTGTTGTCCACCCCCATTGGGGGGGTGGGTGGTGAATTGGGGCACAGAGGCTCTTTGGCTGGCAGAGTTTCACTGGAGTGTTTTTTCATAGTATTACTCATGCATATGTCAGAACAAAACTAGTATGGAGGAGGCTGGGTGAGGTGGTGATGAGCTTCTGGATTAAAAAAAACCACACTGTGGAGGTCTTGTCTCCTGCTGGGAGTGGGGGGCTTACAGCACCTGGGATGCCTGAGCTTTGGTTCTGCTCTTTGCTGCTGGTGGCCATGTAGGTTTAAGTGCTGAGCTGGGATGTGTGGAACACCTTGTGCATGTAATGGGGATCTGCTTGTGCACCTAATCTACTGGAGGGATCTCCCAGTAACAGCAGTGCGTGGGGTGCTGGGTGAGGCTCCATCTCCATGGCAGCAGGCTGCACCACCGGGACCCGCACCAGTGCGTTGCTTGTGGGCAGCAGCATGTGCTGCATGGTTTGGGGAGCACAGGACCAGTTCTCCCACCCTGTGGCCCTTGCCCTGCGGTGTTAGGGAGTCGAGGGCATAGAAGTGGGGATCCCCCTTGGTGCTGCTGCCTCTCACATGGCTCCCTGGAGAGACTTCCTTAGTAAAGGAGGTGATTTTTCAGCCTGGAGCCTGGGATGATGTGGGACCCTCCCCTCCAGCCAAAGGGATGGTGATCCCAGCAGCTCTGCTGCCATTCCAGGTTCCCCTGAAAGGTTGATGGGTCCTTCCTGATGCCCCCCATCAGCCCCATGGGCTCCTCTCTGGGTGGGAGCCTGGAGCTGTGAGGTGGAATCCTCTTCTCCTTGGTCCTTTTATCCTCTCCTGTGATAAATGTGTTTATCCCACTTGAAATAAGCTGAGAGAGAAGGGCTTTGGGCCAAGCTTGAAGGAGAGCCCTGCCCCCACAAACAGTGGTGAGGGTATTACTGCCCTGCAGAAACCTGCTGAAAACCTTTATTAAAAGGATAGAGATGGGGAAGGGGTGGATGAAGCCATGTGGGTGCTGCTGTCACCCCTGTGGGTGCAGGGAGGTGGGGCAGGTGCACATCCAGCACTGTGGTGGTTGTGGAGGGGTTGCCCCATCACCAACCGGTTTCTCAGGTTCCTTTGGGAAGCGCCAAATCCAGTTGGAGTCAGACTGGTTTGTGCAGAGGCTTCATTTGCCTGGAGAGGAAAAATAACAACAATTAAAAAAAAATCAGTTCAGTCGCCTCAGCCCAGGGTTGTGTTTTTAAAGGGAGTGGTGTTAGGGGGGGTCTTAGGCACCCCCCACACTGTTCTTGTGCTGTCGCCATGCCGGAGCCTGCCCCGGAGCTGATTTACGCTGTGGTTTTTAGAGAGGACAAACTGGGACTTGAATGAGACGCAAACAAACACATCTTTCATTATGATCCTGATTGTGGGGTTTCTTGGAGACATGTCAATGCTTTGCACGGGAGCTGCTCGTCAGATGGAGACAACAGTATGCCGGTCATACAGTTCGCCTGTGCATCGTTGGCTGGTGGGACGATGAAAATCAGCCATGGACATGTCCCAGGGACAGCTTTCAGCATGGGCATGAGATTTTACACAGGGCTTGGGCTGCTGCCAGATGTCTGGGGCAGTTAAGCCAAGCTTGCCTTGCCCTTAAACTTTTTTCTTCAGACTGTGCAGTGTTACCACTCTTCCCTGGGTCATTCTTGGGATTTCTCTGGAATAAGCAAACTGTTCGCCTCTTACTGTGCACCAAATGCAAAAAGACTTTGTGTATTAAAAATCAGCTGGGGGGAACAAAATGCTTTCAAAATACCCCCCAAATACTACTACCCTGAAACAGTTTTCTTTAATCCTCTAGGGCATGTTTTAATCTGTGGCTGCTTTTTGCTTGTGGTAGTACTGAATTTTTGTCAGTCTCTGGCGGGGGGACAGGGACGTCCCAGCCCTGAATGCTGGTGTATTCTGGGCAGCTGGGTGTGAGTGGTGGATTTTGGACAAGGAAGACCTGGGCAGCTCAGTCTGGCTGAAGCACTGACTAACTGCAGACAGCCAGTGCCACAGTCAATAGGGATGTGTCCCTGGCTGGGCTCATCTAGTTCAACTGCCCCTTTGCACAGAGAGGAGACCAAGCGCCTTCTGTGACTCACGGATGCAAACACCTCCTTACACCATGGGTGTAAACACTGCAGGAGTGGCTCCTGGGGGTGAGAGGATCTAGTGCAGGTATTAGTTGAGCTGGAGAGACCTTTAAAAGTAGCTAAAACTGAAGCTAAACCATAGCCTTTATTTCACTGTGTTTTTCCAGTGTTGTGAAGGCCTTCAGAAGGGACAGGTTCAGCCCCTGAGTCGGGCCAGCCATGTCTGCCCACCTTTGCAGGGCTGTTTTGGCTCACTGCCTTATCTCCCTTGTGATACCACATGCCCTTTGCTTCCTGCTTCGTGACACAGGGCCCTCTGAGTAGGGAATGGGCGATCGTGCTAAGCAAGCCCTGTGTAAGCAGCCTGGCTTTGGGGAACTGCTGCAGAGGCAGCAGAAGTGAAGCTGGGTGGAAAAACCCCTCTGTGCTTGTTGTTGAACTTCCAAAACCGATGTAGCCTATGCTTAGAATCCAAAATTAAACTATCATTTCTCTCAAAGCCATAGGTATCAGAACATGTGACATCTGGAAATATCTGGGGACAAATTCTACCTGCTGTGACACTGTTTACTGGCTATAGAGGTGGTCAGTGACTGCCATAACTTGCAGAGCTGGCGGGCACTGGCAGCTCTTGCTCGGGCGGCACCCCTGAGCAGGGCAGCACTCCCTGCTGTGCTCTTCTGTCTCGGTGTTTCTGTTCTTTCTGGGATTTGTCTGTCATGGGTGTGAAAGGGTGCACGTGAGCTGAGGCGCCCTGCCTGGGCTCACTGCAGGTGCTTACCCGAAGTCTTTCGGGATTCCCTTTACCTCATTTGCCTTGATCAGCAGGATGACCTGGATGCTCTTGGCAGGTGAGGCTGGGCTGGGGGTGAGCGCAACTAGGGCATTTCATTTTTGCTTATGGGACCCCTGTGGGTCAGGTAACCTGATTCAAATGCACCACAAGGTTGGCACAGAGGGTCTGTGTTATGGCATCCCATGGCCTTTGCATTGCAGGCACTCTTCGTGATGGGGTGAGTACATCCTTGTCCCTGTGTGAGCTGCAGCTGCCCCTGACATGCCCTGGATGGAGCTTCCTGGACATGCTGGAGAACTCTTCTGGTTTCTATGCTCTGTGGAAAGACAAGTCAGAAAAATCCAGGCTTTCCAATACTCATTCAGAGGTAAGCAATGACACAAGTAGGAGCATGGAGAGACAAGGGCATGGGCACACCATTGACCGGAGAGCATTGCTCTCCACACCTGGTCCAGCTGGCTGCTTCTCTGGGGGATGCCAAGGGCCAGCACAGGGGTGAGCATAGGCTCTCATCTGATACTGGGGCTTTAAGCATGAGACCCGTCCATATTGACCCTGGGATGCTGATGGTGCTGGTAGATAGGGGGAGCTGCAAAGGACCGGGCTGATGGGGAGCAGAGCCCACAGATCCTTAATGCTGCCCAGGCTGGGGAAGGCTGAGAATCACTGTCTGGGGGAGTATGATGGCATTACTTGTCCATATGTGGGCCAGCATGTACCGAAGTCTGACGGTCATCCACAAAATGGAGCCTGGGCTGCCCCTGGATGGCCCCTAAGCCACAGAGACTTGCCCTGCTCCCGTCCTCATGTAAATCGTGTGTGTTGTAAACTCTTGCTGCTGTTTAGATGGATGTGAGATAGTTCAGCCTGGACCTGAGTTCAGTGCAGAGCTCTAAGTTTAACCCATACAAATGCTGCTGAAGAGTTAATGGGAAACAGAGCGTGGAGGAAAATAAAGACAGACCTTTTGAGGTCTCAGCTGCTCAGAGTAATATTTGGGTTTGGTAACTCTTTGTATCTTAGAGATGGGAATGCAGCAAAGCTCTTTGAGTCCAGAGTATACATGGAGCCCGACAAGATTGTGGGCTAATATCAACAAACCTTTTGGAAAAGCAGATCCTGTCTGCTCCAGCAAAGCCACAGTGTTATTTTTCTTTCAACAAATGTATTGAGACAATAATAATGCTGTGCAGATTGGTTGTCCCTGGTCTACATGATTTATTAGGAAACAGAAACAATTGCAGTTGCTGGAGGAAAAAAAAAAAGTAGCTTTGGACATGCATTTTTTTCCTTCTTTTTATTTTCTTTCTTCCCCCTTGAATTCCTCATGAACTGAAAAAGGCCACCTAGTCTGGTCCCAGGAGAGGGGTTGCCTCCATGCTTGCATTTCTGACTGGACCACCAACCCTGGGCTTGCTGCTTAAATACTTCAGTACTGGGGAGGAGGAGGGGAGTGAAACAGTGCTGGGGGAGAGGCTGGGAGAAGGTGATACAGCCACAGAATAACATTCCCAGGCAGAGAAGCAGAGCAGGTCTGGAGGAGGAGAGCTGCAATCTGTTTCTAGCTGTCGGTGACTTGGGGACAAGTTGCTTCCTTTCTCTGAGCCTCCCTTCCCCTCAATTTATCCTGTTTATTTAGTGCAAAAGCTATTGAGAGCGGTGCTGCTGGCCATGTGCGTGCTGCACTGGGCGCCGTGGGCTCCTCAGCCCAGCCCGTACCTGCAGGTGCAGTCAAAGCACAAGAGGTGATTGCGATTGCATGTTGCACACTGTGCCCGCTGGCTCTGGTGGCATTTGGCTCCTGCACCTTGGCTCGAGCAGAGGACGGCTTCCCTTTACAGCAGTTTTGGTTGCCTCATCAGTTCGTAAAACCCCTGGGGAAGAGGCAGGCAGGGCAGGTGGGCGGCGCCACTGTGCCAGTTGCTTTTCTGTTACTGCTCAGAAGTTGCAAAAGCTGTGAGCTATTTGGTTTAGAGAGCGGAGCATCACAATATTTCTGGTGGGCACCCCATGCAGATGAACACAGGCTTGAGCCATGCCTCCCTTCTCCCTGCAGTGCTGTTCTGCCCTCTTCCAGCCTGCCTTTGCCTGTGATGGGGTAGATGAGCTCTTTTTCTGGAAGGCTGGGTCTCCTTGGGACCATGGGGTTGAGATGCTCCTCCACCCAGGTGCACCAGGTCCTTGGGGCTAGGGAGATGCAGCCTTTTCAGAGTAGGTTTCCTGGCCTCCTTGGCCTGCCGGCAGCTATCGAAGACTCTGTGGGAGCTCCCGTTGCCTGCAGCCTCCCCTGGGGGCTGTGCCTTCCCTCTGAGACCAGATGCTGCCGCCGCAGTGCGGTTATTGCTCAGGCGGGCTGCCCGGTGCGGGGGTGGATGGCCTGGCGCTGGCCTGGGGGCCGGCGGAGCTCCCCGGCCTTGACAAGAGGCAGCTGGAGGATGAGGCTGTTCCTCTGCCGCAAAGACCCTGATGCAGATGGGGGGGGTTCTGCTGTGGATGGGTGCGAGCATCTCCCCAAAATGCCCTGTGGGGATGGGGGAGGGCTGAGCTCCACCATGTTGGGGCTGAGCCCAGCCTTGCACCGTCCTGCTTGCACCCATGGCCCTGTGCATCAATTTCACTGGGTTTTCTAAAAAGAAACCCATAGTTTTGGTTAATGAAGTGTAAGGGGCTCCCTTACATCTCACCAAAGTGTCTCTGATTGCTTTATTGAAGCAGCAGGGCCAGGTGCCTTGGCAGTGAACTGCCGACTGAACGTCTGCATGAGTAAGTGATATCATCACGGTTTGCTTTGCCTTCAGAAATGACTAAACAGATTTTCTCTGGTTTCCAGTTGACCCCATGGCTCTGTGTCAATGATGGGAGCAGGCTGTTTAGGTTTGAGTTAACACTTCCCCAACTGGCCCTGAATCAATCTCAAAAACTGGAGATGGATTCAGACGGTAAAGGGAAGGGAGAGAGCTGCATCCACTGCACCCAGCACTCGCCGTTATTAAATCAGGGATTGCTGGGAATAATCTCTGATTCATTCTCCAGCTGAAACACAAGCATTTTGCATTTGTCTGAAAGGATCAAGCTTTTAAAACTTCTGTCCTTCTGGCTGGACTTTTCCCTTTGAGGAGTTAGCTTTGGTCCCAGATTTAAAGGGTAGGGGAAAAGAGAGTGGGGGTATGGGGTGGATTTCCTCTGTAATGTTTCTGTTCCATGCCTGGAGTCAGCACAAAAAGGAGTCGGTGCAAATTAGCTATATTTGATTATTGCAGGGGGCTATAGGAGGGCTGGGTAATTGCTGCATTTAGTTCCTTTTCTTTTGGGTTTCACTGACATTTCAGATAGTAAATGAGCAGTTCCTTCCCTCACAGATGTTTTCTGTTGGTCATAGTTGGGAAGAGACCTTAGACGCTTGTGCTTCATTTGCTGTTTTTCTAGGCTTGTTTAAATCAGCGTGGGGCGCAGGGCTTGCTCGGCTCTGGCTGCTCCTGCCATCGGACTGCAGCAGGGGTCCCTCAGTGGCTCTGGGGAGGGCAGCAGCTCCCCTCCCTGCTTGCATAAAAGAGGAGGTAGAGAAAAAGTGAATTTCAGTGGCCAGACCCCCACAACATTTTTAGAATTTTCTGTGGCTGCAGGGTGCCAGGTCCCTTCCCTTCTCAGCCCAGCTCCTGCCAGACTGGCTAAAGCACGGACTGCTTGGGCAAGCACAGTAGGCTCATGCCAGAGAGGTCCCGGGAGGAGTGAAACGGATCTGGTTGTAACCACCCAGCTCGCTTTTCACCCTCAACCTCTTTCTGTCAGCATTGGAAAATGGCAGGCGTGGGGCCATGTTGTTGAGATGAAAAGGCTCGCAGGTGCACGCTGTTCTCCTGCAGGCTGCTGGGCTTCCTCTGGAGCTGGGAGCTGGATGCAGCAGGGCTGTGGCCGCTGGGCCAGGACCGCCTGTGCTTCAACACTTGCAAGCAAAGTGAAATCTGCATGTCTGCTGCCACGGCCTTGAGCTCCGCTTTACCCCTGGATCAGCGTGGTGTTAGGCATGGGCCGAACCTGTGCTCCACAATGAGGGAAGGGAAATCCAGCTCTCTGTGCTGGATCTGGGTAATACATCTCTTAATCCAGGCATACACGCAGATAGCTTGGAACATTGGGGGATATTCCTGGGCTTCCAGGCTTCTCCTGAGCTCCTGTGGGCTGCCTCTACTGAGCACCCATGCTTAAGGGCATGCACAACATCCAAACATCTCTTGCAGTTCTGCAAAAGAGGTTGTGTCAAAATTGCTACGGGTTTTTCTTGGCTCCCTGGAGAAGGAGCATCATCTTCACCAGTGCTCAGCTGAAGACAGAGGAGCAACCAAATGAAAGCTACAAAGCACAAGTGATCCCTATGTAACCGAGCACAGGTCTGGATTCCGCTGTACCAGTATACAAAGGAGGAGGAGAATCCACAAGATCTTAAAACCTTTAAATACTGCAGTTGATTAATAAAGCCTAGATGTTGCTGAACAACCTCCAAGTGACAGACTCACTCTACCTTTGATTTGGACCGGTACAACAGGAATGGAGAGTAGCCATCAGGCTGTAGCAACGATTTGGTGATTTGCAGCCCAAATTCAGGAGTCTCCCCAAGCTGGCCACTGTGCTCAGACCCACTCTCATACATATTTTTCATGAAAAGGCAGTAGCCTGCAGAGGCACAGTGACACAGGGTTGTGTTTGCTGTACAGCTTCAAGACCCTCAGCCAGACTTGTTGGGCCTTAAACCCCAAAACACCCAGTGGGGAGACAAGAAGCCTTTGAAGTTCCCCCAGCCTGCCCAAGCTGTGGAGCGGGGTTGTGAACCTTGTCATTCTCTGTGAGAATGTTGCTTTTACAATTAAAACCCACGCAAACCCCCGGCCCTCGCTACTGCTTGTGTTACCCCAGTGAGCTATCTGACATTTGAGACAGAATGGGAAGTCAAAGAATGTGAGGAATTTGGTGACTCAACATAGAGTTTATTATACCAGTCCTACCGTTTAAGCTCATGTAATGTAAGATTGTTTTATGGCATGTGGCACAGTTCTGTGGGTTAATTTATAAGCAAACAATAATTATTCAAATAGGAATTTTTTCCTGTGCCTACATAAACTTGTTATCTGTTTGGCAGCAGGGGATGCTGCAAAGAAACGCACATTTACATTTTTTGCATTGATGCTATTTGCTTTTCCTGGAGCAGCTCAATGGTGCATTGACTATGAGGGCTTACTACTGAACTTGACCTGGCTGTGGCATGGAGATAAGCCAAATGTTAAGAGAAAAGGAGCCCTTTGTGTGGGGATGCCAGTATTTAGGTCTCACTTTTAGGTCACACACTCGTTAGGGGTTCCTTCAAAGTGATGGATTCTTCTGCTAAAATTTAATGGTGTCCGTTAAATCACAGGGTCATGAACTAGTGCATGTGCTGAAAATGGTTTGCCAAGGGACCATGAAGACAAGGCCTTGTGTCAGGAGACTTCCAAAGCAAATTGGATTTTCCACACAGCAATGGCTGCATTTGAAGGTCTGTCAGTGGCCTGTAAAATTCTCTACCAGTGATAACAAGACCAGATTGCTGAGCGCTGAAGCAGTGCCATGAGCGTTACAGAACAAATCGCTCCCCGCTCAGTACATAATAGCTTCTTGATCATCAGTCAAAGGAAGAATTATCTTAACTAGCAAACAGGCTGGAGGAGGCTGCTCCCTCTCTGCGGGGAGATTATCCCAGAGCTCTGGGGTTAAATCTGCTGTGCGGAGCCTGGGGGTTTCTGAGGACGTCAGTCTGGAGCTGGGTAGGTGGATTTTAGGTTGGGTGCACAGAAAAGGATGAAGCAACTAGATGTCAAGGCTTGTATTCCTGAGCAGCCCTATGGGGTCATCTGGCCCTGCTGGTGTCCAGCCCCAGGACAAGCCCTGCTCAGTCACATCTCTGCTGAAGGAAATGTGGACCAGCGCAAGCATAGTTGGGTATCTGTGTGGACAAGTCAGTCACTTCCCTGTTCTCCTGGCACTAACCTGGTTCTGCCTGGGTTTTTTCAGTCTATGTGCTGTGAAGGGTGGATGCAAGGAATGACTTTATCTTCGGCATAGTGTGAGATGGGGTCACTTGTGTGGTTAGATACTGAGCTGATGGGAGGAAGGCATAAGATGATCCTATTTCAGGAAAAGATTGGGTGGAAGAGGCTGAGCCTGCTTGCTCTCAGTCTATGGCAAGAAGAGTCTTAGGAGTCTTCTCTCCCTAATGTGTTTTCTATGCCTGCTCTCTGCCTGGATGTGGGTTGTGTGTCACCTGCGAGGTGGGAGATTCTGTAGCTTGCGTGCAGATCCATAAACAGAGAGTTTTCTACCTTCTGCACTGTGACCCTTGAGGACAGGACTCTTTAATCATGATATCTTTCCACCTGCCTCACAACTATTTATACAAGGATTACATCTAACAAGCGTTTCCGACAGACTGCTAAAATCATTGAAGCAGAATAACATCTAGCTCAGCTCCATTGGCTGTGCTGGAGTTGCAGGAAGGGTGATTTGGCTCATTACATAGCATCCTTAACTGCAGTGGCTTGCTAGGCATCTTAATGTGGAGCCAGGAGGTCGGGGGTTCAACTTGAACTTAAACCCAATGCTAACAAACGGGGGAAGTTCCAGTTGTGATGGCAGTATATTTTAGTGATGAGGTCAAGTAAAATGCCTGTTAAAGATGACTTCTGTCCTAAGCATGAGAAAATAAAGTGAAAACTAAAAGCTCCAAGGAAGGCATCTCAGAAAATAGTCTAAATCCCAGTGGTCTGGTCAGCTTTTCTTTAGCTGTTTTTATTAAGGACTTTCATGTGTTGGAGGAGATATGCCACAGCTGCATTGTGTTTTCAGAGTGGGTAACACCACCAGACCTGATATTTGAGATTTGGGGCTCTTCATAAACCTTATGAAAGGATGATTTAGAGGCACATTCACTTTCATTATTTAATGTTGGTGGTCTTTTAAAGCCTGATGACACAAAAGCACTTTTTGAGCTTTAAAAAGAGTCATAGAATCACAGAATGCCCTGAGCTGGGAGGGGCCCACAAGGACCATCGAGCCCAGCTCCTGTCCCTGCACAGGACACCCCACATTCACACCGTGTCTCTGAGGGCCGTGTCCAAGGGCTTCTGGAATATCGCCAGGCTGGTGCCGTGATGCCTCCCTGGGGAGCCTGTGCCAGGGCTCCACCACCCTCGGGGGGAAGGACCTTCCCCTAATGCCCAGCCTAACCCTCCCCTGGCACATCTCCCTGCCATTCCCTCGGGGCCTGGCGTTGGTCACCAGAGAGCAGAGACCAGCCCGGCCCCTCCTCCTCCCCTCGGGAGGGGGCTGCAGAGCGCCATGAGGGCTGCCCTCGGCCTCCTCTGCTCCAGCTGAACAAACCCAGGGACTTCAGCCGCCCCTCGTACAGTTTCCCCTCTGAACCCTTCACCAACTCCATGGCCCTTCTCTGGACCCTCTCCCATAGCTTTATACCCTCAATGTCCTGCGGCGCCCAACCCTGCCCACAGCACTCGGGGTGAGGCCGCCCCAGCGCGGGGCAGAGCGGGACAATCCCCCCCTCGCCCGGCTGCGATGCAGGGCTCGGTGCCCCCCAGGACACGGCTGGCCCTCGGGGCTGCCAGGGCACGCTGCTGGCTCACGTTCAACTTGCCGTTGACCAGAACCCCCTGGTCCCTCTGCAGAGCTGCTCCCCAGCCTCTCGTTCCCCAGCCTGTCCGTACAGCCAGGGTTGCCGTGCCCCAGGTGCAAAATCCAGCACTTGCCCTTGTTAAACTTCCTACAGCTGGTGATTGCCCAGCTCTCTAATTTGTCTAGATGTCTCTGCAGGGGCTCTCTCTGCCCTTGAGAGCGCCAACAGCTCCTCCCAGTTTTGTGTTGTCAGCAAACTGAATGAGTATTCCTTCACGTCCTGCATCCAAGTCGTTTATGAAGAGATTAAAGAGTACTGGCCCCAAGATGGATCCCTGTGGAACCCCACTAGTGACTGGCTCCAGCCCGATGTAACCTCATGTTGTCCTGAAGTGAGGTTGCACCCATGCTGTGGCCTCACCTTGAGGTTCCCAGGAATCAGGAGAAGCTGGAGCACCCAGGGGACCTGGGCTGTAATCCCCTGCCTGGTCTGTGTTTTCTGCTACTATGGGCCAGCTCTCTAGCCTCGGTTTGTTCCTTTATGCCATGGTGTAGTGATACCTTGTGAAGATGAAGGTGGCAAGGTAAGTGTTGAGAGCAATTGCTATATTGGTTTGCTTGTCTGGGTTTCCTAATGACCCATGTACATTTGGGGGCTGACATTCTTGCTCTTATCTTTCCACCACCTGTACTGACCATTTCTTTGTAAAAACAGGAAATAAGTTTGTTTTTTCCTTGGTGAAACCCTTTCTCTAAAATAGTAAAGCCAGGTTTCTGTATTTCTCTCCCTGCCTTCATATACCAGGGAAGTTAATTTTCCTTCTGGTTTCCATTCCATGAATTTTAATTGATTTTACAAGTGATCAAGCTAAGGCAAGCTGTTGGGGATGCAGACTGACTTGTTCATACAAAATCCACAAAATACCTGCCTGCGCTATTTTTGCGGGTCTCAAGGCTGGTTTCCATCCATTCTCACACCAGTTTGTCTGAACTGTTTTTAAAAGCAGTTTGGAGGCAAAGTGCCCTTGTGCTGAGAGCGTTATGTACTTAACCGTGCCCTCCCTGAGCTTCAGCTTGGATTGCCACCTCTGAAAGCAGAAGTTCAAGCCCTGTGCTTATCTGGCCCTGACCTTTCAGCTGAGCTTTCCACTGTGAAGATGGGTAGTTCCCAGTTTCTCACCAAGGGAAGCTGCAGGCAGACAAGCAAATATCAGAGCCCTTTGGAACAAGAGATCTGCCATCCGTTTGCCTATGTTAGTATTTTGCTTAACTCTTAATTTTGATGCGCTAAGTCTTGGTTGACGCTAAACATTTGAGCTGTTTCTCCAATACTTCTGTCAATGGATGAAAACCCGGAGGTCAAGAACATCCTGCTGGAGCACAGCGCATGATCACTGATGTTAGGTGTGGGAAAGCCAAGAGCTTCTTCCGGGCTGATGCTGGACTGGGGAACACGTCGGTCACGCATACGCTGACCACTGGCTTCTCCAGTCCGAGCCTGGATTGAGTGATGGAGAAGGCAGTTCTGGTTCCACCCAGTCTCTGAAGGATTTGATATATTTTACTGCCAAAAGAAAACAGCGTAAATCATCTCTGAGTGCGGAGCTGCCTGGCTCCCTTGGAGGGAAAGTGCAGTTAGGGTGGGGCAAGAGCACACAAGGATGCAATGCTGCTTTTAGACTGGCGTGGTATAAAAATCCCCTCCGAGCTGCCTTCAGCCCAGTAAAGCTTGGGAGGTGGGTGGCTCTGTCATGGTCATGCCAAGCGATTTCTTGGAAGAAAGGGTGCCTGGGGACTGCTGCTGGGGTGATGCTGCACGGAGCCTGGGATGGCCTAGGGGTTTATCCTGTTTCCAGTGCGATGTGCGTGCATGTTTATGAAACCTATCTCCCTGGGTGATGTCACAACACGATGAGAAACTGGGTCATAAATTAAAGGAAGAAAAAAAAATAGACCCCACTGTGGGTCAGATACTGGCAATAAATTCAGATAACAGCTCATCAGTGCCTCTTCCCTTGTTCTTGTATGTGTGTGCATTTTTTTTTCCAGTTGGGAGAAGAGCTGGTGAAAAGCAGCTGTTTTTTATTTGTTCTCCATCCACATCTGATTAGATAGTCCTTCTTCTGCCCACTGAGACGTGCTTGGGAGCTCTCCCAGCCCCTCAGCTCGCTTATTTTCTTGGGCATCAAGGAGTTTGGGACTGTTGGAGCTTTGTTTTGCAAGCTGACAGCATTTCAGAGGTACAAAGGGCTCCTTCATGATACAGGGCTCAGGTCCCGCTGGGCCAGAGGGCATGGCCAGATCCTGCCGTGGGGCTGTCTATGAGGTGCTATGGGTTTGGGCCTGGGAAGGCAGCAGCGGGGGCATGTTTCACTCCCTGACATTAAGCTATTAATTTGTTTTTAGGCAGTTCTGAGGCTCAGCAGCCCAGGAGGAGGGTGGTTTCCCTCCAGGCTCTGCAAATGTGTTCATCACCAAGGCTGATGGGGAGGCAGCTCTGCCACAAGGAGGAAAGAAGGTTGTGGTTTTGTACCAACGGGAGCGGATAACCTAACAGTTAGGTGGGTAGTGTGTGTGTGGAGAAACCAGGGTGAGGGCAGGGGCATGCGTTCCCCTAAATGTATTGCTTACTAGAGGCTAAACAAGGAAAATGGTGAGCTGCTTGGTTGCTGAAACCAGTGTGAAAACTCCTGTCAGCTCCACCAAACTTCAAATCAAGCCTTTCCAGGCCAAGCCCATAAAGCTTCTTCATACCAAGCTACTGGAGGACTCTCCCATCAAAGTGTTTCGCAGGCAGATGTCTTCTTTCAGGAGACATGTATGAGTGTTTTGCTTGGGGCAAGAAGGCTGTTCTGGTCCTGTCCTGCCTCTCCCTTCCCTTCCCCTTGCTATGTGACTGGTTGGCAAGATTAAGATGTCTGGTCCTTCTCTCTTCCTCCGGCTACAGCTGCCAGTTGGTGTCCGGATCCTTAGTGCAGACATAACCCGTTAGCAAGGATGGTCAGTCACGGGATGGATGAGCTCGTTACCAGAATAAAACTTTGACCCAGAGCTTCCCTGGTCAGCAGCCCTCCTCAAGCACAAGGAAAATGACAGATAAGCTTATCTGAGCCTGAGAACTTTTACTTTTTTTTTTGCTAGGTGGGAAGGGGATCTCCCATTACAAGTCTGAAGCTGAGGTGTTGTGCTCCTGGTGCTATGCCTGGGCAAGTCCTGGCCGTGCTCCCCCGTCATGTGCTGAGAAGTGAAGTGCAGCTCACGTAACCCTCACCTGCTAACCGATGGGGGTTATGGGCTCTGTGGCTTTGCCTCAGGTTCCCAAGTGAATTTCTGGGAGACCTGGGTTAGCTCCTGTGCAGAGGATGAGTGGGGATTGCAGAGCTCCTAAAGCAGTGGTTCCTGGAGAAGCAGGGGAGGGATGTGACCCTTCTGTACATCAAATGCAAACATGGAAATAATAAGGTGGGAAAAGTTCTTGAACTTCTCTCAGAAACAAGTTTGCTTTGGGTCAGCTTAAATTCCTGGCAAAAATTCACAGCTGACTTTATTCCAAACTTGTTTCTCCATTCCCTTTCATCCGTGCAGCTTCGTGCTAAAAACTGTGGAGGCAATTCAACCCCATGCAAAGGACCAGCCAGCGTCCGTGTGCCCCTCAGATGTGTGCTGAGCCCTGCAGGTTTCCCTGATGTGCAGGGTGCAGCCGAGGGGGGGGCGAGAGGGGATTTACCCTGCCTAGATGCTGGGGATGACATGAAACTTGGCCCATGTTACAGCTGCTCTGGCCTGCAGTGACCGTGTTGGTGCAAAACCTCCATCTGACTCTGTATCAACAAGTTCAGTTTCGAAAAGAATGATAACTTGTTTTATTTTACCAAAGCTTTGTGAGATAGTGAGGTTTCTGGATAGGATCTGCAATGCTCAGGTTCAGGTATTAGTTGCATAATTTCCTGTGTTATTTCAACACTCTAGTCTTTTTTCCTTTCCTTTTCTTTCTTCCCTTTTTTTTATGAGCTTCTTTGCATACTGGATAAGTCTTATATAAGCATATGTTGGGTTGGAAATTTTTTTTGTAAGTATTTTTTTTGGCAGAGAACTCCTGGCACATGATACAGCACTCAGAGCCATCAACCGTAGCTGTGATACAGATGTTCATTGCCTGTATAATCTTTCTCATATCAAGCAATTACCCTGAGCCAATTTCTTTATTTTAAGCACCTTGTTGTGGGAACGGAGCTGTAAATGTATGAATTGCTGAGTTCCCTTATACTTTTTTACAGCAGACAAACAAAAAATTTCAGCGAAGGGCCTCAGTGAAAATCAAACATGCAGGGTGCTTTAGATAAGAAAGGACAGCCACTACCAGAGAGGTTAAAAAAAAAAAAGTCCCTCTCGAAAGAGATATGCTGGAGGAGTGCCAATAGCACATAGCTGCGTGGAGACTAAATAAAACCAGGTGAGTTTCCTACCATTGTGGACTATCAAATGTGATTTCCATTTGTGATGGACGTGCTGTTTCTGCCAAGATCATCTGGAGGTTTTCATTTTAGGACTTATTATTTTTGTTGGCCTAATATAAAGCTACAGCCCAGAGTGCTAAAAGGGAACATTTCAGGAATGATATTCACAGGAGAGGAGGAAAAATGCCCTTATCAGAGTGAGAGGCTCTTCCTGGGAGAAGGCTTTTCTCCTATTCGCAGTGTAGGTCTTAGGATTGCTTCTAATGCAAAACAAATGGGAAAACCTAGTGAGAGGAAATGATGTATTAGCGTTGATCCTCAGTCCAGAGCCACCAGGTAACATCCTTCCAAATTAAGAATCTGGCTAGGTCCCAAAATATTCAAAAACTAGGTGTGAACCTGAGATCCAGATCAGGCTGTTTTGCACTTCTAAAGTGATACAAAAAAGGCTGGCGAGCTGCCTTACAACAGCAAAAAAAAAAATCAGAGAAGGTTTCTGTCTGCCCGAGTGATGTGCCGGGGTGGAGCAGAGCCGGGAGGGCCCTCCTGCAGCCGCAGCGTGTCAGGACAGGGGGACCTGCCCTGGGTCTGCTTTGCCACACGCTCGGAGCCGAGCTGCTGGCCGCAGCGTGCGCGTCACCACGGCGGTGCTCGGCTCCTGTCTGCTGGGCTGGTTCCCGTTTCAGTCTCCTCCAGCTCAGGAGCCTCAGGAACTTGGTGCGGTTACGCTCTGGGGCTGTTCCCGCTGACCATGAGGAGACATTGAGGGATGCCCACTGGTCCAGTTGTGAAGTACGTGTTAGGTGAGCATCAAGTGTATGGGGAATTTGGGATCATCCCTTTGCTGTGGCTTGGAGTGCACGGAGATCACTTGAGCAAATGCTCGAGGGATTGCCTGGAGCAAGGCCCAAAGGGGGATCCGCTTACATGAATAACAAGAATATGCAGTAAAAATAGTTAATGCTAATGATGTTCTGAAAGGGAGATTAAACTTGCTGCTTCAGGGCTAAGCAATCTGAAGCTCTAAGTGGCCAGAGTTAAATTTAACATCCTGGAAAATGAGTCCAGATCTGCTACTGGATCAGGTGGTGGGAGCCCTGAGACATAATGGTCTCCTGCAATCATGAATTTGGCATTTTTCAGGATTTTGCAGATGGACTTGAGCTGATTTCTGAGCAGCAGTTGTTTACTTATAAAAACGCCACGTAACTGAATGACAACTTTCTTGTAAGAGCTCTTTTAAAATGGAGGGCAGCTTTCCAGCAATATCCACCCCAATTTTGGAAAAGGTATGGGCATTGACATGCTCTGTGCCTCCTGCTTGTGGTACAAATATCTCCTCTTAGAAAGTAAGTAACTGAAATCTTGTTTGGGTGGCCATGGACTAGGGAAGAAGGAGGGGAAGGAAGTGCAGATATGACAACCCATCATAGCCCTTCCAGCTGCCCAGCACGTGTCCTCTTACCACAGAGTGGCCGCAGCAAGCAGCCCTATACTGGACACACTCGTGCAGTGGTTATGGGCTGGAGTGAAAAAAAATATATGGGGACACCTGTCATTTGCACGTAGGTGAAGACGTTTGTTATTTGATCCTGTGCCTCACCATGCATGTGAAGCATCTGAGCCGGGCCTGGCCACGTGCCCACCTGGTGTGACATGAGATGTTGTTGGGATCCAGCCGGTGTGTCCAGAGCATGACCCAGAGGTGTGTGGCATGTGGAGGTGCCTGACTCAGTAGAAATGCTGGGGGCTTTGACCTGCCTCTGTGGAGCAAGGGGACGTGGGCCAGAGTAAGACCTGGCTGTTCCCTGAATGTTCTCATCCTGCCACAGGGATTTTTCCTGTGCCCAGGGTCATCCCACATGGAGGTGGCGCTGCCACTGCCATCCTGCTGGGCAGTTTCTTTCCCTGCAAAGCCAAATTCCCTGACTTGTCCATGTCCCTGTGCCATTGCTTGGCTCCAGCAGAAGAAGCTATCACCAGCCCATCCCATCTACTCTCCAAGGCCACCTTCGGGGAGCCACTACCTCTGAGCCAACTGGCTTCTTCCATTTTTTCCTAACCCATTCTGGGTTAAACTGTAGGAAACCATTAGGAATAGGAAATGATAGAAACACACTTCATATGTTGGAGAAGGGGTGACGACACCAACAAGAAGAGGCGATGTATTAGAGGGGGCAGTGATTTCTGCGTCTGGAACAGGCTGGGGGGAGCACTTATATATCTGGCACCCCAGAAGGCTATATGACTCTGGTCTGTGGCTCCAGGTGTTGGCATGCAAGAGTTCTTTAGCCCCGTTCCCACCGTCACAGCTCACCAAGAGTGAAACCCCTTTCTTTACCAAAGTCTGAAGCAATCTGAAGACTGTTTATCTCACTGACCCAGACCCAGGAGAGCAGCTGCTGCAGGGGAAAGGACAGGAGTGGTGACCCTGGCCTTGAGGCCATAGCAGATCTTGTGGGACATTGGTGTTGGTGTTGGCCAAGGGGAAAGGAATAATTCCAGGAGGACAATGGTTGCAGGAGAGGCTGAAACAGTATGCTTTCTACCTACCCTCCGCACATCTGGGTTCTTGGCATCCTCCCACCGGCCTCTTGCTGGGCCCAGGATCAGGAGGGATTATTTAGATATTTGCTTGCTATTCTGAAATTATTCAATTGTTTCTGGAATAGCTGAGTCTGAGCTGGGATTTTGTAGGGATTTTGCAAGAGCCTCTGTAATGGACAGAAGTTGTTCACTCCTCAGAAATTCTCCAGACCCAGTGGTCTAGGGAAGGTTCATCTGTCAACAATTGTTGATGGTGTTGGTTAGCACCAGCTCTTCCCTTTGACAGATCATGCTACTCTTTTCCAGGACTTTCATTTACAGGAGGCTTCTGGCAGCCTGCAGCTTCCTAGATAGAAAAGCCAACAAACAGTCTGCTCCTTCTCCTCACCAGATTCATAATGTCATTTCTTCAGAGGCAGGATCTCATCTGTTGCTCAACCTTGGTGTAAGTAAGTTTGCTGATGTTTTTCTCCACCAAACCATTCTTGTTCTGCACGTACTGTTGGAGATGTGTAATGATTCATGATGAATTTTTCCTAAAAAGATGGTAGGGAATAGGAACACTCGGAAATGTGGGTCTGATTTTGATTTTTTTTTTCCATTTCTCCTGAAAGAACTATGAGGCAGGCTCAAAGCAAGCTGGGCTTGCTGGAAGCCAGAGGTAAAACATCCACAGCTGTCCCTCAGAGGGCGTAAACTATGTTTATGGCTATGCTGTTGCAGCAGGCGCAACTCCTTTGTGTCTTACAGAGCCTAGTAGCTGTTCTGCCATCATTGCCCTTTGAAAGGAGAAAGCAAAATTAATTTCAGGAGAGAAATAAATGGATTTAGAGCAAGGATAATTTGGCTTCTTGTGCCACAGGAATGCAAGAAATCACCCAGTGAAAGCAAGTTAGGCAATGCAAACCTCACATAAATCTGGGGAGAAATTTTAATCCAAAGTACTCACTGACCTTCACTGATGCTCCCCTTCATCTCACCAGTATTTTATTCTTCTTAAACCCAGCCCCACCACTGGCAAATCTTCAGAGAAGTCAGTTCTTGCACAAACAGGAAAACAGACTCCCTTCCAACTAATTTAGGTGGTGTTTCCAGTCCATGGCCAGAGGACACAGAGGCAGGGAGCTGTGTTTGCCTCCAGGACCAGGTTTGAGGCTGGTCTGGAAGAGATTAATTTCCCAGGTGGGCATATCTTCCAGGGTGTCAAATTCAAAGCCAGCTCAGGGGTGAATTCAGAAATTTCATCTGGTTGTCCTGTGGGGAACCGACTTATGATCTGGAGTGCTTCACCCCATGCCACGCATCCCGCAGTGTCCGAGCGTTGGACCCCACCACCGACCCCCAGTGAATGCATTTCTCCAAGGCCGTCTGGGATGTAATTCAATCCCATTTCAATGTAATGAAGTGAAATTAAACACGATGATATCTGGGACTGACGTACCTGGATCTTCTCCTCCTGTGGCTGCTGCAACTCCTCCAGCAGCATCCGAGGTTATCCAAGCATCTAGGGACCCAGGCCTCGCTGCCTCCTTTGATCTTGTGTTACCCAGCCGAGATGTAAATTGGCAGAGGCCACACCAGAGGCAGTAGGGAAAGGTGAACTTGTTCCACCTCTGCAGGTTGAACGAGCAGGACAAGAGGTGATTTTAAGAAAATAAGCAGCTTGTAGGGGTGGTGGGAGGACAAAGGCTGGAAGGAGCTGATAGGAGCTGAGGTGGGATGGCACTGGAGGTGAGTGATCAGGGGAACCTTTTGCAGAAGCAGCCAAGGTGGCTTAGATGCTTCTATAGCATCTTGCCTAACGGGGACAAAAAGGAGGCAAAGGGAAAAGGAGGGTATGCAGGCCTCGCACAGTTGAGCTGGAAAACTGGGAAAGCTGCTGTGGAAGTTGCTGGGGTATCCTGAAGGTTGGTTTTTACCTAAAGGCTAGGGCAGTTAGGCTTTGCAATCCCATTTCTATGGAGAGGCAGAAACCAGAGCTCATGCCTAGGACATGGGCTGGAAAAGCTAAAAGAGGGACCATCAGTGCAGCCTTGTTAGGCTAAGGCGAGCTCAAACACAGGACAGTGATGGAGGCCCGGCATGGGAGCCTGGGACTGGCTGTTAGAGGGAATGCTGCAGGATCTGGGGTAGGGGGGGCTGCACTCCAGAGCAGGGCAGAGCACACAATAACAGGTTATGGTGGGAAAGAGCTCTTTCCAGTGCTGCTGGCCTTGACCTGTTTGCAGTTCGGTGGGATTGGGCAGTGGAATTACAACAAAGAATTTACCCGGATGGACCAGAAAAGCCTTCTGACGTGGTTTTTCCACGGAAGGCCAGTTTGACCCTATTGTAACCCACAGAACATCTCCTAGGCGTAGGGCTTGCTGGCAATGTGAATATATATTATTCCTTTAATAAAACAAAATGACTGCAAGGATTGTGGCCATTTAAACTTCAGCTTTTATAACCTGCAAAACGTGAAAAGGGAAAACAGCTGATATTCCAGACTGGGAGGATTTCTCCACACGGGGCTGGAGCACGCACCCAGCCTGCTCCTGACACCCTTCCAAGAATCCCTGTCTGAGTCCCAGAAAAAAACCCCCAACCACTCTGTGCTGAGAGAGGCCAATACAAGACCCAGCACACGTGGCCTGTGCTGTTCACATTTCCAGATTCTGAATCATTTCCTCCATTCATGCACTTTCTCTCACCATCTGGGTTTGGGCCCATCCAGCTCTCCGGTTTCCCTCCTTCCTGGGCCGTACAGGCTTTGAGTGCTGCCCTGGCTGTGTTACCATGGCTGGAGATGAGTCTCCAGTGGGCTGCTAGCAGAAGCATCCCTTGGCACTGCTGGATTCGGCTATGGGAGAGGTCGGCTGCCGTTGGTGTCTCTGTTGGGGCAGGGTAGGTGGAGGGTCTCCAGAGAGCCATCATGCACAACCCCATCTGGGAGGATGACAGGCAGAAATCTCTTCCCCAAGTAGGACCCCCCAGGATACCTCCTCCCAGTGCTCCTGGACCCGTGAGATGGACACAGCTCTGGGTGCAGAGCTTGGTGGGAGGGAGAGCGGTGGGGACAGGGTGCAGAACCCCCCAACAAGGGGTGAGTGTTGGCCTGGCCCGGGAGAGGGGGCTGCCCCCCACCTTTGCAGGGCTGCCCTGAGCCTCCGCGCGCCTGGCAATGTGCTCGCTGCCGGATACGGGCTAGGAGGGACTCGGGCTGGGTTTTATCTGCTTCCTTTCAAGTCCTTTCCTCTGCTCACACCCTTGTACTTCCCCCTCATGTACAACTAGTCCAGTGTATTGTGGCTAGGTCATGAAAAAGACTAAACAGAAAGACAAAAAGAAGAAATCTTAATTAGATCCTGTATATCACTTAATGTCCTTAGAACAAGGAAACAGTCTGGGTTTGTGGTGCATGAAGGTGCAGGAGTACTCAAACTGAGAGCTGCGAGGGCAGTGCACGCACACGTCCTGCGGACCCAGAAATACTCTGGCTGATGCCTAGAGGAAGAACTCTCTCTTACAACCGATCAGCTGCCAGAAATCCTCTTTGGCTTCACCGGCCTCTCTCTGTGTTGTCCAGCATGCTAGATAGATCCATTTTGGAGCTGTTGCACCTGGGTCTCCACTAGATAGAAATAATCAGCCCTGTGAGAATTGAGGTATCTGAGGAACAAACCTGTCCTTTATTGAGAAGCAAATGCTTGCACAATGGGAAGTGAAAACAACATGGAAAAAGGTGAAATCATTGACTTTAGGGAAGTTTGTAATTAAAATCTCTAGGTTGCCCTGCAGTAAGTAACAGAGTGACGGAACCACATGGATGGTAGGCACGGCTGTGTTAGATGTGAAAAACGAGCTGGGTAGGGGAAACTGAAACACACTCATTTCTTGAAACCGTTATGTGGCATGTGTGAAACACGAGGTGCCTGTGCCCGCCTGGCAGGAGCTGGCCCGCCAGGGCTTATCGATGGGAGCAGCCACGGCGCCCCGAGACCCTGGGCCAAGTGCTATTTTGGCTTGGCCAAAACAAATGGCAGTTTCCTCTCTCTTTGCAAGTTTTAAAACATAGGTTGTCATGTGAAGGAAATTGTGCACGACGATGATGAATGGTTGTGAAATACCATTTGCCAGAAATATTTCTGGATTCTGCAATTTAGTTGCAAATTACAGAACTCCAAATGCAGCCTTACGGAGAGGATAAAGCCAACCTTCCCTGGCTGTGCTGGCCGTCGTGGCCCTCTTTTCCCTTTTCCTTCACCCACCTCGCTCCACCCAGCCATTTTTAGCTCTGGGGCAGTTTCAAAAGACAACATTCACCCTCCGACAGCCGCAGCCGGGTCCTCGACTGGGATAAACTGCGGGAGCTCGGCTGCAGGCAGAGGAGCTCTGACAGCTCACATCTGTTGGCGGTCTGGCCCCACACCCCTTCTGAGCTATTTCAAGATGAGCAAAACGGAGTCGTTGGAAATTGCGGGTTAGTTCAGCAGTCTTGGCTATCGTGCTGGATGGCGCTGAAGTAGGCATAGCAACAGGAAAGGAATGTTCCCTGTAAAAAGATAACCGTGCTTTGCCGAGGACGTGGAACAGTGAAGTTTGTTAAAGCAATCAGTATGTGTCATAATGTTTATTTAACTGAGAGCAGGGACGATGGAAAAGCATTGCAGCTGTGGAGAAGCCCAAGAGTGCTGAGGAGAGGGATGGAAAGCATAGATTTAGTAGCTGTCTTCCCTTGAAAAAGAAAACAAGCTGTGCTATCAAGTAATCGATGGGGCAGACAGCGGGAGAGTACACAAGGTAGCTGCTGACTGCTAGCTCTTCTGAAGGGATGAGGTTAGAGTTTTATTATCTGAAGTTCACTTTCAGGTTAACAGCTTTGAGGATGTGGTTGCAACTCTAAAGGGAACAAAATTTAATTCTTTTCTAAACACAAGCTATTTCTGTTTGAAGGCAGATAACCTTTTTGGCTGTGTTATTTGCCAGTGGTAGATAGAAAGATTGGCGCAGTAGAGTGATGCTTGAATTCCTCCAGCAAATAAAAGGGGAGAGCTTGACACCACAGAGCCAATGTGGGGCCAAATTGTGCTTCGGCCCATTTCCTGGGGAGCCCTTGCAAAGAGCAGCTCTGGTGTGACTCCTTCTGCAGGAGGCCAAAGGAAGGCAGAAACAGGATGCTTGATACTTCGTGTAGCAACAGATGAAATCAAATACTCATCCCCATGCTCTGGCAGTGGGATCTGTTAGGCTGTAGAGTGGTGCCAAGGGATGTGGGAAACTTGCTGGGCTTGCTGCAAGAAATAGACTTTGTCCACCAAAAAAAAAAAAAAAGTTGAAAAATTTTGCTTCTTTTTTTTTAACAGAAATTAAAACTGCTTTTGGTCAAAACTGGAAATGCTGTGACTTTGGGGGTTTTGGTTTTCTTACAAAAAGTCAAATCTGTTTTGGGAAATGCGATTTTATTTATTTGGGAAATGCAATCGTATTTTAATTGAAGGCAATGTTTTCTATCAATAAGGGGAAAATATTGTCTCAGTTATTCTGGTGCCCTCTAACACTTAGTCAGCCAAAGTACCTGCAATACACCGAGCAGCAAACAACGCTGCGTTGGCTGCCCAGGAGCGAGCCATCCTCTGCCCTTCCAGCTCTCCACGTCGGTGTGTGAATGAAGCCTTGCAGAGCCCTCCCCCTCTCAGAGGCAGGACGGCGGCTGCCTCCAAAACTGCTCTCTTCTTTTCTGAAAATGCACAGCCCCTGTGAGACCTACCGCTTAGCTCTGCCTTCACCGGGGAGCTGGCACATATGTGTTTCCTCCAGGGATCTGCTGGAGCAGCTCTGTAACGCACACTGCTTTTCTCCTGCTCCTCTCTCTGCCGACTCAACCTCTATCTCTGTAACAAACTCCAGGCTTCCCAGTCGCCCTGCAGAAAAAAACCCATAAAGCCTATTTCAGAGACCAAATTGCCCATAATTTACATGCCTCTCCTCACTTTGAAACACAAGACGGCTGATGATAACATCGCGAGTGACAGAAGTGGTATCTGTTGCTAATTACAAGCTGACATTATGGTCAAGCAGAGCCATGGGGCCCATAAAAAGCTTATTCAAAGTTGCTTTTCTCCCACTTCAAACACAGGCTGGACACAATGCCAGGCATTTTCCACCTTCAGAAGGAGTGCTCCCTCCGAACTGGCCTGGCGGCTCCTTCTTCAAGAGAAAAATTGCTCAAAGAAGCAGCCGAGGTTACAACAGCCTGGTCTTCACATGGACCAAGCTGACCCTTTAATGACGAAATGAGTTAATCTTTCATAGAGAAAAACAATAGCTATTTTGACTTCTGAAACACCTTCCCCCTCCCAGGCTGTTTCAAGCTGTCCCACAGGCTCGCCGTGCCTGCCGCGCACCTGGGAAGGGTCGCCACTGCCAGGTGGTCAACAGCGGCGCAGGGAGCGCAGAGGGGAGCCCGAGGTTGCTCCGTGTCAGGGGGGCGCGGCTGTGGGTGCCTCAGCCTCCTTACCCCAGCCACCAACCTGCCTTCTTCCCTGGGGGGAGGACTCAGAAGTGCTGATGTCTCGGGGTTTTTTTGCTGTAACTGCCAGACACATTGTTCCTAGCACTGTGCTCCAGAAAATCTGGTTTTTTTCCCACCCCTCTGTGTTTTTCAAGCACTACTCTCCCCTGCATGGTTCTTGCTGATGCTTGTCCCGTGGCTGCTCACAGGACTCCTGTTTTTCTGTTTCTGAGGCTTTCATGAACGCTGGCCTTAAAGAAAGTGCTCCTGACAAGAAGTCATTGCTTCACTTTTGGCTGTGCACAAAACGCTGCCCCGCACCACATCTCCAGAAAAGCCAATTCTGCGATCCCGTGGCTGAGTGGCATCTCCCTGCACGTGCCCTACCTCTGCTCGGTGCAAAGAGCAGCACCGGTTCCTTGACAGCATATTTCAAACATTAATTACGCTGATGCAACTCCATGCAGGGATGTTATTGCTGGTTTAAACCTGCCTCGTCTCACATTGGATTGCAACGCAGGGTGTGTGAGTGCGGCTGAATTACACACAGAGTTAAGAGAGATTCTGGTGGCTGGTCCTTCTGTGGCTGTTACAAACATCAGCCTACAAGTCCCTTTCTCTAAGTATTTGCTTCTTGCAGTAATTGTCCTGGTATGGGCATGTCAGGACTTTATCTGACCGGGAGCAATTGTTCGGATGGAGTTACAGCTGGTAGTTCATATCAATACCTAAATAATGCCTGTAACCCAAGTGGTCATTACTTCACCTTTCTAACTCTGAAACACAGTGCTTCTCATGTAAACTTAATTTGCTGGGGGAGATGCGGCACCAAGCAGTGAAAGGTGGGAGGCAAAGGGCAGTCCTTTGGGCTAGGAATACATGGCTATTCCCCTGACCTGCACAAACAGGGCACCGGCTGGCCGAAGAGCGCGGACAAGGCAGCTGCACTGCTTTAAGCAAACAGCTTTATTCAGCTGAGGGTGCAAACCGGAGCTTGGGTCTGCTGGGGCTCACGAGCGGCATTAGCAGGGCTGCAGAGCTGGTTCCTCCCATCCTGTGGCTGTGGCGGGGCTGCAGAAGCCACACGGGCAGTTTGCTCTTTCTGCAGCCCTGACAGCCCACGAGGGAGTGGGAGCAAGTCAGGACAGGTCTTGGGGTCACCCTAACCTGGAGGCAGCCTCTGGGGCGTGCAGTCTGGAAAGGGTGCACAGGCCTTTCTAACACTGCTTGCCTGTGGTTTGATGGAAGCAGGGGTGTGGAAACACATCCTTTGCCTTCCCCATGTGCAAGGAGGCCCCTGTCATCCCTGGCCCCAGAGCAGATCCTCGTTGCTGGCTTTCACTTTGCTCCCGAAATGGGGAGATCTTCCCTTGCAGGTGGGAGGTAGCGTTGCAGGGGCCGGGGAGCTGTACAGCGGGGCAGCTGCTCCCCCAGTGCAAAGCCCAAAGTGACGAAAACAGGTCGGTCTCTTTTCCCAAGTAACAAGTGATAGGATGAGAGGAAGTACCAGGGGAGGTTTCAGTTGGATATTAGGAAAGATTTCTTCACCGAAAGGGTTGTCCAGCACTGGCACAGGCTGCCCAGGGAAGTGGCTGAGTTACCATCCCTGGAGGTATTTAAAAGGCGTGTAGATGTGGCACTCAGGGACATGGTTTAATGGTGCACTTGCCCATGTTAGGTTTATGGTTGGACCTGATCTTAAGGGTCTATGAATCTGTGATTCTGATTCCTATGCCCTGGGGGACCCCTAGCAAATCCCATTAAAATCGGTGATTAAACTCCCATCAAATCTCCCCACTGTGCTTTCCAGGCTTCGCCACAGCCCAAACTGAATTCCTTCTTTCATCCTAAGGACAAATGCATGATTGTCCTACCGAGCTTGGTGGCACTCGTGCCTTTGTTATAACCTTCAATTTTTTCCGGCAGCCTTTGGCCTGGGCTGGACACTGCTGTGTGGGGAGCAAAATTCATCCAGACCACATTTTCAGAGTAACATTATGTGGTGCTCCATGGAGCTCCCTTCGGGGCCTTGCTCCGTTGCCTCCTGTGTAAAAAGTGCAATGGAAAGAGGGACAAAAAAAATAAGGCTTAGGAGACCCAGCAGTCAATGAGCAAATGGACCCTGCACTGTGAACCTGGCTCCTGTAACAGCTAAAGGAGAGTGTTCCCCACCAAAATGTGCAAATGCCCCAGCTACACAGTGGGGAGCAGGGCCAACACAGAGAGCTCTCTGCACCCTGCTCGGTGGAGGGTAACTAAAACTCCTTGTAGAAAGGTTGCTAGCCTGAATTTAAAAACATCTGTTCTGTTTCTTAGATTCTTGAAAAACAAACCCCTTGGAACAGATCGCAATGCTGCCCCCAGCCCCCAAGCTGGCCTGGTGGCATCCCCGCAAAGGAGGCATCCCCCAGCACCTCTGCATGGTGTCTCAGTGGTTTGAGCTCTGCCAGTGAGTGGCATTTTGTAAAGCTTCTGCTGCTCCAGCACCCTGTAAGGCGCGTGCAGACCTCCGGCACCTCCTCAGAGGTGTGCCGATGATTGCGTCAGGGGTTTGGATGCCGAAGCCATAAAGCCTGGCAGAGCCTTTGCTGTTAAATATAAGGGTGGGAAAGTGATCTTGTTTTCTAGTGGTGAAAGGAGAGGAGGCTCCTCAGTGCAAACGTCCAGAGGTGCCAGTCTGCAATCCTCCTGGCAAATAGGGGTTGCCCATCACAGCAGAGAGGGGCATGGCAGGGCGGGCTCCCTGCAAGAGCCGAACTCTCTTGGGGGCTTTTTCTAGTTGCAGGGGAGGTCACTTGACAAGCACCAAGAAGATCTGTTGTGGGGTTTGCTTGGTTTATGCAATTCATAATTAATGGCTCATGGGCAGCTGCGCTGTGCGGATAAACCTTGCCCTTCCAGAGGACGGACGGAGCTCGCTGCGCTGGGTTTGGTTGGCACAAATCTCATTGAAGTCAAACATGAAAATTGATGACTCGGGCAAACCACCCTGGGAGCTTTTGCCAGAACAGTAATGTCAGTCGGGGCGTAGAGCCTTGGGTTTCTTTGGTGGCATTTCCACATAGGCTAAGAGCTCTGACAGGGAGCCGCGTTGCAGATGCTGAAGCCTTTGCTTTTCCTTGGGACCCATCTCATCACACCCCTCCAGCAGGATTTCTGTCCCTTGGCTCCTCCTGCTCCTCGCTGCCAGCAGTTAACTCCCGCGGCAAGGAGGCTGGCTGGTGCTGCAGTGCCCTGCGTAAGCAGGAGCAGCTAAGGGGCAAGCACAAGCACCCCTTTGCTTTGGGAGAGGAAATTGGAGCTCTCCAATTTGCAGAGTGGTTGCACAGAGCAGGTGTGTGTGTTTGTGCCTTAAGTCATTGCAGCTGTTGAGTCAGTGCAAATGAATGAGAGCTGAAATGCTCTGGCTAAACCATCACAGAAAGCTTTGCCAGAAGAGTTTATTTAGTTTGCTGAGCTGGTATAAACTGTAGGTAGGAGTAAGCAACCTCTTTCTGGAGAAAATTTCAGCCTAAGCTTATCACAGTGGTCCTGCTATGTTATTGTTGCTCTCTAGTCACCTGTGATGTGCTGAGAAGGTGCTGCTGATTGCGAGTGCTGCTGCCCTGGGCTGTGCTGCTATTTGTGTGCAGGAGGTGTGGGATCTGGGAACGAGGTGGGAGTTCGCTCTTCTCCTTCAGGTCTATTAAATGAAGGGCCACCCTGTCGACAACGTCATCCTTGCTTGCTGGCTGTGAAGAGGTACGGCTGCTAAGGGCCTGGGAGCTGTGTGTCTGGGGTGGGGTTTGTTGGGGACCTGGCAGGGCCATGTGGTGGGGGGGGTTTGGAGGATGGGCAGCTTGGGGTAAGAGAAGCTTACACAACTTTCAGGGGAGAAGCAGTATAGCGGTAGTTTAACAGGGGTGATCAGGTTAACTTGGCTTGAGAGCAGCTAGGCCTGGGGCAGGAGCCCTGGGGCTGCCTTCTTAGAGGATGCTGGTTTTTAAAGATGCTGTTTAATCCATGTGAGAGCTGCCTGTGTGGGGAGTTGGAGTGATGCTGGGGGTGAAACTGGCACCTTGAATAGCTTTTTTTTTGTGTGGGCTTGTTTCCCCAGAAGCTGTGGAATAAAAAGGAAAATCCAAGCAGATAAGGACAACATAGCTGAGATGAGGGCTTTGTTTTGTTTTGTATGTTTTGTTTATTTGCTGCTTTAACTTGTGACTTGTCAAGTATTGAATAACCTGAGGGTTTCCTACAATATGGCCAGCGTGAGGCTGCTTTTGCTGTTCTGCCTTTCCTCACCTCAGAGCCCTGCTGTGGGTAATGGTAAGAGGCAGGATCAGCAAATAAAGGTCCATGGTCATCTCTTACCTGGCTTAGGGCTGGAAGGGAGAGGGTGGGTCAGGGCAGTCAGCTCTACGAGGCAGCAGCCTCCCTTTGCTGGCTCTGTGGAAGTGCTCGTCTATGTGTGCTACAGACCACCAAACCCCTGTGGGGTACAAAGCTAGCTTGGTGACTGACAGCTGTACCTCTGAGAGAGCAGGAGAGATGAGCGTTTGCTCCCTCCTACATGATGATAGGGGATATATGATGCAGCTCTCCTGGGTGATCTCTGGAAGCAATTTTTTTTTTTTTTTCTGCCTCTAAAGCATTTTTAGCAAGTACCAAACTTGTATTCCTTTGTTTCCTTTTGGGAAACCAGTGGTGACCTAAGGCACCTGCAGTACAGACCTTGTGTGCCCAAAGAAGGGCAACGAAGCTGGTGAAGAGTCTAGAGAACAGGTCTTATGAGGAGAGGTTGAGGGAACTGGTGGGGCTGTGTAGTCTGGAGAAAAGGAAGCTCAGGGGAGACCTCATTGCTCTCTACAACTACGTGGAAGGAGGCTGTAGCAAGGTGGGTGTTGGTCTCTTCTCCCAGGTAACAAGTGATAGGACAAGAGGAAATGGCCTCAAGTTGTGCCAGGGGAGGTTTAGGTTTGATATTAAGAAAGATTTCTTCACCGAAAGGATTATCCAGCACTGGCACAGGCTGCCCAGGGAAGTGGCTGAGTTGCCATCCCTGGAGGTATTTAAAGACATGTAGACGTGGCACTTGGACGCATGGTCTAGTGGTGGACTTGATGATCTTAAAGGTCTCTTCCAACCTAAATGATTCTATGGTTCTAAAGGGGAAGACTGGTGCTGTTTGCTGTCCTGGACTTTGGGAGGTCCCTCCACAAATCACCCAACTGTATGCAGAAAAACTGGGGGATGTCTTGGGTTGACCTGGGCTTGCCAGCGTGTGATCAGTGTTCAGCCCCAAAGTGGAAGTGGTCTGGGTGGGACTGGTGAATGCTCAGGAAAAATTGCAGGCAGAGCGTTGTACTTGGCTGGAGCACTGGCTGCTCCCTGTGGCTGCAGGGATGGTCATCTCATGGGGTGGGCATGAGCTCCCAGGTCCCTTAGCTTGCTTGGCTCTGCAGTAGGATTCCTGGGGATGCTCTGGTGCATGTCTTTGCATGTTATTCCCTCTCTATGACCACAAAAGCAGTTCTCAGACAGCCCTTACCCCTATGGCAATGAATACATACATGTGTGTGTACATGCTCTGCCCTGGCAGAGCGGTGGAAACCGAGTGCTGGCTGCACAGCCTTGTGATGGGTGACTGCTTTGCTAGGAAAAGGGTGGTTCAGGGTTGAGTTAATTCTGCAACAGTGCAGAGATGCAAAGCCCTTGGCAATGTGAGAGGTGTCAAACTGTAAAAACCCGTGACTACCTGACTGAGGGCTTGCAGGAAGAGCTGCTTTTCTGCCCATGTGGGCTTGCTTACTACAGCAGACGCCTGCTGCAGCCAGCTCAGGCAACTGAGAGTTGAGAAAAGCTCTTATCAGCTCTGCTTTTGACTTGGTGGCTGAGCCTGAGAGGAGGGCTGGGCCTTGGTTAGCCTGTTGGTCTAATGGGGGAGATGCCACACAGCCAAAAGGCTTTGTCAGCCCCTTCCTTGCAGCCTGCAAAGCCTCTTGCTCAGGATGCTTTGAAGAATGCAGTGCATTATACAAACTGTGGAGTGGGGCTGCCGCGGTGTGGGATGGGCCCCTTCCAGCCTAGGTGATTTGAGTGGCTCTGCTTTTTGTCCTGAAATGTACCTCTGTGGTTTGTCCCTGCTCTAACCCCATCCAGCTTGCTGGGCTGAGGGTTTTGCTCTGTGAGCATCTCTGGTGGATGTTTGAGAAAGCTGAAATGTCAGATTGACCTTTGGAGATTTTTTCTTTTCTTGAGGAAGAAGGTTTCTATACAATTCATGTCATGAATCAATCCAGAGAGATGCATTTTTCTGCACCAGTTAAATAAAAGATCATTAAACTTAACAAATGTTTCCCAGCCTGCCTGCACTTTCACGCAGTCTTCAGCTATAAATATGATCTGTGCTTATAGCAACATAAACAATGTGCTACTCAAAAGCAGGAGAGACTATATACCTTTTCTTTTTGTTTTTAAGCAGCCCAAGAAATATATACACATTGCTAATATGTTTACTTAAAGCAGGAAGCAGACGAATAGTTTAAGATAATGTTTCAGCCTATTGTGAGTTATAAGCTCTGCAAAGATTGTTTTCTTCATGTACTAATTTTTCAAACACGGAGAGAAGGAATTGACAAGAATTTTTCAGCTTTTTAATTGTAGGAATGATTTTCAGGAGTTTCCACTGCCTTGCCCTCTCAAAGTGACATTTGAGACCACCGATAAGGGGGAAAGGAGATGCAGTCATCCTAATTCTTTTCATATGTTATGGAGCCTAATTCTTCTTGCTCTCACCACCATGTCCAGCTGACTGGCTGGCTGCTGATTTCCCCTGCTTGTGGGGAGATCTGAGGGGTGATATGAGTCTGAAGGCCTGGAGAAGGAGGGGATCCGTTTAAAGGAAGAAGATGCTTAATTTGTAGGCATAGTTTATTCTGGATTTGGTCACACCTTATGCTTATGCTGGGCTTTCTTACCGCCCCCCCCCCCCCCCCCCCCCCCCCCCCAGCTAAAACATCTTTTGGCTGACTTCACCAGTGAAATGGGACATCAGAGCGAATTTTAAATGGTATGATACTTGGAGGCTGGCAGCTGAAGAAGCCTTGTCTCTGGCAGGGTGAGGAGTGGTCTGCAGGCACAGCCTGGGGACACCAGCAGAAACTGTAGACTGTGAGAAGGGCTGGATGAAGCTTCTCCATCTGTGAAAACCACACTAGAAAAGGTCGCTTGCCTGATCTGCTCAAGCCTGCCTACGAGGGAGAGGGTGACTCGGGAGTTGCCCCATATGTGTCTGTCCCTGGCCAGAGGGATCGGTCTTCACCGCCACATCCTTCCCATGGCCCTGCAGCGAGGTCTAGGGCAACCCTCTTCCCATCCATCTTGCAATACTCTTGTACTAGGTGTTTCCCGGGGGGGAAAAACCCCCAGGTTTCTGAGGAACCTGCTGCACTCCAGCCCTGGGCCCTACCCCAGCCTGCAGCAAGGGCCAAGATGAGGACTTCATGCCAAAAACTGCAAAATGCAAACCAGCCAAGAGGCGCCAAATTCTGCCCTCGGCCATGCTTGAGCACCTGCAGTGAATTTTGTTTCCAGTCGTTCAGGACAATTATTTAGCCTTTTGTGCAGCAGGAGCACTGCCCTGGTGGGTGGGGGAACCCCCCAAGCTTGCTGGGAGCAAGGGGAAGAAAGGCAAACTGTTTAACTTGCTAGATGCTTAGATGGGCTACAAATAGCTTGGCTGGTGCGTATTCATCCCTCTCATCACCCGGGTGCATGTCTCGCCCGGCGCCATGGGAACCCGGAGGGACCACCGTCTGCACCCATGGCAACGGCTCCTCGGGAGTCATTCCTCCTCAGCCCCTGATGCCGAGCAGGGCTGTTGCAGCGGCTGGAGACCACAGTGAAGGTAAAGAGGAGAAGCTTGGGACTGCTGGTGTCAGGAGTAAATTAAAGCTGGGTGAAGAATGAGGATCTGATGGTGGTTTCCCCAGCCTGGGATCCCATCCCAAGTCAATAGGGACACTCAAAGCCTGAGGAGCAGCTTTGTGGGGTATCCTAAATCTGATGGACAGCTCTCTGATAGGCAGATAAAAGGCAAGGATGTATAAGGAAATAATTGTGATGGGGCTGGAGTCTAATTAAAATGGGGGTTGTTGGTTAAAAGTGAAAAGAAATACACAGCCTGAGAAAAGGCAACTGGGAGCAAACAGGCAGGGCTAACTCTGACCCTTCCTGTTGGGAGGGGATAGGGAGCTGGTGGCCAGCTCTGTCCTCTGCCAGGGCCTGGGGGTCCTGGAGGCTGATGGGCAGGACTGAATGTGACCTACAGCTCACTCCTTTAGAGCGGGTTCTTCCTTGGGATCCTCCTTCAGCAGCAGGTGAAGGTGCCTGCTCAGACCCACCTCTGGTAAGCAGGGAAATGTGGTGCTTTGGGCAAGTTCTTCAGTGCCCAGCAAGGTCTGTGGGATACAAATGCCATGACTGCAGTCAATGGGATTAGAGCTGATGCCCCAAATGGCAGCAGAGCTTGCTTGCCCAGCTCCGTAGATGGTCCTTTTAGTTCCTTCTCTTGCAGCTTCCTTAGGACACGTTGGCTCCTCAGTGCAGGGACATCCTAAGTGCCCTTGCAAGGGCTGACCCCAGCCTGAGACACTTCATGAAATCCCTGGGCCTCTGCTCCCATCCAAATTTAGCAAACCGCTTTATCTGGGTCCCTGGCACACGGCCACTCTGGGCGTAAAGTCATACGATGTCACTCTTCCACCCCTTGATGTGGTGTAAACACAGCAGTGGGTGCAGTGACCCCGGCGCAGCTGCAGCAAGGCGCAGCAGGGTTTGCACAGAGCTCCCATGTACCATCCCCCAGCGAGCAGGACCCGCCGGCAGTGATGGTGGAGCTGCGAGGGATGGGGGGGACACAACGTCCTGCCCCTCGGCTCCCACGAGCAGCGCCGAGCCCTTCACGGGGTCAGCGCCGAAGGGAGCCGAGTAACTGACACTGGGTGCAGCCACTGCACGACAGCTCTCATTAGGGCTGTTTGTTTTTTGCAGTGAACTGTGTGTCACACTGAAAACTGATACTGCAGAGAGAGAACAGTGTCCTTTTTTCCCCCACCTCCCTCATGGAAATGAAGGGGCAGCATATATTTACTTGTACAGAGATACGGGTGACTTGGTGAAATAATAAGGGAGTTGTTAAAGAAGCAAAAACTCCCAAGAAGGAGAGTAAGCAGAGGTTTTATTCTTTTTATCACATTCTGCTTTCACTAAGCACAAATATAAGCCCGGCAGTAAGGGTCGTGTCCCCGCGGTGCCCAAAGGGGCTTGTGGCTGAGGGGAGGTGGCTCAGGCGGTGCTGGGCTGAGCCTGGCTGCGCTGGCGTGTGGACAAGTCACCTCAATCATTCGGTCATTAACTGACAGTCTTGTAATCCCTTGAAATTGCCAGAGAAAGAGAGACTTGGAGACACGGTTTGGATAAGTACCTAAATTTCCTGATCCTTGCAGGAATGTTAGAGCTGGCAAAAGAGAAGTTTTGCAAGAAACAGGCCATCTCTGGAGGTTTCTGATGCCTCACACTGCTCTGACCGACGCTAGCAAAGGGCAGGGGTTGTGACACTGGAAAGAGCCGACAGCTCTGTTTGCACTTCCTTCGTCACTTGTAAATGCACTTGGTTGGAGCTCTCTGTGCAGTCTTCCTATATGCAAGCCAAGGGTGCCAGGGCAAACTTAAAAACAAGACAAAATTAAACAGTGACCTACAGCAGGCTGAAATGATTTTGTTGACCTGCGCTTTTCTTAAAGGATAGGTGTGTCCAGGACACTGCTGTAGTTAGGCAGGGCAGTGTGTATGTCCATAAATAGATATATGTCTTTTTTTGCACTCACTTTATTCTAGTGCCTGTCTTGTGCCTAGGTCCATTGGGTTAAGTGCACTTTGTCTGCAGTCAATGACAAAGCTCGAACAGAGCTCTAAGCATTTTGCCCTCTGCTCTTGTTTTGTTTAGCCTAATTCACTCTAAAAAGGCTATTTTGGTTGAATTTCCACCTGTGTGCCCTACCTACCCTCTCCCCTGCTGTTTCTGTCTGCCTTTGCTCAGAGGTGCCGCCAGCACTATCTCGGAAAGGAGCTGGAGTCAAAGCTCTGATAAATTAGCGTGTTTGTTCAGTGTAAAGCATCGCACCGTTCCCAGCTGTATTGTTGTTCTTGGCTTGAAAGTTTCTTGTTGTTTTCTAATTTTAATCCAAGCCCTGGTTCCCGGACTACTGCAGTGGTCTGCCCGTGCGCTGCCCCAGTGCGTGCCAGCCAGCCGAGGACCTTGGCCCTGGCTGGAGGTCTGCGAAGTGGATGGTTGGTGTTTAATCTCCTTATTGCAGCTCTTTGATTGGAGTGATGAGGGCACATGTGCGCAGTGAGATAGCCGAGCTAGAGTGGCAAGGGACCGGCGGGCAAGATTTCGTTGTATGATCTTGGCTCTGTAGCGGGCCTTCCGCATGGGTGTGCTGCTCTTCAGTGCCTGAGATGTGAGGCAAGATGAGGGTGAGAACCCTGGTCTGTTGTGTCAGAATCATGCAACGGTGAAGGGGTTATTTCTCAGCAGTGCTAGAAGCAGTGTAAAACTGTCTTTCTCATTTTCCATTGATTTTTTTTTTTTTAAAATTATTTTTATCCCAAAGTTTTTAATTTTCTGTGTGGGTACAAGTGCACAGAGAGCACACTTAAAATCAGACTCTGCAGCTCTCAAAACAAGCCATAAATCCACACTTTGATGTGGAATCAATAATTTAGTCATGTCGGCTGGATTTTAAATATGTTTTGAAGCCCAATAAAGGAATGAATTAAAGGAAAAATGTGCCGGCCTCGGCAGGCAGCACCTGCCGGCCCATGGGCTGTGTAGAACAGCGTTAGGCACAGCAAAGCTCTGCATATGGAGGAGCTCGAGTAAGGAAAACTTTGGGTTCTCACATCTGGTATCTGAATATAATGTCCTTGGTATGATTATCCTACTGGCCTTTACAGATGCAGGAATGAGATCCCAAATGAGAGAAACATCGGGGGGGGGGGAAACCTACTTGGCTTAGGATAGGTTAGGGAAAACTTGGTAATAAGAAAGGACTGTGCTGTTGCAGTGGCTGATTCAGCCTGGTATCCAGCCTGGAGGGGGATTAAAGGGTGATTCTGGCACCTGGTTGTTAAAACACTGGATTTTCAGTGGAAACGGTTACTACTGACTGTCCCATTCACAGTTTATTTTACTTGTTCATTAGTTCCAGGTGAACTCAGGTTTTTCCATAGTAGCTGGCCAGAATGGGTTTTCTGAAGGCTGGTCTGGATGATTTGGTGTGAAGGAAACTGGATTTTGCCCAAATGAAAGCAAACAGTGTTATATATTGATGGAGCAAACTGCAAAAATTACATGTATAAGCAGTCACAGCTGGGTTCATTAAGCCATGTCTACTTGGATAAACACCCCAAATTATTGGTGTTTCAGAGGTGCTCAAATACGAAGTTTATGTTGGATGCAGAGCAATGTTGTCTCTGGAAAATAAATTTAGCTTACACTGTGGAATAGAGTAATCAGGGGGTGCTGGTCAGGCATGAGTTTTAATATCTTTTTAATATTTTAATATTTTTTTAAATTTTTCTTTAAGGGCTCATTGTTTCTGTTCTTAAAAGGTGCTTGTCCTGTGGTAACTACAGCAAAGCCCCGCAGTGAACCCGCACCTGCTGACACCTATTTATCCTGGGTGATCTGCGTGTCAAAAGCAAACATAGGCTTTTCCTACAGGTTCTCTAGGTTAAGTCTGGATTTATGCCAGAAAGATGCATTTAATCCTTTAAGTTCATGGGGGTTTCTAGTCAAGGCTGTGATGAATCTAGGTATGTAGAAATAATTTTTACATGCTGTGGTGTCATCCCTGATTAAAACCAATAAAACTACAACAAAGCTACACCTGATTTGATTTGAAAACAGATATTTTAAGTTTTGATGCTAAATGGTACAGGGATGGGGTGAAAGTTATACAGGAGCTTACATAAATCGCCATTTCGCATCCGTGGGCTTCTGCAATCGCAGCTAGCGAGCAATCCCTGCTCCTACAACTACGCTGATGTCACTGGTGTTGCATATACAGGAACATAAGCCATATTCATGCTGAATTCCACCCGAGGACACAGCGAGAGCAGTGCCTGCCAGCCAGGAGGATGAGGTCATTGCAGAAATTCTTTACGTTCTGTCTTCAGCATAGGGTGCCTGAGCAATGAGGGTGAAACTACAACAATAACCAACAAGTGGGACACTCTGAATGGCACTGGGGCTGTTTTTTCTCCCCCTGGCCCCTTCCCCAGCAGAATATGGTTAGAATAAACTGTTAAATTAGGTTCTGCCTTGATGGAGGCTACATAAGCCTTACACGCACTGCTAATGAACAACAGAGCTGTCTGTATAGGGGGTTTGCAAAGGCTCTGGCCTCGGCCCATCGGTACTCCCAGTGGTATCCATGCTGTAGGCCATGTGATGGGGAGGCTTGTGAGCTGCTCTGAAGCTCTGCCATCCATGCTGTGCCTTATTAACCATAAATAAAAGTAATTCTGTAAGTACTGAAACTGCTAGAGCTCAGCTTACTGTTGATTGGTGTCTGGTGGCTTGTTCAAGTTTTATTAATTGTATTAAAACTGCAGCATGAGCTCTGTCCTCCTTCGACGCTAGAAAATCCAGACTAGTGAGAAATGTTGCCTGAGTAGGTTCCTCAATCCTGATCGAAGCTATTTTTCCTCTCCATGGGGGGGAGGGGGGCACCCCTAACCTCTTCCCCTGTCCCAAGAGACTTTTCTGGTGTGCAAAGGATTGATTTTTGTGCTACTGCCTTTCTTTCACGGGGAACGTTAATCGAGCTCTTTTCCTTCTACTCACTTTCTTTCGCCAAACTTGAAGTAAGTTAATATCTCTGATCTCTAGTCCATGTCAAAAGTGGGTAACAGGCTCAAATGGAACGTGCGTACAGCGTGACTCCATAAACCTTGTTTCATTTGGAAAGTAGGATAAAAGACCTTAGTCATGAATTTGAATCATTGTGATTAATGAGCAAAGTCAAAGAGCCTTCACTTTTTTCATGGTTGTTCTGTGGGCAAAGGCTCTCTATATCTGACAATTTTATTTGCTGCTGTTTATTCTCTTATTTCTAATACGGGATGATTCGTATTTTTTTTCCCTAGATATCAGGACGAAAAGCGACTTTAAATCATCTAGGCTGTGACCTCCTGTACAGCACAGGCAAGAGAATTTCAACCCTTACTGAACTCAAAAACTTGCATTTGACGAAAGTGTGTCTTCCAAAAACCCATCCAATCTTGATTTAAAGGCAATAGATGGTAGCTGCCTTGGGAATTGCTAGAAAAATAAGGCTTCTGCAGCTGCCTTGGTGTTTAATGTTATTCTCAGGGGAGCGGGGGCGGGCGGGAGGCAACAACTCCAGTTTGTTTTAATTCTTGGCAGCTCTAGTTTATGACCTCGTGCCATTGGTATTATCCTCCAGCGTTTAGCAGCGTTTTCCTGACCAGCCCTTGCTCTGGGTGTTTGTTATTCTGGGCACTTGCTTGTTTTGAGAGATCCCTGGTAGGTAAAAGTGTGCTGGGTCTGGGTGGGTTCAGTGCAGGTCTCGCTCTTCTTCTTTTAGTCACAAATTGGCACTGCAAGAGCTGCCTAAGCACCTTCATGCTAGGACGCTTGCACCTCCAGAGGGTCCATGGCTTCCCTTTTTCTCCAGGAGAATTTAAGGTGCTGCCTTGCTCCCTGTTCTTGCAGGACACTTATCTACTTGGATCTGAGCTGAGGCCATGACATCTTTCAGGGAGGCTCCCCAAATAACTGCCAGATGGCAATCACATTCGGTTCCTCCAACCAGGCTAGTTTTGAACCACAGACAACAGGGTAATAACTGTGTATTCCTATTCTTTAAACCAGCTAAATCCCGAGCTGGGCTTTCTTCCTTCCTTCTCCAAATGTTTGAATAAGTGGAGCCAAGTTTTCTGTTTTTATGAAATAATATTGCCTTGATTCATGTAGATGTTAAATAAACATGTAAAATAAACGGACTGTGAAGCAGGACTGAATACAAAGCTGAATTCCCATGGTCCTTGGCTTCGAGGAGCTGGTCTTCTGACCTCCATGGAAAGGCAGGATGCCTTTGGTTCTCCACACCTTTCAGATGGACAGGCTGCTGTCATTTTCCCACTTCTGTGATTTTATAGGGAAGGGATTCAGGACAAGCAACATCAGGAAAGACTTCCAGTGACTGGTTAGATTCCGAAACAAAAAGGTCCCATGTCATTCATGTTTTCAGACCTCCAGGCCTCAACATCCTGGTGGTAGAATGCCTTTCTTAACATCCATTCTCAGTCTCCCTTGCTGCAGCCTTTGCTGCTTGTCCCTTCTGGAATAAGTCCTTGGTCTCTTCTCACAGCTCTCTTACGCCTGAGCACTGTTACGTTTCCCCTTGATCTCCCAAAAGCCAGGGAACCTAGGGAGCAGTCACTCAAAAAGTGCAGCTGTTAAAGTTTGGAACCCTCCCCTTGCCTCTACCCCAGACCTGCCATGGTGGCCCTTGGCAAGTTCTTCCATCTTGGCTTGGCTCTTTCATATTTTTTTTTTTTCTGCTCATCAGCCCTCATGGTCTCCAGGATTCCCTCTCTGTGTGCTGGACTCTGCTTTCCAAGTGGGACACTTTGTATTTTCAATCTTTTAAAAAAAATTTTGGCACCACTCCCATCTCTCCTCCACAAAGATTAAAGAGCATGCGCTGACAGTGAAACAAAGATCCGCGTCACCTTTCTGTGCTGGCTTGTTCCTTGCTCCTTCCTGCACCTCTGCCTTCCCTCAATCGGGGTTGCATGGAGTGATCTTCTCTTCCTCCTCCTTGGAGTGAGGTTCATGTCTCCATGTGCTTCCCAAAGCCTCGGGCTGTGAGGGTGCCTTAGAAATAAATCATTCTATCACCCAATTGCTGTAGTGTTTAATTACCCCCTACTTGATGGGGATGTCTGGAAACATAAACAGAAGGGATTCCAGCAGTTCTCCCAGTGTCTAAATGTTTGAACCACATTGCGTGCTTCATGCTCTGTCCTTTGCCACCCTTCCAACATCTGCCTGGTTCTTATTTCCAGTACAGTATTTGTCCCTACTGAGTTCTCAGTTCTGATGATGTTTGGGTTTAAGTGCTTCTAACCAGGAAACATAGCTGCAAAACAGGAGGGAACTGCGCGTGCTTGCTGAGCACTAGACTTTTGAAGAAAGACTGAGCTAGTGGGCATGCTGTCCCCGCCAGGGGTATAGGAATTTCAAGCTATTGGATATTTAGCCCTTCACATACTTAGTTTTGTTAATATATTTTAGCCCTGATTAACGAGTTGCATGAAACATGAATCTCTTTACCGTCACCTGTGCTGTACATGCATCATGTTCTCTTGCAGCTGACTGTGCTCCAGGGGATGGGCAAGCATAGGCATGCTTCATTTCATGACCTCACACAAACCAATTACCCCATTTACAAGCAGCATTATGCTGTGCTGACTCAAAAGCCAGTTTTACAGCATTTTGACACCAGGAGTTAATGTTTCTTTTCTTTCCCTTTCAAGAAAGGAGCTGTCATTCATCCTTTCCCTTCTTTAAACCTGCTTGATAAATCTGTTTCGACTCTTCTGGTGTGCCTCTGCGAACTCCCCTGCGGGTTTAGGCTGGTACATAATGAGACAATTTGGTTTACCTTTCTTTCCCATCAGTTTAATAACAAAGTGTGTGTGTTTTTTCTCTTTCTTTTTAAAGTTTTTCTTACTTTAATGAAAGACTGGAGTGCAGTCATGGGGATGCAAAGGTATCACATCTCTAATCCTTATGCTGGTCCAGGAGCACCCAACTCTGAGGCACCTTTCAAAGTCCCAGGTACTGTATTTGACTCTGTTTTCCTGAGGCACTTGAAAGTTCAGAGGATTATCCAGAGTTTATCCAAACTCATGAGAAGCTCTTGGTCTGGACTGAGATCTGGAATCTTAACAAAAATAGAAGCAACTTGTATGAGGTTTCCACTGCTCCTCGATTTTGCCAGAGTGGAGGGATGAAGAGATCAGCTTCTCCTGTGGTATTATGGCTTCAGGTACATGCCAAAGCCAACAAAATGCAGAGATGTGTAAAAATGCTAAAATAAAGCATGGCAGGAAAATGTTAGCTTGATGTTTTCAAACCTCAGTAAAGGGTTGGCTTGCGTCTCTCTGGATCAGCTTTGGGCTGGTTGCTTCATCTGCTGAATTCAAGACCAAAGGCTCCAGCAGATGCTAGGAACCAAACCTTGATCATGGTGTGGCTGCCGCAAGATTTGGCAGGGCCTCTGAAGCTGTGTTGAAGACATTGTCCTGTGAGGGAGGGACAGGACATGGCTTGAACTTTGTCCAAATTGTAAGGTCAGACCCAGACTTGATGTTTGTTTTGTTTGGGTGTTTCTGCTTCCAACCTTCTGTCAGAGTGACAGAAGTGGGGCTGGGTTCCTCCTTTGAGCAAGTCAAATGGTTATGTGTTGGCTTTCTGGGGTCTTTCCACCCACTGGTTAGCCTTCGTGGCAGCGGTGAACCATTGCGCCAGGCCACACTTGCTTCGGCTGAATGGGATGGCTATCGGAGTGGCCTCAGCTGCCTGAAAGCCCCAGCTGTTTCTGCAACTGTGAGGAATGTGTGCTGATGAGAACTTATTCTAATTATCATCTTTTGGCCACGGGCTGTCATTCCAAAATTTCTGCTCACTTGCTCCATTCCCCACATGCTTGGCGTGATGGTAGCAGAGGTTGCAGGAGGAAGGTGAATAGAGAAGGGCTTTCTCTGGTGCAGTGGATCTCCTGGGATCTGCAGCTGGCCAAGGAAAACTTTGCTTCCTTTCCATGTGCTGTATTGGAGGTAGCTCCTTAACCCATTAGCCCTTCACTTTGGCTGGTAGCTGTGGAGCTGTCGTTTCCTTCCCTCCTCTGTGAGATGAGAAATTCAAGTGGAATTAAGCATGTGTGGCTGAGAGCATGCCCTTTGCTGGAGGTGGGGACTAGGCTGTTAGTTTTGCTAACTGGGAAGTTGTTTTTGACTCGGTCCAGAAATTTGATTTTTCTTTCCTGTTTTATGGTGGGAGGCGTTTAGGGTTATGTAACTGTTCTTGTTCGGTTGCTTTCTGGGTGATGGCCAACTGTTCCCAGTCTGGAATGAACCAAGGTTTCCCCAAGCAAACAGGAAGATGAAGCAGAGGAAGGATCATCACCTTGGACCTGCCACCTTCCACAGTCCACACTCTGTTTTCCACTTGCTCTCCATTTGGAGATCCCAAAAGGCTTTTCTACCTACACAAGCCCTGTCTGAGGGAAGCTCAGAAAGGGGAACTGGTGCACAAAATGGTGAAGCAGCTCCAAATGCAAGGCCAAGTGTCTAGGCAGCGGAGGAGGCAACCACACTCGATAGTGCAGAATGATATGGTGGCAAGGGGCTACTTACCTAAAGGGAGGCAGAGTTCCTACTAAAGCCAGTGCGAAACTTTAAGTATGGGACTGCTGAGTTTGGCCCCATAAATATTTGTAATGTTGGTTTTGTGATTTAATCTGTGGGTACTCTTTAAAAATAAGAACTCCCTTAAACCAAACAGGAACTCCCTCTTCTCTCTCTCTGGTCTCTTCAGCTCCGGTGAATCGCTCTCGCCTTGCCTAGGCCCTCCTCCCTGCTGCGGCATGGCACAACTCCCCCATCAGCAACACATTGTTCTCACTGACTTTTATTATTCCATGGGCTAATTTACTGTGCGCTTTGATCTCCTGTCGGACTCACTGCTCAGAAAGGAGGGAAAGGTTGAATTTTTTTTTTTCTTTTGCATCTGCCTCACTTGTGCAGAAAGGTCAGGCTGTGAAAGGAGATAAAATGCCAGGGAGAGGCTGTGAGGTTTTGGAAGTCTTTGGCAGAGAAAACATTCTAGATATGTCAAGGTGAAGTCTCAGGGAGACACTACTAAATAGCTTGTATCCAACCCCATGCTGCAGTGCCACCGATCCTTGTGAGCAGGGTGGCACGATGCTGCCAGGCGTGCTGCCAGTGCTTAGCAGAGAGGGCAAACAAGGCTTGAACAGAATCAAGGCTATACAGTATGTGGGGGGGTTGTGGGGGAATGGACCCACTGTCCCCAGGGTGAGACTCACCCTGCCCTTGGATTGAAACTTGTCCGTTGGGACTTGCTGAGCTCAGGCCAAGGGCTGCTTGTGGGGGTGCTCTGGCAGCAGCTCTTGCTTTGCTATGGCAGGTCCTTTTGAGCCCTGCTCTTACTGCATGTCTTGTTTTTTCTCCTACCCCCATACCTGTTCATGCTTTTTGCTTCCTGAAGGTGTCACCTCACCCGTCTCCCATGCACAGTGGCACTGCTGGTGGCATACCTGCCACTGCTGCCGTGCCTAGTGTAAGGATGTCTTTTGGAAAGGCTTCACTGAGGTGGCCCTTGGCAACAGTAACGGTGGGGGTGGATCCCACTGTTTCTACTACGGGGACTGCCTCTAAGCCTGGGAGCCACCCTCCTTGCCAGCTGAGTTAGCTTAACACTGGAGGCACTGGCTAGGGCAGAATTAGTGCAGGAGGAGGGTAGGGAAAAGCACCTCACTTCCACACTTGCCTAATGCACAAGTTGTTAGATTCATATTGCCCTTGGGTGTCAACTTTTGTGGAACAACTGAGCTGCTGGGGTTGTGTAAAGCTGGGAGTGCTTTCAGGGGGGAAGCTGTCTGAGCAGGTGAAAGGAGGTGGCATGTTTATGAATAACGAACACTGGTCCTGGGACTGGTAAAATTCACACGTGGTGCTTATTGCCAAGGGCTCTGCTAGGATAGCTCCCCAAATGCAGTCCTTGCACTAAGTCGTGACGATGGGCAGTGCAACTGGGAGGAGATGTTGCTCGGGGGTTTGGAAGAATGGCTGTGGGCTGGGGCTGACCCTAAGGTGTCCTGGGAAAAAGAGAAGAAAGATAGACCCTGAGGGAGGTGTTTCTATGACCACAGAAACTTCCTCTGATCCCTGCCTACTCATCAGCAGGCGAGGATGGTTTGAGCCAGTGAAAATAACTCCAGTACCACACGTGATGTTAATGACCCCTCAAGAGGCTCAGCACCACTCAACGCCCTTTTAATCTCCTGGCGTCAATACAGGAACAGAAGAGCTTGGAGAAAGCGTGTACATTATCACATTGTAGAGCAGCTCCTCAAAATCTGAGGTCCTAAAAGCATTCCCTGTGCTGTTCCAAAAGGCACTTTTTTAAACTTCAAGCTAGCTAGTAGGTCAGCACAGTAACGTGTCCCTCAGTAAACCTATGGTGCCCTGTTACTGCTCTTTCAGAAGAGTGTATGTGCTTTACATATTTCAAAGATCCCACCACCTCTCTATCAGTGATTGCCAAGCTTAGCCAGGCACAGAAGTGATAGATAAAGGGACATGGCATATTTTATCTGATTTGTATCCCCTTATATTGTCTTTAGGTTCAACCTAAAATAATGGCCAGACCACTATGAACTGGTTTGTTTGAAAACAAACCAGACTTTTTATCTTGACTATACAAAAGTAGGAGCTAAAACAATTTCTGGACACTGCAGGTTCTGCTCACAGGTCTGATGACCCCCCGAAGAACTAAATTTTCTTTATAAAACCTGAATTTGTGTACCATGCAAATGCATTGTCCTGAGCATTCTACAGCCCTCCAAGCAGAACCTGCGGACCCATTCATAGGAGTTGTCTCCGTGCAAAATTTCAGCTGACCAGAAAGGAGGGATCCTGGCTGTAGAAGTATGAATTGCTGTATGAGATGACTCCAGAGTAAGGCCAGTTAGAGAGTCAACTGAGGTCTTGTTATTGATCCCCAAGGAGACCACAAAGTATTGGAGATAGAAGAGGGAGTGTTGTACCTGGAGAGCCAAGAAGCCTATGAGTAAGTGCCCATTATGTGAAGAAATACCTTTTCAAAGAATCCCTTAGTCTTGTCACATCTCAACTATTGACTGACCTCTTGGTTTTCCTTCCACATAGTGCCTGGTTTCTCGCTTTCGTGTAGTTACTGAGTAGATATTACACCTTCATGCTCGTGTGAACAGTGTAACACCTAGTGAGGGTGGGCTGCTGCTGGCTTGCATGATTATTTGCAGATTGACAGCAACCAAGGCCTTGCAGTAGGACTACGGTCCTGTTGTGCTGCATGTTCCAGAAAGTGTAGTCAAACTTGGTCAAACTCGCAAGCTGACGCGCTGATTCAGCAAAGCTCTTGGAAAAATGCTTACGTCCTGCTAAAAGAGGTGAAACCTCTTGTTCTTTAAAGGACAGCTTTAGCTTAAGTTTGCTTTAAAGCATGTGTTTACTGCTCTTTAGCTTTTGTGTGACCTGATCAATCAGTCTGGCTGTGCCTGTGGATGTGGAAGAGCCTCATTGGGGCAGTTGCCATTTCCTACATGTCAGAGCACATTTTAGTGTAAGAGAACTGGTCGCAGCCTCAAACATGGGATTTGCCCTACCATTGCACCTTCCTGTGTTCATGTCCTTGAAAAGGGCTTGGTGGAAAATGGTCCATCTTCTCCTTTGACTTTCATGCTTTCTCGCATGAATCACTAGCTGCTGTTCTTGGTGATGTGCTGTTGAAGAGCCTAACAAAGGAAATGACACTGATGTTCAAGTTAACCTTCCGACAATGTAAAAATAGCTGGGGGTGAAATGCTGCTCCTGAGAGCAACTCTTGTCCCAGTTCAGTGCACCGTTATTCTGAGGAGAAAAAAACATAATTATAAAAAGAAATAAAGGGATGTTTTCCTGGACTTTGAAAGCTTTTGACCTTCGGGAAGAATGCTCTATTTATACCAGCAGAACTGTATATTTTTAAAAGCTTCAAGACACACGTGTGCTGAGAAGTCAGAGATGCTCTTTGACTCCAACTTCTTTTTTGACCTCTGCTAGATTAGTAAAGATATAATTTGCAACATGACCCCAAGAATCAAAAGTCTCTTTTTATTAAAAACTTCGGAAATGACCTCACTAGGGAGTTGAACTGATGAATGCATAGATAAGAAATCCTCTACTGAAGCTCCTTTTGAGAATTAATGCACAGAACAGATGAGAATATGGATGTATTTGGGACAAAACTCATTCATTAAGCCATGCAGCGAGAGAACTAAAAAGAAATGAGTAATAGCTGAAGGATTCTAATACATAAATAGTGTTAGTCCGGTTATCAGTCTAAATTAGAACTATTGAGCAAAGTATTTCAGCACATGCTCGAGTGAATACTTGAGCATTTTCATGGTTTTACCAAATTTAGGTCCAAAAGTGCCTATTCCAATAATCTAATTATATTTCCTCCCAATGTTGACCAAAGAAATTCACCTCATAGTTTTGGCATCCTGTATTGGAGCTTTAGCATATACATTAGAAAGACCCAGCGTTGGTTGCTGGAGAACCTGTTGTTGAATACTTTCCTATTTTGGGCAGTTGGGGTCACACCACCTAAAAATCTTTACTAGAAATTATTGTTTTGGGTTTTTCCTCCCTGCTTCCCACACTTGCTGCTCTGTGCTTTGAGTTGTTTGGTGTAGGGGAGTTGCTGATTCATTGGTTTTTCTCCTGCAGCTGTACCTGACTTTTAATTAAGATTCTAGAGGAGGTAAACGGGTGGACAAACCTCACAGCAGAGGAGGGACCATATTTTTCCTCAGTCCCACACTTACCGCAGATCTGTTACCGCTGACGAATTCAGCTGTTACCTAGGGACGACATGGCACCGTGGGTTGCTGCAAGAAATCCTTCAAGTGCCGAAGCAAAAGGGCACAGTGGTGCTTGTGAGAAGCTAGAGGGTGTCTGCAAAAACAAACAGAAGTTTGTGACCATTTACTGGAATAAAAATAGTGAGTCACTCTGGTAAGTCAGCAAACACTTTTCAAGTCAAGTGCTGTTCCTTTGAAGCTTTTGAAGTTTTGGAGGGAGCCAGAGCTGAGCTTTGCTGTACTGAGAAATGAAATAAAACACTCGGAGCTCACTTGAGTAACTTATAAAGCTTTGGCCATCCTGTCTTCAAGAGAACAAGGAACTGTAGAAAAAGCTTTGAATGGGTCATACTTTTGCTTTTCCACTAAAACACTGTCAAATCAAGAATTTACTGGTGTCGGCAACTTTGAATCGGAAACAGTATTCTGCTGGGCTTCCAGGCCTTTTAAAGGCAGGGTGCGGGTTAGCGAATACCCCACCCGAACCAGAGTTTGCACTGTGCTAGATGCAACACTGCTACCCGAGCAGGCGGCCGTGCATCCTGGCCAGCAGCGCTCTGGTGCGAGGTGGTGGCTCCGGCTGAGCTCTTGTGAGGGTTTGCCATGCAGCTGTTTGCCTTTGGAGGAAAAAAAGAGGAGTGCTGGAATGGTACTATTCAACACGAAAACTTGGCAGTCGGGCAAAGCACCCACTTGGAGTGCCAGATGTGCAGCACTTGGAGTCCTCGGAAGCTCTGAAGGGCTGGGACTGAAGTGCTTTGCTCGTCTTGTGCTGAACCTCTACTGAAGACGAGAGTTTCACCGAAACGGAAAGGGGGGAGTCCGAGGCAGTTTGGCTGCACCAGGTCTTCCTGGCGGGATGTGCTTTTAGACTAAACTACCTGAGGGTAATCCCAGTGGGGGGAAACTGAGCTTTATAAGCCGAGGGCACAGTGCAAACCAGTTGCCAAGCGTGTAATCTCTGCTTATTATCTCCCTAATATACATCATCTGATCCACTGCCAGCACCTACTTCCGCCTCTCCGTCTTGTTACACCCCCCCTTCCTGCTTGTGTAGAAGATAAAATGTGTTGTTATAACTGTAAATGGGGCCCCTGGGACTGGTCCCGATGTCTCTGCAGATTGCCTTTGACATATTTGGAGTTTAAAAGTAAAATAAATACATTATATTTATTTTATATATATACTTAAAATATATTAAAATAATATAAATGTCACCTTGCAAATCTGAGAAGAAAGTATTAACCATTTCATGCCGGACATACGGCTTAGCAACAAAACGTCAGGGTTTCCTGTGCGTGCTTTTTACTATTTCCTCTCCGCACTTGCTGTAATCTCTGAGACCTCTGGCAGCTCACATAGATGGAGGTTTGTCTTCTGGGTTAATGTCAGTTGGTCCCAACTTTTGTTTCCGCTATGGGTCACACTGAGAGGAATCCTGAGGGGGTTTTGGTATGTGTGTCGGTGTTTTTTTGGTTTGTTTTATTTTTTCTCCCCCGCCTTCCTCTGCAGCATCCAGCACAGCTGGCCAGGAGCCTTCAGGCACCCCTTGCTCCAACAGTTCCTGGTCTTTCAAACTGTGCTGGTGCCAGTACGCGATAAGTAAATGCTATGGCTGTGATATTTCAAATAATGTTCCGTGCCAGATCAGGTCCCTCTGGGAGGATGTGCAAAAGGAACAGGGAGTTTTGAGGTCCCAGCTGTGTTTAGGGTAGTGAGTGCATTGGTGAACTAAGGCTGGTAACAGCTCTGCTTATTCACAGAGACCCTGAGGCTTGCAGGGAGTTATACTGATGGTAAACCTAGGATAAAAACTGAGTGCTTGCTAATTCAAGCCTATTTAAGACCACAGGGATGCTCTCCAGCATCCAGCCCCACTGGGCAGCAGCTGTGCTGGGTTCCTGCTGCTGCAGAGCGGCTGGTGCCAGAGACCTGTGGGGTTCAACCCCTCCTGCTGTGCCACAGCTGCCTCTCGACCGGTCTCAGAGGGCTCCTTCCACATTACAGGGCTGGGAGAACCAGCTGCAGGTGGCTGTGTGTGGGGAGGTTTTGGGGTGCTGCAGGAGGAGGGAGATGCATGGTGAGGCTTTGAGCCGAAGGAGTTGGGGTGCGTGGATGGGGCTGAGGCCGTGCGGGGTGGCGGGGCGGGGACTGCAAACAGGTCTGCAAGAACAGGGCTGTGTGTGTACAGCCCTTCCCTACCTTTGGAATCCTGGGGAAGTGCTTGAAGTCGTGGCTTTTGGGCCCAGAAGGGAGGTGCCCAAAAGCAGCAGAGCTGGTGTAACGCGTGGGAATCCTGCCCTGGCCTTCTGTGTTAGGGGTGTCCCGGGGGAAGCTGGGGGCAAGAGCCGTATTGCTGAATGCAGAGGCAAAAGGCTTACACAAAAAGGCAGCGATCCTTCTGAACCAAGGTGGGAAAAGCAATGCCATGATCATACAAGGAGCTGAAATGCTCTGACTGCGGGAGAAAGTCTGTAACCCACAACCTGGTAGGAGGAACAGCTTCACCTTCCTGCGCTCCTCTCGCAGCGTTCAGCATCGCTGCAGAAACCTGCCAAGCCACAGGAGAACCGAGGGCATGGCAAGGGGACCCTCCCCTCTTGCTTTGCTCCACAGGGTCCTCTCTGCTGCTAGCAGCTTCTAGAGACCATGAAAGGTGCAGAAACAGAAACTATAAAAGTGTTGTTAAAAGCTACGGCCCTGTTCCTGGCGGGTGGCTGCTCTGCATTTATATGGGGGGTCAGACCAGATCTAAGTGGTCCCTTTTGGCTTCAAAGTTTATAGCTTTATGAATGCCTCACAGCATGCACTGCAGGGCCTGTCTCTACTCGATAACGTGGCTGTATGAAAGAGTCATAAATCAAACCTGAAATCTGGCAGGTTTAATAATAAATCCCAAACTTGTGCCAGGTCTGTGAACTTTTCAGTATAACTGAGGTGCTCTGAGAGTGAACCTGAGAAGATTGATGGTTGCAGGAGAAAAACAGGCAGAACTTGTCAGTTTTGACCCCAAATCAAGGAAAATGTTGTGGTTTTGGCTAAGTGGGGCTTTGTGGTTTTTGTTAACCTGAGGCTCAAAGCAAAGCGTGTTTGGGGGTGTGGGGTGGGTGGGAAGAGCATGAGTTTAAATGGGAATGCTTTTTTGTCATGTTTCTCACTGCTCTCGCTTGGAAGAGGGTAATGTAAGGAAGTGATGGTTTATCTCTGTATCAGGAGAGTAAATAATGCTATGGAAAGCCTATTTTGTTACTGTAAAGTTCACATGTCCAGATTCCAAATCCCACGTAGCCCAACGACTGATCCTTTCTGATCACTTTTTCTTCCCTCCCCCCGAGTCCCTTTGCACCATATCTCTGCTAAATGGGCAATTAATTCCCTGACGTGAGTTCAGATGAGGGTTAGTGAGGAGCAGAGGGGGCTCCTTGGTAGCTCAGGGCTCATTTTGTGAAGGAGGAGATATTTCCTGCTCAGAGAACGCAAGTGTTTTCGGATGTGAGGATCCCAAGGGAAATTCTGCTCCCATGCTTTTTTCCCACCTCTAACCACACCACTGAACAAGCAGCACCATTGATGCCCCAAACCTCATCCTGAGAGCCTTGCAGCACCCCCACAAGTTAAGCTGGAGGAAAAATTGTTCCTCTGTCACCTTTTCTTTTTGCCATCTCTCATAGCATATCAACTGAGTCAAGAAGTAGGGCGTGGGTTTTGCCATCATCTCTGGCAAGAAACAGTTTTTAAGAGGAAAAGCTTCTCCTTTGGAGAATCCAATGTTTTCAGAGATTTTAGCGAAGGACTACAGTTGCTGTTGCCTTGTTGTTGTCTTGTAGTCCCTGGGTTTCCCAGCTTTTGTGTGTGGGCATGTATACCGGGACACTATATCCGCCCGGTGCCTTGCTCTGATGCTGCCTTGGAGATATCCAGCTTCTGATACCGCCGAAGTCTTACAGGGATACTGGGAGTCAACGTTTTCTGAAGATGTGGGTCCTTGGGCGAGACTTCCATTCAGACAGGTGCTCAGGGGTAGTTTCAAAAGCTCCAAGGCACCCTGCGTGGAGAAATTTTTAGCAGGTTATAAGGTGCCTCTGCTGAAAATCTCACTAGGCATCACTGTCTGCATCTCTTAGACCCTATATGACTTTAAGAGTTATTGACTTCGTTGTTTATTAGCTTTTTTAAAAAATTGCTCTTGCTCACAGGACACAGCTGCTTGTGTAAGTAAATGCAAAATACAGGCATGACGAAATGTGCAGGGAAGTCCTTGGAATATGGGTCAGGGCAGAGGTGGCTAAAGGCTGAGGAGGAAACTTCCTGCTCTGGGGACAATGGCATGATTGATGCACCCAAAGAGCTGATTTAATCCAGTTGAATTATTTCATCGTGAGGCATAGAACTGCGATAAAGAGGCTTCCTCCTCTCTGGATTGATGCAGGGAGGCAGCCAGATAACAGGATTAACGATCTGAGCCTGCGGTTCAGGTTTCATCCCCAGTCGCAGTATGAATCATATGCGACCCTGCTGACTTGGTTGCCGTTATTCCAGAAGGGCAGGGGTTTAATGAAAGGTGGAATTGAGCCTCCTGATCTCAAGGAGACTGGCTTTCTGGGCATGATTAATTTTTCCAAGTCAAACAGCTCTTTTGGGCCAGTGAACAAGTCTTTGTTCAGTGCTGGCAGGGACGTGTTAGGAGGAGGAGACTTCCCTGCTCTGGGCTAGACCCCTTGGGGCCTGCTCGTCTCAAATTAGGATGTCGTTTATAGGTGACGAGATGTTCATTGTGTGTGTGAGTAGTATTTGACCTGCTGGTTTCAGGCTGGGAGTGTTTATTAGGGTTGGAGCTGCACAATCTGGGCTCCATCCTTCGTGTTTGGTTTTTTGTGGTTTTTTTTTTTTTTCTTTTTGTTCTGTTTAAATGCAGGTTTTTAACTTGTAAGAAATACTTGAAGCAGGGGTGAGAAAATGGGGGTGGGGATTTTTTTCCAGCAGAATCAGTTTCTTGATCCAGTCTGCTGCAGGGCCACCTGACCAGTAGGGCTGGTGCAAGGGCTGGAGCAGGAGCAGATGGGCAGGGGCATGTGGTGGGGAAGGGACCGCTCCTTTTCGGCAGCAGACGCGTCAGTGCTGGACCAGTGTCCCGGTAACTGGGCCCAGCAAAGTCCTGCTGCACAGAACTGTGCAGGAGGGCTCCTGCAAACTCAGCAGGATTCCCTTTTGCCCTCATCCCTCGGAGGTTTCTCCATCTGGAAGGACCCAAGTGGTACAAAATAGCCGTTCTCGGAGCCTGGAAGGGAGCCACGGCTAGTAGAGTCAAGCCCTAAAGTATGTATGTGAATGTAAATTGTGAACACCTCCAACGCGCGGGCTGTTTGGATCCACGGCTCTAGCCTTGGCCTCCTTTCACGATGATCAGAAAGGGGTGGAAAATATTTATACTAACAGATTGTGAGCAGCTGTTTTAATGAAGCATTTATGTACTAGGCAAACTTTAAATTGCCCCAAAATGGGACACATGTGTTTTATAAATACACCATTATAAAGAACTGGGGAGTTAGAGATTCTGGATCCAGAAGGCTAATCCTCCTACACTTATTTATTTTAATAAAGAGTTTATATGTTGGAAAGCAATGGTGTAGAAAATAAGCGTGGGGTTTTTCAAAATGCCACCATGTTTCAAGACTGTGGCACTGGAGAATTAACCTCTCTGGATCCAGCACGTGTTACCCCTCAATTCTGCACACCAGCCTATTTAAAAATGTTGCCAGCCCACTTTGAGCAAGAAAATACCGATCAGGTATGGAAGCCTTCCCATAGGAAGATAGCATTTAGAAGATGGATTTGTTGTGGTTTTAGATCCAAATCCAAGCTTTGAAATACTTTCAGTTCTCTGCTTTCTTAGCAGAGGAGCCTGATTCATGATGTATCACGTGCCAAATCCCGAAGTGCATTTCTTAGGCAAAACTGCCAATCTCTGGATACTGGTGCAAGTCTAGAAAACAAATTGCAGTGGATCTTTGGGGCTAGTATCCTCTTCAACTGTGCGTCAGCTCTGTGTCAGGTAGGAATGCAAAACGGCGTTTTGGAATTATTTCCTCCCACCGGTACCCCTACCTTCTCCAGATTTTAGGAGCCTTTAATTCATAAAAATCCTGGTAGGAGCACAGGTGAAATGCATGCAAAGGTGTACGCGCACTCACTCTGTCAATTAAAAGTGGAGGTCTTGCCTAGAAAGTTCCTGAGAGTTAAACTTTGCTTACTTATTCAAATAGCATGTGGCCCTGCTGATCTGGGGAGGTTGTCATGGTTATCCCACATCAGCTGATGTCATCTCCTTTTCTTAGAAATAAGTGCTTTTTCAGCTGACCAGTTCAGGGTAAAGCTGTTTAAAATGCTAAGGCAGCCAGAGCAGCTCGCTGGGGTCTCCGCTATCGGGGAGCGCATAAAAGCTGTGAATCAGATGGCACTGCTAAATTGTGGAGGAATTGATGGGGAAACTAGTATGGACATGCTTGGATGGGGCAGACCCAAAGGTATTGTGGGTACACAATGGTGGCACTGAGGAGAGCGGCAGAGATTGGGATCGCTGGGGAAGCTAATTGAAGCGGTTGAATAGACGTAAGGAGAAAGGCAGTCAGAAACGTACAAAAGCATGGAAAAATGAACCACTAAGTTGTTTGCCTTGTGACTTGGGGATTTTAAACCAGGATAAGGGTGCTGAGTGACAAATGGCTTTGGGATGCTAAATGTCAGGTCTGAGGGGCTGTGGCTGGCATCTGTATGTCCAGTGTTTCAGCCTTGCATGAATAATGGCATCTTGCTGGTGAGGAAGAGCCCTTTACAGTCCTGACGCTCTTTCTGCCGGGCAGCGCTGCGGCGGCTGAGCTGCGCGGCTCCCAGCGCCGCTGCCGGGGAGGTCAGGGCAGCCTCGTGGCGGCAGGCGATGGGGACCAGCCCACCCGCGAGACAAGCGGTGCTCGCTGATGTGCGAAGCATGCCGGCGACCAGATTCAGGAAACGATGTGAGCGGTCTCAGAAAGCTTCCTTTGGGGATAGGATGAAAGTGGTCAGGGATAGAAGCTGCACCAAAAAGCATGTGCGTGGGTGTTCGTGCACCAGTCTGTGCGAGAAAAGCAGGTGGGTCTGCTTCAGAGAGAGGAGAAGCTCTTGGACAATCTGGTGGTTCCTAGGTCAGTCTGATAACCTTGTTTTCTTCAGCACCCGTATGTAGGCACGGAAATGTCTTAAGCAGCAGTTCTGAGCTGGAGGAATGCAGCCAGGATGCCTGCCTGAGCTCTCCAATATTTGGTGAGGGTTGAGTCCCTGCTGCAATTTAGGGTATTGGAGAGGCTCTGGAAACATCAGAACTGGTAGAGTCCAAAAAATCTTCTGAGGTCTATTCCTTTATGGTTGAGATGGGCCACAAGGTTCAACAGCTTCAGGGGAGGAGTGGTGGAGAGGAAGCGACAAAGAAGCAGGCGGCACTGCTGCGTATGACTCATTTTCTTAGGAATCCTGGCTGTAAAAATAACAACTCTACTCATCATTTTAGAAATGCTTTTACAAGCACTTAAACATGGGATGTTAATGTTAAGTGTTGACCAAAATGCTCAGAGCATGAAAACTTCATTAATCTGGAAGAAAACATGTAAAATGATAAGATAATCTGTACTTGCAGTCACAGCACTGTAAACCGGTCACTTGGTTTCACACCAGTATAAATGGGAGAAGAATATTCTTTTTTTTATTCTTTTCTCTCTGTTATGGCTGGAGATCTATGTCCAAAATGCCTCCTTCAGGCTGGGAGATTTTATTCTTTTTTTCTTTTTCTTTTTCTTTTTCTTTTTCTTTTTTTTCTGGTAAGGAAAAATAATGGAAATCCAGCCCCTTGGAGGAAACCTGATCAGAGACATGCTGACTTATACACACACTCCGGATCTATTGATCTCCCCTGTCCCCTCTGCCCTCTCTGTCTGTAGGTTATAGAAACAACGTCTGTCAGCAGCAACTCTGCTTTCTGTGGTGGTTATTAACTCTCTGGCAGAAGGGAGTCTGCTTTCCCTTTATGGGGTCCCAAGACCCACAACGAACTTCACAAACCAGAGGGAATACCTCCAGGAACTCCCCATTTGTACACAAAGCCCAATGTTTTCTTAAAAAAAGAATAAAGTATCGAGTATCAGGGCCCTACAGTTGTGCAAGTGTTGAACAAATCTAACGGGAAATGCAGAAAAATATCTATTTAAGCCTGATATTTGGGCAAGTAATAAATGTGCTTTCTTACAGAAGCACAGAGTGCAACCTGTTGCCTGTCACCCTTTGTTTTATGACTTTGCACAAGAGAAAAGAATCATAATTTCAGCTACTGGGCAGGCAAATATTGAGAAAACTTTATCCTACTGGGACAAATCCTGTGAGAAACCGAATTCTTTTGGCTTTCTTTGCCCCTGAAGTTAAAGATTGCTTCAGCACCACTGCAAGGCACTTTCCCCAAAACCCTAACCTCGTGCCAACGGAGTCAGTAAGATTATAGCAGATCACTCTGCTTCTTCACATTCCTGTAGGGAAGATAGGGCCATCGTCCTGGGGACCTTGGGACACGGAAGCGCAAACTTTCAGTCCACCTCCTCATTCCGTGTGCCCCGAATATAAACTATTGGACACTTTTGCTGTGACTTCTTGCATCAAACTGGGCTGTACCCAAGGGTCTGACAGGGTCCCCCCAGCACTGCAATCTGCTCACACTTGTGCCCCAGAATACGACGTTATAGTTTTGTTTCTTTGCAGGGAGCTCGTCCTGCCCCTTCAATTCTCGTGCTTCTGTTATGCATTAATAACCTGCTCTTGATCTTGGAATAGCCATAGTGCTGGTATATTGTCAGAGGGCTTGAGGATCTTATTTCAGGAATGCAGTTGTGAGTCCTAAAAAGCAATGTATCATAAAACTGAGCTGGATCTAGGGTGGCCCTTGGGAAAATTCAGTGTAGCTTTGGAGTAGGGTAATACACTGTTTATTTCCATTCCCTGCATCACCAAGGTGCCTCAGAAAAATGCCCTCTCTTCATTTCCAAATGCTTTGCTTCATCTGTGTCCTTTGTGCTAGTGACCATTGTGTGTTTGCATAGGTGATGCTCCTGGGGTTTATTTGCCTTGTGTGAGTCCAGCAGACAGTGCAGCAGTTGTTGGGATCTAGCTGGTCTCTGCTTTCATCCTTGCTTTCAGGCTGCTTCCCTGCTTGTTTTCCTGTAGGACTTGCCAAGGTGAAGGCAGCAGAAAGAAATCAGCAGTACGTGGGTCTATGGTAGCTTTTGAGCCGTGCACGGCAGTCTGTCCACGTCCATGCTGCAGCACAGGCACTGGGATGGGGATGGCGTGAGGCCAAAGGAGGCTGCTGATGCTTTGCCGAAAGCTGTGAGCCATGCGTCGATTGCCAGACTCGGGCTCAAGTTTGAATTTTGTACAGATTCCCTGGCTGATGCCTTAAAAGCTGCAAGTCCTCAGAGCAAATCTGGAATCAGTTTGGTGCAGGCCATTCAGTTTTAAGTAGAAACCAGGCATAATTGTAACCTGTTGACCAAACTTTTCTGTGTTTTGATCCCACCAAACAAGCAGGAATTGAGCAAATGTTGACGTGAAACTCTGCAAGCCTAAACCTGAGCACAGCCTGTGTCTTCCCCGCTTTTGACTTCTGACAACAAAGCTGGCTTTTTTCCATGGTAAATCATGTGGTGTCTTCACGTTGTAACGGGGGATTCAGCTGGATCGCTGAGTTTTAGATGGCATTAAATGGAGATTGGACTGGGGGCTTTGGAAAGGTGAAAGATTCTCTGGGCCTATATTGAGACCCTTAAAGTCTGGCTCGTGCTGCCAGAAACTGAGTCTAATATATTATTTTGTCTGGCGCTCTGTTTGGAAAACTGCTTTTGGCTGTCTTTCCTCTGCTACCCTTTCAGATGAATATACAATATTCTCTCCATTCACTGTACACGTCAAAATTCCCACTAGCATTTCTGCTTTCATTTGCCTAAAATATTCCAATTAGATACAATCAGTGGCTTGGCGTAGCATGGCTTTTTGAAACTCTACTCTCTCTGCCTAGGTTGCTCTTCACAGCATTTCCTAATTGGTGTGAAATCTCCCTCCTTGCCCTGCAGCCTGTGTCAAAGTTGCTTTTCTATAAATTGCTGTGCCGTGTCCCTGGACCTTGTTAAGCCAGAGAGATGTGGGCTACATTCGGTCCTTTGGGGGCTCCCCTGAGCTTGCAAAGGCATCTCCTGTTTCAGCATCTGGCCTTTCTGTAGGGGAATCACATGTATATTCTCCTGACCTGCTGCCTTGTTAAGCTGAGGGTTCATTAACCTGTAATAAGTGTTTTTGGTGTATATTGCTGCTACTTGATTCTGGTACCTGCTGAAGAAGTTCAGTCTGCTATATCTGCTAATCTATCCTACTCTTCCTGCGTGAAAATAAGTTCAATAACTGTAGTTAGTTCTGTCCTTTACCGTGCAAATGTTCCTGTGCTTTTTTTTTTCTCTGGCTGACTGTAGAGTTTCTTGTTGGGATGTTTTGATTTCCCGTTCACATGCTTTCACAGAGATGTAGAGCAAATGGTTTACTCCCAGTGAAGTTGACTTTGTTTCCAATTTTTTCTGAATGGATGGGAGCCAAGATCCCATGCAGGGTTTAGCTGCCTAATTTATCATTAATTTCACCCTGATGACGTGGTCCTTAGTGCCTGTGCAATTGGAATCGGAAAGCGGGTGCCGGCAGGTTGCCTCGGGACTGCCCCATGCAGAGGGGTCCTGTCCCAACTCAGCCGCTGCCCAGCTGTGTGACCTTGGGCTAGTCATAGGGCTGGATGGGGAATACTGGAAGTCATTATTTTCCTCCAGAAAACTTTGCCCACAAAGTTTCAGACATCAAAGATGAGGCCTTCAGGCATGACTATAATCTCAGTAAATAAACAACCACAGAAATCTGGGTGTACAGTGTGCTGTTGTGGAGCAGTTGCAGTGTGTTTATGCTGCCAGTGAAGGGGAAAATAAATGAAAGTGGTTTTTGTTAATTTTCTTGTGTTCTGGTTGTTTTTTTTCATCATTAATTAAATGGTTAGCTCCCCCAAGCCTCTGGGTAAGGCAGTGCGCAGTCCCATGGCCACTGGTCACCATGCTCCTGCACTGACAGGCTGGATGCTTCTGAGGAAGAGGAAGGAAATTTCTTGGCAGCAAGGGCTGAGTAACCTTTACTTAGGGGAAAGACTGTTCCTAATCCCTTAAAGGCTGGTTTATGGCTTGAAGGCTGAAGGCTTTTCAACCCTGACACACGTAAGCCTGCCTGGTGTAGCATTAGGTGCTGTTGTTTTGATAAACATAAAAATCCTTTTGATTTCCGATAAGCAATAGATCTTGAGAAAACCATGTGTCAGTAAGTAATCCAGATTGTCTGGTTGTTGCGTAAGGAGCTGTGTAAGAAGATGTTGTGGCAGCAAGCAGGACGCTGTGTGGATGCTGAGTGGTGTTTAGGACTTGTTTGCTGACAGAAGTGAAGATCACGATGAGATACGTGGGTATTGCAACAGCGTATGGCATAAGAGCTGTTTGTTCACGTAAACAACACTCCTACAACAGGCGTTCTGGAGCGGTAGAGGCAGGGTTTGCTGGAGGTGCTTCATGTGCAAATTGCTTTAGAGAAGGAGCAGTGACATTCTTCTCCTGTGAGCTGAATGTGTTCGTAGAGCACCTAGGCCAGGGCACGCTGGGCTGGACTGGGGCTGAGTGCAACAAAAGCAGTAATTTAGTGCTGCTGGAGTTAGGGCAGAGGTTGGTGCTACAAGTTAAACATGACTCATTAGTCACAAAGTACACTGGAGATTAAAAAAGAAATCATCAGATAGGTACTCTGTAATTAATATTCCTCCAAGTCTCCCTTGTTATCAAGCCAGCCGGTGCCGAGGTGCCTAGGAAGTGGCTTTACGAGGCTGCCACCTCAAGGACACGCTCTGCCCTGTGCCACTTCTGAGCTTCCCTGGCATCTAGTTCATGGGCAGCACTGGGCCTGCGGTCCCCGCCACCTGCAGCTGACCCGTTGCTTGTGCAAAGAGAGGAGTAAAGGGCACCTGGGTTTTCTTTCCTTCCCTTCCTTCTGCAAGGAACTGCCAGTGGCTTTCTGCCACCACCTGCAAGCCAGCGCAGACCCTGTCTCACCAGCCTTCAAGAGGCAAGATCCCAGAGAAACTCCCTGGGGGAACAAGCGCAGTGCTGAGCAGTAGGTGTTTGCAGGACAATACCCTGAATAAAACCTAGAGAGGTTTCTGCTCCTTATTCTAGCCCTTGCCTTCTGCTGTAGTGATATATCAGGCTTATTTTCAGTGTCAGAGATTTAGGGGAGAATCTTTGCTGTTCTCCCCTCTGTTTTGGGCAAGACTAAGCTCAATCACAAGTAGAAAAGGGCCAATTACTTTAAAACAAACAAAAAAACACCCACGAAAACTTTGGACTGAACCTGGAGAATGCTGCTTCTCAAAGTATTCACCTTTTTATTTATCATGTGCATCCTTTGAGGGCAGCAGGAGAATCAGTGAACCTTAACAGGGTCACTGTAGGCTCTGGTATAAAGATGATCATTTTTGGCTTGGAGGAGTTGGTTGCATGGCTGGTTTAACAACCTTCTATAACCTGCAGAGCGAATGTATTTGCTTTGGCTGCCGAACAATCTAAACACTCCACCGAGGGCTTCGGCTCTGCTGTGCACAGTGGATTTATCAGCAGTTGTTTCAAAGCTGTGTCAGGGTTCCAGCCAGCAGCTCCTCTGGTGTAACCTCATCTCCATCTACCTTAACAGGCAGTCAAATACACCTGGGTGCGGAGGGCCCTGACGAGGTGCTGTGCATCCCTACAGCCTGCCCAGGCCATCGGCTGTGATTCAGCCTGATTTACACACGCCTCGCCCACTCTCTCTGCTTTAATTGCCCTTGGCTGCACCTACAAAGGGATTTGAGGTAGGACGGTGGTGCTCTGGCCCAAAACTCCTAAACCCCCCAGAGACACTGCTTGTGTATTTGATATCCAGCACTGAAGTCCCTCTGAAGCTGGAGTTTCGCAGCTGGTGTGCACAGGAGCTCCTTGTCTTGACAATGTTGAACTGCTTGGGAAGTACCTGCTTGGTAAACAAGGAGCTCTCACGCCTGCCTCGAACTGGGAGGCTTGGGCTGGCCGGTGGCCTCCACCCATGCCCAACGGGAGCCCCTCCAGCCCATAGCATGCTAGTAAAGCTATGCTGTTGTGTGGCGAGTGTTGTTTGTTTGCTCTCTTCTTAAACAAATCCATATGCCACCCCTTCCTTTTCACTTTGTTTTTCTGAGCGTGCTGGAATATGGGTACCGAAGGCACAAGGCTTTCGGAGCAGGGATCAGCGTGCTGGGCTCCCTGCCTGCTGCTGAGGGTGTGGAAGCAAAAAGAAGAGTGGGCTGTGTCGAGGGATGCTCCAAGTTGGGCTTGTGTGCAGCTTTCCAACACAAACATGAGCCTGCCTCCCTGCTAGCCCTTCTCCCCCCAAAGCCCAGCGCGTGACTCGGAGCGGGGTAGCGGACACCAACGGAAAGTGCCAAACTCATTATTTAACTTTGTCGGCTCGGTAAGACAGTCTGATGTTGGTAGGAGGTTATGTTTTCATAGAGAAAGCCTTGGAGAAAATAAAACAAACCCAACCTCCCTCCCATCTCGGGGCCTCACTCGGTTTCAGGTTGGGGCCAGGGCTGCTGACTCATCAAATGCACAGGTGCCAGAGAGCCTTCCCCGGCAGCGAGCACCACCTCCCCGCCGGCCCTCTGGGATGGGTTACAAGCTTTGCCCCCATTTTCACTGCAGAACAGATCCTGGATCACCTTATTCTTCTGGGGGCAGGCCCGCCGGTTTTGCAGCGTGTTGCTTTGCATCGCAGTCGCATGCTTCTACTCCAGCACATAATTTGGCCCTGTGCCTTTCTTCTTTCCTTTTTCTGTACCACAGGAAGCAGCATTTATAAAATCCCTAATGATCCTGTCAGCTTTTATACATTTCCTGTCTTGCTTTTTAAATGAAAGAGGAAAACATAGCACTTCTGACCTGAATTACTTTGGATTGTGTTTGCTGGACGTGGTATTAGTCACTGGTCTGCTTTTCTTCTCCCATCCGTGATGCCAGGATGGCTGTGTCTGCTTCCATGTCCTTATCAAAGTCCTGGCAACTTTAGTGATTTCCTTAACACCCCCTCTTCCCCTCTCAGATTCAGGGGGAATCTGAGTTCTGGTTTAAAAAGTTACATGAGAAAATTGTTTTACCTTTTGGAGTTATAGAGAAAACGTGGAAAATGTGAGCCTTTCTCACCCTGCAGACTAAATACCAGAAGGCAGATAAAAAGAACTTCAGCTCTGTTACTTAAGATGAAAAAGCCTTGAGTTTTAAATTCTTTTTAACCTAAGCTAGTTGGGTGTCTTTGGGTTTTTTTGTTTCGGTTTTTTTTTTCCCCCTAAGTGTCTTATTTGAGCCTATGACACAGGGCTGACCTCCTGCCCAGTGTACCTGCACGATTATCTGTCTGCAGGAGAATATCTTGTTTGACCTGTAACTTAGAGCATTGTCGAGGCCATAGATGTATTTACTGGAGGGTATAAGAAGTCCTGAGATCTCTAACCATGTACCTGGCAGTAGATTTGAATCCTACACTAATGCTATCTTTATTTTTTGCAGGGCAGTTAAGAGCGAGCAATCCAAGTGACAAATCTGTTTTACTCTGCCAATACCCAAGGTTTTTAGGGGTTCCCGTAGGCAGCCCTTATCTGTGAGGCACACGGAGCTGTGCTGGGCAGAAACTCTTAAAGCCAAGGGTTGCAACAATTTGTCTGTTCTTGATGGGTGATGTCCTGTTACGGCAATCCCGGCTCATCCAAGGGGCCATTTCCCACCAGTGCTCAGGATCACTTCAGGAGGGTGCCTTCCTGCAGCACTTCGCAGGGCGTGCCGCTGGAGAGGGGCCTTTCTCCCAGAGCACTCCCTGGTGTGCACAAAAGCAATAAATATTGGACTAGTTTCTGACAAAAGATAGGGAAGACTGACTCTTGTATCCTCACTACCTTGAACCTTTCCAACGTTATTTCCTGCATTGGTGGAAAACTTGAAAACCCAGACATGAACTGCTGAGTTGAAAGAAGTGTTAATCCATCCTCTCTTTGCTGCCTTGTTTTTTTTCTTTAGAAGCCTTCTCTGAATACTATTGCTACCCATAGTTTTTTGAAATGTGGAGGCCAAGGGCCTGGCAACTGTATAACTAGCACAAAGCCAGCTTCGGAGCTCACTTGCACGCAACATTGCAAATAAAAGTAACTGCTGGAGTCACTGGAGCTTAACCAGACTGAACACTAGTCTAAGCAAGCAGAAGAATACTGCTCTGATTGCTGTAAAGAGGCATTACTCTACAGCACTTATGAAATCACAATGGTATAACCAGGTGTCTCGAGCAAGGGAAGAAGTGGTTGAGTGGTACATAAAAAATTTCAGACTCACTTTCTTCACCTAAAACAGGGAGCAAATGGCCAAGGACATCACCGGTGCAGGCTATTAGATCAGCTTCAGGGGGAGCTGGATGCAGTTTTGCAAGGGGAAGAAATCAGGAGGACCAGCTGTTAGCTGGATATGTTGCAGTTGAGATGAGGTAATATGGTCAAATATGTGCCTCTTGCAAGTGAAGTTGGTTATTTATTCCCTTCAAAGACTTTGCTGTGTCTACTCAGCCTGAAGATTATTTTTACAGTTAATATCAGCCTGGTACAGGCCAGACTTGTTCTCCAGCTGCTGGTACCACTGAAGCAGTGGAGGAGCAGCCAGATCTGAAGCCCAGCTCAGGGGCCCTTTGATCAGGGTCTGTAGGATTCCTGGTCACCCAGAGGAAGCCACGAGTGCAGATTATCTTTATCAGGCACTCGAGCTGAGGCTACATGAAGCAAGTCAGAAAGCAGCTGGACTGATACTGCTGTGTTTGACCCTATCAGTGGCCAAGAATGGGAGGGCTCAGGGGAGCTATGCTGAGTTCACTAGGCACATCTGCACTGTGAGGGTGGACCCCAATCTGCCTTGTGCTGGGGTGCGTGCGTTCGGGGTGGGGTATCACAGAGCATGATGCAGTCTCCCTGGGGCATCATGTTGTGTATGCGTATCTGCTTTCTTTTAGTGTCCTTGGGTGCATTTTTTTTGTCTTCACGACCAAGCAGAGGAATCTCTTGACGCTTGTCCAGCCTCCTCAGCTCCCAGCCAGCTCCGCCAAAGAGCTCCTGGTCTTGCTGCGGCATCTGCCGGAGCAGGCGATGCCCCCTGTCCCAGACCATCAGAGCAGTGGTACCTCACTGCTTTCAAACCAACACTGGCTGTGGCACAACATAGAGCCCTGTGAGACCCTCAAACCTTGTTGTGTTTACCCTGGGGTGGATCTGGGGGGAGGCAGCTTGTGAGCAAGCTGGAGCAGGCTACCCGGTCTCTGCTGACAACACAGGCTGTCGTAACCAGTTCCTGTGGGCCAGATGTGAAATACCATCAAATGCTGCACAGGGTGGTGTTTGACACCCACTAGTGATGGGGAGGCACCAATGCTGTGTTTCTAAGGTGATTAACAGCTCTGGTGTTGCACATCCCTGTGACTCTGGTGCCATGCTCTGTGTTGTACCCCACCTCCCGGTCTGGCTGTGCCATCCTTTCCAATGAGCTCCACACTCCTGTTGGAGCTGGGCTCCTGCCATCCATCATATCTGCTCCAGAAATGAGGGTGTAAAAGTGCAGGAGATGGGCCTGCCTCCATCCCTAGCGAAGGGCTGGAGCAGAGCAAAGAGCAGCTGTGGTTGTTATGCCCATCCCCTGCACAAAATGGAGATCAGTTAGTCTGGGTTTATACTCTGGGAAGTGAAAGATGGGGAAAATTGTCCTTCTGTTGCTGCATGTGCTCCCTGGTGTTGGGAAACATGCTCAGCACTGGAGAGTTGCCCTTTAAGGAGCCTTTCAGCAAATGAAAGGATTGAGGGAGGTGAAAGGAGACTTCCAAGAAGCATGGCCAAAAAGGGGGGTGGGGGGGGGAAAGGAGGGGAGAGAAATATTTTCTTTGAGACTCTGCTTTGAGAGGCTTGGGATTATCTGGGTTTGGAACACTTAAATTAAGGGAGAAGTCAAAGAGAGAGAAGATGTCACCAGGCCATTTTGATGCAAGATGATTTCTTAACACGCACAGACCACTCCTGACTTGAGGGGATTTACCCGTACTTAGCTTAAAGGCTGGAATTGGAAGAACCAGCAGAGCGCTCAGGTTTCTTACCAGGGGATTTGGTTTGCAACCCTCATGTTTGGCAGGAGATGCATTTTACTGGTCTTACACAACCCAGTCTTTCCAGTGCCTCTGAGCTTTCCATCACATGCAGTCCCCTGCTCCCCTCCTCCTGCCATGGCTGATGCCTTTGTTACTCAGTTTTGAGACCTCAAGCACTCAGGGGTTTATAATTCAATCCTATTCCCAGTTCTTACAGGACTCTTTGAGGTCTCTTCCTTTAAGTGCTCCTTGCCTGGGAGTCTCAGACAGGTTGCTCCATGTTTCTGGCACTGCTGGCTGCCGTGTCCCCTGCCGGCCGTGCCCTTTGTCACCAGCTCGCTGGCATTTTTGGGCTGCCTGGAACAACAATGAATGCCCTGGAAAGCAGCGGGAAAGCAGCAAAAATCATGTTGGGGCTTTATTTTTCTTTCTTGTTTTGACAACCTCTGGCAAGAATCTAGATGAAAACAGAGGGGCCGCAGGAATGATTGAGGAGAGATTTTTGTGTGGTGTTTCTTATTATTTTTTTTTTTAAGATTGGATTTGCCAGGAAAGCCACCCACCTGTTCAGACAAGGCCTCGATTGTGGTAGGAGATGGTGAACAACTGAATATCTGTGTTGCCTTCCAAGAGCGGCAGTTCGTGGGCTATTTTTAGCAGATTTGCACACCTCTGTTTATTTGCTCTCCCTGGTGCACATTCCTGAGTCCCTGCGACTTCCGTAGCGTGGCCAAAGCCGGAGGCAGAGAGGAGCTTTCTGCGAGTGCGTGCTGTTGCTACTGGGAAAGGATTGAGATACTGGGTTTTAGCCCAGTACCCGTTCAATATAAATCACAGCTGTGGGCTTTGCCTCTGGGGTCCCTGAGAGTCATCCCTTTTCACAGTGGTGATGCCCCCCCACCTCTCCTGTGCCTCTCCGGAGGTTTTTGGAGCTTATACGGGCTGTATCTTCATCTCCTTTTTATTTCACCGGATGCTGTTGGGCTATCGGCTTGTTTTGTTCTTAATGGCAAATTACTGCTCCACACAGTCTCCAAGACAAGGGCGGTGTTTAGTCTGCTGAGGTGGTTTGTTTTTTGTTTTTTTTTTTTTTTCCCCTGTGGTCATAAAATAAGGGAGAGAGTAACTGATGTCTTGGGGTGGAGAGAAGGGATTTATCAGTGCAGAAAATCAGACTGATCTGAATGAATCTCATTAGATGTGGATGAGTCCTTAAGTGGTAAAAATAATCAGTCAGCTGCATAAAACAAAATGCTTGTGGACTCGAGCATTGCTGTCAGAGCCCGGCTGTCAGTGTGGTCTGCTTACCGCAGTCCCCGAGAGCCTCGTCGACGCTGGTGTGCATCTTCTCGACATGCCTGTGAACTAGGGAGGGGATTTCTTATCCTCGTCATCAGAAAGAGCCGAGAAGCGGAAAGGTTGCCGCCTGTCTGCCCTGCGGGACCAGTTAGGCTCCCAGGGCCATCTCGGATCCCATGGTTTTGGCTGAGCCTCTGTAACCTGCCCATGGTCATACAGGAAAGTCCAGACTTTCAGTGTAGGAATACTTGATCCCCAGGGACCATTCTTCTTTCCTTCCCGTTACTGCAGTTACTGCTGACCGGGTGCATCTCTGTGCTTGGGACACCATTACTCCTTTGCACAGGTAGGAAGGCTATTAGACAACCCCGTTTCCTTTCATTCTGCATTTTCTCTCTGGGTTTGCATTAACCCTTGATCTAATGCATTTTCAATGTGAGCCTGCATTCCTTACTCCCTACGTTGAGATCTTTGGCCATTGCAGCATGGCCACTTGGGAAGGTTTAACAGATTGAGGATCGGCTTTGAAATATTTAGACTCATGAACTGCAGCAAAACTAGCTCAGCATTTCCCTGCTTCCATCAAAGCCAAGTCCACTCAGTTACAGGAACGCAGCACGTGGACTGGGTCAGGCACAACTAAAACGAATGGGACTTTTGTTAGGGATTTCCTTGGTGGCCTGAAACCTGTAATGATTCTGCTGCTGTCAGACCCGCTCTTTAGTGGATGTGTCTGTCTGCCTCCATCCAGCTTAATGTTGGCTGATGTGAAGGAGGATCTTAGAAACTGATGTCTGGGCAAGTCTACATAATATTAGTCTCTGCATTGCTCTGCGTGCCTCTGACTCAATACCCTGAACTGAAACTTCCCATCTCTCTTGCTGTTGTGCCAGGCAGTTGCCTGGGTGGTGCCTACTCCTGGCAGTTGGGTTGGAGTGGTGCATAACGTGAAACTGAGTGGTGTGTGATGGACTGACTCCGAAGTGCTTTGGAATATGGTTAGGATGTAGACCGGCTGCCTAGGCTCAGCTTTGTTTGCAGGAAGGTTACAGGATCACTGAGATGTTTGTTGGAAATGTAGTACAGTTACCCTGGCTGTAGCGTACGGCTTTGCGTGTGGGAACATGTGGGGAAGAGAACCAGGTCCTGGTATTGTGTTCAGTTATGGGCCCCTCAGGACAAGAAGGTCCTTGAGGGGCTGGAGCGTGTCCGGAGAAGGGCAGCGGGGCTGGGGCAGGGTCTGGAGCACAAGTGTGCTGGGGGGCGGCTGGGGGAGCTGGGGGGGTTTAGCCTGGAGAAGAGGGGGCTGAGGGGAGCCCTTCTCGCTCTCTGCAGCTGCCTGAGAGGGGCTGGAGTGGGGGGGTGGGGTGGTCTCTTCTCCCAAGTAACAAGCAATAGGAAGAGAGAAAACAGTCTCAAGTTGCATCAGGGGAGGTTTAGATTGGAGATTAGGAAAAATGTCTCCACTGCCAGAGCGGTCGGGCCCTGGCACAGGCTGCCCAGAGAGGTGGGGGTGTCACCATCCCTGGGGGTGATCAAAACACCGTGTAGACGTGTCACTTCAGGGCATGGTTTAGGAGGCCTGGGGGTGTTGGGTTGGTGGTTGGACTTGATGATCCTAGAGGTCTTTTCCAACCTTAATGACTCCATGATTCTAGGGTAGAGAACCTCACTTGTTTCTTGTCCACCTATCCAAGGCAAATGCAGCTTTTTCTGGGCTGAGTCCTAAGCAGACTCTGCATACGGATGGAGGCATCCACTCATGTAGCACTTGGAGACTGTTGTCTGTTTTCATAGAGGAGCTGATGACCTCTCACATCTATCTTAACTGTTGGGTGGTGGTTACTTGGTGATTCAAGGCACAGTATCAGTATCTAAACATGGAATGATGCCAGTGACCCTGACGGTGCTGGGATTAGCAGCATCTCTCCTCACCTACCACTTGCAGTCTTGCAGCAGTGGAGCTAGAAACAATAGGAACCAATTCCCTATACTGCTTTAATATGGCTTTGCCATGAAAGTATGTACGCCTTAACCAGCTTCCTGTATGTTAAACAAACAGGGAGACTCCTCGTTGTAGTGAAAGCAGAACCATTAATAACATTGTTTATAATGTGCTTATTTGTTGATTTGGAGGTCAAGCATGTTTGACATTCCCACTGCTCAAATGGGGCTCGCTTAGCAAGGACCTCTGCTTTACATTGGACACATCTCCTTTTTTTGCAAACCACTTCTACATTTTCCTGAGAAATGTTTATGGTTTGGAGGTCACTGACATAATTTTAAACATCTGCTCAGCTCAGAAAGAGAGAGAAAAGAGAGAGAATGTAATTGTTTTTGCCACGGCCCTCTTAAGCCTTAGTTATTTCTTTCACGTGCTGTGATTCATGTGTCACACTCCTGCTTACTTCAAGCATCTTGACAAGCACAAACAACAATTACTTCAGAGCCAGCGAAAGCAAACAGCTCAGCACCTGCCGCGTGCATGCTGTCACAGCGACTTTTAATCAGACTCTTGAAATTAATTTTTCATGTGTGTGGGAAGCCCAGCCTTGATGATGCAGGTGAAGGAGGCTTTGTCTTCAGCCTCCTGTGTCAAGCAAGCAAGGAAGATCTGGACACATACCGCCTAACTTCGTACTTGCTTTGAAAGGACCAGTTGGGAGGCTGGGGAGGTCACCCAGAAGGCATTGTCTGTGCTGGCCATTGGCCCTATGGAGGTCTTCCACTGTTTTATCAATAATGGAGACACCTTTCAATAGCTGGAGTGTGGTTATAACAAGAGCCCTGGCCTGTGCTGATGGTTTGGTTGATGGCTGGTCTCTGTATGATGAGGTTGAGGGTATCTAACTTTGATCCACAGCGCTGCTGCACCAGGACAATAAGAAGAGATGGCCGTTGTTCAAAGCTTTGCTTTCTTACATCACTCCAGGAGCTGACAGCTGCGTTATCTTCTGAAATCTGTGGCTGAGCTAAAAGTGTTAAATATACCTTTCTCTAATTTTTGTATATTGTGCTTAACGTTCCTCTATAGATTTTGGACTGCTACATGGGACTGTGTTATCATCCAAAGCCTGAAATGGAGGTAGAGTTTGATATGTTGACGTCTCTGGAAAATGGTTGCTGCAGATCACTCATCGTGTCATTGTCAGAAGTAGTTTCTATTTTTTTTGAAAACAGTCCATTTCTCTGCAAAGCACACCATCAGACGAGCAAGGCAAGGGAAGCAGATGCATTATCAATCTACGAAACAAACTGGCCTGCTTTTCAAATGAGATACCCAAAGACTGCCAGAATGTATTTTGGTGAGGAAAGCAAGACGACAAACTGCTTCCACTGTGGAGAGAACAGGCCAGGATTCAGAGTTGTGCATCTACCACCTATAGAAAGAAGGATGCTAAGTTGTGTTGCAACATTTCTATAATAAGCAAGTATGCCCCCCTGCCCCAAAGGAAGGAGTGAGTCCCTGTGGGATTACACCAAGACAGAAGTCTGGGGTTCAGTGTCCTTTGGAAATCTGGCCCCTCTTGTGGATCCTGCCCTCTTGAATTCCAGCTATAAAGTCTGCCTTTGGCAATGTCTTTGTAGAAGTGGGTATGGACTTGTTGGTCAGCCGGTGCGTGTGTGCTGGCTGGGCAGGGTGACCAGCTTTGTCCGCCTTTCCTGCAGTGCCAGGATCCAGGGTGTCTCTTCCTTTTACCCAGGTGCTGATTTCTCAAAAAGCGTGTGGGGACTCAGTCTTGGAGACTTGCACCCATGTCTTGCATGTGGCTGGTCCTGGCCAACCGTGTACAAACCTCTTTGGGGGTGTTGGGGCTTGCAGAGAGTGCGATCACAGAAGACTTGTTTCTTTACAAAACTTTAGCTAAAGTTCTAAATAGTATTTTGATTTTGTTTTAATTCTAGTTCCCTAAGGAGAAAAGGATGGCGTGCTTGTATGGGGCTGTGCATATGTGTATTTGTGTTTATCCATCCATTTTTCACTCCCTCATGCTAGGTTTTGAACTCCTGGGCCAATTTCAGCAAAATCTGCCATTTCAGTAGTGGTCTCAAAGATATTACATCTCTTAAACTGTATGGAAATGAGCAGCCGAAAAAAGAAATATGTTTTTATTAATAGCTGCAGTGAGGCGAAGACTGACATCTAAGCTCAACCCTTAGTAGACAGCAGAGAGTCTGCATAGGGGAATGCTATAAATGCTGCAACCACAGAAGGAGTTTCAATCACAGCACATCCTTTATTGTGCACCAGAGAATCCAACCACAATGCAGAAATCCCCAGGAAACTACCCTGTTATTTCTGCTGCTTATAGAAAAACTCATCTGGTCTGTTTGTCTGTTTATTTGTGTTTTGGTTTTTTATTTTATGGGGAAGCCGCAGGGCATGATATTTTAAATTAGTATTCTATTGCTATAGGAAATGGTGAGAAAGGTCACAGAACGATCCCTCGCTTGGCAACAGAAGACCTTTAAAACCATGTCCAGGCTGTGATCTGCTGAGCGGGGTGTTGAAGATGTGCTGAAACAAGGCGTGGGAACATGGAGCAGTGCGCCGGGCAGCCCCCTCGGGAGCTGGTGGGAGTATCTGGGAGGTTCACGTGGCCTGCCGGCACGGTGCTGCCCCGGGTACCTCCCCCCAGCCTCGCGCTCAGATGCAGTGCTCGCTGCCATGCTGCTGCTCGTTCCTGTGGGGGTAGCGTGCTAAAGGTAGGGGCTATATGAGTATAGGATCCAAAGAGGGGACAGGTTTTCATGCCATACCAATGGTGGGGTTTGTCTCACCAAACCGTAGCTGTCTACAAAATATCCAAGGCTCAGCTGTTTGCCGTAAGATCGCTTTATAAGCAGAATAAATAGGCAAAAATAGAATAAACCCTTTGTTATCCTAAGGCATGTGGGGGTCCATCTTTTGGGGTGATTGCTTTATGCCATGGGCTTCAGCAGAGCTCTAATCATCTCACTTGTACAAGCCCTGTTAAAGGCAGGTGAATCCCACTCAAGCTGTTCTAGTCCACAGTGGTGGCTTCCACAAGGGAGGTGTTCTAGTGCAGGGTTTCAATCTACCTCTACCAACAAGCTCATCTTGAGCCTGAGATCAAGATGATGAGTGGTGTTTGGTCTTAGGATGCTGCTAGACGGACCTTAAATCTGATCTGCCTCTGAAAATAAAGTGCAAATGACCTCTTGCACAGAAATTGTGATGAGGGCAAGTACCCGCTTACGGGGAGTACGCTCTGAGGATGTTCGCATCCTTTTGGTCAGTAAGGGAGACTTACAGATGTGCTTGGTGTTCGCTGACTAGTGCCTATGAACATTTTAGCACGCTTTATGGCGGCAGCAAAGAGCAGAAATTAGAGGAGATGTTGGAAATCCTAACTGGTAAGGGGTTTTCTGGTTATGTTGACAAATGACAATGATGTATTTCATTATTTTTTTTCCTTCTTTGCTCTGTATTTGCTGATGTTCTCAGCACGATGGGAAGGCAGCTATAACGCTGCCACTAATCAAGCCCAGCTGACTTTTGCTAACAAAATTTCTGCTTGGAATTACAGTGCTTTTCTTGTGATTATATTAAGAGAACATGGCAGCTTCTAATTCTCCTCTTGCCATTTCTTTCTGTAGCCGTACATCCAAGCGTGGGGGTGTGCGACCATGTGTACACTCACTCCTTCATGGGTACTCTGCCCTGGTCGTATTTTCACTCTTTCTATTATTTCTGCAGGCTGTAAAAGTTATGAAACTCGAAGAAGCAAGCCAGCAGTGTGGCCTGTTCTAGGAAGAGATGCTCTTTATATGTGGGGACTGGGGTGTTGGAAAGACTGACACTTGTTTTTGTCATAAAAACTGCTTTTTCTAACTCCAGACTGGCTTAGTAATATGTCCACGAGATCCTTGGCAGTTCCAAATACCCTTTTGCTGTGCTCTCTGCAATTGTTTATTTTATGGTGTCGACTACTTTGTATTGTTAGGACATCGTTGCAGGCCAATATTTTACTTGGCAAAAATCTTTGAGTCACAAGCTCAGTCTCTCTATTTCCCAGTGTGAGTGATCAGCAAAACCTAAGCACGCTCTTACATCTGCGAAGGACTTGTGGGTAAAAGAGGGGGATTAGCAAAGAGGTGATCTCAGCCGCTTGCACTTTGCATGCAGCAAAGTAATTTAACAATCATAACTTAAAGTGCTGCAAGATGATGCTTGTGACTCCTCCCCAGTGTCTACAGCTGTGAAGTGCTAAAGCACGCCACTCTCTGCTTTATTGGAGGCTGGAGACCAAAACCAGTTGAAAATTTGAAATTACAGCTTATCCCTTATTGAATTTGTCATCCCTGAATTGTGAATGCACACCCTTGTGTGTATACACACACAGAGGCTCGCAAACAGCTATTGACTATCTTAGGGACAGAGATGGGTAGAGGTGGAGCTTGTGCTTGTGGATTTGGTCTTGTGAAGCTTCTCATCTTAAAAAGTACTGAACCTCTCATCTGAAATGTGATGAGTCAGGTTGTCATGGCAGGTAGAGGAATGTTTGGTGCAAGTTTGGAGAGGGGATTTGCTGAATGCCGAGATGGCTCAGTTTGCATGTCTCATCACCATGCCCTTATATAGAGTTTGATGTTGGAGCAATTATTGCTCTATTTTTATTGAAGATTTGGCACGTGTATATTTTTTCCCCTGCCAGGCTGTTGCATCTGTTGGCTCTGGATGAGCCTTGTACCTATAGTCTTACAGAAAGCCACCGTGTCATGGTGAATTGGAACACAAACCTGTTGCGATGAGTCGCAAGGCAGAGCACACTGGTAGCCTAAACCCTAGTTGCAGGAAATCCCTGACCACCCCAAAGCAGGCTACTTTCCTCATAAGGCTCCTGCTTGTGGGGAGCACAAATGGACAGATCTCCTCCAGCTTCTTGGCTCCCCAAGAGCTTCTTCCCGAGTAAATGGCTGCTTCTGTCCTGCCAACAGCGATATCAGTGATGGTGCTGGGACAAGGTGCCTCTGTGTCCTGGTTTGGATGGTCCCCTGACCATAGGGGGTCTTGCAGATTTAACAAGTCTTGACCAGGTAGTTGTGCTTAAAGGCTCGAGGACTGGAGGTGAAAACAGTCACTGGCAGATGAGTCGTATTATGTAGGAGCGGATCATCGCAGCTCAGTTTTGTTAGTCAGGAGCAGTGTCTAAGCTTGGATTGCATGAGCAGCAGAGAGTGGGTTGTGTTTCATCCCAGGAGAATTTTGAGGGTTATTTTGGCAGAGCACGATGGAAAAAGCATGGACTGTGGCTGCCTTCACAGCTCTTGGCTGCGCAGATGACACTGCCTTCTAGCTTGCCAGGCCTTTTTGCCTTCATTAGCACAAACTTTTTTTGGAGCCCTTTTTTAATCCTTTCTTTCAGTCTCCTTCTGGCTGGTCTTTGTCCTTGAAGCCCACACTGATGGGACCATCCAGTAGATAACTCGCACCGTTTTCTTATGTTTTGTATCATCTATGGTTGGAATTTCAGTGCTGCAGGGTCAGCTTTAAATTATCCCTGGAGGGTTGGTTGTGTTTTATAAGCTGGATGGCTTGGCTCACAGCCGTTTGATTTTTCCAAATATATAAATCTATAGACATTTGCCTTTGGCGCAAAAAAGCTCCCCACTTCGAAGTCAAGAATAATTATTTTCCCAGAGCCAAGGTCAGCAGCTGGAGTCAAATAATGGAATGAAAAAAGCCACTCCTGATGCTTTTCACATGATATTTTTAAAAAAGTCATTTCAGTGCGTTAGCATCTGTCCCTTGCTCCCATGGCGGCCCAGACAGAGCTCCTTAACCCAGGTACAGCTCCCAGCATCCTCCAACAGGGTGGTAATTTCCTCTAAAGATGAATACCACTCATGTAACGACCTGGAAAATCACCCCCACCTTCTCCAGCTTCCTGAACAAAAATTTGGAAAATCTGAGTTGAATTAGGCATAAATAAGGTTATGCCAAGACAAAAGCCTGGCAGGTTTGTCAATACACTCATGCTGTTGTCAGAACGGATGTTTTGCAACACTTGCTAGTTTTCCACCTTAACCCAAAGCTGCAGAAATGGAGGGGAGAAAAGCGGGGAGAGAAAACGAGGGCAGGTTTGGAAATCGCCTTGGGGAGAGCCTGGTTTTCTGCCACTGTGTGATTTGCATCTACCCATTAAAGAGCTCAAAGTCTGCTCCTGGCCCAGCAAGGGTGCGTGGGTACATCTGAGTACGATGGGTTTGGAGGTATTTCTTTTTGCCCTCCCTGGGACGATTTAGTTGTGCTTTTGGGCCCAGAGGCATCGCCAAGTTGCCATGGTGCAATGAGCTGCCCAAGCCCACCGAGCTGTGCTGGCTCCTCGCGCGGGTGCCCTCCGCTACGGGCACGGGCCAGGCCGTGAGAATCGGCTCTGCCTGCAGTGAGAAAGGCACAGGAAGCCCCAAGAAACGGCATGCAGCCGGTACCCCCCCATGTGGGTGTTTCCCTGAGATTTTCCAAAGTAGTCCAAAACCTCACAATTTCCTTTTTTTTTTTTTTTTTTTTTATGGTGAGCTGGAAAAAATGTGGTTCACATCGATTGAAATCTTTCATGTGGATTCGTACTTTTTCAGGGAGAAATTCTCTTAGCAAGTAACTTGCACTAAAAATGCCAATTTCAGCTTTTAAAAAAGTTAAATGGAAAAATTGGGGAATACTAAAATTCCTTCCCAAGAGAATTTGAACGGGACCAGGTTCTCGCTGTGCTCCTTCGAAGCAGCCGGAGCTCCCATGCTGGCCACGGTGCTGCCATGCTGTGCGACGGGGCCGTTGCAGACCCTCCTGTCTCTGCTGCTGTAGGTTTAGGGACGAGCCCTGCACAACCCTTTCCAACTGGCTCTGCAGAGAGGACTTGGGATGCAGGAGGAAATTCCCCCACTTCTGGCTCGACCGGCAGTTTGGAGGAGAAAAATGTACACTGCATCTGTACAGTGTATTATTAGCTATATCTAGCATGATTTTCCTTCTTGAGACTGTTGAATTTATTAAGGATTATTATTTCAGGCATCCTTTCCCCCTGCTACTGAAAGCCCATTAACATGGAAAACAAACCCTGCTCTCTCTGAGCACATGGATCTTTTTGGTCTGGACCAGCTTGTGTCAGAGTGACATAACCCAAAAAAACAGTAGGAACCATTTGACTGATATTCTGCTGCCAGAAATATTGAAGGTTAAAATAATTCTTGGCAGGGTCTCCCCTCCCCTGCGGATCCCAGGTGTTGGACACGCCGGTTCCAGCTCTGCCTTGGCTGCTTTGGCCTCTTGCGTGGCTGTGAAGCAATTGATGGCAGAGAACACCAAGGGCGAGGAGCCATGGCTGAGGGGGACAGGCTGGGCTTGGGCCAGCACACGTTTCCCTCTCCAGCTCCGTGGCTTCCCGTGCTCTCGCATCAGTACGGATTTAGCTGTGTCCTGGTAGCACTGCGGGGCATGCTCAGCCCAGGGCCTGGGCTGCAAGGGCTTCCCCAAACACAGGCTGGGGAGGCAGGCACCCCTGGGCTTTTTACCGTGAGCCATTGCCTCCAGGCTGGGATGGGGTTCCTGGCTGCAGAAAATGGGGAAAATTTGGGCAAAACCCCCAGCTCAGACAATGGCAGAGAGATGCGTAAATGTTCTCCATTGAAAACCTCAGGTGGTGGCTTAGGGGAGGTGACAGGTATTGCTTTGCAATCATAGGAACATCTTCATTCCATGTAGTTCCACGGTGGAGTGCCTTTTCTTCCCCTTTATGTTATTTGTATGTCAATATTGAAGGTGGTGTTTGTTATCTTTTCTATGTGGTTACTGTATTTCCCCCTTCAGCTTCCTCAGTGCTAGTTGTATTCCCTGGGCAAACACTGGTCGTGTTCTGCTCTCATCCTGCTAAAAACTGACCCGTGGGGCTGCTTGGGCCGTCAGCCAACAAGATGGGCTCAAGGGGAAGGGTACCGGCTGAGGTGGCTGATGTCCCTGGAGACCTTGGTAAAAAAACCCCAACATTTAGCATGATGTTGGGTAATTCACTACTACTTTCCTTGTCTCACCTCCAAATCTGTTAAATAATGAAAATATTGATCCCTCCCTTTTAAGGTAGGTCAACATCTGGGTGATCAGCCTTATTATGAATTTTAGACAAACGGGCCCATTTTTGTGAAACAGTCAGATCTCTGGCTGGTGTAAATCAGGACAGTTTTGTCACAGGCAGTCAGAGCAGAGCTATTTCGCACCAGCTGGAGATGTGCCCCGAGGCAGCCACTTTGCAGCTGTAACGTACGGGCGGGTAATTTTGTAAAGTATGAATACAGTTTTCAGATGAATTGAATCTCTTCGTATAGAGAGCTTTCAGATCAGTGGATACACCGTGTTCCAGTTTAACCCGATAAAAATTTCCATCTTCAAAGCAATCTCCAAGGACTACCCAGTCAAGCCTCAAAATCCCCCCTGGGCAGCAAGTTAGTTTTGTTATCCTTATTTTACATAGCAGCAAACCGATGCTGGGTTTAAGGCTGACATTTTGGAAAGGTGTCCCTAATTCTGGGTGCGTTCAGGTCTTATCCCCGTCGTCCAGTGCTGTCACCCTTGAGATGGTGCTTGGTGAGTGTCTGATCTTCCACTCGTGCTGAGAACGTGAGGGTGATGGCAAAGTTGAGGGAGGAAAGGAAATTTTGGGTGATGGGTGCCCATGAGCCATGCAATTGCTGTCAGGATTATTGTGCAACTGCACCACGGGTACCCAGCTCACCCCAGACCTACCAGCTCAGTGTGGCAGGAGGACCAGATTTGGAGATCTTCAGGTTGGTTTTTTTTTAACCCCACACTGGGTATTGCCCTTTGGGCTGTTCATTGTAACTCCTGGTATCAGATGAAGAAGTGTCACCCAAGGGAGCAAGGCCAGCTGTTTGCCCGCCTGTTTCTCCATTGCCCTGCACCTGGTGTTGTCGTTCCTGCCTGTCCCGAAGTGGGTGTATAATGGCTCCCACTCGCATTTCACAGGTGCCCTGGATGCGTCAACAAGGTGAGGGCCGGGTCTGGCTCAGAGACCTGAGGTGAACATACCTTCCTGCACAGTTTAGCCCAATAATGTGTTTTGTACCCATGTGTCATTTGTTGCCTACCCAGAGGCCCACGGAGTTTCACTATGTGTGTAAGCAGTGTAACCAAGTCAAGCAGAAAAGACTCCAGTAAACACTGAGCAAAAGAGCAGCTCTCCTTGCCCAGTCCTACAGCCTGATGAGGCATGGGTTTATTTAAGAGGCTGAGCAGGATATGTATGTAATAAGAAGGGTGTCACCAATGTTTATTCACTTCAGGCTGCCCAAGGTGTGCTCGTTTGCAGGCATAAGCCCCTCCAAACCAAGTAGGGCACCAAAGCCCTTTTGTTTACATGGTGTATACTTGGTGTGACCTGTCCTGCATGTTGAGCCTCACACGTTGGTAATGGTTCTTGGGAGACAAAGAGTCTGCACCTAGTTTGTCTCCTTTGGATGGCTGCTTCTGATTTCATCTGGTGTTACATCTGCGTTGTACTAAGAGAAGCTGAAATGGGAGGAGCTGCAGTTCCACCATGCGCCACAACTTCAGACGGCTTTTGAAGAGAGATGACTGCAAGGTCTGGGCAAAACCCCAACCCTGATTAAGCCATCACGTGGTGCCTGTGGACTTTGGCGGTGTAGGCATGGAGCACGCCTTCCTGCAGGCAGAGTGCGGCATGTGGGGAAACCGTTGCTGGTAGGAGAGGAGATGGGGCTGGGGAGACCTGGGCTGGATCAGCAAAACATGGTGGGAATCCAAACTCTTTGATAAAAGGACAAAAATCAAAGCTAATTGTGGGAAGAGGATGTGGAATACTTAAAAGATAACTTGGTAGAGAGAGGTTGGGCCCAAACATGGGGTATGTCAGGTGGGTGTCCCATCATGAAAGCCATGGATGTAATATAGGATGTGGGACTTGGCATATGGAAGAGGCTACTGGTCCTGTTTGAGGTGGCTTGGCATTACCAGCCAGAACAGGCCTGTTTCAAGTTACAGCTGTCAGTCTTTTATACTCATGGAGGTGCCAGAATCAGTTGCTTTGAGTTAGCAGGAACAAAGGATTCTCTGAATCAGTAGTTTAATGTAGCATTGGATCTGATATCGGCATCTCTTAGAAATAGAATTTGATTTTTTTACAAAATATGCCTGCCCCCCGTGCTCTTAGTGGTGAAACAGGACCGATTTATCTGTCCACTGGTAGAATCTTAATTTTAAATACTGGTAAAACTTGACTTCTGTTCATAGGACCATCTTTTCCACCCTCATTGATATTGAAATAAATTTCCCTATGACAGAAAAGACCAAAGAGCTGTGTAAGAGACAAACATTGGACCGGAAGGACAGGAAGAAATGGTGCCACCCAGAAATTAAGTCCGATGGCTTTGGCTGGAATTTTAGCCCAATTCAAATGAGTGGTGAAATTTGCATCAGCTTCAGCTGAGCTGAGATAAACCTTAATCTATCGCAGATCATAACCCTTTGCTGCTTATAATGTGAGTCGTGTGAATGTGGGTTTCTAGGCTTCAGGCAAGTCTGATCATGGGTTGGTTCAGAGCTGTCTTACCAAAGCCAATTGCAAAAGTCATATTGACTTCAATGCGACCAGGTTTGGGCCCTGAGGCAATCCTAGCCTTTTAGTCAGTTGAGATCAAGTGTTATATTAATTCAATACCTGATGAATCACCTCTCAGGATATAATTTTTCCCACTGCAGGGAAACGGGTATATTTGACAATCCAATATGATCCTTCCCTCTTTAAGCACTAAGAAACTAATCTGACTAAATCTTCTGGCAGCAGACATCTGAAAAACGCTGGAAAATGCCATGCCACGAACGTGGCAATGTGCAGTAAAAATAGCTTTACACTGAAAAGCTATTTTATTACAGCAGTTGTTATAGTTTCTGGTTCTGGCAGGGATACCCCCCCCATAAACCCCGGCTTTAAAGAAGGGTGTTGTAAGTCAGCTGTTGTGATTCACATTAGGCTGAAACTTGGCACCAAGATATCTGTATGTTAAACTCATCCCCTGCAGGTCTTCTGAGCTTTCTCGAAGCACGTGTGTGTGGCTTGCGCACAAGAGAAATATCAGTCCAGATTCACCGACTGCCCTAAAAGGCTCCTTTCTAGGTTATAGATGGAGCATTCGTGCAAGGCAGGAGCAGCCCTAAGAGCAGCCAAGGGCAGGAATGACTTGGCGTAGGCGCAGCCGTGTGAGCTGGAAAACCAGTGTGAAGGTCAATTTCTTTGTTACCGTCTCCCTCTGTTTTGTGTATTATATTTCACTCTTTCCAAGGTGACAAGGTAGAAAATGAGAACCCATATGTGTTCCTGGATCTCTGCGTCTCTGCACAACTTCCATCTGTCCCGAGCAGCGAGACATGGAGGCTGCAGGGAAAAGGGGAGAGCAAAGAGCGCCTTTGCCCGCCAGGTCGCTGCTCGGTTTGGGTGTGCTGTGTGGCACGTGGCAGCATCCGCAGCAGTAGCAGAGAAGCTGGGTGCAGAGAGATTCCCCACTGCCACCGCAGCATCGCCAGGGAGAAGCTCAGCACAAGGCACTGTTGTGTCTTACCCCTCTCGTGAGCTGTGCAGAGGACTGGTGCAGACTGACTGCTGCAGAAGGCAGATGTTCTCTTGGGGCTTATTCAGGAGGACTGGAGCACAAGATGTGGACAAGATGGCCAAATTTTTCATTTCCTGGCAACGGTTTGCAGTCATTTTCGGTAGGAGGAAGCAAGCAGGGTTTTTTTTTTTCCCAGTTAGCATGAAGGGAACCACCACTAGAAATATCCCACCTGGAGGTCAGTGGTTTTTGTAAAGGTGGCGATATGTCACTGCAAGATGTCAGGCAAGCTAAAGCCTAGAAATGAATGAATTGTCTGGGGTCGCTGTACAAGAGCTAAACAAAGTGCAGCGATATGTGTCGTGGTCTGTTGCTGTTAGCGCAGGTCCTGTACACAGCCAGGCTCATTTTCATCAGGTCTGCACTGCTGCAGAATGCTGCTGGTGATGGAGGGGCCTGGGCAGCATCCCTCTGGGGGATGTGCATCCACACGCAGCTCTTGGGAATCCCCAGCTCGGAGAGGCTTGGGCCAAACTTGCTGGGTCAGAGCTGCAGAGAAGGGAAGGGGCGGGAAGGTTGGAAACAACCAACCCAATAAAATCCTTTCCACCCCACGGGGCCTCTGGTCCTGAGTTGTGTTAATGCTGCACGGGTGATTCCTGAGCACAGGCGATGCCCTATGACAGAGGGACAGCCCTATCCCGGGTCACTCAGCAGGATTCTGTTTGAAGTTTAGGCAAGGTCTGGATGTTTTTTTTTTTTCTTTACTACTTGCCTTGCTGGGACAAATGCACTCCTGTTGTTTCAGAGCCAGCTGTGCTTTATGCAAACCAGATGCCCGTTGCAGACGGCCATCAGGTGTTGCTGCCACCGGCCAGCTCGTGCCATGACTGATCCGTGCTGGAAAGGTCAGCCTGGGAAAGCAGAAGCTCTGCTCTGGTCCGGTGCTCCTTTCGTGGCAGCACCAGTGTCCCCACCAAGACACTGAGGCCAGGCAGGACCTGCATTTCTGCAGCATCTCCCAAAGCTCCCCCAGGTGGGACCTGTCCGAGCCTGACACAACTGTGCAGCCGCTGCCTTGGGGGGGAGATGCTTTCAGAAGAAGGGAGTGCAAGGAGCAGTTGTTGAGAGAAATGTGAGATGGCCTGCGGAGATCATAGCCTCCCACTTGCTCCTGCACAGCCCCAGGCAGTCAGGGGAGATGAGATGCCTTCCTCTCCCTCCTAAGCCAGGGTTTGAGTATGAAAAATGAACCACGTGCCCTGGTCCTCGCCACCAGCTCCTTTCCTTGTGGGTTTCTGTGTGCTGCAGTTGCATTTTGCAAACATCTGGATTCAATAACCCCGTTGATACAGCCCATAAAATTAGAAACTGAACACTGCGGAAGGCAGAGGTCAGTGAGTGATTCATCCCGATATAATGTGCTGGGAGCGCTCTGTGACTCAGGATGGGGCTTTGTCGGGTCCTGGGGGTGCGGTGGGGCAGCCCCCTGCCCACAGCTCCCCATGCTCCAGGAGGAGAGGTGGGAAAGCAGGGGGAGGCGTTAATGTCCTCCGGCGTTTCCCTGACCTTGGAGGGAGAGACCTGGCACCTCCTGCCTCCGAGCATCTCTGCGGCTTGCAGAGGAAGCGCTTTGCATCCCGCTATTGGGAGGCTAATCGAGGACTTGGAAAAACTGGGCTTGTTTCCTCTCCACAAACTTCTTGTGTAACTCCAGGCAAATCCCTGCTTTCCTTCTGGCCTATGGCTGTGGCCATAAAACCAGGACTCAAGCCCTGTTTTGGGTGGAGAAGTCTCCACCAGTGCGTGACCTTACCCCTGCAGTGTGCTGGGCAGCAAGGCTGAACTGCAGCCCGCTGCTCTCCTTCCCTGCCCTCGCCATGCCCTCCGAGCACCCGTGCCATCATCCCTGAGGAAGTGGCTCCAGTGTCCCGACTGCTGGCCTGGCTGGCTGATGTCCCGGCTGGAGCCTGGCACTGGTGCTTGGTGCCCTGAACCTCGCTATGGGTGTTTTCAGCACCCCATACTCCTTCCTGCCCCAGTGGCTGCGAGTCACCACAGTCTCCGGACATATTTGGGGAGGTGAGAAGCCTGATACCCTCTTGTGATGCCCTGTTACTCCCCTCTCCCTGGTGAGTAGAGCTGGAGCCAATGTTTTGTTCTGCAGTGTGCCAGACCCAGGCCTGAGCGGGACCAAGGGATGGGTGGGGGTTAGGCTGCACATGGGATGGCTTAAAGCTCATGCTTTCATATATTAAAATGGAGAACAAAGGAGGAGAGGAGGGGATGGAAAAGGTCAGAGAGCAGAGCGTAGATTCAGACCGGACTGCTGTGCTGCTGAGCAAGAATTCAGAAAGCCCGTGGACACCCTCATACCTGCAAGCACAAGCGTGCGAGCCAGCTGCTGCGCATGCAGGCTGGGAGCGTGCGTGTGCTCATCGCCCTGGATTTACCTTCTGATTTCTAAGCCTCAGTGGTACTTGCTCGCCTTGCGTTCTCTCTGCAGCCAAGAGAGTGAGAAACTCGCATATTTGCGTGGTGACAGCATTGCAATCCGCTGTCTCCAGAGCGCAAAGGCACTTGCCAGAGGGATGAAGAATTGTTTTCATCATCGTACGTGTGGGCACTGACTCACGCAGGGCACTGGATGATGGGGGAGGGATTTCAAAGTCAGGAGGAGAGCCAGACCTTACCTGCAGGGCTGCAAAGACTTTCAGATGGCGTTTGCTACAGCGAGATGTCCCTTGTGATCTCGTCTGGAAGTTGGTTACCACCCAGTGCGTGTGACTTGGCTGTTGTAGGAAAGGCAAGGTAGGGCGGTCAGAATGGGGACCACTGCTCAGGCTGGCGGCAGTGGGAAGCAGGATGCAATGTCACGCCAGCTCTGGACCGGTGATGTGCACTGGCCACACTGGGGTTTGGTGCCACAGCTTTGGTTGTCACAGAGCTCTGTGGCAATGGTGTTTGCTGATCCTGATCAAAAAGCGGGGTTTAAGCCAACCCATGCAGGACCTGGTCTAGACAAGAGGTTTTATTATAACTATTGTTTTTTATCTTAATCGTTCTTCCATTTCTATTCCCCCTACTTGACCTCAACACGTTGGGACCACCAGTCCTGTTGGCATGAAACCATGTTTTCCTACTATCCTGTAGCCAAGATGATAATCTCCAGAGCCACTTCCTGGGCAATTTCTTTGGTGGATAATATCTGTGGTTTCCCTTGTGTTTGCACAAGTACTTATATCAGCAAACACATGGATCGAGTCTCAGCCCCTGGTACTGCAGAGGAGCATCTTATACTTCCAAGCCCTGATGGCTCAGGGACTTTTCCTCCCCCTGATTCTTCAGCCTGGGTGAAGCCGTTAATCTCCCAGCCTGCGACATGCTCTTTCACACCCACCCTGCCAAATCCCTCGCTTTGCTGGGTGGGAGCTTGCTGACAACTTGCAGTGTTTATAGCTACCCAGGTGCTCTAGCACGGAGGGGTTTTGCAGCTTGTGCCACTCCCCAGGGCTCTCAGGGGAGGAGGCACAAGCCACGTTGCCTGCAGGCTGCCTTCCCCAGCCGTGCCTGTGCTGAGCTTTTTGTGGAAACCAAGCCTCGTGGCATTGCGTGAGCATGTTTTTAGCAGCAGCGGGGGATAATCTGATCCAGGAGGTAGCTGCCTTTGCCCTGCAGCATCGATCCTGGAGTGAAACCCCAGGGTTGCTCCTCACCCTCGCTCACCCTGTTGCTGGTGCAAGGGGGATTCCCTAAAGTTAAGGTGGGAGATGGGATTCTTTGTAGAAAGCTCAATAGCAGTGCTGGGCAATCGAGTTGCCAAGAGAAGGTCTTGTGTTTTGCCACGAGGCTCTAGGCTGGACTTCAGCGGACTGAGCTGGACCCTGGGGGCAGCCGGCCTCTGCTTCTAACATCTGATCGTGGGTCTTAACGCAGGACTGGCAGGTGCTGCAATAGCCCAGACCTCATCCAGGAGACTTGTGAGGGTGTAAAGTCTGGCTGCCCTGGAAGTCCTGCAAGGCTGTGCCCAGCAGCTTTCCTGGGCTGCAGGCTGTCGTGTGGCCCCGCAGAGGCGGCTCTTGCTCACTCCCCTACCCTGTGTGGATCTTGCTCCTTTTAAGGTGAATTTTAATCCCATCTAACTTTGCTGAAGGTAAACTGATATTCCCTGAGGAAGCACAGGCATGATCAAAGGCCAGCGAGATCTTTTTTCTGGAAAGTTTGGCTGGATTAGGCTAGGCTTTGTAAATATCCAGATCAAGTACATGACCTGTGTTTCATTTCAAGGCTATTTTATTAACTTTATTTTTTTGACTTGTCATGGCTTGAATGTGGCTTGGTTGAATGGCTTCAAACTGTTAATAGCTTTGGCCTTGGTGAGAGCTTGTGCTGTTAACTAATTTGCAGCGGGTTTCTTTAATTATAAATGCTCTTACTTTTTCACATCATCGTAGTCTGCATGGCAGATACATCTTTTTAGAAACCACGTGCCTAGGCCATGAGGGATTTGTAAAGGCTGTGGCTCAGCTGGGAGCGCAGGCGCGGGCCACACAGGCATCAGGACATCTGCAGGCAGAGGACCAGACGTGCATTGGGAACACAAAAGAGAAAATTGGTGTGTGGAGCTCTTAGCAAGAGGGTGGAAGCTCAATGCTGCTGAAAAATCACACCCAAGCAGTCCCAAATGATGCAGCCAGAGTTGTCAGCTGCAGATGAAAAACACCCATCTTTATCTCTCCCCGACAGAGTTTCTGCTCTGCGATGGGGGCTGCAAATGTTTTGTAGCCTGCAGAGCGGTGCAGAGGCTGAAGCACCCTCGCAGGGTGGCACCTGGGGAGGAAACACCCAGATAAAGGAGGAAAAACAAATAAAAACTCTTTCTGTTTATTTAATTGCTGGTGTTTAAAGAAAAAAAACAACCACCCACAAACAAGAAATGTCAAAGGAGTTCATGGTGGGACAGGAGCTCAGTTTCGCTGTGTTGTAGACCTGGCTGGTTTTAGTAACGTGGCTCTTGGGGCCGGGGCTGTTGGGGCCTTTTGGGGGAACTGAAGCAGATCGGGCTGCCCTCTGCAAAGGGAAAGGCAAGTGCTGAAACAAAAGGCTGTGCTGCCAGCTCAGCAGGCTCGAGAAGCCGTGGAGTCCTGCCTTAGTGCAGAAATCAGCCGCAGAGGGAAGGAGAAGTTAATTAGATGGAATAAATCGCGTTACAGGGCTTGCTGGTAGCAGGGCGCAGGAGAGCTGCGGTGGCTGAGGAGCGCCTGTGCGGCGGGCAGCACTGAGGGCAGGGCGTCCTTGTCCAGACATGCTGTCACAAGATTGGGGCTGTTGGGGTGATCTGACTCACTTGGACCAAGGACACGTTCCTCAGAGCCCTGCGGAAGGATCTGGGCTTCGGGGCGCCGCTGGGCTCCGGCAAGTTAAGCTCAGGGCAACAGGAAGGCTTTGGTGTGCAGGAGTTGTTTGGCATTTGTTATGTCCAGCTCCCCTCCTCCTGTTGCGTTGTTTTTTGCTTTGCTCTGCGTCCCAGCGCCGATACCCAACAGGGGAACGGGCATCACGGTGGTGGCCCACGTGTGACACGCAAGCGTGGCGTGGGCTGAGCCCAAGGGTCCCCTGCCTGCAGCCCGGCTCCTGCACAGGCACCTGGGTGCTCGGCTTTCGTGCCCTGGGTCTGGTCCCACGGAGCAGCCTGGGCGTGGTGGCCAGCGGGAGCTGCCGGCTTCTGAATCACACTTTGGCTCTGGCCAGCAAAACCACACGTGCTCTGAAGCCGCGCAGCTCGGATCCAAAAAAATAAAAAGCTCTTCCAATTTCGCCCCCACCCTTTCCCTCGCCCCCAGCTCCAAAACCAAAAGGGGAGTTCAGGAGTTTCACACAGCATCCAGTTTCAGGCAAATGTTTTTTGTAAAGCTAATTGAAAATCTTCCTCCGCACGGTTCCCACTCACACAGGACTGTTAGGGAGGTCAGGGCTGTGGTGACGTTCCCGCGCATCCCTGGGACGGGGCTCGGGCAGCCGTCGTCCGGCACGTGGTGCTGAGGAAGGTACTGAGTGGTTACAGCGGGAGCCGGGAGGTTTTGTCAGATCCTCATAAACTCTTGAAGCTTTATGGCAACTGCTCAACCTTGGAGAATAGCTGTCCCAAAGAATTTATGATGCAAATGTTCGTCCCAGACTTTTCAGAGGCGAGTGTGAAATGGCTTAAATCATCAGGATTTGCATAGCATGAGCTGATCGCGATGTGTAGCTGCCTGTGAGAATGTTTTTAGCAAAACCCCTCTCCCTCCTCTGTTGTATTTGATGCCCACCTTGCTCAGCAAGACCCTGCGACTGCCTCAGGCGATATCTGCACATCCCTGAGGGACCCTGGCCTGTTTGGATGGGCTGGACCGGTCTGCAGGCTGCCGAGGGATGCCCTGCCTGGGTGCAACCCTCCACGTGCCTTTCCTCGCGCCGCGTTCGGGCGTGCAGACGAGGTGACAGGAGCGAGGCTCTGTGCGAAGGCTCAGGTTTAGGAGCTGGGCACTGACTTCTGGTGAATTACCTTCATATTCGTAATTCTCCACTCATTTGCGAGTGTCACAACAAGAGAGCCTGGAGAGATGCCCAAACACACCAGAAAGGAATCTAATTTCTTTTTGAGGGAGTTGCTGCAGAAAAACATTTGAGTTATTTGCTAAGCTCTAATAACGATACTTTGCATTTGCATTGCAGCTTCCACCTAAGGGCATCTTGGCACAGCCGGTAATTAAACCTCCAAGTCCTTGTGAGGGAGACAAAGGCCTTTTCTAACATTTGACAGACAGCTAAACTTTGGGCCAGGGTCAGCTTAAGTGGCTTGCTCGGAGATGTACATTGAGTGTGCGGCAAATCCAAACTCAAACAAGAGCCTCGCTCAGCCCAAAGAGACATTTGGGATTCTGGTCCCTCCGCTGTGCTCCAGTTGGCTTTTTGTGAGCCTCTGTCATCTGACGGCAGCTCAGAGACATCCCTTCTCGGTATTAAATGCAGGAAGGTCTTTTGTTGGACTTAGGCGACAAGGAGAGCTAATTGCAAATTCAATTTTGGTTTACAAAATGCAGCTTGGTCTGCATTACCTTAGCAGCCAAAGAGTTATCTCTTAGGACTTTGCACCAGCACTAGATTCATTTCAGGTCTGTTTTCTTTAGAGCTTTATGGTCAGTAATTAATGGTATAATTACACATTGACATAATGATGGCTCCTGACACGGCAAAGCTTGGGGCAGGGCCCTGAGTGTCACTCATTGTTCGTTCCTGTTTCTTTATTTTGGAGCATGAAAGGAGGTGGCTTCGGGGTTTGCTCGGAGCTGGCTGCTGGGATCCTGGTGGGGGAAGCCTTGTGTAGCAGCGCTGGGCAGGAAGGTACCAGCACCCAGCAGAAACCTAAATATCCCTTTGCTCTGCTGGGAAGTCTTGCAGCGTTTCCTACTGCCTCTCCTTGCCGGCTGCCTTCATCTGCCGGGCAAATCCCGAAGGAGAGACGCGGTGGGAATTCAGCACAACTGGGCACCTGTCAGCGGGGCAGAGCTAAGCCTGGCAGAGCTGCTTGAGCTGAGGGCATTTTCTCTGTACCTCCAGGCTCTTTCTGGGGTTTCCAAATTACCTCCCCTCATGCAGCGTCTTGGCTGAACAAGAGCAGACCGGGAAGGTGGGAGCTGGGTGTGCTCTGGGGGGTTACAGCATGCGGGTACAGGCAAGCGGGTGCATGTGATGGGCTTCTCGGGCTCCCTTTCCCATAAGGAGCCGCACTTGCCTGTTCAGTTTCATCATGTAGTGGTGCTGCAGGCAGGATGAGGTCTTGGACCTGCTTTCTGGTCCTCTTCAACCCCCTTGACGGTGAGGATGGGACTTGCTGTCCTGGACTATCGGGGGACTGGCAGAGCCCAGGGACATCTGGCAGAGCTATTTCAGGGTTTATCACCTACGCTCGCTGCCCTGGGAACGGCGCCTTATGTCCTCGGGTGTTTTCCCCGCTTCCCAGTCACACAGCCCCTATCCCAGCCCCTGTCTCTGCCCTGCTCCAAGCACGGCCAGCGCAGCAGCCAGTGCCACCCGAGCCCTGGCAGCCATCAGGACGCGGCCAGACTGGAAGGCCACGGTTGCCCGTGGGTCAGACCTTGGCTGCTCTTCCATCCCCATCTGCTGGCCAGCCTGGAAAAGAGCTTGCTGGGGAAACCACTCGGCTGTAGTCTGTGGACAGACGTGTTGGGAGCAGTCGAGCTGCGCTGACCCTGCGATCCCTGTGCCATCCCCGCTTGGCCATGGTCAGGAAGGCGGGACCAAGAGCAGATCTGGCTGTGGGAAGAAGCAGTTCACTCCGATTTTGGGGGGGGGATACCTTTGCAAGACCCTGTGGAGTCTGTATGCAGAGAGGGAAGCTGCTTTGTGCTCAGCTCAGATTGGTGTTGGGTCTCTAATGATGTGTTGGAGTTTGTTTTTCTCCTTTCTGTGCTGGATCTTGGACAAGAAAATATTGCTGGAGAGCCGGGAGTGGGACGGCAGCTCCGCTGCCCCAGACCCCTGCGAACTCTGCACATCCTTGGGTGAATTCTCAGCTTTATGCTTTCTCAGTGTATTCTTCCAAAAAAGAAAAGCAGCAAAACCTTCGTGCCTTGCTGAAAGGTTGCCAGGCATGTGTGGTGTTCCTGGCTAAAGCTGGTTCACTCTTGTTTTTTGCCCCATGTGAAGGGAGCAGAAAATCCCAGCAAGCTGGGTTGGTGGCTGGAGGCAGGGCAAGGGCAGGCAGGTCCCGGTGGCTTTTCTGTGCCGGTTTTGTACTGTTTCTGGTCTCTTGGTTTGCCCCAGCTGTAATCAAAACTGTGCAAACTGATGGCAGCGATGTTGTGAGGGTGCTTCAACTGGTGGAGCTCGTTCCTAGAGGTGAGAGTGGGACGGTGATATGGTGGGCACTGGGTGTGCTGCCGCCAGGCTGTAACGTCTGGTGGATGGTCGCTCCTTTGCAGGCAGTGGGCAGAGGGGTTGAGTTGGTGATGGAAGCAGGACAGTGGCTGCACTGGTGCTCCCTGCAGAGAAACTGGCTTGGAGATGCCTCTGGGAATTGCAGCCATCAGGTTTTGCAGGTTCCCGGCTGCGGTGGCTGAACCCCAGCCCTCCCTTGGAGGACTTGGCTCCCTGGAGCACAGCACTGACCTCTGGCTTTAATTGATTTTTCAATTCAGTTGATCTCTCCATCTCAGCACTCAGGGAGAAAAAACTTCAAGGGGGGGAAGCCTTATGCAGACAGGAGACCTGGCCCATGCCCAAAGCAATAAAGCACCAGAAGGGGGAGGGGGGGAGACAATGAAGCCTCTGAAAGTCCAACCTAGGAGGGAGGTTTACTCTGCCTTTTAGACAGCTTTAAAGTCACATTGTCTGATTATTCTGTAGCATGAACAAATTAGCCTGTGATTTAAACGGGGGGTGTAATTACTAGCCATCAGACCTGGTTGCTGCCGACCCCCTTTCCTCCCCGGCGAGGCAGGTGCTCGCATTTTCACGCCCAAGCAGACACTGTGATTTCTTGCTCCTTGTGACGCTGGAAAAGCTGCTGGTAGCACAAGTCTAAATTTCTACCCAGGGAGGTCATGTCTCTGGGCATGAATGTAATGAGCAGGCCGTGCCGGGGAGACCGTTTCTCTGATGTCCCACTGAGAGGGTGACAGTGGTCCCCTACAATGCGTCACAGGGTGGCTCCGGCTGGCACAGGGACATGGGGCCAGGGGAGGCAAAGTAAGGCCGGGTACCCCTTGTTCCCCACGGATGTCATTGGGGAGGGGAAGATGCATGCTCAGGGGAAGGGGTTTCACCTCCTGCTCACACTCAGTGACATGGTAATTTTCACTGTGAATTTTTAATAAAATATTTAGGAAAAAAAAAAGTCATTGAATTCCTTAAAAACATTCTGGTGTACAAATGTAACGTGCAAGAAAACCCTCTGCAGTTCTTTTAGTTGCTTCTGCTTTAGATTGACGCTCATCCTGTGTTTGGGATGTTGGTGGGAGAAATCACGGATTGGACAGGAATGGGTTTCCCCGTCCTGGGGAGGCGGATGCGCTCGTCCAGCAGCCTCGGGCACTGGGGACGGAGCACCCACTGGCTCCTCCGAGCTCTGCTCAGCCCTTTCTCCTGAAGTTTGTCTTTCAGATGCATCGACTGGGCAATTTCTGCCTTTTGCAGACACAGATCTGAAAGGAAGAGAAATCCTGGCAACTCTGAGCAAAGAAAAGCGATAGGTTGCTCCATTTGGTGCCAAGCAGCAGATGCCCCTAATACTTCTGACATTAAAATGCCACTGAGTGCATTTGCAGTGAGGTCAGCTTATCCCTGTGCTGATTAACAGGAACTGAGAGCTCTGCTGTAAGGACCCATCCCAAAACCCAAACCAGCTGTAGCCATCCCCCCGCTCAGGGATCAGCCGCAGTCCAGGCTGGTTTGTTCAGAGACGTGGCTCTGCTTTTGCTGTCAGGGCCTGTTTAGCCTCAGTAAACCCTAACGATAGCACAGCTAAAGCACACCCTCTGTGATCCAAGTTTAACTTTTCATGTTTAAGAGAAAAAAGGAACATCCTCCTAGAGATGTAGCCAAAGCAGTGGTGGTGCAGGGCCCGGGGATGGGTTGTGGGATTATGGATGCTGGCTGCAAAGTCTCCGTGGATTCATGGGTTATCCTGAAAGGATGATGTGCAGTTGCAGATGGGTTACTAAGGGTCTACTTCATACATTTACTGCCACTAGAAAAAATGATCAGAAGGAAAGTTGTACTGGCAGCTAAAAGCAGAATGTCTACTAAATCTCAGGTGGGCAGTTGAGCCTGGATTTTGTTCCAGTAGCTGCTAGTGATGGCTCAAGCATCACACACCCTCCTGACCCTGGGAATCCACCGAACCATCAAATATGGTGAAAAGTGGAATGTAAACTCAGCAACAGACAGAGGTACGTGATGAAGCCCCCTCTGCTTACCAGAGGATTAGGAACATGTGTGAAATTCAGTATGTGCTTGAGTGCTTTGTGGAGATGGGGTGGATCCAGAGTCTGGATTCTGTCCCCTGGCCTCTCTTTCAGGATTTTGTGTTAGCTTGAATCTTGGGGAGAATTCACTTAGGCTGTAGTCATGATAGCTGATGTAGGCGTACGTGTCCCATGTATACATTATCTCACGTGGGACATGGGGAGGGCTGTCCTCAGTAGCTGGTGTGTGCAGACAGACCCCAGAGCTCCCCGGCTGCGAAGGCAGTGGCAGACTGGTAGCACTGGACTGCTGGGGAGACCATCGCTAAGCGCAAACTCATTTGGATCCAATTACTTCAGTGCAACAAGTTATATTGTGTGGGAAGCTCATGTACTGTTCCTCTCGCCATCTGCTGGCAATTAAAAATCCATCCGCTAGTTTTATTCTAAGGAAACAAAAATGTCCCTTTGTAGCATCAGTGGGAGACTGGATGATACTGGATCCCTGAAACCACCTCAGTTAATGAAAATTGCCCAAACCCCAATACCAGGGCTCTGGGCTGAGGGCAGCTCTGTGCAGTACGGCAGTGGTTATATTTACTGTACGATTTTTTTGCGTGTATGCAAAAAAAGTGCTCGAATTCCGAAGCCCACGTTCTCCAGACCCATCTGGAAGGCATTTTTTCCTCTGACAAGTCGAGCAAGAGTTTACCAACGACCAGCAAAATCTGTTTTGGTGAGTGGTGCTAGGAGTTGGAAGATAGCTCCTGGGGTTATTTTAGTAGGTTTGAACTGAGGGTGAAAAACCCGCCTTTGCCCCCAAAAATAACCACGAGCAGTGTTTTGCTTGTCTGAACAGGACAGGTCCTTTTCGATTGCATGAGCTGTCCCACCGACAGTGTGATGCAGGGCCATCAGCTCCGGCAGGCTGGTGGTGCTGCAGCGGGAGCGCAGGTCAGGCTCTGAGGTCCTGCAGGAAGGTGCAGGGTGGTTCCCCAGGGACCACCTTTCTCCTGTGCACGAACCTGGCAGCTCTGCGGTCGCTGGCCTCAAGCTGTGAAGATGGGTGTCTCAGGCACTTTGCACTGGAGATAAGGAGTGAGGTCTTTGTGGTGTCCCGTGATGGTGCTGGGCTCCAGCTGCGGCTCCTCTGAGCTCCCTGCCCTTTGCAATGAGCTCTCACAGCACACTGCGAGCCTGTTTCTGCCTTCCCATCCTGGCTCTTCATGGCCTTCCAGGATGCAACTCCCTTATGCTGCTGGAAATCTTTTTCCTGACAAAGTTTTCCAATTTTCTGCTCTTTTGAGGGTTGGTTGTTGTATTCTGCTCACGTTCATCATGCAAATGCTTCATCATCTATGGTCTGCTCTTCTTCAAGGGCACTTTCTTCTGTTTCCAAGATTGTGCTGCTCTCCACAGGTGGCCAAACAGCCCAGCTCTTTGGTGTCCACCTTCAGAGCATCTCCTATCTAGCATCAACATGGAAAGCAGCAAGCATGGCTCTGCTATCACACCATAGGGATTTTTATGAGCTCCTCAGATTGGCTTGAAGCAGGTGCTGAGGGCTTAATAAAGGTGTCACGTAATATGACTTCCGAGTGTTTTCACTACCATATAGGTACTGAGAGAAATTGGCTTAATCAGAGCCATCTGTAGAGATCTGTGACGCAGGAGTTGGATGGCAGAGAAACTGGTGGCTGCTGACTTACTCCCAACAAACTTAACTGCAGCAATGCTGGCCTGTGGCTGCGTTGTTGCAAACTATTCATATAGATAAATATATATGCGCATGCGTGTGTGAGTGTATGTATGATGGCATTAGTGGAAGTTCCTGAATAAGCCTGTGGAAGGAGATAAATGACCCTCCAGAGGCCTTTGGAAGGTGCTCCCACCCGCCGAGTGGGGAGACCCTCAGGGCCGCAGTCAGGGTGTCGCAGCGAGAGGGACCTGGGCCCCAGGGGACGGCTGCTGTGGGAGGCCAGTGGCCAAGTAACTCCTCTGTCCCACTCTGATCGCTCACCTCACTGGGACCAGAGATGGGCCGGTGCTAAGCGCATTTGGGAAGGCCTTTCCCCATGCCAAGAGCGTGCCTACGTCCCCATGCTCCCCCGGGGCAGCTGCCCAAAGCGCGTCGGGCACACCTGCCTGTCTGCCTGACATGCAGCAGGATGGGGAGCCCTGCAAACAACGCTCGAGGTGTGTGCACGTTTGTGTGTGCTCCAGCACTGGTGGGGAATCACTGCCGTGAGACTGTGGGGAATCCCAAGGTATGAACATGGCTATCTCTCCCTTGATCTCTTCTAAGTGTGCACTGAGACTGTCTGCCAATTTTGTAAAGGAGTCTATCTTTACAATTATCCATGATCCCCAGTGATATGAGACATTTAATCAGTATCTCCTGACTTCTTGTCAGATTAATTACCATCAGCTATGTATTTTCTGCTGTTTTCAGGGGAATCCGGTCATGGGAAAGTGAAGAAACAGCTCTGCTTATTTTGGTGGGGCTTGCAGGAGGAGGGAGGGCACCGAGGCCCTCGTGGCTCTATGGTGGGGTGTCCATGTGCAGCGTTGTTCTGCGGGTCTCCGTGAGCCTGTCCTGCAGGCCTGGGCTGGCCCGGTTTTGCAGGCAATATCAGTGGGAGCATTGCTTACTTGCAAAGGTATATTCCGCTCTCCATGACTCCTTCCCCCGCCAGGAGCCACGGGCCGGCGGTGCAAACCGTTCCCAGGCCAGCCTGGTGAGCCCTTGCACAGCGCTCTGCCTCGGCCGGGAGGGACGGGTGCGTGGGGCGAGAGCGGGGAAAGGAAACAGGAAAAAGGGTTGGGGCTTCTGGGGAACGGCGCGAGGCTCTTCCCCTTCGATCTGTGGGCAGCAATAATTTTGGCAGCAGCTCTGCTGATGGCGTGGGCTGCTTTCGTGTGCGCGTGTCCCCTCCCGCTTTCTCAGGCTGCAGCCCCGCTCTGAAAGCAAGCCGAGGCGTGGAAACCTAATCCCGCACGGGGGCGGCGTGCCTGTCCCCGAACGCGTTCGGGATGGCGGCCGGCCCGTTTTCTCCTCTGCAACTCCAGCGTGGTGTTTGGCGCCGGGTGGGGGATGCTGCTGCTCCCCACGTGGCACCCGTTAGGGATCCTGGGTGTACAAACGAGCGGGCGAAACGGGGGAAAGCCGAGGCTGCGGAGAGCAGCGCGCAGGGCTGCCAAGCCCCGCTTCCCCCAGCTGTCCCCGATTAGAGCCCGACATGCTCTGACCAAACGGTAGCAGAGGCTCGTTTCCACAGCTGCCGTTGGGCTGAGGTTCCCCCGTGCCCCGGCGAGCGGCACTTTCTCTGCTGCGTTTTACGAGGGTGGCGTGACGACGCGCTGGCGTTCACCACCTCCTCCCCCCGGCTGCCCGCAACCAGGGCGATGCGGTGCCTCCAGCCAGCAGCGCCGCTCGGGGACGAGAACACCCTCGAGGACTCGTCCCCGCGGTGCTCGTAGCATCGGCCTGCTGCTTGTTCCCGCTTGGCTGCGGGCAGGTCTGGGGGGGGCCTGCTGAGGAGAAATAAACTGCAGCTCCCAAAGGCCAAACCTAAATTCACTCTTCCTTAAAAGATAGTGTCTCCCTTCAACAAATCCATGAAGGTACCGGGAGGGGAGAGCTAGCTCTGCATCGAGCGCGGGAAGCGCCTGGCTGGGAAGCGGGGCAGGTAACTGCTCCCGAGTTCAGCAGCGCTGAATGGCCAGTGTGGTCGGAGTTGCTGTGGTTTTGTACTTCTTTCCCAAAAAATAGATAAAATCTGAGATATTTTTTCCAGAAATCTCCCTATCTCTTCCCCCTCTCCCTGACAGAGGCTGCAGAGCAGAAATGCGTCTGGAGCCCCTTGGGCTTTTCCCATGGAGCACTTGGCTTGTTAAAATATTTGACATCAGAGTTCTTTATTACCCGCAATAAAATGCCTCTGCTAATCTTTAACATGCAGCGTGTCAGAGAAAAAGGATTGCATTAAAAACCTGTTTATGGGAGTGTTACTAATACTTGTAAAAAGGACTAAAAGTGAATGATGACTTAAAAAAAATCACTTCTGTGACAGCAAAGGCACTGCCCGGTCAGACGATGCCTGGCGAAGCCGCAGAGAGACATTCAGTCCGGACCTGAACCCAAGGCTTAGTACGAGGATGAACGAGTACCTCGCTCCCTCCCCACCTTTGATTTGCAGTGATTTCCAAGCCTGCTGCTTTTTTTCCTCTCTAGTCTTAATTCAAAACTTCTCCTTCAGCAAGCCAGTCTGGAAACACCTCTGCGCTGCAGAGCTCAGCCTGCCTGGGGGCACGGCCAGAGCCGCGGCACTGCCCCGTCCGCCTGGCACTTGGGTTCAAACAGAGTTTTACAGCAGCTTTCCCTCTTTTATGTAGTTTGGGAGACGTTTGAATATTACAAAATCAGGCTTTCCTGCAGCATTTGGGTTTTTATAAGACTGCTATTTACTGCGATATCTTAACGCCTTGTGGCTTTTGGTTATTTTCGTCTGTTCTTCCCGTTGTATGAGCAGGGAAAAGAGCAGAGCGGCTGTGGTCCCAGGGTGAGATGGCAGCGCCATACCTGCTGCTTCAACAACTGAACGAAAATGTTTCAGCCCTTTAGTTGTATAATTTGGTCTCAGCTCCTGTTCGAGATGAGGTCTGGGAGTGTCTGTGCCGTAATCGCATGGACATGCCTGTTCCCAGAGCTCCGCTACCGGATTTCAAACAGGGAAGAGGAACAGCATCAGGTGTCAAATCTTATTCTGCAGCTTCTACTCCAGTCTATTTTTAATATCATTTTTATTGCATTTAAGATAAACAGCAAGTGGATGAGTTCCCATGGGAATCAGGGTCCATCCACCACTCCTGTCAGTTTAGCTGAGGGGAAAGTACTATTGCGTGAGAGTCCCCAGCGCTTTTGGTGCAGGAGTGCTAAGATTTCCCTTCTTTTTATGATTTCATTATATTTACCAAAGCTGGTTCACATTAAGCCGCAAAGCAACTGCTATGTTGCCCCATGGTGGGGGGAGGCAGGGGAAAGGGCTGTTTGTCTGTGTCCAGCATTGCACCCTGATCCTCGCCTCCCTGCCAGAGCAGGGCAGGAGCAGAGGCACAATCGGTGTCACCCTGACTGCTGCCAACAGCAGCTCTGAGCAGGGCCCTCCATGCCTCCCTGCTGGCCAGGGTGGTGGAAGGGACTGCAGGATCCTCTCCTGACCACCCCTGCATGATCCTAGAGTGGGACCAACATGTTCCTGCTCTCCCCAGCTTGTTCACAGCTGCTTTGATCCAGAAGAGGATGTTTGAGTTGATCCAAACCAGAATATTTATGTAGCATTGCCCTGACTTAGGCTTCAGAGAGGCACCATAGCTCTGTGTCCTACAAGCCGTGGAGAAATATCTCCAGTGTATTGGGTGGGCTGGATGCTCGCCATGTGGGAAGGAAATACCAGCTGCCTCAGATGCTGAGAGCATCCTTGGACAAGAGCCTTGTTGGTCTGGGCATGACTTGGGCACCGTGTCAGCTGCACCAGCTTCCTGACCAGACTGTAAGATCAACTGACCTACAAATACTGAGGACACGCTGGCCTGTGTTGACATATGGCGAATGCCACCAGGTCCCAGGTGGATACGCTCTGTGCAAGTAGCTTCTGAAGGACAGATGCCGCTGAGTGCTGGGATGGTGTGTGCTCAGACAGGGAGGCTGAGCATGAGGCCAATACGATGTCTGTGACCCACAGGAAATCTCCGTCCCTGTGTGATGGTGATGGGTTTGGTGACAGACCCAGCAAATGGCAGTGTAAGGAACGGGATGGAGATGTGGGAAAGAGCTGGCGGATGCAGAAGGCATGGGAGAGTTGGAGCATCTTCTGCAGCTGCAGTCAGGAGAATGTCTGGAATGTGAAGAAGGTGAGATTGGTACCACCTGGAGAGATGGGCGGTGGCAGATGGAGCCAGAGGGCACCTTTGCATGTGCCCACTTCATGCTGCATCTGCCCCTGGGAGTTATAGTGTTAGAACTGGAAGAATTTCTTGCTTTTATGCTGGAAGCTGTGACCCCAGAGTGAGGACCCAGCCAGAGGAGGCCTGGAAAGAAAACGTATTTTCTGTGGTTGCATTTTTGAGAAGCCAAAAGTCAGAGTGAGGCTCTTCAAAGGCAGCGCTGCTGGCCCTGCTCCGCAGATGGGCTGCCTCACACCCGCTCCCATGCATCTCCCGCTCATCAGCGCAAACCAGGCCCATGCTGCTCAGATCTGAAATGCTTCATGTAAATCATATGTGAAGCAGCTGGAGGAAATCAGTAGGTGAGGGATTGGAAGTGGGGCTGGGATCTCAGCGAGGGTGTTAATAAGGCATTTAGTGTAGCCTGTGGAGGCTGAGGCTTTGGTTTGGGGAGCCTGTGGCCTGGCAGGGTCCTGGGCAGGTGTCACTCATGCCCTGTGTCCCTGGTGGGGGTGGCACAGCTCCTGGTCTCCAGGGGATCAGTGGTTCATCACTGGGGCACCATCCCATTTTAATGGGATACCATCACCAGTGGTATGGGGTTGGTGAGGATGCTGTGCTGACCCCATGGTCGTGGGGATGCTCAGACCTGTGCCCTCTGCGCCTTCTTCCAGGTCTTGACTTGGCCAACATGTCACCCTTCCACATGCCCCAGGGATGGCAGAGGGGCCGGGTCCCCTCCCTGAGCACTGCCCTGCTTGGTCCTGGGGTGCACCAGCTAATGCCCCGCAGCCGAGCAGAGCCACGAACCTGCTCAACAGGAATTGCAGCCTCCTCTGTGCCATGGAAATCTGCTCCCCTCCTCTTGGCCTGAGGCCAGGGCTGGGCCAGGGAGAGATGGTAACTGCTGACAGCAAGGAAGCCAGGAGGTGAGACATGGGCAGTTGTGGTGACAGGCCTCTTGCAGGAAGAGTTTCCAAACTTCTGCCTAACCGCAGCATGGTACCTCGCATGCTGGGTGGAGCAGCGTGGAGGACCCTGGATTTGGGTTCCTCCTTGTCCCTCACCAGAGCCAGAAGCTGGTGGTGGCGGGGCCACACGCTCCATGTCTGTGCCAGGGATGTGCCCAGGTGCCTGGGCTCCCTGTGCTGCCGTGGCCCCGCCAACACGACGGCGCTGGAGGCCGTGCCGGCGCTGCAGACGCTGAGGCTCCATGCTTCCCAAATGTTGCTGCCCTGCGTGGGCTGAGTCACCATCTCCTGGCTGTAAACCCAGCAGGCGGTTTCGTCTCGCCCCGTAGCCTCGCGGTGTTTGCTCGCTTCTACCTTGGCGGTCGGGAGATGCTTAATGGGCTCCGGTGCCTCCCTGGGGTGTGCTGAGTCACAGAGAGAAGAAATATTTCCCCTTGCACATCGCAGTTCAAACATGGAGTTTGTGCTCTGGAGTGGGGCAGAATGTTGGTGTCCCCAAACCTGCAGCACCCGATGGCAGCTCCCGACACGGGGACACACCTGAACATGCCGGTGGCTGTCCTCCCTCGGGGGCCTCCCGGCATCTGCCGAGCGGGACCAGGCAGTGCGTAGCGCCGAGGCGGAGGTGAATACCTCCTTTGACACCAAGAACTAGACCGAAACTATGTCAACGGAGAGAGCCAGGGTGGCTTTTCCTGTTTTTCCTGTTGGAGGCTTTGAACTGTGTCCTGCAGGGTCAGCGCACAAGGGGAGACACCTCGGGCTCTGATGGGGAGGGTCTGAAATTCTAGACCCTGGGAAAGGGGAGACGGATTGCCTGGGAAGAGGTATCGGTGGGAGAGCCCGCAGAGCCCATCCATCTCCAGGGCTTCTCCTGGAGGAGGAATCTGGGGGCAAGTAGCGACCCATGTTTTCCAGAGTGATGGAGGTAGCCTGGGGCAAAGGAGGAGAGCAAATTTGATGTTGGGGTGCTCTATCTTTGAAAGGCTGCCTCTACCCTATATGCAATGCCATTTGGGCTGGTTTAGCTGCTATTGGTAAGACTGTGGTCTAGAAGGAAGCCTATGAATGCGTCAAAGCACTGGGATCTCCAAGCAGCAGTGTAATGTGGAAGGGACCCGTTGGCTACAACCCACCTCTGGGTTTCGGAACCCCACAAGGATGTTTCAGGGTTTGCTGTAAGATGCTCACTGCCCAGACCAGGCAGGTGGCTCAGAGTCAGGAATAAGAGAGCAATGAATGTACACAGCTCAATCTGTAGGGTGCGAGGGCAGATTTTAGGGGCAAGGGTTTTCCCAGGCCTTGGTGATCCATTCTCCTGCTCTTGTACAAAGAGGCCAGCACAGACCTCAAACCTCTCGGCTCTCAGTCCTGTTCAAAAAGTGGGTAAAAGCTGCTGGGAGAGGGTAACACCCCAGCTCAGGAAGGGCAGGGAAAGCCCTGGGGCCACTCATCATGCACGTTCAACCCCTCCTGCTGCAAGGGCTGCAGTCGGATTTTATTGCTACAACTATAAAGATAGAAAAGCTGATAGCACGGGACCGTTTCTCCTGGTATACAGAAAGGTGTTTTATCTGTAGTTTGTTCTGCTGGTGGAGCAAGGGGCAGGTCCTACCTGCGGGCCACATTGTGTAATCCCTGGCTTCAAAGGGGTGTCTGCAGGAGAAGCAGGGGATTAGTGCTGGTCGGTTAAATCAGCTGTGCTGGAGAAGCTGGGCCCTGGGCCAGCAGCATATCCCCCCACCTAACCCTCACCACCAAAAACGTACATGCAAAATAAATGCTGTTTTGCTGGTCTGTCAGTATCTCGGGGTTTTGCTGACACAGGTGGGTCAGTCTGGGCTTGCCCATGGCCCATCCAGGACTTGTGCAGGTGCCCCAAGAGGCACCAGCTCTTCTCTGGGTGGCGTTTCCCTGCCACTTTCCGCCCATTCTGGTTATTGCTGCAGCAAATGGATTTATTGGTGTCAGGCTGCCCAAGTGTGAGTTTTAGCGGCCGGGTGGAAATCGCTGCCGGGTTCAGGCTGGTGAACCAGACACCTCTCTGCGTTATTTTTATTGTTCTGCTGACATCTAGTGTGTGAAAACCTGTAATGCAGTCCTCTGAGTGGGTTGGAAAATCTGGATATGGGACAAATGGGACTGCTTCTCGCCCTGCTCGTGGCCAAACAGGCACCAGTTTGGTCCCCCAGTTCCTCTGTGGAAGCCTCAGTGACCCAGGTGACCACCAGTAAGGCAGGGGACCCTGCAGGCTGGTGCTGACTGGTATTGTCAGGTAGAGCTGCTGGAAATTAATCCTAACTGGAGCAGGAGAATTAATTTGAAGTGGATAATTCTCCAAGCCTCCTGCTGAATGTGGCCCGTTTTGATGGGTGGTCAACGTGCCAGTGGAAGCAAGGAGCTGCTGCATCATCCTGGCGACGTGCTCTCCGTTCAGGGTCCTCCTCCGGGGTGGCAGCTCCGCAGGGAGGTTTGGTGCTGTGCATCTGTGCTGGGTGCGGAGGAGAGCGGGGCACGGGGAGCAGCGGCTCCCTGGGTTTCTCGCTCTGCCCCTTATTCTGCTTTGGCTCAGGGCTTACGGTCTGGTCTCCAAACGTTAGCTCAGGTCAGCGAGTTCTCCTGTTAAAATAAGTAATTTTTAATGTCTGCTGGTAAATAATGCTTATTAATGTCAACTTATATCCTGGCCTAGTATTCTTGCCATCTGCCTCGATGTAGGAGACTGGTGGGAGCTGCACGGGTGCTGATGGTGCCCCAGACATGGGGTTGGTAACTGTGGCTCCATCTCCTGATGCTGGACTGAACCCACGAGCTGGAGGAGGCTCCTTGGGGGCACAGTGGTAACCTCTGGAGGTGACCGGTGACAGTGGCCAACCTTAGCATTGCCCCTGTACATTTCCCTCCCTGGCAGTTTAAGTTTTTTCATTTCACTGTGTTTCTCTTGCATTGTGATAGAAGCCCAGCTTTTGGCGTGCAGGGCTGTTACCACTTTATCACCCTTCCAGCCTTCAACGGGCTGGTCTTGAGCACCCAAAATGACCCAAACACAGGCTGCTGGTGTAGCATGAGGTGGGGAAGCCCTGCACAACCCCAAAGTATCATCGAGGACAGAGGGGACCACAGCTCAGACCTGCCCCATGTCCTGACTGGTCCCGTCCCTGCGGTCCCTGGCACAGAGCACGGCACCCGCAGGCGGTGGTGCCCTGGGGCTGGGCACACCGGCACCTGCCCGGGCACCCGCTCCTGCCCCCCGTGAGAGTGCCGGTCCCTTGCTCTAGCCCAGTCACAGCAAATCCTCCATGGGCTGTGCGGTGGCTTCAGGGCTCCTTCGTGTCGCATCACAGGACGGTGACGGGCAAGTGCTCCAATGTCCTCGCACGGAAAATGTGCGTTAAGATAAAAAGTACTGTGGGAAATCTCATGCTGAACCGTTTACACCACGCTTCACATGACTTTATTTTATAAAAAAACCTCTCAAATCTTGCCAGAAGTCAAGGTTTATTTCCCTGTCCTGAGGGTATCCAATCCTCATCTCATTAACTTTCATTTTAATATACAATTGCTGAGGAGAGAAAATAACCGAAATATTTTGTCTTAGGGAAAAGATCAGATATAAATTTATCCTGAAGCCATCAGAGATGCTTATCGGCATGTTTTTCTCTCTTCCCTAGCTGCATGAGCTTGCAGAAGAACCAGTTTTGCTCGGCTTTGGCTTTCTGAGAGAAGAAATGATTGCTGGAGAAATTCAGCTGGGCAGCAAGTCCCTGCTCGGGACGGGTTGATGATTTGAGCATGGGATAGGAAATGAAAAGCATCGCTGTGTGGGATCACGTTGGGGCGCCCTGGGCGACGGAAGGACTTGGCTCTGGAAAAAGGGAGAGATTTTTTCCCAACAATTTATACAGAAAAACATCCTCTGAGTGGGGTGTAATTTATTTCTGCAGTTGAAACCATCTGCTTCTCACTTTCAGCTACAACAAGCCTGGGTTTACAAAATGAAAAAAATGTGTTAAGTGTGATTATTAAGCCTAATCTCACTTTCCTCCTTGGACTTTGCTGAGGCTGTACCCAAGGCACAGGGCTGTCTGGAGGCAGAGCGCATCAGGGTGTTCGACCAGCCCCATCCGTGAGTGCTGCTCTGGGTAATGGGTGAAAACTAGTACTGGTAAAACTACTTTTTCAAAGCTGGAATGAACTTTACTTAAAAATGTCTTGAAAACTGAACTTTTGCCAAAACGAGCTTTTGCCAAACATCACGTCAGCAAAAAATGATGGGAAAGGGCAGTTATTTTTCCCATTTTGCTACTCTCCAGCCCCCATTCCCTTATGTTTCCTACTTTCTGTATGAGGTTAAAATGGGAGAAAAATGCCCCAGCTGCTGCAGGCAGAAGCAGAGCGAGCGATGGAGGTGGAAGTGGGAAGGCTGAGATGGCTTGGGGGGCAGACAGGGACAAGCAGGCAGAGCCGCCCGGCCGTGGTGAGGACAGAAGGAGTTAAGCCACAGCGCTGCTGGGGGAGCTCAGGTGTGGCTCTGCTTTCCTTCCCGGCCTCTAGCAGTACAGCACCAGGCTTTGGGGGGAGGTTAGGAAATGCCTGTCCCTGGAGAGCTGCCCCCAAGAGGGTCCTGTCCCTGTGGGACGGGGCCATGAGGGCAGCACCTTCCCTGGGGGCAAAGCTGGCCCCATCATTGGTGGGGAAGGCGAAGCAGATGGTGCGCCCAGATTTGCCCTGTACAGGCTGGTTTTGAATGGCTCTGAGGAAGCAGCCATCGCTCAGGAGAAGAGATTTACTGTGACTGCTTCTTGGCCAAGGAGGCAGCGGCGATGTCCTGCCTCACCTGCCCGGAGCATCGCCAGGCTGCCCTGGGGAGCAGCAAGCTGCGGAGCTGCTGGATGTGCAGCCCCTCCAAGGACACTGAGCTGCCGACCCACAGGTTAGAGCACTTAACTCTATAACTAGAAACCTGGTCATGAGTGAACAGCCCAGGTAAGTGGAGTAAATATTTTTAGGGGCAACCCTAGATGCAGGTTTGATAGGTAAATGGGAAAGAGTGAGGTTTGAAAAACGATGCTCTTTGTCCTTTTTCTGTCTGGATTTACGTTTTCCCCTGGAAGGAGGAGGGCTCCACTTCCAAAATAAGTGGTCATTGCCAGTGTGGGCATGGAGGGTCTAATAAAGCTTTTGGTCCTGTGCATTTACTAGATGTCGTGGCCGGTGCTGTGTAACGGGCATCCTGCGCTGCGCCTGCCGCCCCGGCTGCCTGGCAGAGCTCTGCTGACGTGCGAGGGTCAAGCAGCCTGAGGCGTGAGTCCTTCAGAGAGCCCAGTGACCTTCCCCAGCACGGGTACAGCAGGGCTAAACTTACGCCCAATTTTAGGTGCCTGGCCTGAGATCGTCCAGAGCAGTTGGCAGGGTGGGACCGTGCACCGGTTCCCTGAGGCCGGGCACTGGCTGCTTGGCAGCTCTTCTTCCATCCCTCTCCAGTCTTCAGGCTGGAAGGTGGGTTTGAATCCCTCCCTCCAGGTGAAAGCCTGGATGAGCTGGCTGTTTTATACTCCTCTTCCAGCACTTTTTAAAACCATGAGTGGCCTGTGTTCACGTATTAACAAATGTTTTCGTTCCTGCTGCTGGCAGGGAGCTTTCTCAGGCTTTGAGAAAAGGTAGCAAAGCTGGACAATATGGGGCGATGAGTTCTGGTGCTGTTCAAAAGGTGCAGGCATCCAAGTTGGATGGTGCCCTGGTCCTTTCTGCTGGAGAGGGCTCTACTCCAGCTCCAGGTATCCAACACCTACCACAGGGCTCAGAGTTTCCTCTCCATGGTCTTCTGAGCTGAGAGAAGGTGGGTCAGTGATGGCTCTCTGGTTTGTTCACAGGATTAACTTCTTTGGACCCACGTGGAGTGTGACTGGAAGCCAAAGTCTCTTGAGAAGGCAATTCTCAAGCTACAGACTAGCACAGGGTAAGGCAGGGCAGAGGTGGGTTTGCTCCCAGCTGTTGGTGCCACAGATGACCTGTCTCCCTGTAAAATGATGATCGTCATAATTCTGCCCAGTTTCTGTCAGGTGGCTCCTGCGGGGCATCAACAGAGAACCACAGGCAACATCCTAAAAGCAAAGCGTGAGCCACAGTGGAAGTTAAAAGGACCAAAATCATCACAGTGGCTACCTAGTGGGACCAGCTTTGTAACAAACTTCCTTGAAAAACAGCCTTGGTCCCCTTTTTCAAATCTACTGCTGCCACAACGGCCTCTGTGCTGGTGAGTTTTCCATTTCCAAAAAGGCGTTGGATGTGCCAGTGTTTGCAGGGGAGGTGCTCTGGGGTGGAGAGAGGCCAATGGCAGCAGGAGATGACTTGAACAACAGTACAATGGGTGACTTCTGTCCCATAGGTGTCTGTCTCACATGTGGAAAGCCTCACGGGAGGGTTTAGGCTGCTGCTGGTGGCAGTGGGGACAGCCCAGTGGGAGGTAGGGCCTTTCTGGAGGAGGACAGCGTGGCTATGAACGGCATAAAGATCCACTTAGAGCACAAGTGAGCCATCATTGAGAAGAAGCACAAACTGCAGAAGACGCCGGCTCACACCAAGTGCCTTTTCCTTAAAGTAGGGTAGTTTGAGATGTGTCCCATTACCGTAGCTGGAGGGATGTGGGGTCGGGAGAGCAGTGGCTGCCCTGCCCGCCGCAGGGTGCCATACCCACCTGCAAAATGCCTCCAACGTGCAATAACATAGCCTAAAACAGGTGAATCTTCTACGTTGTGGCTGGGAGTGTTACAAATCTGTAAGAGGAGAAGCTTGTCTACACAGCGTAGGTGAGCAGGCACTTCTTTATTTCAGCGCTGGGGGCACGGCGGATGGCTCCACCAAACACGTGTCCTCCTTTGCATTAAAATTAATCATTTTTTTAATAGGCTTTTTCTGTCAAGTCACTTTTACATAAATTGTTTAACACAAAAATGCTACGTTTGCTATTATATTTAACTTTTACTTTGATTGGTTTCTTTGATTATATAACTTCATCAGTGTCCATATTGCAAAATAATCATTGGTCACCTCTACTAATGTCCACTAATTGGAAATTTTGATATTCACATCAAGACGGGAAGGATAAGGGGATTTCCAAGCAGCATCACTTGGCATAGCAGGTTTCTATAGCAAGTTTCCTTGGTTTCACAAGGCTTAACAAATATAATAACTAACAAATACGATTCCTAGAGTTACAGGATTCAAACGAAACTCCGCTATTCAATTCTTCATTGTTTCATCCACTTTCTATTAGTTTCTTAATACAAAACAGTAACTACCTAGTGAGGTTTCTATGGTTATGAGTTTCAAAACAGACAATATTCTATCATTCTTTTTCTACTATAATAAAATCTGGCGATTTTTTGCAACAGGAGTGCTATGAATTCAGGAAGAGCTCCGGGGTGGATGCTTTTCCCAGCGTTTACATCAGGCTGAAGGACAAACTGTCTCGAATCAGGTGGGTCATCATGGAGCCTGGTATCTGCTCGTACTTCTTGCGAAGCCGCACCTGAGGGCACGTGCACGCCTACAAACAGCTCTGGGCTATCACCAAGTGGAAAAAGCAAAGGCCTGGAAAATTGCATGTGAACCAGGCTAGAGCCCACCGTGCTGCCCTTTCTCTGGGATAAGATCATCCCTTCGGATCCGCAATGTTACACTGGCTGCTGTGACAGCAAGGCACAAGGCAACAAGGCCAGGAACTGCTTGAATTTTTTTGATTTGCTGAAACTGGAACTTTTCAGAGGTCCTGATAAAACTTCCCTTAAGAACGTGTTTCAAACCCAGGAAGGAGTTTGTTGTCAGACGTAGAGAGAATGAGAAACGGCCAGATAAAAAGGGCATGAACTCGCAGTGTGAGCAACAGAGACCAAACTCCCTGCCCATCTCTCTCGAGACAAGATGCATGAACCCACCGTCCTGGTGAGTCCCCCGAGAGTGGGGTCAGGCTGGGAGCTAACTCTGCTTATCTTCTAGTGAAAAATTTCAGGTCTCATCTTGACAGGGAATGGGGAAACGCTGGTGATTACAAGGTGTTTTTGGAGCTGACAGCGCTGTTTCTTGCCTGCCCTTAGTGACAGGTTGTGATGAGGCATTAGCAGGTTGCAGGATGATCAAAGGGAGAGGGGAGGGGTTCCCCAGACCAGGAGGGATGCTGACTCTCATTCCAGCGCCACCCTGGAGCAGAGGGCAAGAAAGACCAAGGGTTTCTGCCTCCCCCCTTCAGTTTTGTCCTGGTCTTTCTTTAAAATGATAAACAGTAGCAGTCAGCCAATAATGATTTAGTATGTGGAAAGCCTGAGCTTTATCGGTGTCCCTATCCTGGCTCCTTTTAAGTCTCCTGTAGAAATCTCATGAGCAGCAATATATAAACTGGCTGAGTTTGTACCCACGCAAGGTAATGTGGCTCAGCCTCATAAATTCCACTGGTTTATACATATCAGCCCAGTTTCCTCAGCAAAGGAAAAACTACCAGATGCCATCAGTGATGAAGAGAAGGGCTTGTGCTGACTGGGGTCAATCTCGAAAAGCACTTTGCACCCCAAATGTCAGCAGAGATGGGGCCTCACGCACCAGCGCTGCAGCGCGTTTGGGACGTTGAACCACCCTCTCTGCTGTTTTCGGGCAGGAATAATTTCTCAAAGAAACGGCTGTCGAGGCAGCCCTGCAAAACAGCTCGAATGCCTCTAGGCGGCACGAGAGTGTGTCTGATCACGGCTGAACGCAGCCCCTCGCTCCTGCTCTGCTTGCAGATCCCAGCTGGGGAGCCCCTTCTGATCCCTGCCCCCGGCCGCTGTATGTGGTGGTGGGTTGGAGGTAGCGTGGGGTGCTGGGCCGAGCGTCCCAAGCCCCAGGTTGTGCCCAGAAGTGCTGAGAGGCAGGTGTGGCGTTGCCCAGTTTGGAACTGGAATCAGGCCCCACATCTGCATGTGCTCACAAAATCCCGTTTGGATGAAACCTCTGCAGCACTGGCTGGCAGGTCCTCATCCTCCGGCCAACGTGAGGAGCTGGTCCTGCACATCGACCGCTTCTTTCCTTCCTTTTATTGCTGAAGAGATCCGCTTGATCGAAAGTGTGGTGCCTGCAATTGGACCACCCAGTCATCACATCTCTGCCCCCAACCAAAGACAAGGAGGGATTTCCTCAAATGTAAGTCCTGGGTTCAATGGTTTTAATACTGAGCTGCCTTTTAGGGGGAGGTGGAGTTTGGTAAGAGATTTCTGGAGATACAGAGTGAAATCCACCTGTCTTGGCCACACGCCTCCTTCAGCAGTGGTGCAGCGTGCTCTGGAGGTGCCTGTCTCCTTCCTCCGACAGCGGAGAGCGCCTCAGGGACTGGCTTAGACAAATAAGGACACTTAGGAAAGAAAATCCAAATTAAATAAAGGTTTATGGATTAAAATCCTTGGTATTCAGGAATTCAGTTTACTTTCATTCATTTAAGGAGAACTAAACTGAGTCATGGTTATTTTAATTCTGCTAAAAACAGTACAAAGAAGTTTAATGTGGCTTATCTTAATCCACTTGAAAAATCAATTCAGATTAATTTTCTTGAGTGTCTTGCATAGTTTGCCTTTGATTTTTCACATTTTAATTACTTTTATTGTGCGTGGCTGAAGCCTAGCATGACTGGAGCTTCCATCAGTTCCAGAAAATGCTCCTGTAGTCATGTGCAGACTTCAAATACAAAGCTCATATATTGGGTAATCAGGACGGCGAATGCTCCTGGATGGGTCCTGTAAACCATTTCACAGAACTGCTGTGGTCGGCAGGGACTTCTGGAGGTTTTGAGTCCAGGCCCTCTGCTCAGAGAAGGGTCAATCAGGGCAGGCCGCTCAGGGCCACGTCCAGTTGGGTTTGAGTATTTCCAAGGATGGAGACTCCAAAACCTCTCTAGGCAACCTCTTCCACAGGTTGACCGCCATCACAGTGAAAAAGGTTTCTCTTCCATTTCAAAAACACAGTTTTCTATTTTCCCGTGTCCCTTAGCATGTGGTGCAGAATGGGAGGCAACAAGAAAGTGACCAACACTGCTCTGTGGGAACAGCTGTACCCAGATCTCCCCAAAGGATTTGAACGCAGATGCCAGGTGATGTCTGACAAGAGTTTGTACCTTAGCCGCTCCTCTTTTAAGGCTGAGATATCTGGGGCTGACGTTTACCTCAGCATGACGTACAGAAGCCGTGACCAGAGAGGTTCAGAAAGCAACAGCTGCACCTCAGGGAACAACTTCTCCTGCAGCACCCTGCGGAATGGGAAAGGGCTTTCTGCTTGGCACAGTGATGTGGAGATACCCCTCAAATGGATGTGTTTGGATAGGGATCTACCCGAACTACCCCAGCAGGACCTTGTCCTTTTCCTGGGTCACCTGTGATGACGTGACCTTGATGCACCAGTTCGAGTATGATTTTGTTGAGCCCCTTTACCCCAACTTTTGGCTTTTAATGAAAGCAAGCTGTCAGGATAATGTGACTGGGGGAAAACGCTGCAAAGATCCCAGCCTCCTTGCCTTCCTTTGTGGAGCTGCTCCCCTGAAACCATCTGATTCAGAAGAACTGTCCAGTGCTTCGGTTATGGTGTGATGCCAGTGCTTTTGCTGCAGGTAGCTGGGCGAAGAAGGGAGAGGTGTTTCAGTAAAGACTCTGGTAACCAAATGTGGTTCTGAGCATCCCATAATTTAGAGGTGGACAAGGCTTGCGAGTTCATGCAGTTACTTGTCCGGGGGTCCGTGCAGATTGTTCCCACCAGTATATCCATTAATACTGTGTTTAGCATGAGTTAAAACTTTCTTTTAATATTTTTCCCCCCAAGGATGGTGGCGTGCCTCTGCCCTGACGTGCTGGCCTTACCGAGCCCGTGCAAGCGAGCAGGCAGAAGCGAGGCAGACCAAGGTTGTGTTGCCATTCTCCCTGCTGTGCCTGGATAAACGGTCTCAGCCCCCAGCTCAGTTTCCAGCTGGCTCCAGGATCAGGGTGGCACTGGGGCAGTGAAAGGTCCCCTTCGGTCCTCCCGCCCCCAGGTCTGCGCTGAGAACAAAGAGCTGAGAGTGAGGCTGGTGCAGGCATTGCTTCTGGCAGGAGAGGCCACGCAGTGACCCCCAGGAACAGCCTGGAACCCCCTGCCTTCTCCAGAGGTAACCGGGGAGCGGGTGGGAAGCGCGGCCCCGAGCAGAGGAGCAGCAGCTCAGCTTCCACCCCGCAGGAGGGTGCTCTCAGCCCGCTGCTGGCCCCGCTGCCTTCCTCTCCCCCCTCCTCTCCCCCCTCCTCTGGCAGCCGTAGCAGGGACAGGGCCCTGCAGCCCCCAGCACCCGCGGGGCACGGGCACCCCGATGGTCCCCCCCTTCCCTGTCCCCCGACCTCCCGCCACCCCCAGCCCTGCCGCTGCGCCCTCCTCGCTCGCTGCCGCGGGACCCCACAGGGGTCCCACGTTAAAGGTGGGTGACTGAGGGGTGCTCCCCTGTTGGGTGATGTCTTAGCACCCCTGCACCCTGCCCACGCTCCCCTTCCCCTTGGGAGAGTCGCTCTTGAGCGCGGCTTTCGGAGCCCCACGGTGGCAGGGGGGACGGTGTAAGAGGTCCCATCGCGGGTTAATTTAGCTGTGCACCCTGCAGAGTGACCTTTGCAGTCCCCTCGTGCCCAGGGCCAGGGGTGGGAGGCACGGAAAAGTCCCCGCACACGCTGTTGCTGTCAGCAGGATGGGCCAAGCTGCGGGCAGCAGACTGGTGCAGCTGCAGGGGCTGCTGAGAAACGAAATACTTCCACCCTCCATAAGTCAGCAGAGCCAGAAGGAGAAAGAAGCTTTTACAAAGCGCTTTGCAGGGGAGGGGAGTCCATAATCGGCCCATTCTGCAAGTGGGGAAACTGAGGCAGGGACTGGGGAAAGCGTTTGCCAGCCGTCACCTAGCAGAGATATGGCTTTAGGTCTCAGGGTGCCTGGTCGGCACTGGCCCAAATGCAGTGTTAGTACCAAGTTACTGCCTTTATCCCAGGTACTTTCTGCCTTGGGCTGTGATGGATAAACATTTATTGTGCTCTGTCCTCATTTTGCCTGGGATAGAGTTAATTTTCTTCCTAGCAGCTGATATACTGTTGTGCTTTGGATTTAGTATGGGCATAACATGTGGTAACACACTGATATTTTAGTTGTTGTTAAGTAGTGCTTATACTAAAACAAGGACTTTTCAGCTTCCCATGCTCTGCTGGGTACACAAGAAGTTGGGAGGGGGCACAGCCAGGACAGCTGACCCCAACTGGCCAAAGGGATATTCCATACCGTATGATGTTACGCTCAGCACATAAACGAGGGGGAGTTGGCTGGGGGGCAGCGATCGTGGGTCAGGGACAGGCTGAGCATCAGTTGGCAGCAGGTGAGTGGATGCATCACTTGTTTTTCCTGAGTTTTCTTCCTCTCTCTTTTATTATTTATTATTATTATTAACAATAATATTAATTTTACTGCAATTATTAAACTGTTCTTATCTCAACCCATGAGTTTTCTTACTTTTGCCCTTCTGATTCTCTCTCCCATCCCACCGGGGCGGGAGAGGGTGAGTGAGCGGCTGTGTGGTGCTTAGTTGCCAACTGGGGTTAAACCACAACAGTTCTTCATACAAAACAAAACCAGAAGTGGCAAGGTAGGGTGGAAGAAAAGGAAAGGCATCAAGGCCTGGGAATCTGCACACGTTTCTCCTACTGCTCACCAAAGGGTTGGCCAGAAGCCAGATTTTAATTTCTGAAAGTTTTCCTGGGGAGAAAAAGACAAAAAACACCGAACAAGACCAAACCAAAGCCGTTAGCTGCTGAAATCCAAATGTTCTAAGTTTATTCTCATTTAACCTCTATAAAAATATATGAAATGGAAAAAGAAATTTGCTTTCTTATGGCCCAGTAAGTCAAAACTTAGTGTTTCATAAAGCTGTCCAACAAGATCCAGTGTCTCGGAGACGAAGCTGGACAGTGGCATCTGGACAGGAGATGCCCATTTCCATAGTGAGGGCAGCAACGACTGGGTCCCTTTAGCAGGTCTGGGGTGGCTCCTCCACTGCTAAAGGCCAGTAAATGAGTGGATGTGTAGCTAAAAGAAAAGTTGCTCTGGTGATGGGTATGTAACAGCTGGTGCTTAGAGAGACTCTTTGGTCTGTGTTATGAGAAATGTCAAATTACACAACTAAATCAGTCCCTGTTGGTTTTAAGCCTTATGGATCTGTAATCCTAAGGGTGCACTGATGGATTTACTGCCATTTCACCGGTACTCATTACAAGAGTATTTTGTTCCAAGAGACTAACTAGAGCAAAAGGGCCGTAAATCGCACCCATGCATCAGCCCTGGCAGAAGAGGATCTGATGCTGTAGAGGGTCTAAAGAGGACAGCATGGCTGAAGCAGAGGCTTTCTGCTGGCTGCATGGCCTCAGGTGCTTTGAAATGAGGATATGAGAAGCAGTGGGGTTTCAGTGAGCCTCCAGCAATCCCATGGATGGGGGAGAGCATTGCTTCTCCTTTCTTTACAGGCTGAGGTTTCCTTTCTCCTGGCAGCACACTGCACCCATGCCTGGAGCACCCCTGGCTGTGTCCATGCCTGCACTTGTCCTGCCAGAAATAAGATCTCATGTAGGAGAGATGTGCTTCCAGTTCACCCTGGCATGGACAGAAAGGAGAAACAGCCACGCAACTCGCTCATCTTGAGCTGTTGCAGATGTGGGACCAGCCATGGACCCAACTCCCACATTCAGCTGCAAAAATAACTCCTTTATCCAGGCTCAGTCCTGCTCCCCCTTCATCCCCAGCATAGCCCCACCAAATTCCACTTCCCAGCACCTGTGTAGTGGGTGCTTCCAGCCACAGGCAGGGATCGTGGTGCTGGCACTGCGTAGCCCTGTGCCCCAGCACCACAGCTAAGGACAGAGCTGGAGGAACCTCCACCCAAAGCTGGCTCTGCTGCTCTCCTCAGCTCTCACTTTAGCTTGGCAGCCCATGCCCAGGAGTTACATATTTTATCCCCGGAGTGCCAAGCTGCTCCATCCCCAGGCTGCGTTCAGGGGATTGGCATGCAAATAAACCCACTGCTGCCTCAGCCTGTGATAATTAAAAGTGAAGTTGTAAAACAAGCAGCATCAATTTTTGGTGCACGGCCCCAGTAACACATGGTGATTGGACTGAGTTAGGAGACATTTCCAGCTATGCAGCAAACTCTAAATAGCCTGGAGAGAATACATGGGAATTTAGCTTGTGCAGCAATTTCAGATGTCAAAACAAGTTTCCTTGTTAATATGAAACTATTTGGACTTTGCATTTTTAATTAAAGCTTTTAATTATCCAACTGTATTTTATTAGCTTTTATGAAGACAGCTGCTTTAAACGCTATAAGCCAAATCTGTGCTCTGAAGCACTACTTGTCCGAGGCAGGGTTTTGGTTGTGAACAGCCTTCATTGTGAGTAAATGGGGTTGTTTAATTTAAATAGAATTTACTGTCCCAGCCAGATTGAAACTCTTTTATGGCAGAGAGGATAAATAGCCTCGGTGGGAGCGTTCGTGTGCCCGTGGCTGGGAGGGGATGCTGTGCTGGCAGCCTGGGGGCTCGCCCGGCAGCCCTTTCCAGGGTGAGCATCAACTGCTTCTGGAAAGGGTTGCTCTGCCCACCTCACCTCCCTTCTTACATTGTTTTGTCTTGAGCACTAGACCCAGACTGAAAGGTCCTGGGTGGAAGCCTCTTGCACCCTTGTGGTGGGTTTTGAGGTGCTGGGGTCCTGGAGCTGGTGGTGCTGGTGGGTCACTGTGGAGTGGCGGAGTCACCCTCCCCAGTGCAGGGGCTCAGGGGAGCTCACTGAGCTCTGGTTTGCAGGAGGTCAGGCTTCATAGCTGGTCTTCCCCCATGCCTGCTCTTCAGTACTGTGATCACAGACTATCTTTATCAAGCAACAGCTAATGCTTGTGATCCTGTTCATAACATGGATTACTTATTCATTGGGATCATGTTATTTACAACTGCAGTGTGGCCCCTCTTGGTTTACAGCATGCCAATAGTTTAACAGCTTGTAGAAGCCTTTATGTCCTCCCATGCAGGAGAAGAGGCAAAGAACAGAATATCTAAATATAATTGCAAGGGAAGAGCTGACAATCAGGATGGGGTTTCTGGCTGGAGAGCAGCCCTGTGCCATGTTCACAGGGAGCGCTCTGGTTCAAGACCTTACTCTTCATCACTGTCAAAAATCAGCAAAACATACTAAATCATCCATAATTTGGTGAGATGAAAGGGAAAGCAGGCAGCTTTTAAGCACTGATGCAGGTCAATCCATAACTAGTGAGACCTAGCGGGATAACAGGCTGAAGTGATGATAGCTGCCCACGAAGCTGAAAGGGCAGCTCAGGAGCCCGTGTGCGCATTCCTGCGTTAGAGGACAGATAAAAGCTTTGGTGCTGGGCAGGACTGTTCTCTCCAGATCTGCGTGTAGCTGCTGGCGATGAACTTTCTTCTGTCCTCTTTTGTGTTTCAGGAGAGTTTAGCTGGGATTGATACGGGCAGAATATTGTTCAAAAGAGATAGCGCTACATAGCATGGCATGCGGGGCCAAAAGGAGAGACAGTTAATGAACACGTCTATAACTTCTGCATGGGCTGGAAGGTCAATGAATTGAATATCTCTGGCTTACCTCGGACCAGTGCCTGTGCTGGCAATCGGTACCCGTGGAGCATTGCAGTGCAGATGACAGAGGGATTCCTCCTACGGACAGGTTCAGGAGTATCTCCCGTTTAGCCCATCCCCAGTGAAAGCCGCTGTTCGCACTGCGGGCTGTACTGTCCCTGGGGCATCGCGCCCAGCAGTGCGCTGCGAAGGGCACCGACACTCACGCAGGGGCACGTCCCAGGAGAGCGCTAGATGGAAATGAAAATCAGTGATAGGCATCCAGCTGGCATGTGACACATGTAGACAGAACAACAGAGCACGGGGACACGGTTGGGCTGGGATTAGGGCAGAGAGAGGCTCTAAAAATCTCATGATCTGAGACCTCGTCAAAGTCCTGTTGTGTGGGTATTAGCAGGGATCCAGTTAGGCAGCTCTGCTGTGGCCTGGGGGAGCTATCAGCGTTAGGAAAACACCAGTCATCATTTGGTATGATTTCATTTGTCTTTCCTTTTCCCTGCCTGGTCTGAGCCTGATGCTAACACAAAAACTCAACCAGCCTTTCTCCAGCACGGGGCTGGAAGGAGCCGGTGCCATGAGTGTGCAGCAGCCGCTCCTCCTGGGTGAGCAGTGAAAGGCGGACTTGGCCTCTTGTTGCTGCTGGTCTCTTCATCAGACAGTGGGATTGTACGAGGGGAGGGAAAGACTGAAAGGAGAAATGAGAAAGCTAATGAACTTGAAAAATGGATGCAAGAAAGGAGTCAAAGTGAGGCTGGAAGGGAATAGGCTTGTTGTAGCTTAATAAACATGTTCCTGCTGCTGACAGCATTGCCCTCTTGATTTGTAGGGGGAGTTTTGAGAGGAAAGCAAGCACCAGGCTGTGGCTCAGCAGAGACACCCCAGGGAGTGGGGAGCTGCCTTCCTGGGGGGGTCAACAGGATATCCAAAGGGTGGGTCTGGAGCAGAAATTCTGACTTCACCCAGTCCTAATTGCAGAGTTACCTCAGCCGCCGGGCTGGCTCCTTACTGGGAATGGTCTGGGGCCAGCAGCCCAGAGCGGGGCAATGACTGTGCTGCTGTGTGGGGAGAGGGCTGGGGCTGTCCCAGCGTTTGGCTGTCTAAAAGGCACCTAAGAGGGGTACAGAAGGACACAGGGATTTGAAAATCATGAGTAAATGGTCCTGTCGTTCACAGGCTGTCTGCAGATCAGTGCCGCAGTGAGCAGTGCCCTGTGATAGCTGAGCTCTGCCCACGGAGCTGAGCGTGGCCGGGACAGGGATGTCACCGCGCACACCAGCGCACCTTGGGGCTCTGCCTGCCCCGTGCTGCAGGGCTGGCTCTGCCCGGCTGCTGTGTCCCAGCGTGACAAACCACCGTGTCCTGGCATGACAAACCACCACGTCCTGCTCAGGGATGGCTTGTTTCTGCTGGGGTGGCACAGAGGTGGCTCAGGTGCGAGTGTCTCTCTGAGTCCCCAGAAGGATGCTGAGGGCTTGTCCCGGCTCCTCTGCGCGAGGTAATGTTTGTAAGGTCCTTTAATGTACTTTAATGTCAACTGCGGGTGACACTCTGTGTAGGATGCTGGGACAAGGTAGAGGGAAAGAAGTACTTTGCAGACGTGAGTGTAAAGGCATTTGCTGAATTTTTCTAGAGTATTTGAGGTCAAATCAGGATGGGAAAACATGGTACGAGTGATCATTAAAAAAAACCTACCCAGACCACATCCTTGTCACACCTCTCTGAATATATTGCCCTGACCTGGTGAATGCCTCTTGTTTTACACTCTTGTGGGGGTGGGCATGAGCCCCATCCGACCTGGCGAGGAAGAGCAGCAATGTGATGATAAGGAGCTGATAAGATGAGCAGCCAGGGATGAGGGCAGCGTGGGTAAGCTCATAAATTCTGGGCTGGGATCAGCAGTTAGAGGCTGTTCGGAGTGAGCAGGATGAGGACAAGAGCAGCAAGGCAGCAGGGCCATTGGGCTCTCTGCAGCGCAAAATCCTGGGGAGAGCCGAGTGCTGGCACTGGCTCGTGCGCAGTGTTGCAGTCTGGGGCCCACAGGGACCATGTGCCGGAGGCTGGGTGCTTCCAGGGTCTTTCCGCCAAAGAGCTCTGGAACCAGATCCAGGCTTGTCCTTCATGCTCCTGTGTGGATGGTTGGTGAGTTTAGCCTTGGACAAGGCTGAGCTAGAGCTTAACTGGCAGCATGGGCAGCTGCGGCTCTGCTGGAGCTGGAGGGTTTCCAGTCTGCCTTGTTTGTCCAGGGCATGAGGATAAAGTGAAGATGTTGTACTAGTCTATAAGTATGGAAAAAGCATTCAGGAACACATGGTGGTTTTAATGAAATGAAGCATTTTGAAAAGACCCCAATCTTGCCTGAAAAATAGTGTATTTTAATAGATCAGAAGTATTGGAAGTTGTGAACGAATCTGGCCAGTTCCACTTCAGGCATTAAAGCTGGGTCAGAAAAAAGTACCAGGAAAGCCTGAATTCTGAACACGCAGCAATGAACCTGCTTCTATGCAAAAGTCTCTGTCACTGAGAAGAAAAGAGGAGTGAGGAGGAAGCGGAGTGTTGGGCGTTTGCTCTAAAGCAGAGCATGTTGGATGGGGAGCGCAGCAGCGGCAGCTCCCTGGATGCCTCCTGCTGGGCTACCCTCCGGTGGTAAATTCTTTTTCCTTGGTCCTCCCTGCTCCCAAGGGTTAAAACAACAGTGTGACAGCCCTGCCTTGCACGTGGCCTGGGTGTCCTGTTGTGCCAGCCATCCTGGCTTGATCCTGCCTGGTTCTCAGTGCTGTTGTCCAGGGGACTCCTGCAGCAAAGATGCTCTGGGACAGGGCAGCATGTCACCCCAGCAGCACCGAGGCTGTGAAGGAGACCCCAGGACTAGTAATACCCTTGCCAGCAAGTATTTCTGTCTCAATACCAAGTGCCATGGGTTTTCCTTTTCCCTTTGACTGCCCCTTTTTTATTTTTTTCTTCCCCTTTGGGAGCTTTAAGGGTAGGTTTCCAGAAAAAGATGCAGTATTCTGTGTCAGTAATCGGGCCTTGCTGCAGCTGAGAGCTCATAATGATGAAGATTTAATGCAAATCAAATGGACTTTTCATCTTAGCAGAAAAGTATTTACAGCCCATTAAGTAGATGGGAAAACTGGTCATTTTTTTTGGAGGGGAGCAGTGAAAAAAAAATAGTGCTCTGTAAAAAAGTGGCCACAAAAGACTCTTAGCTTGTGAATTTAGCCTGAGAAATTTATCAGCTTTGGGGATGGAAAACTCATCATTTACATATAAAAATATATCACTTTTAATTACACAGCCAACTTCAGCTTTACTCATTAGCTACTTACGCTACTCTGCCAAGTTACACAGTGGCAAGCTGGCTGGAATATTTTATATGGCATTTCATCCTGGAGCAGAAAAGTCAGCATATGGCTCCATCAGCCTTTGTATTCCTGGGTCATAGGGTAGGGAAACGAATGCAAATAAAAGGAGAAAGGCTGGAAGACGGGACGGGAAGAGGAAGGTGAGTGCCTGGGAATGTGCTAACACGTACATGTGGGATGAGCTGCCCTGGTACATGTGGGTGCCTTTGGGTCTGCAGCTCTTTGCAGGCAGGTGCTCTGCTCCAAGCAGCGCAGCCAAGGCTGATGGTGAGGTCTCAGAGATGGGAGCATCCCAGGGGAAGGGGCTCCAAACTGCCTTTTTAGGTCATCCAGTCTGACCCCTCTTCTTCACCTGGGTCCTATCCGCATCTCCTCCTGGCTTATGCTTACACCATCTTCTACTACCTCTGATAAGGCCCTGACTTGTTGCTTGGATAGCTGATTTCTGCACCTAATCACTCTCGCTTCTAAGACAGTTTTTCTTAATGCCTTGCCTGAAATATTTCCATTTGTGGCTTCAGGCCCCAGCACTCCTTGTTTTACCGTTTCCAGATCATTTGAATAATCCCCCTTTCTCCTTTGATGGTATTTCCCCGGAGGTATTTATAACATTATCACACTCCCCATTTAATCTGCTTTCTTACAGACTGTATAAAATTAAACTCCATCTCCTCTCCTTTGCCTGCTGTGCCCTCTCAGCTTTGTGTTTGTGGCAGCTTGTTTTGAGCTGTTTCTAGTTTGGGGTGACCCCTTTGATAGCCGTGGCTTCTCGCAGGGTGTGGGCAACCCACCCTGGTGCGCAGTGCAGGCTGTGCAGAGCCTGGGGTCGCACAGTCCCTTGGAGGGTTTGCAAAGGACCCCCTCTAGTTTAGGGCATCTGTCGGCATTTCCCCAGGACAGCAGAGCTTTGCTGGGAAGCCCAGCGTGGTCTCAGCAGTGTGTCTATCTTGTTTGGTGTGAGTAGTGCTAAGATGACCTAAAATGTGCCTGGTGTGTCTCAGACAGCAGCAAGTGGCAGTGCACCCCAGCTAGCTGGGTTTGCAGGAGATGGTGGCGTGCGATGGGTCCTGCTTGTTCAGCCAGTAAACCTGCAGAGAGCTGCCAGCGGCGGAGAATTTGGAAAGGATCATCCTTTGAGATTTGGGGTATTTTCTGAGCACAAAAGCCCCAGCACTGTAATCTGCTCTGAGCATGGGGGACACTGGAAGGGCACCCCCAGCACCCCCACTCTTGCTGTGAAACCACATAAACCAAATGCAGCCAAACAAATATCTGCCCTTCTTACCCAGGGAAAAGATCAAGCAGAGAACGTAGAGTTTCAAAGAGGACCCTTTTTGGTCTCCTACTCCATCCCTTCCACTCGGCTGCCTCTGCCTCCTTCTCCCCTCCCTTCCTTTCCCTTGTGGCAGAAGAGCCCAATCCACTCGCACTGAGCGAGGCCGTAGCCTCCAGCCCCCCCAGGTGGGGAGCAGAGGGTGTCAGGGGCTGTGCCAGTGAGGAATTTTAAATTGAAGCTCTTTTTCAGGAGCAAACCACGTCTCTGGAAACAAGAGTCTTGAAAAGGAAATATGTCCTTCCCTTCTCCCCCCCCACCAGAAACTGAAACGTACATGTTTGCATTGTGGAAGAAAAGTAAAAAATTTCCAGTGAAAATTGAAAATAGTTGATGTTTTTAGAACTTGCCCAGAAGGAGGGAGACCTTCACAGTTTTTCTTTACCTAGTCTCCCAGGCCAAGCTGGATGATTGTACAAAGCTGCTGGAAGTCTGCAGAACCTGGGTTAGAGGTATGTGGCTTTACTTCTGCGATATGCCAGCTACAGAGGTCTTGTTTCATCCTGGCCCAGCCATGACTGACATTATATCGCAGAGATGGGCTGAAGCAGAAGGGAAGAGCAGAGAGCAGGACTTCACCGATACATAGCTCCTTTGCAGCTTGGGGAAGCCTGAAGCCATGGGCAGCAGTGGGGAACGGGGGGCTGCTCAGTGCACCAAGATGGATGCAATCCCCCCAGTGGACAAAACCAGATTACTGGGGAGAGGGAAAATAAACCTTTGAAATGCTTGTATCTAATCAGTAACTTTGAAAAGATACCACTCTGGCAGTGGGATACTGACTGACAGGAGGCTTTGAAACCTGGGCTGGGGAATTCCCCTTGAATGGGAAACATTCCCTTCAAATACAAGAAAACCACTTCCCTTCCCCATTTTCTGGCAAAGGAATTGGGAATGGGAACCTGTGGACAGGGTCCAGTGTAAATGTACAAACTGAAGGTTCCTGCAGAAACAGAGAAAAGGAGAGTTGTGGCTCCCAAGGCCAAGTTATGTAGTAGATGTCCCTGTTGCTGTGCCTATATTTTTCCCCCACTGGAAACAGTATTTGCCGTGCATGGCCGCGCAGGGCTGCCGTAGCACCGGTGTCTGCAGGACAGGAGGCTGAGCGTCGTGTTCCTCCATGGCTCATACCACCCAACACCTTGTGTCACCCAGTAAACTGGAATTAATGGGCAGAGTTCACAGTAGCATCATTGTTTTGCATGTGTGGGATATTGAAGGCAGCCCTCCCTTCTTACAGTTACCTAACTGGCAAGAAATCAAGGGACGCTCAGAGCAAAAATTAAAAAAACCCAACCAAACCCTGCAAAAAAAACCCCAAACCTCAAGTCTTATGTCAAACCTTAAGTCATATGACAGAGCAGTAAATAATGGATCTGGTGACCTAGACCTGCAAATATTTACATTCCTTTGGCTTGGCTGATAGCGGGGGTTCGGCTTACCATGTCTCACCTAATTAGCAGAGGGCTACAAGAATCCAGTGGTGGGTTCTGGTTTCTTTTTCACCTCGTTTGTAACGCGTGCCCCTCTCTCTCGCTTGCCATGTAGTTTGCACATGGGTACGTCAGCGATAACATATGGGCAAGGCGTGCGGTTATGCGCAGGGACTGGCAGGACTCAAATGCATCAGCAGCTCCGAGGCCGAGAACAAGTTCCTGCAGCCACCCAAGAAGGTGCTGGCCTTGATCCCCTTTTAGTCTCAATTGCAAAACCTGTCTGAGGGCTGCCAGAGATACAAAGTTCACCGCGGACTGTGAGCTCCCTGATTTTAGGGCTCTTCCACTCCAGGGGCTCAGCTGGCTGTATCTGTGCTCCTAATAAAACCTTGCCCATACTGGTGCCTGGGAGCGGTTCCGGGCCCATGCTCTGCCGTGATCTGTGCCCAGGCACGGTTTGGGAGGGTGCTGGCTGGCACGGGTCAGAACCTGTGGTCAGGAATGCCATAAACAAACTCTATAGGTTGTACGTTCATGTTCAGGCCTGTGTCCTGGCTTGGTTTAGTTTACATGTACAGAGGGAACTTAACTGAGTGCAGGACCGCTTTGTGCAGATGTAGGAGTGTGGGATAGGAGCCACGCACAGCTTAGATGATTCAAAAGAAAAAAAAAAAAAGAAAAAAAAAAGAAGGTGGAACAGTCACTGGCTGTAGTTGATCAAACTGCAGTGTGGTGAGTGGCCAGAGGATGCCCAAGCTAGCGCCAGCCCAGCAGGTCTGCGCATGGGTGCAGAGGTGCCAGAGCCGTGTGGGGCTTGCTGTGGGGTGGGGCGTCCCTGTGGTTGCAGCAGGGATGCTCGTGATTGCCTGATGCTGCCTGATCTAGCAGCAGAGAAGCAAAGGCAGAACTAGCTCCGGGTCAGGTCACCCAATCAATGGAAACTTTTCTTCATTTTGAAAAATTCAATTTAATGCTTTCCTTTTCATGGAAGCTTGATATATTCCTCCAGAAGCTTTTTAAGCAAAAGGTTCTGAAAGAGTTGTGTGGTGAAATCATTAACATGACCAACAATGGCAGTTTGGGAGTAAAGGTTAAATCTTCTTTACACCAAGGGACAAGCTTTTTTGCAGCACAAGCCCCCCAGGTCAGAGGTTGGAAATGCCAAAGCAGGAAAGAGGAATTTCTTTGTCTTTTTTTTTTTTTTTTTTGTTTTTCCCCTTTTTTCCCATGGCATACCCGTACCCTTCTTTCACCTATGTCTTTGCCCAAGGCACTGCCCCAGAAATTCTCAACTTTTTAAAGGATCACATACCCCTTCAGAAAAAAATAAAAAGCCTACTTTCTAACCCCAATGACGGGTTGGAAATGGGGTGCTAAAGTACTTAACCCTTAGGTAAATATATTTCCATTGTTCTATTAAATCATAGTTTACTCTCTATAATTGCAAACACTTTAACCGGACACAGAAAGAAACTAGGAGCAGACCCTCCCTTTCCACTGCACAGAGATGGAAGTATGTGGCTTTGTCACTGCGTTTGTTTTGTGGACCAGCCGACGTTCATGGACCATCAGTGGCCTGCAGATCAGCGCGGAGCCGCTCTCCAAGCCCACACACCGTGGGTGACGTGCTGCTGTCCAGGAGGCTGCCTGGCTCATGAAATGTAAACTATGAACACTTGGACCTGAGAGGGGCTCTCCTGCCTGCCTGCTCTCAGCTCCTGCATGAGGTACGAAGACATGTCAGAGTCCTCCAGGGCAGGCTGGAAAATCACGCCCCCAGTGAGTCCAGGCTGTGGGGCGGAGGGCATTGTGCCATGTGTTGCAGTTAGGTAGGGGACAGAGAGGGAGCCAGGGGCTCCCAAACAGAGCCTGGGTTTGGTGAAGGCTATTAGATGGAGAGCTTGCTGCTTCCCCTGACATCTTGATGTGCTTTAAACACTATGAAGGCCATTTAAAAATGATCTTACTTTGCTGATTAGACTATTTTACCCAGCAGATGCACAGATCCAGCTTTGCTGACAGCCATGCTCCCACCAAGTAATCAATCAAATCTGTCTCATTTCCATCTGTAGGTCACTCCAGCAACAACGCCTAAGGAAAGCAGGATGCATGGAGCTGCCCTTGGAGCGTGCACAGTCACACATGCTCTCCTTTCCCAGCTGCAGCAATGATGGGGAGAGCCATATCGCTTTATGTTGCTCTTTCTGCTGCTGCTGAGTGGCCCTTGCGCCCGTTCCCCAGCAGTGATAGATTGAGCCTGGCTTGTTTGGCTGGAAACGAGTGGCCTGGATCTGCTGGCAGGCTGGGAGCTGGCACAAACCCTGGGCAGGGAGGCAGGCTGGGGCACGTAGGGTGCTCGTCTGGTACCAGGGCAAACACCTGCAGATACGCATGCTGCCCGTGAGGTGGGGCGTGCTGATAAGGCCGCACGGCGCAGCTCTGCCTGCGCCTTCACACATGGGTCTGCTTGTCTCAGTTCCAAAGCTCCTCCTGGTTTTAGCCTCATACTTTTTCCTGAGTCTCTCACCAGAAATTGTGAGCACAGGAAGAGGCCCTGAGATCAAAGATGGACAGTTTTCATCTCCTGAAAACAAATCTGCTTTTTTTTTTTTGGTGGTGGTTTTTTGGGTGGGGATTTGAGACCTTCTGTTGGCCAGGCGCCTGCAAATGGCAGGTAAAGCATTGCTCTGGGTTGGATGGGCATTACCCAGTGTGAGAAGGAAGGACCCAGGGACTTGCAGACACAATCTGTTTCTCCCCTCCTGCTCTGCTGATCACCTTCCATACCTCCACAGCTCTGGCCAGGCGATGCCTAAAGCCTGGGTGCTGTGTGCAAGGGCCGTTCTTCCTCCGAGACAGAGGTATTGCTTAGAAATGCCTTTTTCTTGACTTGCACGGGCATTTCAGCAGCATCTAAGCACTGCAGAGCCCATTAGCTCCACTTCATGGCTGAACAGCCTTTGCTTCTGCTGGGGCACTCACCTGACTCTTCCCAGAGTCCAAATAAAACTTTAAATGAAAGAAAAACAGCCTGGGAATGCAGCACTGTGTGACATGCCGGCCCAGCTTGGAGGAGCTCTGCTGCACAGGGATGGCCGCCTTTTACTTCCTCTTGATCCTGGCGTGCAATGATGTAAAGCCCTTTTGAATTAAATTATTAAGCTGGTAGTAAGAACATCATGCTCAATTTGTTGGCGTTCCGCTAAAATGTCACATACATGATTTATATGGAGGAAGGGATAAAAAGAGGGGTACAATTAGGAGGTTGACCCTACACAAATTAAGGAGAAGACCCACACTGGCCCAAAGTCAAGCTGGTTTTGCCGGGGTGGATTGGGTTACCAGAACAACACGTAGAAATGCTGAGGGAAGGGGAAGTGAGGGGCTGGCTGTAAAGGGGCAGGCTGGGTGTGCGGGGTGGCAGCAGAAACTGAGGGACTGGGTTGGGGAAGGAGAAAATAAAGGGTGTGAGTCTGTAAAATTGCCAACCAGCAGCAGTGGCTCTCGGGAAAGCGTACTAAAGGAAAAGAGCCTCTATGCTGCACTATGTGTATTGCTGTTGGGCTTTTTATTTGCCAAAATGCTACCCCCAAAATGCATTCACTGAAATGTTTCAGCGGAGGGTGGGAAAAGCTGCTTCTCCCTCCTCTTCTTACTGTTACAGGCAAAACTGCTACCTGGTGTAGGCTCTTTGTCAAAAGCTGGAATAAACCCATCCTTGCATCAGTCTTCAGTGGTCTTTTCTCCTAGGGTGCTTGATGCCAAGGAAAAAGGTGATGAGGAGGTGACTAGGAGCAGCTGAGGACCTGGAGAGCCAACCAAAGGGCTGTGAAGCTGGACAGGAGTGGCACAGCAGAGCCTAGTCCCTGCAAGGAGGCTGTGAAGGTGCATGGTGAGACAGCAGATGTGAGGGCATACCACAGGGACACCCAAGCACAAGACATAGCTACAGTTAGCTAGGGTTTCAGACAAGGTTCGGCTGTTTTCCCTGCCATATGTATCATGTAATTTCCTTTGGTTTCTTCCCCATAAGTCACAGTCATTGTCTCTGCAGGTCTGATGGGGGTCTTGCTCTGGCTCTCAAAGGTAAGTTTGATAATGACATTATGTCCAGCCAGAAAAGAGCCGCGTTTCCCCATGGGTAGCCCCAAGAACATGCATAGAACCAGTGACCTATTGGACCTTCAGCTACTGTGTGTTGGACCCCACACAGCCCTGTGAATGCCTCTTTATCTTACTTCGCCATGCTCCCTGCTTGTCTAGGCTGGGGGCCTTGCATCATTCTTACAACACTTCTTAGCCTGACCTGTAATGCCCTCGGTTGTACAAACAGTCACATGAGTGAATGTTATTCATGTCTCATACAGAGCTTGTACTATGTCTTGGGCAGTGTATTACAAACTTTTAAAAAGAAAAGCAACTGAATAAAATCCAGTCAGCTTTACTTAAGGGCCAGCATCCTCGCTTCTTGTGCCGCAGCCAAGGAGGCTCCGACAGGGCTGTAATTTGTTGCTCACAATAGCTCTCTGTGGCAGACAGGGGACGGAGAAAGCTTCCCTTCATACGGCAGCGACTGCAGCACTACAGCTGCAGTGAGCCAGAGCCACGGGCAAGTGCATCCAGGGGGGCTGCAGCAGCTGGAGGCTGCTGAGGGTGTCAGATGCAGCAGTGTGTCTCATCGCTCGTTCCCAGACTCCCAGGCATGAGATAGTCAGGTCTCCAGGGCTCTTCAGGTTTTGCAGCCAAACATCAGGTACCAGGATCAGGAGCCTAAACCCCTGCGTGACCCACCCCAAGAGTTCAGCCCAGCCAAAAACCCCTGACAACAGAAAACCCAAAGCACAGACACATTAGCATAAGGGACATTAAAATCTTAATTGTCATTGAAACTCTTCTTCCCAAATGTGCAAGGCTGGGTTTATGTCTTTTAATATTGAGTAAATTAAGCTTGATGCTAAGACATACTGGCTTGGTGATAAATGGTGTGTGGAGGGATGTTTTATGGGGCCGTCATGGGGTACTTTATCTGTTGCCACTTGCAGGCTACCAATTCATTCCTTATTTATTTTCAGAATTAATTTTTATTGATTCCTTCCCCTTCCATTTCCCCAGCCACAAAAAATGAGGGAAGAACAAACAAAACCTAGTGCGGGAGGATGGGACATCGGCTGGCCCTAGGGACTGCAGTCAGACTCAGCACATCACCCCAGGTCACTGGTTGAATTGGGGCTGGACTGGGGGTGTCGGGCACCATTACCCCACCGGCTCCCTGCCGACCTGTGCGACATGAGCTGCTGGCCCCGGCTGTGGGTCCAAGTGCTTCTGCTGTATAAACCACCACCCAGGCTGGGATGCTCATCAGTGAGAATGAGAGTTGAATAAATGAGGGAGAGGAAGGAGTTCTGGTGTGGTGTGGAGTGGGAACAGGTCCCATTAGTCCTTGTCAGCGGTGGATGGTGGTCATGCAGCCCCGCAGCTGCCAGACAGCCCGACCCAGTGAAAGCCCCTGCTTTAATATGGGGTTGAAAGGGTGCTTTAAAGTGCCAGTTTAGAGAGGGGGAAAATGTTTTTAAAGAAAGGAACAAAAAAAGCCCCAAATGGAGCAGACACAGGGGGCAGCGCTGGTGAGTGGTTTCTCCACGCCGGTGCCTCCCAGCCCTGCCTGGGTGCTGGAGCCCAGCGGCACGGCCGTGGGGGTGGCAGGGTGCAGGCTGGGGCTGTGCGGGGGGAAGGGCCAAGAGAGCCTTGGTCCCCCTGGGGGGGCACTTGGGGACCCCACACTGGGGACCCCTGTGCCACAGGGTGGCAGGAGGGCTGTGGCGGGCAGCTGCTGCTGGGACACGGGGACTGCACAGGCCCGTCCCAGAGAACTCTGCCCTCCAAGAGCCAGGCTGTGGCAGCGGCCATGCCACTTGGCCGCTGTGTTTTGTCACACTCGCCCAGACACCCCACAGCAGCAGTTGCTGTCTTGTCTGAAGGCGATCCCAGCCCCTACAGACAAGGGGGAGGACTGCGTGGGTGGGTGCCTGTGACCGCGGATGCCACCTCCTCCCTGTGCAGTGCCACCGCCAAACTGATGGGAGGGCACAGGAGGAATCACTGCAATTAACCTCTGATGCTCTGACTAATCAGCTGGCACAGCATCCAAACTCAGCTCCTTTGAGCCTGGTGAGCAAAAGTGGGGGGTAAAGTGGCCACCTGAGAGCACTGAGTGCTCCCTTCTCTCCCTCCCCATGGGTGTGCACTTGCGTTAGAGGGCCTGAGTGCTTTTATTTTGCTAAACCACTTTGAAGTGGAAACCAAATTGCATGTCTTCCTCTTCCCCCCAGCTCCCCTGAGCCCTCCTGGTTTAATTAGTTCCATCTGATGTTCAGAGGCTTCCAAGAAATAAATGTGCTTTTAAACAAGTTGAAAAAAACAGTGGTGGCAGAGCTCAGAGAGCTGTCTCACCAACACACAGGCTGACAAGGGACACGCAGTGAGCACAGTGCAGCCAGGCTCAGTTTCCCCTTTTGGCCACAGAGATAGCCCTGCTGGGCATGTTTTGCATGTTCATCAGCAGAAGTTTGCAGCCAGGTACCTTTGAGCAGCGTGCTGAGGTAAAGGATCGTGGAGGAAGATGGGTTAGCGTAATGCTGCGCTTGCTCAACAGGCTTTGGTGTTCTTCCTTCTGCAGCTCCACCCTCTTGTGCTTTGCTCTGCGCTTTCTATCTGTAGTTCAGCTTCACAATCCAGGTTGACAGAAGCAATAACAGAAAAGAAACAGTATCTCATAGGCATCTTGTCTCATTGCTTATAGACACTTTGCTGTATACAAACCTTTGCTAAGAAAGACTGCATCATCCCTGTGAGAGTGTGGAATAACTTTAAAAGAAAGTCCTAACTCAGCGCAGACACTGAGTAAGCAGAAAAAGAGGCCACAGTCCTGCAGGAACAGTGCTAGCCAGAGTCCTTTGGGACAAACCCCACTTTGGGGCTTGCACTGCACTTCTTCTCTCTGTCCCTCCTCCACTCCTATGCCATTTGTTGTCCTCAGGACAGGCTGCCAGAGGAGGGTTTTTTTCCCACATAGGTTAACTTTTACCTGGGTTTCCCTTGCTCTCCTGATAAGCAAAGCCAGTGTTTGCTGTTTTGATTTGGGGAACAGTGAGTTGGAACATAACCCTCTTATCTTGTCGTAATTCATCTGCTGTCTTCAGTTCTGGTTGGCAGGTATTAAGCTGCAGTGTGGCTGTGACTGTGGATTAGGTGAACGAGCTGATTGCAACTGCAACTCCTGGTTTTGCCCGTGCCCCAGTAAAATTCCAGGTGTTCTTACTGCAGCCTGGGCTCACCTCGCAGGGAGGGAGCAGCCTTCTTCAGACAGCCTGCCATATAAGCATCCTCCTCAAGCACCTCGAAACCACTTAAAAGAACCAGACATGGAGGGTAAGTCTTATCCTGCCAACACGAAATGAGTGCGTTCCCCATCTGCCTGCCCTCCATAGGACACCCCCAGGTCTCCTTTCCCCAAGGGGCCCTGACGCTGCAGAAAGCTGCCAGGGCTCTGCAGCCGGGGCGGTGAGTCCGTGGGGAGGCTATCATCTGCCTCAGTGAGGGTTTGGGCACCGGTTTGGTGCTGTTTTGTCCCCTCGTCACATGCCCTGGGTCTGTCCATCTCATGTCCAGGGACACTGTGACCCCCTGGCTCGGTTGCTCCCAAGAGGTACCGCTTGTTGTGTCCCCAGGCTGTGGAGTCACACGCTGACTGACATTCAGGTACTTCAGGGGTCACCGCCATATGTGTGTAATGGTATAAACTGTGTGTGTGTCTGCCTGGGCCCTAACTTTTGTCCTTGTGTTCCCGTTTTGCTATTTCCTACATTTTTATAGGTATTGTTAGAAATGTTAGGCTGGGAGGGGTCATCAGACATCCGCTCGTTAAAATCCTCGCTCTCCCACAGTGAGGCAGGATCACGTCTAACCGCGGACAACCTCAGCTTCGGGATGAAACAGCTCAACCCCCCCACCTTGCAGCAGACAGCACCTCCGAATTTGGGCTATACCAGCCAGGACCATACCCCAAAGAGTGCAGTAATGGAGGATCTGCCTTTACCTGCCCCTTGGGAGCACGCCTAACTGAGCTGGGGGCTGTCGGCCGGCCAGGAGGGGGTTACGGGGCTGCTTCACCCGCTCGGGGCTCTGCAGGATTTAAAGGAAGGGGCGGAGGCAGTTCTCCCCCCTCCCAAAATGGCGGGGAGGTTTGTGGGCCGGGCGGGCCGGGGGGCGGCCTCGGCTTGACCAGGCCGGAGCTGCCCCTGGCTGTTCCATGCTGAAGTGCCAGCAAAATGCTGGTGAGAGAGCTGCGAAGCCCTGGCCTGAGACCCAGGTATTGCTGTCCCTTTCTCCCTTCCTGAAAGATCAAGTTTGCAAAGAGCCTGGTTTTCTTGGTGTGTTTTTTTTTTTTTTTTCCCCTTCCTTTCCCAGGGAGGCTGGTTGCAAGTAAATTGTGTCTGTTTGGGGTAAATACGCCTGTATAAGCCGTGTGAAAATGGCACGTTTTCCTTGAGGACCCAGGGAAGCTGTTGATGCAGGCTGCAAGGTTTGGGCATGGGTCTGCATGAAAGTCGTTGTCTCAGGTTGGGTGGGTTGTGTGTGTCGGTGGCTGATGTGCAAACCTGAGAGCGGGCCCACTTAGTTCCCGGTGGAAAATCACCTTTGGAGGCTGTGCAGTAACTTCACTTAGGCTAGCAGCAAATCTGCTCTTCCAAGAGTTGCTGCCTTCCAGCTTTACTACCTGTATGTATTTTGGGTGTTTTTTTTGTTTGTGTTTAAAATAGCTCTGTCAGTTCAGTGCATTTGTCTGTGTAGAAGATTCTGCTTTTTGTTCTTGACAATAGCTTGCCAAGCACAAAAATCCTCAAATGCCAGAAGGCTGGTGGAGCCCCACTCAATTAGAGATCGTCTCCTAAAGTGATTTCCTCCTCCAAAGAACTCTTCTGCTATCAAGTATGATTATGTGGTGTCACATTAGTAACAGCTTTGCAGCTGTGATTCCAGCTGCTATTTCCCGGGCAGTGTCCTGTCTGTGAATGATTAAAAAAAATATATGAAGCAACAAAGCAGGTTTGATCACTTGGTGTGTGTTGTATCCACAGACGACAGACTGGGAGGAGGAGAGGAGGCTTTAGGAAAAGTATTTTAGAGCATATTCAATGTTCTAAAATCTACAGTCTATGGAAAAGATGAAAATGAGTTACATTCATACACTGTTGCAAAATGTTATCAGTTTATTATGCAAAAAAAAGAGAAAATCCCCACCCTTGGAAAGCTTCAGTTTTTACAACCAGATATTTTATTTTGCTTCCAGATCTGGTTCAAGACCTGGAATTTGCTTTCTGAAGCCCTGGATGATCTGGGAGTCAAGGTAGGCTTGTGAAGGGGGTAGGGAGGCAGTGTGCATTTTCTCTGTATGAGTGCTGGTACTAACAACTTGCAAATTATGGCTCAGTGCAATCATGGCTAATTAAAGGCAGCCTGTGCTGTTATTGAAAATGCAGTCACCTGAGGAGGAAATAAGAAACACTATTCTCTCCCAACTCGTTGATGACTGTGCTTGTTTCTGTTTTGCACTTCATTAGCCCCTCCTCCACACACCTTGAAGTTCGATGTTAAGAATTAGCAGTGTTTCTTGCCATCTTGGATCTTTTTTGGACTTGCAAGTCGACCGCATAGTCTAGATGATACCTAGTCAGGTTGGTTTACATGTCTTTGGGCTGTTGCAGGATGCAGGTTCTCATCCCTTGGCTGTCTTGCCTTTTGGCACGTGGCTGAAGAGGAAGGATGATGCCTGCGTACAGGATGGTGTGTTGCTGTGCTAGCTGAATGAGAGGAAAAACTTGCAGGAGCACCCAGTGGAAAACAGCATTTCCAGTCTGCCAGTTTGGTTGCTCCTCATGTAGATATGCTTGGGTGTTTCAGGGCCCCCAAGGGGCTCCTTGCAGTTATGTTCCCACAGGTGATGGGCATTGCAACACTCAGGCCACCAAATGAGGGGCAAGGCTCCTCTCCTTTGCAGTAGCTGTTCAGCCAGGATGGACAGACTCTGTGATATGCTGTTGCTGTAACATAGACACCGGTACATAAATATATATTACTCTGTTACGAAGTTGGAAACTCTGGAAAGGTGTTGTAGTTTTTGATACTGCTTGGGACAGGTTGAGTCTGTCAGAGTCAGTCACACCAATACTTTGAAACAGCTGTGTTGGAGATTAAAAGGTGCAAGAGAATACTAAGGCACTGCAGTGCTTAGCTGAAGGCTACCGACTTAGAATTCATCCTGTGCCAGTGAGACGTGCTGGGTAACTAACACTGGTGAAGTAGGTGTGAGGAGAGCTGAGACACTGAGAGCTTTGAAATGTTACTTCCTCTGCAGAAGACTAGATGAGCGAGTTGTGCCTTCAGAGGCTGTGCGTGCTTTGTGCCATGTGGCTGGTCCTGGAGACCTGTGCCTTCAGGCTCCATCTCAGTTGCTCATCGCTTTGTGGTCTGCCTGTGCCATGTACTTTCCTCCTTCCCATGGTGCTGCAGTTGGTGCTTTTGCCCCCAGAAGTCCATCAGGCACTAATATATTGGTCTTTGTAAACATGTTAATGATGTTCTTGTCACAGGGTTCTAGTTTAGTTGTTTGGACGGTGCTCTTGTGCAGGGCCCAATCCTGCTAAATGCACAGCATCCAAGGAGGCGCTGGGTGCCAGCTTCTGCAGGTCTTGGTATCTCACTGGGGTCAATCCCAACGTGATTTGTAAGAGCTATTGCAAATGAAATGCTTGTGATGCTCTGCAGCTCTCAGCACTTCTCTTGCATGTGCTGTGGTCTGGTTGACCCCAGATGCTGACTGAATGTGTTGATTCCAGACATGCGGTCTCCCTGGACTTCTCCCTGACCTGCTGGTCCTGCCCCTGTGTCTGTCTCTACCCTCCTGGCCCATTAAGCTCTCTCAGCCTGATTTTTTTCCCCATCTTTCCTCCTCCTTTTCTTTGTCACCTCCCACCATTCAGATTCTCTCTTCCCGCTCTTCATAGAATATATCCTCCTAAATAGCTTGAAGCTATCTGGGAAAGTAATTTCACCAGAGATGTGAAATTTTTGGTAAAAGATGATTTGCTGGAATCGTGCTGTCTCATGTATCAAGTCTTGAATGGAAAGTTACCTGTGCCATTGCAGTTTAGTCAATGTTTTATCTGAGCTTTGATTTCAGCTGCTTTGATTGTAGTGAAAATGTTGGCAAGATAATACTGAGTGTTCAGGGTAGAACAGAGCCAGATTTAGATATGTTTCACTGAGGATGAGACTTGTGTTTTTCAGCAGTTGTAGGACCTATCAAAGCTTCTGCCTAATTTAATTTCCTGGGTACGGTGAGATGCCCTCACAAATGAATACTGTATCTTACTGAAGTTTGCAAAATCACAACATTGTTAAATAAAAAAATTAAGGCAAGACCTTGGTCTTAAAATCTAGTCAAATTAACTGACAAGAAGAACTGAATTCTCTGAACACCACTGCCAATTCTCTGCATGTTTGCAGTCACATTTTCTTAAAGTACTTTCTCCTTGCATATGGTGTACTATCTTCATTGGTTAGGGAAGCTGAAATTGCCTCTTTGGAAAACATTCTCTAATAGGTTTTCATAGCATGCTGGTTTTACTTTCAGATTCCTTTCAGTTGCAATAATATTTTAACAGTTGTTTCTGACAATTGTGGGCAAATATTTGTAGATCTGTGTGCTCTCTGTAGTGGATGTTGTTTCTAATCCTAAACAAAGCTCTTAAGACCCTGGGCTTTGGGTTTTCATGGAAGTTGCTTTTCATCATGTCTTATACAGCTACAAATTAAGAGCAAAACCATGTGAATACATACTTATAAAATAGATGCTCTATCCTTTAATAAACAAATACAGGATTGCTGCGATAGAGCATCCTGAGTAGTTAAGCTTAACAGCAGAACAAGTGCTGTGCTCTGCTCTGGGCTCCCCAAGTATAGCCTTGTATGTGACAGCACTTAAGTGTATGCTTAACTTCAAACATATGAGTAGTTGCACCTACTATAGGTTTGAAGTAAAGGATGTGCTTAACTGCTTTGTGTGGTTGGAACATATAAAATTTCCATAAATCAGAAATGACTGCATTCCACCTTTCAGCCCTGCAGAAATCTGTTTTAAGTCCTTTAACATATGCATTTTGCTACATCATATGACCCAGTGAGCTGTCCTGAAGGCAACCTTGCAGAGTGTGTCTCATAATCATCTTCAGCAGAGCATGGGGCAGCTGAAGAAGTTCAGAATTAAATTAGTCATCTACTACCCTTCTGCACGCAGTTGTATGTGAGCCCTCAATGAGGCCTGGCTATTAGGCAAGAGAGGAGCTTGTCTGCAGAGCCCTTCTCTGGGAAAAAGTGTGTTCTCCTGACTCAAAGCAACGTTGCGTTTTAATGTTTTAAGAGTGTTTATAAAAACATCTTTCACATATTCCTGCACGTTGCACTGGGAGATGTGAAATCCTTTTCCTTTTCCTTTCATGAAAAGAAGCGGTGCGGGGGGAGCGGGAGGTAACTGGTTAGCTTTGCAGCTCAGCTGGTAGACTGTCTGGAAGGGAGCCAAGGGGCCTGGGTTCAGTCCTCTGATAAGTCATCAATTTCTTTCTCACCAAAAACATCTGGTTTTGGATGCTGAGTTATGAGCTAATATTAAATACAAAAGTTTATAGCATCACATATATAATATTGTTGATTAGAAGCATCAAGTAAAGTAATTGACCAGAGGGGACTTGGTGTGAGCAGCTGGTAGAACATCTGGAGGGGAGCCAAGGGGCCTGGGTTTAATTCTCAGGTCATCTATTTCTTTCTCACCAGAAACATCTGGATTTGGATGCTGCAAAGCTACAGACTATTGTCTCATGCAAATGTTGCCGGGATCACACTTTTTCATGGTAATATGATTCCAGGAACATTTCCATTAAGTATTTACACCCAGAGAATCCTGTAGGAGTGACAAGGAAAAGGTGCGTTCCTGGACCCTGCTAAAATCAAAAGAAAGTTCCCTTCTGTGGAGCTGTGGTTTTTAACCAGATTCTGTACGGACCCTGTTTTGAGTAGCCTGAAGCATGTATTTACGTTGACCCTGCAAACCTGGCACTGCCCTGAAATGCAGCAAACCGAGGTGGCGTGGTTGGCCTATGTCACTGGTGCCTGTGGCTGCCAGGGTGCTGTGCAAGGGGCGCGTCCCAGCCCGGTGTGGTCTCCGAGCCATCTGGGCACTAGGTGTCAGAAGAGGCTCACGCTTTGTGCTGGCTGAAGCCTGGTGACAGTCCCAAGGCCCCCGGAGCTGCCACCAGCCCCAGGAGCTGCAGGGGAGCGCAGCGCTGCACCCCACAGCCCGGCGCCTGGGGAGTTACCGGTGTGGGGACCTGCTCTCAGTCCTGTTTGCAGGAGATGCATTTTTCTGCTTTCTGAAAATACTGTGGTAGAGGCTGTAATGTTAGATAAGTAAAAAGCAAGCTCAGGTTTAGAGCAGGCTGTTGCTTCTCTCTGCTTGTCCTTGTCTCCTTTCCCCCTGGTATCACTCCGTCGTAGCGGGATGGTGGTGGCCTCTGGTCACCTTGGGGAGAGAGAGGGTTAAATACTCCTGAATGTGAAGGAGGCCAATCCCTAAAAATTGCGTTTTACCCATACAACAGGGTCCTGCCTGGGTTTCTGGGACGGTGGTTGCCGTTGGCACGCAGCAGGTTGGATCTTACCTGTGGCAAGCTTGATCCCCTCTGTTAACTGCAGTAAAGTGACACCGATTAGCATGAGCCAAAGATCTGGGCTCAGTGAATTAAATCAAGGAGTTATTAATAACTTAGCAATGAGTGTGATTTGCAGGTGATCAACCAGGATGGAGGTGTGGCGCACAGCTCAGGAAAACTCTGGTTTTATACCATTCTGGTGCCTGTCAACCTCTGCAGTTACTTTTTGGTGGCCCTGTGCCTGGGTAGTCTGCCAAGGGCTCTCCTGAGCCAGTGGAGAGATGGCTCTGGACTGATGTGTTCGCTTGAGGGGCCCATGGTTGTGAACCTCTGTCTGGCTCACTCGCATCCTGGAGTTCAGCTTGTCTCTTATTTAGCTGTTGAGCAGTGCTAATGTGAGAAGACAGAGGAGTGAGCCATGCTCCAGTCCTTTGGCATTTTTGCCTTTAATTTATTAGGAAGAGGTACAGCCATCTCTCCTTAATTATTCTGCCAGAATTCTCACAAGGGTTTCACCTCTCTCTTGGTTAAAGAAATAAGTGGCCAAATGGAAATAAAATATTAGCCTACTTGAGTTTACCAGCTGAAATGGTTTAGAACATCATTACTAGGCTAGTTCTGCCATTTCTGCCCTTTCCTCTGAATAAAAATACCATTTTTAAAAAAAGAATCAGAATGGGACATTTCCAGAGGAATATTACATTTCCTAAGTATGGATTTTAACAGCCAATCTCAACCAAACAATGCACTATATGGTGCCAGAAATAATAAATCAGTGCAGCCCTCAGGACTGAAATGGAGAATTCCCTCTCCCCTTGTAGCTCCTTGAAACTTTAATCTGAAATACGCCACGAATCAAAGGATAACTTATTGGTACACAGGAATTCCCATGCTTGGTCAAATCTGATTTCCACAGAGTCTAGCACTTTACTGCTAGCAGTGGCCAGAACCAGATGCTGTAGAGAAAAGACCAAAAAGAGCTGTTAGTGGAGGAATGCTTGCAGTAACACGTCTGCAGAGAAGACTTAATTTTGTGAACTCTTGTCATTTAGGAAGGACTTCAGTGCACCTGAGCTTAGCCACATAGAAATTGCTGCCTGGTCCTGCAGACTTCCCTGTTAGTGGAGACAGACGCAGGAGTCTCCAGGAGGCAACTCACCCTGTTTTAAGGGATGTTGAGGCTTGTTATTGATTTGATTAGAGAAAGCCTTAATGCTGTCTGAAGATAAGTGCCGAAGCTAAAGCACTAGTGACCTTTTTCTGCCCGTGAGGGTGAACGCTTCTGTCCTAGCATCCTATAGGGACATATCTCCAGATGATTTTATCTTACTGGGAGGGCTTTAAGATTGGGAGGGGAAGTGATCAAGTGGCTGTTGCCCAGGACTGTTGCTCTGTTTCTTAAGCAACAGCTGTCTTCTATAATTTTGGGGAAATCTGATGGCTTCAAGGCAGTTGGGAACTTGCCTCCCATTTACTACAAGGAGGCAGTGAAAATGGTCGCCAACAAGACAGTTCTTTCTCATGAAGGTTTTGCAGCGTGGGAGATGTCCTTCTTGTGTCTGGTCCGTCTGCCCTGCTCGTGAGAGGGTGTTTTAAGGGCTCTTTCCCTGGTATTTTGTTTGTTAATCCCCGATCCAACCCTGGCGCCTCTTCTGGGGTTGAGCGGTGGGGATAGTCGGTGAATTTGGTTTCAGAGCTCCTCTTGTAGATGTGCCATCCCTCAGTTCCTCTAAAAGGCTTATTTCTGTATAATGAGAACATTCAAATATGAGATGGGATTTGCCTTTGCTATGCATCATTCTGTGTACTGCTTTTAAGCTGTTTCATAACTGTAGTAATTTGAAATGAAGGAATCATGATTTTTGTGATCTGTTTGTGTGATGATCTTACCAGAACTAAAACCGTTCACACTGTTAGTCAGGAGTTGTTTCTGAATCCACTTGTTCCCTTTCTGCTTTGGCTGAAATGGTGCAGACAGGGTATTGCACCAGGGCAGGGTGTACACAGAGCGCATCCTATGACTTACTGCTGCTTTCGCTTGGATTTCACAGTATTCGCCTTTATTTTGACCACTGGGCAGTGATTTCCACCCCACCCCCCGCCCCCGGAGCTGCCCACAATGACTACATTTTTTCTGATATCGATAATTCATTCAGGACTCATTTACTTTCTTTGTTTTTCACTACGCCGTATTTGTCAGGGCGATATTTGCACTTCATGAAAGAGCGAGGTTGTTTTCTCCTGACTCACCTTCCTGTATAATTATCTAGCTCCGATGTGCCCCAGGCTATGCAAGATCTCAATATTATTGTTATTAATAGCACTCCCCCATCCCAAGCATGTACATTTGCAGCAGCTTCCCAGCATATGCGAGCAAGGCCAACCACAGAGTCAACAGGAGGACTCTATTATACATGTGCCTAAGTGTTTGCAGGCACTGAAGCTTAGATTTTCACAAGCAATTAGTGATGTTGTGTGCCTCAGCTTTGATGCCTCATTCAACACATTTTAGACCGGGCTGTTTATTGCAAAGCACTGAGCTCTTGCCCTTTGGGCGTTGGGCCCCTTTCAGGTGTCTGGCTGGGCAGTCAGAGCTGGAGGAATTTGCTGGTCAGTCAGCTCTTGGATTAAGAGCTCTGGCAGGGAGCTTGTCAAATGGCGTGTGTCTCTGCCTTGGATGGATTGAATGCTAAATGAGTTATACACACTTTTCCCCTTCCCTTTTCTTACAGTACAGGTCCTCAGTTCTTTTGTGTATCTATATTAGTGCAGATCTCGTATGATCACATGTGCTTTTATGGGACATAGTTGTCATTTAGCACAGATTGTGCTGGGCTACCCTATTTCTGTCCCTCTCTAGGCAATATATTATGTCTATAGCTCTTATCCTTATTTGAGAAAATAAATATATATTTTAAAAGCAGTCATGTGGAAATAAAGTACTGAGCTTAGTCTTTTCAGTTGCCATATAAAAGTACCACCTAATCTAGCCTTACAAAATGCTGCTTGCTTGTTGGCCTGGAGACAATAAGTGTTTGGACAAATGAATAAAATACCTTTTCTTTCAGTGTATATCCTGCAGGTATGTCTTAACAGAGGAATTTTCATGATAGTGTTGGCCAGGCTTGTCTCGGCTCATGCTCAGGGCTGGGTGCCTGAACAGTTCTGAGGTAGGCACATCCTTGTTCAGTTAGTGTGAGTTTAATACTTACTTAATTCTTTTAAGTGAAGAAATCTTGGGTTAAGCTTAGAATTGGAGGAGGATTAAATGGCTTTTGAAGAAGGGAATGTTGGCTGTCCGCTGGGAGAGGCAGTATAAAAGCGAGACCTGGGCTGGGGTTGTGTTTTGATCAAGAGCCAGTTTCAGGTGCTGGTGAATAGGATTTGAAAATGGGACTTGTATAGCTGATTGTACAGCCTGTGCAGCTTAAGCTAAAATAATAAAGCCTAGGATCGTGCAAATACTTCAGTGGGAGTTGGAAACCTGAGCTGGACCTGGGCCCAGTGCTGTGGTGAGGAGCTGGGGCTGTCTTGTGGCCCAAATGGAAGGAACCTATCAGGGGATTGTATTAGAAATATAAGCAGCTCTGTTTGATTCTGGATTAACTTTGGCTGGCAGTTAACACGTCAGCCATCTTGGCAATGGTGAATCCGGTTCCTTTTTTCCGGTCCCTCTCCTTAGGGCAGATTTCAACAAAAAGTGAATTCTTTGTATGAGCTGAACTCTCTGGAAGGCTTAAGGGCCTGTGGTTCAGATGCAACTTTCCCAACAGTGCCCAACAGATGTGTTATAAAGTGCTTATGAACTATGTAGAAGTGCTGCTGTTTTGAACTCCTGCAAACAGTCAACAGATTCACATGGGAAATTAAATGAGTGTAATTTTGTGGAGAGATGCTGAACGCGGCTGCTAAATGAGGGCCACAAAAATAAAACACAACCAACAAGGGCTGTTTGCTGGAGCAGCTGGGGAGGAGCATCAATGACAACTGAAGGATATGATGACTTGTAAATTGGCTCCTCTGCTTAAAAACTTGTCTTCGCTTTAGAGAAGCCTTGGCATTTAGTGGGAGCCTGCAGGGATGCCTTTGGGGTGTAGAGCAGCAGGGAGGAAGCCCTGTAGAGAGGGGCTTTGAAGGGCTGGTGGAGAAACAGCGTGGGCCAGGGAGATGTAAAGGGACTGCAAGCGGGGAAGAGCTAGAGAGGATTAGAAGGCCTGAAGCATGCTGTGGGGAGGAAAGAGGGGGCTATGAGTATAACTGGGTATACTCAGAGGTACGGCTGTTAGTGCATGGCTATGGCCCCAGGTCATGGCATCTGTTAAGGCCCCATTCTAGCATACGTACAGACCAGGCATGTCCTTTACTACTCCTTGCTGTGGAAGGGTGCCAAATGGGTCCCATTGTGTGAATGAACTTTCCAGGAGTTTCGTGGCATTGTTCTGGAAGCGCAGGCTGTCTCCAAGTTTGTATAACCCCAACCTCTGCCTCTGCTCAGTTTTGAACCTTGCCTTCATCTATAATACCCGATTAGTGTTTTGAAGTATGTGGGGGAAAACCAAACAACCTTTCAGGCTGTTGAAAAATGGCTTTTTACTTGAATGGAAATTACTGCTTAAAAATACATTTTCATTTGTAATGCCTATTTAAAATAATAAAAAAAGTCAACTTGTATCTCAAGCCATTTAAACAATGTTGAAATGACTGTTCACCTGTCATGTAACCTATGAATCAGGCTTTAATCCTCTTAATATTTTAGGCATTTTTAATACATACTAAAGAACTTCTGGGGAAAAGTGAAATTGTGTAACTTACAACATACTGATGTGAAAACAGTTTTGAGTGCAACAAGGATTTCACTTTAACTGCTGTTGGTCCACCTCTGTTTTCTTAGAAGCAAAAGTCAACATTTGAGCTAGGGCTCCAAAGCTTGGTCCTATTTCTACTACTGAAGCTTCAACTGCAGTCTTTTATTCTACTGGATAACTGTTAACAAAAACTCAAATTTCTGCATGTTTCAGTATATTTACCTCCAACTTTGGTCAGTGACCTGGAGCGGAGCAATGTGTCTGCAGAGCACAGGGTATTTCCTGAGAACACAGAAACGATTGCCTAGCCTATGTGGTACGGGCTCCTTTTTATTCAGATCCTATGCGACTGTGTTCTCTTCCTTGCTGGGAATACCCACTTGACCATCTGGTTTATGTTTGCTTTGCTCCTGCCGACAAGGAGGAGAACATTTCGGAAGGGCTGGGGAGGAAGGGTCTTGCGGGAGTCCTGTTCCTCATGTAAGCTAAGCCCAATCAGCAACACGCCGGGGGGCCTGCAGGCGCTTCCCGCTGACCTTGCGTGGCCTCTGTTAGCAGAAGCAACCCGGCACCCAGAGCGTGGAGGACTGCGGTATGTGCTGGCCCAACATCTGTTGATAGTATGGGCTGTGTCATAGCAAGAAGTGCTTTAATCATGTAATGAAAGCCACATTCTTGTAATTGTATAATATATGGACACAGCTTTGTAACATCACTTGTCTGAATGTGATACAAATTGGATGCAGAAGCTTAGCCTCTTTGGCAACAGCTTATTTGAGGATTATTATTTTTATGTATAATAGAATTTCAGTTCACTCTCTCATTTGAAGCCCTTGTATTTACCTTGATATTGCATTGGGATTAACCCCTTAAAGCTCTGCTTACCTTGACCCTGCCTGCTACCCTGGTGATCGCACAGCTAATGGGTGGGTTGAGTCCTGGTTCAATAGTACTCACACCTGGGTAGATAATAAAAGTATTCCCAACTTGAGCAGTTATAAATGGCACGAACCCTTGTTCTTCAGAGCATAAAGCAACCACTGGTTGATTTGGATTAGGAAGGAGTGTAGTACCAGCCTTCTTGCACACTTTCCAGAAATAAATACTGATGTCCAGAAAGAACAAATGGAGAGCTGCTCCATCTGGGACCTGACTAACTGCAGCAGATGGGTAGTGGGCCTGCAGAGGACTTGTTCTGCTGGGAGCAGAGCCACTGCTGCTCTCTGCTTGCTGGAAGAGCAGAGACACAAAAACCTTGTCCAAAGCAACAGCAGCTTTCCCCTTAGTACTGTCATAGAGTAAAATGGGATAGAAATATCTTCATCTAGCAGCTGATGCTTAGACTCTGGTGTTCTGATGTTGAATTGCTTTGCTCCTTTTTAGGATGAAGGTTTGATTTCAAAATGATTATTTCTTTGCCTTCTACGAACTGACTTTTCTTGCTCCTCAGTCCAAGTGAGACGGTACAAACCAGGTTTTGGGAGCCAGGTCTGCTGAGAGACTTTACAAGCTGCTGTGACCTTGAATTAAAAAAAAATAAAATCATATCTGAATAGGGAAGTGGAGGAAGGAAGACACTTGATTGTAACAAGAATCAATTTCCTCTACTTGCGTTCCTGGCTATTTTTTCTCTCCCCTGATGATTACAGGTACTGTGTTTCTCGTTTAATTGGGGATTTTCCCATCCAGAGCTAAAGCAGACAAAGTTGTGCAGCCTTTTTCCACCCCTCACATAATCACCACTGGGCTTTTCCAAGGTGCTTTGGCTGCCTTCTCTGTGCATCATCATCCCTTTTGAAATGCAACAAAATATTAATTTCTTGAACTGTGCTGAGGCGTGCACTTGAGCTTCCTATTCCTCAGCCGAAGCCATGACTTCAAACAGGCTTTGTTCTTTGGCCTGTTGAATCTGTAGGCTTGAGCAGTTCTTCACACGGAAGATGCTAGAAGGGCAAAGCCACACACCCTGTGGTGTTTAGCTTGTGCTGACAGCAGTATTTTTAGGGCAGCCTTTCCTTGGAGATCTCAAAAATGAAATGCTGTAGGCTCTATTTCACAGATGCTAACTAGGGACATAGAGAGGTACTTTGCAGAGGCCAGATAGTGAGTCCTTAGAGTGGGGAAGAGTCTTCCCATGTCCTAACTCTCAACCCACTGGGCCATGCTGCTCAGACCACAGGTGCTCAACCTCCCGTGGGTCTGTTGTGGCAGAGGGATGCAAGTGGTTTTGCTCCTGCTTTTACTAATGTAAGTCTGGTAAATCTTCTGAAGCCAGTAAATCCACTGGATTGAAACAGCCTGAAATGAGGAAAGATCTGTGGATGAACCTTTCAGAAAGTCTAGGACCCCTGTGGATGTGAGCTCTCTGATAGCTCCAGAAACCAAAGAAGGTGAAAGAAGTTTCTCCAAGATCATTCAGCCAGTGTCCTCCAAAGTGCAGGGCTGTTGAAACCCAGTTTAGGATGCTACTGAAGTCAAAGCTCTTAAAGAAATGTAGATGATCAGCAAGTGCCCAAAATGAACAGTGTTAAAGATTAGTGTTTCCTCTAGCAAAAAGCCTTCTCTGAGGGGGACCTGAAGAAGAGGTGACCTCCTTTGGAACAGACTGGTACAGCCGAAAGCATAAAGATGTTTTAGACCTGCCTCCTGGTGTAGGCATGTGCATACCTGCATGGATCCGAACACAGGTCCACATACTACATGCATATATGTCTGTGAGACCACGTGGATGTGTGTCCAGCATCTGCATGTCTGTAGCTGCAAAACTGTTGCTTTTATAGTTCTGCTTTTTTCCAGGGAGCAAAGGATATTAGATGGGAGAGAAGTTAGAGGAATATAGAAGTGATAAGAAGCAGACAGTGTTTGTATGAGAGTCAAGTGGCCTGAATATGAAATTTTACTCTTCAGGGAATGCTATGGACAGACAAGGAGCGGGATTGCCACAGGGAATACTTTCACTGCAGGTCCAGAAAACCTAGACCAAGTACTGATGGTATAATGTCCGTTGAATGTGAACAGATTGCCTTTTGTAATGATGAAAACTAGTGAGATTGCTCAGCTCTTGTTGGTCAGTGGCTTTGGTGAGAAGTTACATCTGATTTCCCTCTGGTCCTTGTGTGGGCCTTGCAGGTGTTTGGAACTGGTGGAGATACCTGCTGGGCTCTGGGCAGAGCTAGGTCTGCTCCCTGCTGAGGGCTGACCGTTTGGTGTGCTTGCTGGGCCCTGAAAACTGGAAAGGAGCATAGGCTGGATAAGGGCAGCTTGTGTCTGCTGCAGCTGTGGTGTCTTGTGTGCAGGAAGATGATGCTGTCAGTGTAAGGACCCCTCCATGCCCCCCACCACTCCCCTTCACCCTATTGTTTCTTCCTTTGGGAGTTTCAGCAGTTAAATGTGCTCAAGTAACAGATCCTACCAGGAGATGAAATTTCTCCCCTGGTTCGCAGTGAGAGCTGGCACCTGGACAGGTTTGTTCCACATCAGTGCCTCATGTGCTGGTCTGCTCAGTCTCACATCTCATTTGTTAATGTGTGGTCCGAAGGTCCTCCTAGCTCCTCATTAAGTAGCATGGCCGGTCTGGCTGTGTCTTTGTCTTGTTCTCTCTTTTACTGAGGGCTACTGGTTCCATCCTGGAGAAAGCACAGTGCCTTGTGTGGGTCACTCCTCTGCTCAGGGTTGTGAGTGCAGCCAGTCCCACTGCTGTTAATTGGTGTGTCATGAACAGGGCCAGGAAACTTTGGCTTTTCTCTTTTTATATATACATATATCCTTTTTTTAAATATTACTCCCCCCATGCTCTTTCAGATGACGGTGGCATGTGTGAGGAAACTTGTGCTGTCATCTTCTGTGCAAGGAATGTTATTGTCATTATGCCATCATTTCCAAACTTTGAATTTTTTCAAGGCCAGCAAAATCCTGAAATACTGCTTGAGCAGACCTTCTCCGCTGCATTGAGCTAATGCTTGGGATCACTCACATCATCGCAGCTTCCCAGAAGTGACCAGTCATCCCCTGAGGGGATGCACCAAGTGCTGAGAAACCTGAGCATCCCTTGGACCTTTCAGCGGCTTCAGCCGGACTCGGGGTGGGTGCTGGGGGCCCCTCTGTGGTTTGCATGCCAGAAGGGCGATGAGCTGGTGTATGTCTAAGATGAGGCACATATGTAGGGACAGTGGCTTTGTATATAAGTGGGGATGCAGATTTGCAAGATTTATTTTCATGTTAGTGATGGCACCAAGATATGGGGAAAACCCTCTTTGTTTTGGTCTGACCCCTAGTTTTTTTTTTTTTATCCTTGTCAAAAAAGGAAATATTCTTGCCAAACACATTTTAATTTAACTCCTGGCTAAATGCTCTGGCTTAAAAAATATATTTAAAGGACTGAAGTTACCTCTGGAAGAATTAGCATAGCTCAACTCTGGGGCACCTGCCCCTCATATAGAAGTGGATTACCATTCAAAATTTAATTTCAGGTTTTTCCCTTGATGGAACCATTAGAGGCATTTGACCTGAACTTGTGAAGGACTTAAGTCAACCTGAAACACCAAACTGTTAACAAGCAGGATTTCATCCCTAGCTAATGCTTTCTTGCTTGGTTACTATACCAGCTTGTCCAGTGATGTAACGAGAGGTCTGAATCTGGAGCGTGGGTCAATTTTACTCAGGTAAAAACTCATTTTCCCCAAGTAGATCTCCTATTCTGCGTCATTCTCCCAGTGTTTCAGGATGCTGTCTGGAAGGAGGCATGCTCTGCCTGGCTGCGGCAGTGGAGGGCCACGGTGCTCCCAAATTATCCGCAGGACTTTGGTAAAAACAAATGTGTGAGCCCCTGTGCAGCGCATGGCTTTTGAGGTACTGCAAATAATCCCAGGTAGTATTTGGAGATCCGTATCTTATCCTTCAGCCCCTAAGGGCATATCAAATCTCAGCCCAAGTTAACTTTCTTGCTCCTGAAATAATTCATATTGTTTCTGCCAGGGAAAGGCGAAAGGGAGGACAGGGAGAGGGGAGCCCATTTGCAAACACTTGTGAAGGAGACAATGTGGATTTATATTCTAATGGGGAGAATTTGGCTGTGGGACATCTGAATGAATACAATCTGATGAGTTTCATTAAGGCTACACCTCATTCTTTTAATTAACTTCTTGTTCTTGTCCTTGGTGAAGTAGTAATTATTTTTTAATTAGCCCAACACCGCATTGCAGAGCTAGCCAACCCTAGCCTCATCTCAGAGAGGTGTCATAAGAATTAAGTTAATTAGCTTGTCACCGTCCCTGTAAAATATCGATGTGTTTGGCAAAAAGGAAAAAAAGACCCTTTGCTGTTCCAAGGTTAATTAAAATACACGGTGCACAAGAGTGTCAGGTTGGAGAGAGGCAGATCCTGCGGTTTGGCTAGTGCTGTGATTCGCATCCTACGTGGGCTCAGAGGCAGAAAACCTACGTATCACTGGCATAACCCCCCAGTTCCTAGTGGTGGTCTTGCAGCCTGCGGCTGGGACCGTAAGTCAGCTCTGCAGCAGGGCTGCGGGACGGTGCGAGAACTGCAGCCACGGGGCTTGTGGCTGGGGATGGGGACAGCAAGTCTAGAAGGTGTAGCCAGCGTGGGCTGCAGAGCAGAGCCCTCCTGTCCTGGTGCTGTGGTTGTGGAGGTGGGAGGGGATCTGAGCCTGTCACTGTACTCCTTCCTGTGCGATTTCTGCGGTGTTCACTGCTCAACCAATATTTTTCAGGTTTCAGTATCTCACAGTTTGAGTATTGGACTGGGGGCAGGGGGGGAAACCCCCACAAACATTTAAGTATCTCTAGAACTGATCCATTCTCCCCAGTTGTTTTGATTAAACTGAAGGAAGTTCAGTAAAAATGAACCTTAGGGTTGAAAAGCTATTTTCCTCTGTCGAAGTCCATCATGGTGAGAGATTTTCCACCACCTTTTGGCAAGCCCTGGTCCCTGCACACCCTGGGTTAGCCCCGTGTCCCTGCGGGAAGCATGCTCATAGCACTCGGGTGTGGTGTAGCTGCTTCTCTTCCTTTCACAGAGAAACCAGAGATATTAGGCTTTTTCTTCAAGCCTCATCTCATGCTTATTTGACAGTTGAGCATTAATTCTTTTTTTTTTTTTTTATAAAAGGCAATTTCTGGCTCTCCTGATTGAAGAGATGAACTTGAATATATGATCCCTGTGGGATTTAGAGCTGTCTCCTAAATCTCCCCAGATGATAATGGCTCTGCTCTTTGCTCTGAGGGAATCCTTTTTCTCTAGCTGTGTTGCAAATTGCTGCTTCTCCTGGATGGACTCGAATTGTTCATTAATAAGTTTCCCTGTGCGGCGTCCCAGGGCAGAAGGATGGTCCTGGCACCCCTCCTGTTTGCCAGGGATGGGCTGCAGGTTAAATCCATGCAGCCACTTGTCAGAAGCAACTCATTGATCTGTGTAACATTTAACCAAGGGTGAAGGAACTCCAGCAGCTGAAGGAGGAGCTATGAGGGACGGGGTGACTGGACGTGCTACGTGTTGGTTCGGGATTCACATCAGAGTGATGTGTGGCTGATGCTTTAGGAGTTTTTTGTGGTATACATCAGTGTGAAGGATATTTGGCCCCATTTGATTCTAATTCTTGTGTCACAAAAGTTATGTGTGAAGAGAGGGAAGGGAAGGCAGGAAGCTCTGGAGGAGTTCTTGGCATGGGATGGAAATCATCCATAAACAGACGGGTTTCAAAACAGCCATTTGTTGATTTGAGCTATGTTTCTTGGCAGTTTGCAGTACTGGTCTGCGGCATGGGGTGAACAGAGCACGATGAAACATGGGTCTTGAAAGCATCAATCCTGCCGTGAGCAGAGGTTGGGAAGGAAAGCATGAAGGAGCAGGGAAGGCTCTGAAAATGGTGTGAAGAGGCAGAGCTTTTGCCCTGAATGGGTCAGTTTAGGAAAGGCCAATAATATAAAGACGACATCATTCTCTGTTGCATTGTAGGTGTTGGCTTTCTGGGTTTTAGGAGAAACTTTTATGGAGATACTTGTACCATAATTTTCTGTCAGACAATTCTTGATGATTTCTTCAGATTGGAACTGAAGATATTTTTATAAAGAGATCTTTGGAATATTTTATAAACTGGGAATATTTTAATGGAAAATACTGGTGAATATGAACATAATTTCATACAACATCTTTTTCCCAGAAAATTTTGACTCTTCACTGAAAAGCAATTATCTTTGATCAGGAAATGGAGAGCTTTATGTTCAAATTACAAAATCATTCAGGTTAGAGAACTCTCTGCTTTTTTCATTGCAAAGTCAACATTTTCTGTAGGCAGCAGGCTGCTTTTTTGTGAAGAATGTTATGTAATGAAAAAACTGTATCTATCAGGAAAGCTTTGACAGAAAACTTATGGCCAACCCTGCTCTAGAGCAGCTGGCCACCATCAGAGGCAGGATACTGGGTAGACAGGCCCTTGGTCTGATCCAGCAGAGTGATTTTTATATTCCAATGTAAATAATCATTTAAAAGGTAACTGTTTGGGGCTCCCTTAAGCTTTCAGCTGGGGGTCTGCAGGCTCTGTTTCTAACTCAGCAGAGAAGGCTCTTAGTGAAAAACTGAAGGGGAAAAAAATAATTCCAACAACCCCAGTGGTCTCCTTCAGAGAATAAGGATATTAACTTCGGCTTTAATAAAAACATAATGTTAACTAATCTACTGTGAAGAGCTTCAACTGCAAACTGTAGTGATTTACCAGTAAAAATTGGAATGGGGACTGAGAGTTGGAGGGAACCTGCAGTCATTAGCTGCAGATTAAACATGAATTAAATTACTTCTGATTGTGTCAATCCATCCATGGTGAGGATTGTACCTCTCCAGCATTCCTCTGCTGAAGAGAAGAAAAGGAAGCTTTAGCTGGATTTAATGCCTCGCTGCGGTGGAGATAACATGAGAAGGTGGGATGTGGGATGCTTGTGAGTGCACAGATATTCTGTGGTGTTTGAAGTGGCCAAGGCTTCTGGTTTCTCTGGTCCTGCGCTGTGAATATTGCTTTTAAAAGTAACATTTCCATTTTTGGATCCCAGAACATACATCGTGGCCATGTATCTCCAGGATATGAGAAGTATTAAACAGTAGGGTGGGATAATGCTGCATCCCCAGGCTGGAGAGCAGAGGCATCCATTCCAGCTAAACTTCTAGAAAAAGATGAAGATCAGTTGAGGAGCAGTGCTGGGATCAGGTCCACCCGAGGCTTGTGTGTTTATATGTTTCCAGGCATTTTTCACTGGTGTGGGGCAGTCAGTCATGCAGGTACCTTGGTGGTGTGTCAGGGGATGGCTGGCTGTGGATTCCTGAAGTCTCTGCTCAAGTAAGAGTGCTGGAGCAGCCCCCTGAAAAAAACCTGTTCCTCTGACATCTCATAAAATACATGCATTTTATTTGGTACAACTGGTTATATTTATTAACCACGTGGATCCTGTTGGAACGCAGATGAACACTCAATTCAAAATGACTAGAAATTCTGAACCAACAGCCTGTGTCTTGTTTTTGAGGGCATCTGGACCTTGTGAATGGCCTTTGCCTGGAACTGTGTTATAGTAACGGGTAACCTAATTCTGAAAAATTTCCTTGCATAAATTGGAGGGAAGTTTGGATTCAGCATCCATTCCACTCAGATCTAAGGCTTTCCTTCCCTCTCCAGGATGTTTACTACTAAACATGCAATCTTTCCTGTATATACACAGAAAATGTCAGCAGCCCACAAACATCCAGAAGACTGTTCCAAATTGTGTGAACAATAAGCAGAAATGAAATCCTAATTGCATGGCATATGGCTCATCCCTACAAACCTTCATACTTGAAGAGCTGGGGGGTAGTAACTACTCAAAGTGGAGGACATGTTACGGTGATGCCTGTCGGAGTTCTCAAGCCTCATTGCTTGCAAGAAACACATAATCTCTTTTAAGCTCATTCCATGTAGCTGTAAGGCTGGGTTTCAGTAAAACTGATTTTCTAGTTGATGAGCAGAATCGGAAGGTGCTCGCAGCTTGCTGTAGGGCACAGCAGGTTCGTTGCAGTGTGTGCTGCATGAACAGGGAAGGGACAAGGAGCAGGGCTACAGCCCAGGCCCAGCCTGCTGACGTAGCTTCAGGGTACAGGAATGGCTGTGTCCAGGTTTACCTTGTTAGGAAGTGCATTTCACGTTGTCGGTTTTTAAACAGGAGGGAACAGGAGTAGTCTTTTCCCCCCTGTGGGATTAGACCAAGGTGCCGCTTGTAGCCTTCTGGCATGTGGCCATGTAAAATTGGTGGTGTCTTGTGTAACTGCAATCCCCCAGAATTTTTTCACCCCTCCCACCAGGTTTAGCAGTGCTCCGGTTGCTCCTATAGCTTTGGACAGCCGAGGGCATGTCTTCTATACAAGAATGGGACTCTAGATGATGATTTTATTTTAGCGTAACATTTTTTCTCTGGGAAGTGGAAACGCAAAACTGAAGTGATACCTAACCTGAAAATTTCCAGTTCCTGAGATCTTTGGAACGATGGGGAGCTGATGTGGGAAATGCTGACTGTTTGAATGAGGGCGGTCAGTGTGTGAGTGGCACCGTACCATACAACTAAGCCTAGGGTAGTGGAGGTTTTTCCCATCGACAGGGGGGTGGAATTTAGGTTGTACCTTTTAGAGTGCTTTACTACACACCTGGATTTATGGGAATGAGCAGTGTGGGCTCCGGGGAGGATGTTGGGTTGCTGGATTAGCCTGGGCTTTACTGGGGGATATGTTAAGTCCTGATGTATAGCCATTAACATCTGAGTTAGTTCTCATTCAGGAGCAGGGTGAAGGCTGTGGTACAAGCCTACCCTACCCCTACCCTAGGTGGAGGTTCAGATGAAAGCCTCTTGAGGTTTACCATGTGGAAGCAAGCTGATGCTTCTGTCAGCCTGTGATGGGTAGTGTTGTGTGACTGCTTCAAAGATAGCAATTGTAATTTAAAAAATAAAAAATCCACCTCCACCTCTCACCATTTCCCCATACAGCTCCTCAGAGACCCGCAGGATCTTCAGCTCAGCTTCAATCCTAATCAGTAGGTTCTTTGAGCAACTCCAAGTTTAGCAGAGCTATTTCGCAATTGGATGAGTCCGCGCGACTTAGTCTGCAGTGTTCAGAGTCTGAGGTGTTCGGAAGGACTTGGGAGGTGTGGGGAAGACTTGTGGCAAGTCCTTTTCTTGTGGTGGCTTCACCTGATGCTGTAAGCAGTGGTCTGGGTTTTATTTTTGCTTGCATGGCAGAATAAAAAATTAAGTATGTGGCAGTTGTCACTGGTGGAACAAATTGAAGTTTCATATGGGGCTATTTCATCATCTTCATTAAAACTAGGTTAGTCTCCAACTAAAAAATAATTTGGCAAAAAGGGAGTTGAAACACGCATTCTGGATAATGTTGAGATTCGACACAGTGACCTTCCTGGCCCTTCTCCAAACTGATTCACTTTTTTATATACTATTTGCTGAAACTTTCTCTTTTTCATCTGCCCTGGCCCATCCGTTGCTGAGCCCTGCAGATGGGATCTAGTTGAGCCAAGCACTTTGGCTGTCACTGAGATGCGGCACAAACTGATGGGCTGAGATTAGTCAGGACTGTTATTGTAGAGAGAGCTACATGCGATAAAGCTTTCATCTGCTAACTGGAGTTGTTAAAGGGGTTTTCTTTTTAGTAGGCTTCATAGCCTGTAAGCCAAAGCTGAACCAGAGTGAAGCAGCCTGGGGGAGAAGCTGAGGGTTGGTTGATCGTGGGATGAGCTGTGCTGTGGAGGGCCAGGGGTTCTGGTCCGCATTGGGACATGTTTTCTTCTGGCTCTCCTTCCCAGTCTGCCTTTAGCTGTGCTTTGGCCTCCAAGACCCTGTAAAGGAGGCCACCTGTTTCAAGCTTTAGTGAAGTTTTTTTTTGTTTTGTTTTGCCTTGGGCAGCAGACTGGAATGAGGAGCCAAGGCCACAGAAGCAGACAGTGACCTCTGCTCGGGGGCAGCAGCAGAGCCAGGTGAGCAATTTCCTGCTGTAGGAGCAAACAGGGCCAGGTCTCCGATGGGGATAATTCCACTGATTTCACCCCAGGAGCTGCCTCCCTAGTGGCTGTTGTACCTTTAGATGGAGTGAAGTCTGAGATGTGCAAATCACAGCTGTAGAATATTGTATTAGCAAGTCTCCTGTTCTGTTTTCATGGATGTGGGGAAAAGAGGGGAGCATCCCTCCATCATAAAATATTGCAGGAGACGTCACTGACGGGGCTGGGTAGGGGGAACAATACAAAGATAATGACATTTCTTTCCCCCCGCCCCCCCCAAGCACCTCCCTCCCTTTCTTTATTCCCTTCCTTCTTTGTCTCGTGTTTTTGAGTTAAGAGGATTTTTTAGGCACAGTAACGAGCTCTCGCTTTGAACTTGGAATATGTATGCTGCAAAGAAAGCCCCTGGACCGTCCTTACTTAATATGCCCAAATATGATTAGTGTCAGACCGTGAAATATCGCTTCCTTATCTCTAGGAGCCAGCAGACAGGAACATTTCTAGGGATCAGGGTCTTTTTATTTTTTTGGCAAAATGCAGACTTTGAGAAGGAGATGGCTTGTGTGCGCAGTCTCTCCACTGGCATGATTCTCGTAAGCCTCTGGAAAACCTCCTTGTTTTTCCCTCTCCTCCTCTGTCTCCCTCCCTCTGCTCTATTTTGCTCATTCATTCCATGCTTCATCCCTCATCATCTGCCTTGACACTAATTCATGATCAAGAGACATAATTTTCAAAATGGCAGATGGTTTAAGCTGAATTTTTTTCTCAGCCATGTCTGTCTCGCCTACAGCTGAGGAGCAGCCCCTTCTCTCTTGCTGCCCTTCAGAGTTAGATGGGAAGAGGTGCTCCAAGAAGATGCCCTTGCTGCAGGAACTAATTTGGGCCACCACACAGGCTGCATTGTTGCTGTTTATCTGCTGCGCAATGCTGCTTTGAGAAGAAAAAGAATGCCCAGCCCAATTTATTTACATATTAAGGGTCTTACATGTCAACAACTGCAAACTGTGGATAAAGGATTTGTATCTCCTGTAATTTCATGGGTCTGTTCAGTGGTTTTGAGCAGAAAGTGGGAGAGGAGGGAAAGAAATTAGTATTAAAATGTGTTTAAAATTTATTTCCATCCTCGCTTCTTAACTGGCTGCCAAAATCTCCTTCCCCCCTGCCCCAAAAATCCCAACAGTGTAGAATAATAGGAGAAACTCACTACAAATGTATCACTTCAATGCGTCGGAATGCTTTTGTTTCCAATTCTCTTTGATCTTCAGATGGGGTAAAGATAAGGACTGAGGCTGCTATTTAATATCTTCAGTCCAGATCTGGAGCTCCTGATGTATGGAGAGGAGTTCTGCTGAAATAAGACCCTGGATTTGGAGCTCATTGAAGTAAGCATATTTGAATTGCAGACTTTGATTGTGATCTATTTCTGCTTGCAACTTGAAGATGTTTAGGATTTAATGTATACCAAGTTTAATACTCTTACATGCACCATTGGCCTCTACTGGAAAGGATTAGAGCACTTCAGTTATAAGTCCTAAACCTTAATACTGCTCTGAAAGAATCTTCCATTTAGGTAACAGCATACGGCACTGGGCTTTAAGCTGCAGGAGCACTGATCCTGCTGTGACTGCACGCTTCCAGGCCTGGCTGGTTTTGTGCTGACCAAAAAGTTTTATGCAATCATGAAACTTCCAAACTGCATCAGAAATGTCCTTGCTATTTTAGATGAAATAATGAAACTGCTGATACTGCTCTAGATGGACCCATCTTCTTTGAAACAGTTCAAAGAGAAGGTGTCCTAGTTGCAGCCAAAACTGAAGGAGAAAATAGTGAGATTACTGCAAGAGGGATCATGCTGAGATTTTAGCTCAAAGATGGGGCTCGGCCCTGAAAATCAAGGGAAATGCTGGTATAAGGAGTTTGTCAGCTTTGAACACTGGAGTAGTTGTTTGGGGTTTTTTTGTGTTTTGGCAAGGGTTGATGGTCAGGGATTCAGAAAAGGCCTGGTCCTGCAGAAGATATTTCAGGTGAGCGCTTAGAGAGACCTAGGAAAATGTGACCTGTAACAGAGAAGACCACCTGGTGTTTAGAGATGGGGAGACTGAGAGGAGACAGGAGGAACAGACTTTGTGAGTGCAAAAGCTATTGCAAAGGGGATCGGGAGGACATCTTAACTGTGTCGCCCTAGGTTTGCGTTACAGGAGGGGCTGTAACTGGGTGGTGGTAGGAGTGTCCAGCCATGAAGGTAACAGCTCTGGAGGGGTTTGGAAAGAGGAACAAGCAAAGGTGTTTGATAGCTGCTTGGGAAACATCTAGCAAGAAAGACATAGGCAGAACTGATCCTGCTTTGGGGCAAAAGCAGGAGGCCACGACAGCCTTATGGCATCCCTTTCATCCTTCTTTTGTACATGTTCAGAAAGATTGCCTTCATTCTTGATTCACTTAACAGGCACCTTTAAACCAGCTCAAATTCATCACAACGGACTGCCATAGGCTGTAGGGAACATGCTACATTACTTATTTTCCTTTTTCTTTTGGGATAATTTACCAGCCTGCTTTGTTCATAATGGGCCTCTTGTTTGACATATTAATTGATAACCAAAGTGCTGTTTTCTTGACTGGAAAATATTGACTTTGAGGTTAGGGCCTTCAAATGTGTTCAGCATTTGCCAGCCCTTCTCCTGTTGAAGCCTTTGGCAATAATCCTATTGATCGCAGTGGGAGTGGAATTCATGGGAACAGAAAATAAAGGGAGGCCTTGGAAATCCTGCTCTGAGCATTTTGTGACTCAGATGTCAGAGGAAACATGATGTAATCCAGTGTCAAAGGCATTCTGAAACCTTTCATGAAGAATTTTTTAAAATAAAAGTGGCCTTTTAAATAGATTAACATTTTTGAAGAGGAAAAAAAGTCTATTAGCATGAAAATACAGGTAATTTAATTGCTTCTCTCAAGGTGTTGGAACAAACTCCAGGATGTTGTCTTTTCTTGCTGGGGAGAAAACTGGACTGATGTGAATATATTTCGAAACATGGAATAGATTTCCTTGTTAGCTTTGTTGCCATCAGCAGGGAAGGGGACTCTCACTGGAGCACAGGAGGAGCCTTACCAGAAAGGTAGGGGGGTTGACACCTGGAATTGTGGTTATTGTGACAGACGAGCATCTCCCTGCACAGTGCTGAGAGTCTTGTGTGATCCCCTCCAAGGGGAGCGAGTCTCCCACCACACTGGTGCTTTCTGGACCTCAGGTGCCCATTCCTGTGACTCTTGGTGAGTGTGGCACTGCCCTCTCCCCTGGGAGGTGGTGGTCAAGTACTTAAATAATGAGCAGGGTTCTTGCATTCAAAGGTCTATTGCAGCAGGAGCAAATGTTTGGAGAGAGGACACCACCGGCGTAAATGTCCATTAGTCTTACTGTGAGATCCTACCTTTTTTAATTGTGGAGTTGAAAGAAATAGCTGTTTCGCAGTCTGCTTAGTCCTTCTTCAAACCCCTCCATGGTTCCCCTGGGTTCACAGGTCACCTTCTATGTTCCTCCATACCAGTTCTGTGAAATAGCTGCCTGGGTAAAATAATGAAAATTGATTGTTCCCATCCTTTGCATCAGCATATGTTCAAGAAGTTCAATTTTAGCCATGAGACTTGCTCTTTTTTTAACCCATAATAACATTTTCTGTGAAAATCTTCAAAGATTTTACTTCTCTGCCTGATTTATGAACACACACAAAGAAGCTGTTTATAAGTTCAAATACTTGGATTTGTGGCTGCAGTTGATTCTTGTATGTATACTTTGCTCTTCTCAGATTTTCAGTTCTCAGAATACCAACTGGAATAATATACCCAATGTGACCCCTGTAATCTTCTGCTTGGGTTTAAGTTCAGCAGAGCTTTCTGCCTATAGTGGTGCTGCCCATGTTCAAGTACGCCGAATGGCAATAGCTCCCTGGAGTCCTGCAGCTCAGCTCTCAATTCCAGCCTGAGTTTTGCTTGTGTTAGGGCAAGTTTGCACCATCGTATGTTGGTGGTTTTGGTTCTGTTCTTGGCTTCTCAACAGCCTTCTGCACAGCCTGGGATTGAAACGAACCTGTGTAAGACAGTAAGCCATGCCGAGCCTTAGATGTGGGCTTTGCAGCTGAAGGGCTGCACATCAGGACTTTTCACTTCTTCGGAGTGCTGCCTGGAACCAGAGGAATGAAATATCAGACATATGGAGTCAGTACTTCTGGCCCTCTCGGTGGGACTGAGCCCTGTGGTGAGGTGGGTCCTGTGTATGGTTCCCAGCCCAGATCTGCCTCTTGGAAAGAGGTGCTCATGATTTGCTCTCACCCGTCCCGTAAACTCACCTTTGCTTTTCTGTGACTGAGGCATGTTTCCTTCCTACCCAAGCGTTTGTGGAGTTCAGGGAGGTCTGTTCTATCTATTTCTCTACCAAATGAGATTCAAACCCATCTCTCCCACAGCTGGGGCAGCCGTGCCACTACAATATTTAGGTGTCTGCATTGGATCCAAGTTTTTCGGAAAACGTGGAAAGTCTTACTTGCATGTTCTTAAATTTAGGTTCGTGCCAAAGAGAGAGAGGTACGTACCCAAGGGTGTAGGCAGGTGTCCTTGCAGCAACTGGCACAGAAAATGTGAAGCATTCTGTAAGTGCGAAGTAAATGCTCCTGTTTTCTGGTTAGAATTGCTGTGGCAGTGTAAAGTGTTAAAGTCTAAAACAAAAACAAAAAAGCTTATTTGGGATCCTAGACATGTTTCTTTTCTGAAGGCAGATTGGTGTGAGGTGTGAATTCTTCATGGGAGCAAAGAACAGAGTGGCTGAGTGAAAGCTTTCTGTGCAGGCAGGTGGGACAAGACAAAATCCTATGGATGCTTACTTTCAATCTAATACAGAATTTGGAAAAGTCTTTGCCCTGCCAGTGGATGGATCCCATGCAGGCAATAATTAGGATTTTGTGCAGGAAATACTATGAGTTACTGTACTTGGGTTGTTTTCTGACAGCAGAAACAATTAAAAACTGTGACACACTGCATGCTTTCCATCTCCAGCTGTCTCACTGCACTAACTGCTCCCTTCATACCCAGCTAAATTCATGCCTTAGCTTGAAGCAAATTTGCCAATGTGTCCAAGGAAACAAAAGAGCAAGCATAATGGCGAGAATCATTGTTCGAGGCGCTATCCAAAATTGATTTCACAAAAGCCAAATGTCAGGATAAAGGTGATGGCTTGCAGGGAAGCTTCCCCCTTCCTCTAGGAACAGGCAAGCAAATAAAATAATAAGCACACAGCTCCCTGTATATGTGAATGCAGTTGAAGTGCAGCATATTGTAGGCAACTCTCACGCAGCATCAAATTCTTGCTGTAGCTTCAGGGGATCTGGCCTGTGCGGCATTTATCGATGCCTCTTTGCCCCTGACAGAGTGGTGGCGTGCGGCCATGCTCGGGCCCCTGGTGAAGAATTGTAGTGCCTTTGTGTTAAGTTACTACCTGGGTTTATCCACAGTTTCTGGTCACAGTGCTGTGGTGTTAACACCGGGACGCGTGCAGCTCATGTCGGGCTCTCCAGCTGTTGTGTAAATAGCTTGCGTGGCTGGGATCAGAGCATGTCTCCTGGATAATAGCTGTGATGGGGTTTGCTTGGTGCTAGAATGATCCCGAGTATAACTTGTGCTGGGGACTCCTACCAGTTGTCTTCATATGGGAGCTGCAAGGAATATCAGTCTTCCCCAGTCTGGGGACACGTTCGGGGCTTTTCTGTCCGGTGTATTTTTAGGCTTTCCTCTTTCAAGAAAGACAAATATCTAGGTGCTAAGCCCTTTACGACATGATAAAATGGCTCCAGTGTATAGCTTCTACAGGAGCCTGGGCTGTGGTGGAGGAGACAGATGATGGAGCATGGCCGTCAGCTCCATCCCAGCTGGGATCTGGACTTGCTTTGTGCAGCTGGTCTCAGTACACGTGGAAACAAATGGCTCTTTCCTTTTTCTCGTAATCATCTGTATGTGGCCTGCATCTTTCTGACTGACCATGCCTGTCCATGGGAAGCAGGAGCTTCTTGAATGGAGACACTGGACAAAGAAGGGAGCAAGGAGTCTGCCCATGGGTCACCCCAACCACCTATGCCATTCTGGCCACCGAAGTCCAGCGCACCTGTCACCTTGCCTTAGTGAAGAGTGGAATAAGAGTCTCTGGAATCAACAGAATTTGCATTGAACCAGTGGATTCTAATAAGCGTGCTTTAGGTGCTAAATGTTCTTTGTCTTTGTATTTGCTTCAAAACCAAGGAAATGAACCTTTAATTCCTGAAGCAACTGAGTGAGTTTTCACAGCCTTTTCCAGCCCTCCCAGATACTGTGGATTTTTGGGTTTGGATAGGTGCTTTGCTGTCAACCCTTGACAGCATTCTTGTATTGGAAATCCGCTGTGCTCTGGCAGTGTTAGATTTCTGGGTGCCAGGGATTTATGGGATGGAAGGTGTACCTCAGGGTGGCCACAATGAGAAGGTCATGGCTTAACCCTTTGTGTGCTGAGATACTACTTCTCTGTGTGGCTAAGGATGGACAGATAAGTATAGGACCAGACAGAAAAGATGCCCCTGTGGGAGCTTGATAGCAAAACCTCTTTGAAGGGCTGCATTTATCACAAACTGTTTCTAATCTGTCCTCTTTCTCTGCTTGTTAATTCAGAAATACCAAACTGAAAGCCCCTTTATAGCTCTAGGGCAGGTGGCTAGCTTAAATCCACCTCATTACTTTTAATGAACAAGATTCTCCCCCACCCCCCCCTTTTCTGGGCAGGTGGCTAGTTCCAGAGTCTGTAGCTGTACTTTGAGGCCAGGAATGTGCTCTGGCCATGTGTCAAACCAGCAAACCTTTTATGTCAAAGGACTCTAAAGTCACTGTTGTGACATTTCAATAGAGGAAGGAAACAAAGTCACAAAGGATGAAGAAGCAGGTGATGTGTAATGGATGGTGATTAGTGTTTGTAGCACCTAGTGTGTGTTACCCCATCTGTGTTATCTAACATGTTAGGGGGAGCTGAGTCATTAAATGAAATGCAGAGTTGTGAGTTTTAGTGGAGGAACTTCTTCAGTCAGCTGTTTTAGTGCTTTGTTCCAGTTAAGTTGGATATAGATGATGGCATGATGTGAAATTGTCCCACGCAGATAGTGTGTACATACAAGCTTGTGTTGGAAACCCATACAGCCCTTGTTTCCTTATCCATCAACGAGCTCCCAGGGTTTCTGAGATATGCTGGAAGATGCCTTAATATTTGGCTGAATTGCTCTTGAGAGGATTTAATCTTTTTGTTACTATGAAGACCCACTTGTATGAGCCCAGAATTAGACTGACCTGAAACACTATTAGTGTGAACCTGAATTCAGCCTTTTACGATGCTCAAAAAATATTGTTAGCTCTGCTCTTTTCATTGCCTTTGGCCTTCCTGGGTTTGACCATACTGGAAATTGAAATGTCAAATAGCGGCAATAAAACTAAGCCCTCTTGTGATACTTCCAAGAAGAACAGGAATTTCCAGAAATCTCCTGAGAAGGGTTTAGCTCATGAGGTTTGCAGCCTTGTTCAGCCTAAATCAAGGAGTTTGGAGAAAGTTCAGAAGAAACACCCAAGCTTTTGAGCACTTCATCACACTGAGCCCTTGCAGGCTCTCCCATTTCTGATGCCTGGTTATATGCTGTTCCTCATCAGAGCCTCAGCATGTCTCCTCCACAAATGAGTGCTGTTCAGCCCCCCTTTTCCATCCTGTGCTGGCTGTCTTCTGAGTCCTGTTTCCTTTTAATTGCCTCTGAAGAAAAGTTACTTGCTGAATGATATTACAGCTTCTAAACCAAGCCTAGGTCAGCAGTATCACATGGATAAGAGACTCTTTCCCTCTCATGTGATACCGTTTTAGTAGAAGATTAAGCTTTTAACCCTGCAATAAAAGCAGCTTTCCCTGTTCTCCCTCCCTCTCTCTTGTTATCGCTCCTGCTCTTTTTTTTTCCTCAGGCCCCATCATTTAGATATGACATCAATTCTGGCTGCTGGTCTAGTGAGCAATCCATCCTGAGACTTGATCCGGGGACTTAATTAAGTGTGAAATTGAAGGGAGAACCGGCACAAGAAATGGACGGGGTCCTGTGAGGCAGAAATTTTATAAGTCGCTAGAAAGCAAAGTGCAGATGGAGATTCTCCAAGATGCCAGGAAGTTATTGACTGTTATTGCTCAACACCATGATTATGAAAGATAGGTACCTAGAAGTATTGTCAGGGACTAGATATTTTGCTGTGGGCTTCCTGCATCAAGTGAATACCACTGCTGGCTTTGTGCCTGAGTAGATGCAACAACCTACCTGTGGCTTTGGATTTCTTGCTTCTCTTGTGTAAGGCTTTGCAAGGCAAGAATCAGCCTCAAATGAATGCTGTGCTCCGTTTGAGCTAATGCTCTTAGCTGCACAAAGACAGTCCTTTTGTGGTAGGAGGGACTGGCTGATTCAGTCTGGGAAGTCACCTGTGCTTCTTGGTGCTGGGATAGTCTGAGGTGCTAAGTCCCCAGGTCTTAGGGGACTTAGTCCTCTGTGCCATGTCATCTTACAGCCTCCTTCTCTGTCTCCAAAAGGATCTAAACTCAGAGCATAATTTCTTGGGATGGTGTAGTGTCTGTCCTGTTGCTGCAGTGCTGGGGAGAGCTCCTCCCTGCACCTTGGCTGCTCTCCTGGGCTGGCCTCTTGCTGTGGGTTTGTACCAGTAGTGAGGGACTTGGAGCAGGGATGCAGCTGACTTGCTCCCATGGGTGTTGAAACCTTACAGTTACAGAGTAGGTCACTGGGTTTAGGATTTGAGGAAAATTTGATATATGAAAAATCATTGTAGGTGGCTTTTGGCCTGAACCGTGCTGGGCTTCCAGACCTGTGCACTTTTGCATATGTTTGTTGGTAGAAACTTTGAGGGCTTTATTGTGGCAGAAATATAGTTGCTTGGGGTCTTTGAGGACTGGGAAGCCAAGCAGGGGTCAAGAATTCTCTGAACACTGCAGCTGATGCTGAACACCACAGGTGTTAATGCTGTTCCTGCCTGGGGGAGTGTGAGGCTGTGTTGGAGACCTGGGGTGAGCAGGGCATCCACCGGAGCAGGCTGGGGCAGTGCACGGGTGCTGGAAGTGATGCTGCTGTGTTGTGCAGTGTGATCTCCCGACAGGGCTGCCTAACCAGCACTGCTGGATGACTTCTGTGACCTGCGTTAGCCCAGCTGGGCTGCCCAGGAGCTGCAGGGTGGTGAGGTCCCAAAGCCCCGTGTGCAGTGCCAGCAGTCTGCTCTGCTCTAGCACTCGCTTCCTCCCCCAGTGCTGCCACTAAAGATCTTATTTCTGCCATGTGAGCAGGAGGCTGTTTTCCTCCTGCTTTGCAGCACTGAGAGCTCATTTTGGTCAGCAGTGGGTTTAAGGCGCAGAAGGGTGTCAAATGTTCCCAGCAGGACGACTGCTTGAATGTACTCAGCCCAGAGCCAGCAACTTCATCATGTCAAGGTGGGCTCCCTCCTGCTGGCCCTGCGACCTCTGGGATTTGCAGACCAAATGCTAATGCCTCCAGAGAGCGACGCTGGTGATCTTCATCCCCCTTCACGCCACTATTCCCCCCTGCCTTGTGGAAAAATGGAAAAAGAAGGAAAAGGATGTATAGTAATCCAATCCCTTTTAAGATAGTACATTGTTCAAAGGCATTCACTACCCATTAGAGAGACAAGGGAGCATCCATCCTCGGGGACCTCTGTTTTGTCTCACTTTGCTTTCCTCTTCCTTCATCTTCTCGTAATGTCACGACATGGGTTTACAGGCTTGGAGGGGCTGTGGGTATGCAGCGAAGGTATCTGAGGGCTCGGATGTCAGAGTGGGGCAGAGCCTGTTGTGTGCAGGGGTTGGCTGTTGCTGCAGGGTGCAGAGCTGGCAAAGGTCCTCCTCCTGGCAAAACACCTTCCTCCACTCCCTGCCTATTGGGGAGGTAAACTCCCATGGGAAACAAACCCAAACAAGGTGAATGGCTGAGCCTGCCTGGGGTGGGCAGGGGTTAGTCTTGAACAGAGGCCAAGGTTAATACTTGAGTGAGGTCCTCAGCAGAGTGTGGAGAGCCAAGTGACAATAGCACTGAATCAGCAGATCCCTGCTGGGCATGGGAAAACAGTCAGCCTTTCTTTTTTCCCTGTGTACCGGGCCTGGAGGACCTACAGCTCAAGGAAAACTGTCGCATTTTGTGGGAGAGAGTTGCAGCTCAGCAGCATCTGCAAAGCTTTGTTTTTGATCATGGGCAGCGAGTGTATGGGGCACGCGTGGCAAGACGCTCCTGCAAACTAGGTCTGTGGGATTGATGCTCAGTGCACAGAAGATGCTGAAGTGTTTTTAAGATGAAAATCTCCTTGAACAGGCCATCCTGTGGATGCAGGTTGAGTTCTGTCAGAGCAGGTCTGAGCCTCGCAGCTGTACCTCGGGCATAATTTCCTTTGTGCTGATTGAATATTTTCTGAAGAGTAATAAGGACAGTCAGTGAAATCACTGGTGCTCTAGTATTTGACATCACCTGAGGATCTGGTCTCAGGCACTGATGATAATTGCCTGCTGAGATGACACAGCAGTAAATACTAAGCCTCAATTTAATGTTGCATTTATGTACAATAGAAGCTGAAAAAGCTTCACTTCAATAAATTGCTTTTCTTATAAACTCTCTAGAAACCTGGTGGTCTATCTACACTCCTCAGCAAAGATGTAGTAACAGATGCTGTAGTTGTGTCTAATGTTAGCAAGATTTCATTAGCTATATATAGTGTGCTCCTCTCATTTCAGTGCACCATGATGCTTGCTCAGAGATAGCTACTTGAAATTGAAAAGGCCAGTATTTTGTGATGCATTTTATGTGTACTTCACTTACTCCATTTAGTCTGAAATATTAAATGTGGTTTCCTCGCCTTTAGTGTGAATTGGTGAGGTACTGTTGTATTAATCTTCTCTGGGCTCGATTCCAGTTTTCTTATTTGCACCAGCTAGGATCTGACTCCAAATGTGGCTTCCACAGGACCGTTTGTGGATTAAGATCCTGTTCCGCATAAGCGTACCATAATCCGGCTTTAATTGTGTTTTTATAGCGACTGTAACAAAAGACTTAGTGGTAATGGGTAACTATAGACCTTTGGGTTTGACCTGAATAGCAGGCAAGGCTCTGCAATGAATCTTGGAGGAAAGACTGTTAAGGCAAGGAGAGTAGGATGGGATGTAGCTTCAGTTTAGGTGCAATGGATTGGTTAAACACGATACCTTTTGTGAGCCACGCTACCTTTCCTCTATCTAGAAAAAGGCAGATATCTTATCCATGGTTGTCCAAGTATTTCTTATTGTGCCACATGGGAAATTATTAGTTTAGCCATAGAAAATGGGGATTTAGGCAAGATTTAAGAGTTGTTCTAAAGGGAACTGCTTAAAGGACATGTGACGGACTTTGTTGATAGGAGAGCTGTTAGGACAAAAGATGTTGTGAGGTGGAATCTTGTGAAGTGGGTTTTATGGCTGATTTTATGAAATATTTCCATTAGTGAAGTTGTTGCAGAGAAGGAGCATGCTGATGATGCACTGTTGGGAGGCATCAACTGGAGAAGTGGAGCAATAGAAGTGGTTTGACATTTAAGTGCAAGGTGATGAATTTATGTGTTAAGATCAGGAATTTTTGATGTAAATTGGAGGCTCACTGGCTGTCAGTGACAGAAGTGAAGGAGCTGTCTGTGTAAATCAATCACAGCTGCCTTCAAGACACAGACATAATCAGAAATGCAGTCTGTAGGCTGTCACCAGCAGTGATAAGGAAGCACTAATGCCATGGTACATGATGGCATGCGATCTGGGAATCCCATGTGTGGTTCTGCATGCAAACTTCCAAATAAAATAAAATTCCCAGTGGAGCAGGTCCAGAGAAATCTGGATGCTGGAGAAGATTAGGAACAGGGTTATTTTATGCGGACGAGGTCTTGCATTCTCTCATGCCACAGGTTTTCTTGGGTTTTGGCCCTAGCTTTGTGTCTTGTCAGGTCTAGTCTATAGATACTGTAAATGCCCAAGTCTGTATCTTCTCTGCTCTTTTGGGATGAGGGCTACGTGTATTGCAAATTACATATGTATTTGATGCTAAAAGGGGGAATATTACAACTTGATAACAGGGGGAGTGGAGTGGGTATGTTTTAAATTTGATAATTATCCCCGATGGACTTTCTTGCAACTTCCGGTGAAGCATCTGGATGTGGTTATAATGGGGGGTAACTGGACAAGGTGTGCTGCTGATTTATCCAGTTGCAATTTCTTGTGTTCAGTGTATTAACTGATCAAAAGGTGCTAGAAATACAGAACAGAAATAAGAAAAGGAGGTGGAAACTGGAAGAAAGCGGTGAACTACCTTGTGAAATGGTAATTGAAGACACACACGCCAGAGGAAGATGCTTGAGAGCTGGCAGGGCTGAGAAGGTTTTGAGCAGATCAGGTAGGAACCTGCAATGCACCAAGCAGCTGGTGGTTTTTGTAGTGTATTTTTTTTGTTGTTTCTTATTTTAGGGAAAACAAGTGCATTTTTGTACTGTCTCTGCATGCAGCACACATCAAACCAAGCAGGTGATTGTTTCTTCTATAGGAATGAAATGGAGCATTTATCCCCAATTTCTGTCTTCTAAAATGGGCAAGTGTTAGGTACAATTGCAAATCATGGAAGGCTGGGAGGGCTGGCTGCTGTGGAAAGAGGAGAGGGATGGGTGAAGGAGCTCTCTTGGGCAGGAGAGGTGTGATCTGGTTGGGTAACCTGCAAGTGAGGGGGAATAGGGTTACACAGCCATTAAGGAGCTGGGAGAAGGGGAGCAGCAGACCTCAAGGCCATCAAATCGGCTTTAACCTTGTCAGTAATAAACTAAAACATAGATGAGGTGCTGTGCTGAAAGAGACCCCTGCTTGTGAGCATTGCAGCCAGCCCATCAGGGCAGGGGAGTAACACCTGAGTCAGAGCTGGAGGTGGGCCAGCAAGAGCCATCCTGCCCCAGCCCAGAGGTTGCTATGAAGGGAACTTCTCTCTGAATGTCGTGGTTTTAACATGAAGTTTGTGGGCGGAAGGACTGAACTCCTGGTTTGTCTTTTCCACCTCAGTTTTCTTCATCTCTGTACTGAGCTAACAAAACCATCAAGCTTTTTGGAAGCTTGACAATATCACACCTCATCCTCCATTTTTCAAGCTTGGGCCAGTTCTGCATGAGCAAACACGGTTGTGTTCCCCACTGAGCCAAAACAAGAAATGCAGAGGGAGACCAGAGAGAGAGGCTGATCTGGAAGATACCCACTGCCAGGAGCTTCCAGGCTGCTGTGGAGGCTGTCTGGTCTTCAGACTCAGCATCGCTGGGCTTGTTGACGTGGTTGGTGGCAAGAAAATGCAAAGGAATTCTTCTGTGGGGCTTGTCCTCTTGGGTTGAACGTGGGACCGTGCACAGAGTGGGCTCTGATCCTACCATTTCAGAGTGGGTTTGGTGCAAGGTTGTACCTATATGAAAAATACTAGTTATTCACTTCTTCCAGGTTAAGGGAAATCGCTGGACTGGCCCGGTGTGGGCGTTGGATGCTTCTTCCTCAGAAGGTCTCTCTTTGGCTCATTTTGCATGTCAGTGGCTGCAGTGAGCAATGAGGCTATTGGGATTTATACCTGTGTTTGCAGAGAGGTGTACATCACCTCTGCAGGGTGTAAGTAGCTGTTCTGCTGCTAGTTAGGAGGGGAAAAACCGGAGCAAGGTGATGGCAGTCAGTGAAATTTTAAAGCAGCATGAAAGGGAAGATCTCGCCCTCTGTGAGTAGAGCCTACTTCTCCCTGATGCATTGGGCAGAGGTTCTCAGAACGTCATCCTATTTCTTGTAAAAATAAGTGGGTTTTGATCAAAAACATTTAGCATGTATCAACATTACGGACTTTTTTTTTAATTGCCAATCCAAGAAAATAGGTAAGTCCCACCAAGGTGTGAGATTGGTGTCTCTAGCCAAGACAGCAAAAGCTTTGCTGTTCGAAGAGCCAAGTTAAACAAGACACAATTAGGGCTAACGTGCCCCCCACAGCTCCCAGAGGCTGGTTTATGGATCCTGAGGGGGCCAGAATTGGACCTTGCTGTGTCTTGTTTGCCTTGGCTACATAACACAGCAAATCCGTGTGCCTCTTGCTTGGCGTCCTAGGCACAAATCACACCTGCAGGAGGCTCAGGCACTGAGTCTTTTTTCCTTTCTCCTCCCCTCTGTCCAAGCGTTTTAGTTCTGATAAAGTACTATATAATCCTGATGTGACGGTGCTGGCTTTTCCGAGGAAGAAGGCTTACCAGCTTTGCTGTGATGACACAGGCTCCCAGGTCGTACAAGCAGTTCTTTCCCTCAGGGTTTGCCTGTCTTCTGTGTATCTCTTGTGGCTGTTTAGAAACTGAGAGATTAGCAGATTGGTGCATAGGTGTCATTTCAGGAACTTTTTTAGCTTCCTTCAAATACTTGACCTTGGTGAATACTGGAGATAGAGCAGTAGGTTACCACCAGATTGACTTTTGCTCTGATATGGAAATGCAGCTCTAACCTGTTTGGTACTGCAGATCCCACTCTCACCTGAGCTCAGGGGAATTTTTGGGTCCATTACAGCCCTACTTGAAGTTTTCATTCAGGCTCTGTTGCTCTAGTGTTTAAACTCTAGAAGCTTCAGTCTTAATCAGGATGCTGTGTGTGAAATGTGCTCCTGTAAATATAAGTTTTCCTAGGCTTATCAGGACACTTCATACACAGACTGTCTCTGGGTTTTTGGCTGTAGAACAGTCTAGCTTTTCTTTTTTTGAAACTCTTCCCTTCTGTATGAATACCACCATGTACCACGATGCTTTCTGGCCACTATAGGGAGAAGACAGAAGAAGGTAGGCAGGAAGAAGACTCCTGACCTACTACTGGTGAGGCCAAGCTCAGGCTGGAGGCACAGGTAGTGCCTTATTCGTCCACCTGACATAGGTGGGAAAACCCAGACAAGCTTTCATGCCTGCAAACCCTCCTGCAGAGCTATTGCTTGCCTTGCATCGTTAGGCCATATGGCTGCAACTGCACTACATTGAGATACCTGTCCCTATAAAGTCACCGACACGTGACTGCAGAGGTCAACGTGCATCAACTTAATCATATTGGTTTGGTCCTGGAAAGGGCTTGGAGGGGCTGAGGAGCCTCCAGCCTCAGTAACTGATAGGTTGACTTTGCAGACAGTATTCAGAGGACCTGAGACCATCCTCAGTTTAGGAGGATTGTGTGTAAGCCTCACATCAACACTTCTGTTCTCCATCTTGTTTAGCTCTGTACCATGTCAGCAATTGTTTGGCTCTGCTTCTGGGCTCATCTGAAGGTGTTTTATCTTCCAGAGCAACATGAGGACCCTAGGAAGCTTTGGAGGGGCAGGGTGTTGGTGTGGATGAGCTGAGACACTGGAGTGAGGACTGATGCGATGTCAGGGAGGTGCCTTTGTCCAGCCGTCTCCTCCGGTGGCCATTAAACTCACCCACATATTAAAAAAGCAATAGCAGGAGGCATTTAATGTCTCCCTGGTGAGGGTGAGTGAGAGGGAGGGGCACTTTTTCAGCTTTCCCATCGTTTTCATGTGTGCTGCTGTCCCCAAGGGATGTGCCCTGGGTGCCTGCTCATTTCAAAGATGCAGACGAGGACTGCTGGAGAATTTGTTATCCCATGTTACAACTCCTTTGGGGGCAGTTTGGCGTTCCTCACACTTCATGCAGAGCAAGGTTTCCCAAAGACTCAAACTTAGGGACGATGCTGAAGTCACAAAAACGTTTCCCGGTGTCGCTTAGCTCCACTGCTGGCTCGTACGAGGCCATCCAGGGCTTCACCCCTCCTCGCTGCGGGGTCGCGTGATGCTGTGCGGCGGAAGGCGGTGAGGTGTGAACAGTGTCGTTATTATCCCAGGGAGGTTAGATGATGGAGGCAGCACAGGTTGAGCTGACTCCTGTGAATGAATGAACTCATTATAGTTCACCGCCTTCAATAAAAAAAAGTTGTGAATCTTAATTAAAAGCACAGTCGTCTGCATTTGTGGAAACATTGTTTTGGGCTGTTTCTTTAGCTGTTAACAGGTTGTAAAACATGTTTAAGAATTTCTTTTTTGGGGGTATTACTAGTTAGGCTATTTAAAAAAAATTTAATTAAAAGAAATTTGAAGGAAGAGTTAGTGCTTATGGAAGCAAGGACTTAAACAGACTCTTTGCTTCTATCGTGCTTGTCTCAGTCCAAAGCGGAGCTCATGTTCACTGGCTTTGATCATGGACGAGACGCATGATATTATTTCACAATTACTGTGGACTACAAGTTTTCTCTGCCCTTTCTCCAGGCCACCAAAATATCCCCAGCATCCTCTTGCTCTCCATGCATGTGTCTGGGTCCTCACTGATGGTGCAGCTCAGACAGCCTCTGGCTTATCTGCTCTTCCAGCTGTGGACGTGCCTCAGGAGAGGCTGCTCAGCCCCCACAGCGTGTGCCACGTCCCTGGGTAGGGAGCTCTGGCAGGGGATGCCACTCAGTGTCTTTCACAAGTGGCTGTGTCTCAGGGCTTCTACCTCCAGCACCTGGAAAGCAAGTTGCTTCAATCTTTTTGGGTTATGAAAATAGGACTTGTAAACGCGCATGTAGCAGAAGTGAGGCTTAGGGGATGGCCTGGTTCTAATTTTCCCCATACTGATTTTCCCATGTCAGGTTGCTTCCTTACCTGAGGGGAAAGAGGGTTTGGCTTGTAGTTATGTGAAGATTTCTTCTAAGTGCTACAAAGTCTGCAAAGGCAGCAGATCGCAGAGCTCAGACCTGTGTGGTGTTCATAAGCATCGCTCTTCTGTTAATACATCACATGGATAAAACATACTTACTGGGTTCCTTTCCACAGAAGAAAAGGTGGAAATCTTGCATCAAGCAGGGGCTTTGAGCTGTTTTTCTGAGGAGCATAGAATTGTTGGGTTGTTTGAGAAAAGTCAACAGATGACAAGTGTTATTCTTTTCTCGATTAATTGTATACCAAGTTTTTCAGTTGTTTGTTAAAAAGCCCCCTCTCCCACTTTCACTGAACACCACATTTTTGCTGCTTTTGTTTCTCCATTGGAAACATGAAATTTCTTCACGTAAATGGATATGAAAAAAACAATCCCTTTCATTGAAGGCTCTTTGGATCTGCAGCAAAAATATTTTGATAGGCTTTTTTTTTCCACGCCCTATTCTTGTATCGCTAACCACAATGAACAAAACCCTGTTGTGTGCGGGTTTCCTGTGGAATGACCTTGCTCAAGTCTGCAGCCTGAATGTGTTACCGTGAAGCAGCGCAACGATATGATCTTATAACAACTGAATGTTCGCTCAGGGTGAGATTTCATGGCAGGTGATATTTCCCCCCACAACAATACCATCTGCAATTATTTCCCTACATCCAGTGTCACCGAAAGGTCTGTCCCAGTGAAAGGCTCTGAATGGTCTGTTTTCACTTTCAACACTCAAACTTTCACTTGGAGGTGAAAGTTCGCTCGAACCATGTCTTGGTGAAATATCATAATATCCAATTCCACAGCAGGTTCAGAGAGTGTTTCATAACATTTTTGAACCAGATGTCAAACTGATCTAAGAGGGAAAATGGGGGCATCTTTATTGTGTTTATAATCTTTAATACTTTATCTTAGAACAAATAAACCTTCTAATTCTGCAAAGGGAGGTTGTGGTGAGGAAAGCAACTCAAGCCCTTGTTTTAGTGTGCCAATGACATCAGTCTGCCAGGGAAGTCAAAACAGTTGGAGCCCTGTCTTGTGGGTGTTACTCAGGCAAAAATCCCAGTGATCCTCGTGGAACATTTTGCCTGATTTACCAATGACTGAACTGCTTCAGGATCGGGCCTCTGTATTTTGTGAAGGGAACAGTCTCTGCAGCATTGACATTATCAATGAAAAGGATGTGGTTTTGCTTGTCACGTGCTTGTTTAACTATTTGGGTGATGGTCTGGGAGAGTGACGGGATCTGTCCTGTGGCAGCCGCTCTGCTCTGGTCTGGAGTTTGGTGTGGGATATACCCATGGAGTTACAATACCCAACTATATTTTTGCAGCATTGAGGCTTTAATTCTCCAGGATTGTTGCTGGACTTCTGCTGAATTTGAGTGTAGCTGGGGACAAAGCCAGCTGCATGCTCTGCTTTCATCTTTTGCTGTTCTTTTAGTTTCATCCCCTAAGGAAACAAAGGTTATGTAGTTGATTGTTTCAAGTCTGCTGCTATCTGCAGCCCCCTAAAATAGCCTTTGAACTGCAGGCTGATGGCAACAGGATTTGATGGAGGGAGCAAGGTCCCAGAGCTGTTGGGCTCATGGCTCTTTGACCAAAGCAGGTGATGGGGTAGTGGGAAGCTGCGGCTGTGTATGTGTGTTCAGGCTTTTAGTGTCAGAGAATATACAGGGGAAACCAGATCTGTAGAAAACCAGGCTTTGCTGGTTTTGCTCTCAAATAACATGTGTGGGTGTGAAGCAAAGTTCAAGGGGGCTGAGGCAGTTGTTCAGACAGCCTGGCATCAAGATGTCCTTGCTTCTGGGGCAAGGGTTTTGGGTGTCTCTGCTTTGGTTTGCAGGGTCTGATGTCTGCTCTCCCTCCTGAGTGTTGCTGAACATCTGCAAGGTCCCACCATGTGCGCCACTGACCCTGTCTTCCTCTGCCTACTCCAACACATGCGCTTTGAGGCCGAGGGCATCCTGACTGCTGCTCAGCCTGGCCGTCCTCTGACCCATCCACCTCCTGCCATCTCGATACTGTGGGCATCTTCCCCAGCCATGTTGTGTTTTGCCTGTGAGAGGGAGCAGCATCCCATGCTTTGCCTGGTTAACCCCAATCCTTTCCCTTCCTCAGCCTCCAAATACAGATTTTAATCCATGATTAAGGTAATAAAACTGCTGGCTGGAATAAGGCAAATACTTTGTGCTTTGGATGTGAAGCTGGAGTGGTCAGGTTTGCTCAAAGCCCTGGGCTCTGCCCCTGTAGAGGAGGTGGGGGCCCTTCACTCCTGAATGTCAGTTTAAAGCAATTTATCCTAATCCGATTAGTGACTAATTCAGTGCTGGTCTGCTTATGGCAGCCTGGTGTGGGGGGGCTCAAGAGCCGGTGTTTACCCTTCGAGTGCGGGTGCTTATCCTCTCAAGGGGGCTGACTCTGGGAAGCCGACAGCTTCTTTGTGTCCACGTGTGCAGGATTATAAATAATAATAATACAGGTTCAAAGCACTTGCAGGCAGGGGCTGGGGTTCCTGGGCTGCACGGCTTTGTCTGAGCTTTGCAGCTCTGCTTTGGCTGCAGAAGGGAAACTCGGGGGGTCGTTTCCCTTCGGTGCAGCAGTGGGAGGGCTAAGGCTGAGTGAATGGCTTGTTTCATTTGGATGTCCCCCTTTGGAGACATTATACGTGAATAAGTTTGTTGCCCTCTGTTTAACCTTTTTTGAGACCTGCTTTTCTTTTTGAAGTGTCCTTGGGGACTTGCCTGATTTTCTAGGTGGTTTGCTTGTGGAAGGACACTGAGCTGACCAAGATGGGGCAGTGACTTTATCCACTTACCTCCTTCCCTGGAGAGCTGGTTCCTGGCCCTACCAGTACAAGTTGTTGTGGCTCCAGTAGGTTGCGGAGGTGCTTTGTACCCATCGTGGCACCGGGGTGTCCTAGCTCAGCCATCCAGGTTTGGCCACTGCTGCTCTGAGCTGCTGGATGTGTGATACCAATCAGCATCTGTGCATAAAATTTGGCTAATCTCTGCCTGTGCGGTGGCTGGTTTAGGCAAATGCTCTTCGATTCCCTGTTTCGTACCCCCCGGGCTGGTAAGAGTAGGGCATCAGGAGAGATGGCAGGGTGCTCCAGGGCCTGTCACCTGGATGTGAAATGGGATTTCAGTTTGTGCAGACAGACCTCTGTCCCCTCTTGTGCTGTGCCTGCCCTCTGCCATCACCGCCTTAGGTCAGAGCTTGATTCTTGCTAAGAAGGGTAACCATTCACCACTGGTAGCAAATACGTGTGTAAACTCCGGTGAGGACAGGGCATCATGCGTGTGTTACCCCTGCGATGTGGAGGGAGGTTTAGCTGTTAACACTTCAGCTTGCACTGTTGGCTCTGAAGTTCTCCAGTGAGCTGTGTCTGTGTGAGCTATGCTTGTGAAGGCACCTATTTTCTGCCTAAGATGGGATCCCTGGCTCAGCTCCTCACCTGGCACTCCCGGAGCTTTGTGAAAGTGCTTTGTGAACTGTCTGGCATGGAGGGATCTCTGTTAGACTTTGGTTCCTGAGGGTACGATGTACAGGTATAATTTCTGGAGCCCTGGAAGTATCCTGGTCTAGCTGTCTAGGTGAGCCCAGACTTCAGGAATTGTTAGAACATTTGCTGCTGGAAGTTGTGATTTATGGGCCAGATTCAATCTTCATTGTATTGCTGAATACCCAGAGTTTATTCTTAAAAGCCAGTGGTGTAACAGAGAGGTAAATCTAGGATCAGGTCCACTCCTTTGATGTTTGATAGACCATGTATTACATTCTTGATCCTTCAGATATATTTGTACCAATAGACTTAGACTTATTATTTTTTCTGTTTTTTAGTTAAAAAAATGAACCAGTGAAAGATCTTTAATGTATTACCAGTTTTCTATTTTTCTTAACAATGTAGCCAATGTTCACTGATTTTGAGAGATGAGATCAGATAAGGGAAAAAGAAGCAGAAAGAATCATGCCAGGAAGTTTAACACAGTTAATATGATGACCTTTAGATGTCAGTATAATCAAAGAATAACACAAAACTCGGGGCAGGTTTGGAAGTCTTTCCGCGTGGCGGAATTTGGTGGAGTCTCTTTCCTTGCTCTAATTTGTTGGTCTCTGGCTTCTGGGGATTTTGTTGCTGCTAATTTATGTATCTGTCCGATGTGCAGCTAACATGAAGGCTGGGGTGTGTGTAGCTAAGTGGCACCAGACCTGCCGGAGTGTTTCTCTGGCAGATTGTTCTGAGGAGTTTTGGCTCTGCTGGCCCCTGGAGCAGCGAAGCTTCTGCTCCATCATTCAAAGGGGTGGGTAAGGGAAAGGGAGACAACTTCACGGGCATTTTACTCTGTGCCAGATACTTGTAATAACATGGATCTATCAAAATAGTTTTTGTGTAACAATTGTGGTAAATGCTTGCTGAGAGATGAATCCAGCAATTTTCTTTATCTGTAAACCCGCTTCTCCACCATTACTGATATTTTATAAACCCTTGGACAGTAGAATTGATATTCTAGTCCTTAGGGAATTTGTTCACTGGAGTGGCTGGCTGTATTGCTGATGACACGGTGTGTGTGCTACTGTTGTTATAGACTTGCTTTGAAGTGTTGATTTCTGCATTCAAAAATGTGCATGTAAATATTCTTGTACACTAGCACTGATGGGCAAGTACGTGTCATCTGTTGCTTTGGTCACCATGTGCTCGTGGATTTGAATTTCCTAGTCCAGGTAGGTAGTCCTGTTCTCAAGTCCTGGGTGGCAGCTACTTGTGGGTTATTCACGAAACATACGATGTCTGCATATGAAGCTTCTGTAATTTCTTTCCTTTACATTTTAAAAGCATGCTTATATAAAGATCGTGCAGAATTTACAAAGAGCCAAGCAATGAGCTGGAGGCCATTTCAACAATCTACCCCATCCACTGTAGTGTCTGTCCTATTGTTTTGAAACACTTCTTTTGATTGCAGTTTTCCGAGACAGTATTTCAAGGGATTGACAGGACCCCATTAAGTCAAATTTGGCCCTGAATTATGTTCTATTTAAAAAATCCAGCGACCCCAACTTCCACAAAACCAAAGACCCACAGAATGTTTCCATTAAAAGGAAATCCAAATAGAAACAGCTTTTAAATCTATCAAATATATGTTCCTTTTCTTTATTTGCCTGTCAGACTTTGTATGTGCATGACGGCCAGACAGTGAATTGACTTGAAACATATTATTACCTAAACTGGTATTGACATCAGAAATGTAAAAGCACCAGTGAAATAAGGTGGCCAGAGCTGGAAAATTCTGCTCTGGGCTTGGGTCCAGATTTTGAAAACCTGCTGTCTACCTTTTGGTTCAGGAGCTTGGGATGCAGGGCTTGCATGTGAGCCTGGATTGGGCCATAAACAGTGATGAGAGATTCGCTGTTTAACAGTCTCAGTCTGGGCTGCCCCGTACCTGGCTTCTGAGCTGCATCTGGCCTGCCAGGACAATCTCTGGCCTGGAGCCTGTTCCCAACCACTTGCTTTCCTGAGGGCCTCTCGGCCACAGGGAAGGAGTGGGCTATATAAATGATGTTGGCTAGCCTCAGCCAGTTATTAGCTACCTTTCCAGTGGGTAACATCCCTTTCTCCCTGCTGTGAGGCTAGATCATAGAATCAGAGAATAGTTTGGGTTGGGAGGGACCTTTAAAGCCCATCTAATCCAACCCCCTGCAGCGAGCAGGAACATCCCCAACTAGATCAGGTCGCTCAGAGCCCGTCCAGCCTGGCCTTGGATGTTTCCAGGGATGGGGCATCGACCACCTCTCGGGGCAACCTGGGCCAGGGTTTCACTGCCCTCACAGTAAAATATTTCTTCCTTATAACTAGCCTGAATCTGCCCTCTTTTAGTTTAAAACCATCACCCTTTGTCCTATCGCAATGAGCCCTGCTAAAAAGCCTGTCCCCATCTTTCTTATAAGACCCCTTTAAGTATTAAAAGGCTGCATGCAATAACGTCTTCCCAGAGCACTCTTACCGCCAGGCTGCACAACCCCAGCTCTTCCAGCCCGGCAGAGGGGCTCCAGCCCCCGGAGCATTTCTGTGCCCCCTCTGGCCCCGCTCCAACAGCCCCGTGTCTGTCCCGCGCTGAGGAGCCCCGAGCTGGAGGCGGCGCTGCAGGGGGGTCTCACAGAGCGGGGCAGGGGGGCAGGACGCCCTCCCTCGCCCTGCTGGCCTCGTTGTGTAAAATGGGAGAGTTGATAGGGCTGGTGGGAAGGAGGGCTACTCAGCCCCAAAGAGAAAGGGCACCCAGAAGGTTTGCAGTCCGTGGGTGGGTACAGGGTGACTGCTGTGGGTGGGAGGAAGGCTGCGCAGCCTGCCATGGTGGAGGGGAGGGGTTGGCAACTGGTGGTTTGAAACATAAGAGCAAAGCTAATAAGTTCAGTTCAAAAAGGGTGATGCAGCAATGCAACAGCATCTTGGAGGCTGTGAAATCTCCATCTTTTGAAGCTTTTCAATACTTCACTGGGCAGGGCTCTGAGCAACCTAGTCTGGCTTTGGAGACAGTCCTGCTTGGGCTTCAGCTGGGTACCTTCAGGGGTTCTTTCCAGCTTAAAGTTTTCATTGCTTCCCTAATTGTAAGAACAGCCTTACTTTTGTTCCATGAATGTACAGTACCGAACACATGGGATCTGAGTCCTTGCTTGGATAGTACAGCAGTAGGAACCACAATGTTGTCAGAGTTGGAAACTGTGTGCAATGTTCAGTATCGAATGGGTGGGGAGTGGCAGCTTACTCAGCATGAACCACCTCTTCCAGCTCAGAAACTGAGGCAATGACAGATTTAGTACTCGTTAAGTTTCAATACAACCCAAAGAGAGGAAGCCTTGCCCAATGTGAAGGTATCCATCAAGAGCTATAAAGTCAACATTTGGGATCTTGGTTTGTGTTGAGCCCCTGTTCTTCATCTCTTGGCTTCCCCCATCAGAACAGTGGGGATAATAGTTCTTCCCCATCTCCCAGGGCTATTGATGGTGTCAGTGTATGAAAGGTTACAAGGTGCCTAGCAATTTTAATAGTGCAAAATACCTAATCCATATGGATCAATGTCCCCTTGAATTTTCCTTTTTTTTTTCCTGAGGCTTTCTGAAATGTCTGTGACTTTTTCTCCTTTGAACACAGTGAATACGCTGTCTGCCAGGCAGTGCGGATGTTCTCGTTTATAGTTATAATATCCTTTACTCAAATTCCTGAGAAGATGTTCCAGAAACATATGTAATTTGCCAGGTGAGGGTCTATAAAGATGGGATGGGTGAAAGAATACAGATGGAAGAACAACACTCCTGCCTCCCTGAAGAGTCTTTGAGAAAACCTTGCAAGTACAAAAAAAAGTTTCTTCTTCCCATTATTTGGTCTATAATTCTAAGTTTCAGGCCAAAAGCAAAATGATGAGTGACATGGCCCATTGTCATCAGAATATATCATTATGATCTTGTACTATTTCTGATTGGTCCAGAAGTAGGAAATCCTGGAAATCTCCCAAGCAAGCTCTCTCCTCTGGGATTCGCAGTCTGTGCTGGCATCCCTGTCAGGTTTGGATCAGTTTTCCTTTAAAAAATGATTACACTTCTAGCTGTTGCTCTACCAAAGAGTCTTCCTACTGTAAACCAGTGCACAGCTGTCCTGCTAACTACCCCAGCTGGGATCTGTGCAGCAGTGAGAGGAGATGAAGTCATCCAGCTTGGAGTGAGGGGCTGGGGATTGTGGAGCTGGAGTCTGTCCTGTGCCTGGCTGTAGGCTGCTCTGATCTGGGTCTGTTTGCTCCATCCCCATGTGTTTGCAGAGGCTTCTCAGCTTGTGACAAAACCAGGCAGGTTCCACAAGGAAAGCGACTGCAAAATGCTACTGTTCCTTGATTGCGGTTTTGAGAGAGGGAGGTGACAGCGCTCTGAATTTGGGTCAGATTTGTGAATAGTTTTGACAAACTAGGTACTGTGTTTTTCAGCAAACAGACTTTACCAGACGTTTTTGCCTCCCTGATCCTCAGTGCCATGAGGAAGGAGGTGTGCAGGGCTGGTTATAGCTGCTCTGGGAGGGAGGGAGTAGTGCAGCTCTCCAGGGCAGCTGGGGGAGAATAATGGACCAGAGCAGACAGGGCTCTGGACAGAGGGTTCTGTTGCCCTCTGGACCTGCTGCTGGCAAAGCTGTTTAGCCATGTCCTCTCTGTGTCAGCACACGGAAAAACAGTAAGGAAAAGAAAACTGGTTTGTGAGCAGCAGAATGCTCCCTTCCCGCAGAGCCAGGTCTTGGGACTGGGTTATTTGGTGCCTACTACAGGAAATATTTCCCGTAGTTGGGAGTATTCACAATGTTTGTCTTTCACTGGGATTCCTTCGTGCCTGATAAGGATTGGGCTTATGCTACAGCCTGTCTCACAGGGTCTTTAAGCACATATCTTCATGTATGTGATGATTATGAAAGCTCTGCCCAGCTGTCGGATGTGGATGAAATGGGCTGCTGGGCTCAGAAGTCATTGGGTTGGGTGGCAGAGGCAGACCTGTGATCTTGCAGCAAGGTCGTGAGATCTGCATTAGCAGGTTGTTTTTAGCACTTGGGCAGAAAACAGCAGAGCAAGGAAGCCCCTTAAGTAATTCCACTCCCTGCACTGGCATTCTCTTCTGAGTGACTCTGTGTATTTAGTTACAAGGCTTCAAAGGTGTTTTCAACTGTTAACAGGTATTGCAAGTAAGAGTGATCATAATATTGAGATTTGTGCACACTTTCTGCCCGTGATCTGTGACAGCATCCCTTTAAAAAGTATAAGCATGCTTTCTTTAATAGTCTTTTTTTCTAAGGGCCTCTTTGCAGAAGCAGCAGAAGATGCCGAGCAAATGAATAACATGGCAATAAATTCCAGTGATTCTAGCAGTTGATGGTACATTTTTTTCTTGATATACGGTAACCTCTTTCCCCTTATCAAAAGGTTTTCTCACTCTGAACATCACTGCCTGACATGATCCTTGCACCCTGAAAATCACTTTCCTATTTAAGGAAAACTGATTGACTTAAACCACATGTGTATCAAAGCAGAGGCTGGAGGTTTAAAGGCTATCACAGAATACTGAAGGTAAGATATCGCATGCAGAGTTCTTTCCAGATGTGACAAATTTCACGTAGCTTCTGGTAGATCGATATGCCATCTCAACAAGAAAGTTTCATAGCCTCATTGCCATCATATCTCAGCCTGCCAGTCTCAAGAGGAGCTTAAGTGAGTTAAGCCCTCAAACCACTGGGATACAAGCTTCTACCTCTGTTAATATCCCACCTGTCCACAAGCTTTCAGCTGATGTTGGCTTTCCCAGATACCTTGGACATTGTACTAATAAACAAAATAGTCACTTGGGTTAAATCCATTGCCACTGTCCAGCTGCCGAGTGCTGGACGTGTTCCTGTCCTTGTCAGGCAGCTCGAGTGCTAAGGAAGGCACGAGTGAGTTTTCAGAGACCTGCGTTCATGAAGGGATTAATCTGGGCTTGCCAGGATGTGGCTGTGTTGGTGTGGGGTCTCAGACACACAAGCTGTATGTGTACCGCTGGCAGGGTGGACAGGACCCGTGAGGAGGAGGCTGATTGTATGGGCCACAAGAATGGGTGTATCTGTTCTTGTGGTCCCTGAGTCAGGAGGAATCTCCCATTGCAGTGGTAGTGGAATAACTCCTGGAATTTTTTCTTTTTGTAGAGTCCTATATAGCGAGGGCATTGATGAAGGTCTGTCTGTAAAATGTGGAGTGTGTATCTAAATAGAGCTGGAAGTTAAGTGGTAATGAACAGACCCATTCAACTGGTCAAAAAGAGGTTTCAATGTCTTTGGGTAGTCATTAAAAGTGAATGTCATCTCGTGCAGTGTCATTAGTCTACATGATGAAAATGGGATTTTTTTTTTTTTTTCCTAGCGGGCTTCTGGGAATGATTATTCAGTGGGGAAAAATATATAATTCCCTGATAATCTAGAGCTGTTGGAGCTTTCAGCGAGATCTCTCAAGTATCGGCACAATGATGAATGGCCTCTTCTGGAATACAGAAATGTATAAGACATGAAATAAATCCTTCATGCATTGCAGGGCTTTGGTGTAGTGCTGCTTATCTTAAGGGTATTATGCAAATCTGGTGCCTATTTAAATCTTGACACTCTCATCTGGAGCAGGTGTATTAGAAACTTACTTTTCTCTGAGAAGGTTAATTTGTCAAATATTGACTGCTGGTTTCATCTCAAATGACTCATCGTTGCCATGAGTTATAGTCCAGTTTCTGGCCCACCTTCCTTCCAGCTCTGCTGTAGGACCCTAGGAGTGACATTTTCACGGCAAGCTTCCAGTCGTGAATGCTTCTAGGTGGATGGGGATACAGCTTTCACTACCTGAAAGCTGCTAAAGATGATCCTTGCCAAGGACAGAAAATGCAGCAGGACATCGTCATTGGTGACAAACACAGTATGTGTGCTGGGAGCCACAGAAATCCTTGCAACGGGATGAGCCGAGAGGATGCAGTTTGGGTTGCAGCAGGGAAAAAAAAGACTCGTTTCGTTAAACATACTCTCCAGTGGTTAGGCATCTCAGATAATAACTGGTTGTTAGTGATAATCTAAGCTGCATTTGTGGGTGTTATCATGGGAGTGTTGGAGTCTGTTCACCTTGATATTCTGGATTGGATACCTTGGGCTCTGTAGATGTTCTTTTAGTTGTCTTTAAGTGAATTTCTCACTTTCACAAGGCAATTTCCATGACTGCATCTCTTTTTCAGCAGTGACATCAGTTGTCTTGCCTAAGGCTGACCCTCCTAATATTCTGTGGCCATTCAAGCAGCCATAAGCATGCTTTCCTACTTGTATGCCGTGTTTGGGAGTTGGCTGTTCTTTCCTGTCCTCTGAAAGGACAGGAGTACTTCTGCATGAACAGAAGGATTGTTTCCTCCCTTCTGTCTTTAGAAAGTTTGTTATCCACTTGAGGCAGTAGAAATGGTATTGTGCCACTTGTACGAGCAGTCTCGCACATGGGTAATGAAGGACATACATGCTGGAGTGATGAGCGGTCCATTGGATGAAAATGATTCATTCCAGCTATGGGGTGAGCAGCTTTGAGTAATGAAGTCACGGACTGGCTCACAAAAACTCACGGACTAGTTCACAGATAATGAAGACTGAAGCCACAATGACTGCAACTTGCAGTTAATTGTTTGACTAATCTAGGGGATGAAGTGAGAAATGGAGATGGAGTTTATTTTGTGCTGGTTCTGTTGGTGCTCATGAGGAGAAGGAAAGTTAGTTTCATCCAGCCAATGCTCTTATAATATGTTCTGTCAGATGTTTTAAATGGCTGGACAGGGCTGACTGAAAACTGTCCATTAAAACTGCTTCTCAGTAGAAAGTGGTTGTGCTGAACTAAAATTTTGCTGAGACATGTTAGCTTGCTATTGCAAACGCTCATTTTGCTTTGTGGAAAGGGTCAACGTATTTTTGGTGAAAAGTTCCTTTTTGACAGGAAGGGTTAGGGTTTTCCAAGCTCATTTCACTTCCATCACTGTTTTCTCAGGAATCCATTTTCCCTATCCTTTGTCTAGATCTTTACGCTCAGCTAGATATGAAAAAAAGATGCTCATTCCTGGCTCAGGCCCGTCCTGTTTTGGGGTGGGTATCCCCTGGCCCTCAACTACAGAAGTCATTTCCTATGCAGATGCAATTATGTCCTTGGTGGTGTAGTGAGGCTCAGCATAGCGTTCCAGGGGGCAAGTTCCCAGCTGTTGTTTTGAAGGACAGAGCCCTGTGAGAGAGCAGCCCCTCCTTCCTTTTTTCCTTTCTCCTTGAAAGAAATGCATTTGGGCAGCAGCTGCTGACCTCACGATATTCAGTGGTTGCTGTTCATCGATGGCAACAACACATCCTTCCCCACTTAACATATTAAAGCCTAGAGGAATTAATGATTATTTTTCCTTTTGGTAATGTTTCACTAGCGATGGGGAGTGGTGGTGGGACACAGCCTGTGCTGAGGTAACCCATCCCATGAAGTGCGGTGCGTGCACTGCTTGTAGGTCCGTTGGTTGGCTCTTTGGCAGGCTCTGCCTGACGTGCTGGAGGATGCGCACATGCTGATGTATGATTTAGCCTAGCCTTGGCCTGGCCCTTGGGGCGTTGTCCCGGCTGCTCACGCTTCAAACTGAGTGTTCAAATGACAATGTAAGATTTGTGCCTTGGGAGTCAGCGGAGATCTTTGTAAGCCGGAAAAATGAGCCCTGGGTTGCCAAGATGACCCAATGTAACCTACAGCCCAGGACTTCAGCTCTCTGACCCAAGGCCTGGTTCGGTGCAGCACAGCTGTGTGACCTTGGCTCAGTTTTGCTGAGAAAATTTTTTCTGAGCTGTGAGAAAGTCTGTCAGCTAAAGATGTGCAGGCTAGGAAAAGCATGATTGAGATAATGATTTGAGGATTCAAGAGGGAAACTGTTGGCATGAAAACTTACAAAACTGTAAGGAAAAATGGAAGACAGCGACTATTAAGATTGAGAATCAGCCTATTTGAAGAAGGCTAACACTTCCCCACCTGACTGACTGCTTGACCGGAAGAAACTCACTCTGTGTGCAAATACTTAACCTAGTAGCATGTAACTCCTAGAAATCTACTGGGGTTATTAACCAATAAATAATTATTCTGTACCCATAAATTGTGTATCCCACCTGCAGAGCTCTGCGCACGGTGGAAGGTGTCTGAATAGAAGTGACTCAGGGAGCGTTACACCAGCCATATATTAATGGTGTACATGCATGTTGGAAAGTATCATTTGCCCAAAGTTCATCTGGATGTCAAGGATCTCATCAGGCTTTAAGTGTTAGAAAACACTTAATGAGGGGATTTCGGGTATCTTCCAGAATGGTCTGTCCTTGTTTTCAGCGTACCATTTCTGGTTACTGAAGCACAGTTATGGCTCAAGTGGCTCCCACGTGAGGTGCCTAGCAGGAACATCTTGCTGCAGAAAGTCTGCCTGGAATTGGCAGCCCTTCTTACATTAAGGCTGTGACAATGTCTTTGTTGAATATAACTTAGATTAGTGGTCCATCCCATAAAGATGTTTGGGATGTTGCAGGCAGCTTAGAAATACAATGGACACTCCAACAGACCAGGATGGGAATACTCTGCAACTGAGAACACCTTCACACACCACCTTCAGTCAAATATCGGTCAAGTTTTATTGTGGGGGAAGGTGTGTCTCAAAATAGAAAGTGACAATAAGGTATGGTTAGAATAATGTCCAGGATACATCACTGATCAGGCAGATGACAGCAGGTTACCTGTTAACTAATTGTTCATTAACCCTAATAACTGATCCCCAGTTCCACATTACTAGCTCTGGTTAGGTTACCAACCATCTCCTGGCTCTCCTTCTCTGATGCCTTAAAGGAGGGATGGGTGCAAAAAGTGGAAATCCCAACCATGGCAATGTTACATGGCTGAGATGTTTTTGGCCTGCAGTCTGGGAAGATTTTTTTCTTCTTTGCTTAAACCAGAACCTATATATCGAAGCCCCTCAGACACACAGCGATCCCAGCTGTTACCAGCAATGAACTGCATGAACGAGGGTCCTGCCATGCCAGATCCATCGCCTCAGGCTGTGAGTGCAGCTGAGTCAACAGATGAAAACAGAAGGAAAATTGACTATGAAGATCTTTTGGGGAAAAAAAATTAAACAAAATGATGCAGGCAGCAAGGTGCACTCCATCCCGGGTGTGTATTATTTTTCTGAACTGCTGGGTCCTTATGAGCTGATGTGTGAAATCCTGCCTCCCCTGACCAGCCTGCTGGAGCAGATGACTGGGGTGAGGGTGAATAAGCCCGTGTGGTTGTTATTGCTCCACTTCATCAAAAATCCTTCTTACAAGGGGAAGTGAGCTCAGCAAGCTGGGAAAGTGTCGTACCAGGGGCTGGAGGAATGGCTGGAGAGCAATAGGAGAGACTTTACACAAACCAGCTGGCATGTGGGTGTGTTTGGTTACATCATACTGAAAGATAGATGGGTCCTGCAGGGTCTGGGTGCGTTCCAGACAATCCCGAGACCTCCTTGCCTTCAGTCTCCTAATAAAGACTTTGCTGCATGAAAACTATTCCTCCTTCTCTGCCTTTCCCTATCAATCACTCCTTTGTAGTCTTATGTGGCTTTTATATTTAATATGAACCAAGTGGCTCATGTAGGAAGGGGAAAGGATTTGCCTCTCCTGCCCTATTTCATCAGAGGTGGAGATGCAGAGCTGATTCAGGTGCAAGGAAAGTCGGTAGGAGACTTTTTGTTCATGTCAATGGCTTTGAATTGCAAAATGCTTGACACAGGGACAGCATCTACTGTCATCCGACCACACCAAAATACAGCTCAGCTCACTTACTTTGGGCAGTGGCAAATTTGCATCGGCTTCAGGGAAGTTACGATTTGTACCAGTGAGATATTTAGCCACATTTTTTTTTTGCAGGAGACAGATATGCTGGATTATAATTGGCAGCAGCTGGATTTTTTCTTTCCAAGTAATGTTATCCATTTTCTGGAGATGGGGAGAGGTGCTAGGAATTGGTATAGAGACTGTGTTTGGAGTTTCAGTCCCTTGATGACGGAATGCTTTCTGGTCTTGCCTGTCACTAAACTTCTCACTATACTCAAATCTTTCTTGAAAACCTCATGCCACCAACTGGTCACATTGGACCCATCAGACCTATAGAGTTTTTTGTCCTGTCTCTGGGACTGGATTGTGCTTCCTGAGAAATTAAGGCCAGGTGATAGCAGGGTTTGATGTCTCTCTAGTACTCTTGTAGGGTTTTTTGTTTTGGATAACAATAAGTAATCTCAAATATTGTCTTGATTCCTACTGAGTCTATAGCCTGAAGAACTTCTTGTATGAGTCAGTTCTGCAGTTTAATCTCATGTTTCTTCGGATTTTGATTTCTCAACTTCTGAATTTCTAGAATATTGCTTGTAAGAAGTGATGTGGTTGATACATTGCTTTACCTTTTGACCGAAGGCATTTTCCTTTGGATGATTGCTTCGCCTAGTTTTTACCCTTGTCCTTCCTCTCCATGTTGTTAGTCCACTTGTGGTTCTGTTTGCGGACCTCAGTCGTGTGATGCCAAGTTGGGTTTTGGTGATGCCAGTAGGGCTTTGGTGACTGACAGAAGGGGACTGAGGAATGAAATTTGGTGCTTTTCTCTGAGCCTAGGCTGTTAGTTCCTCACTTGCTTGGTGACTGAAATCAGTTGGAGCTGTGAAAGCAATCTCTAAGGTAGAGTATGTAAGAGGCAACATAAGCAGCACATCGAAATAATGTTACCAAAAGCCTTGTGTGAACAGTACTGCTTGCCTCTGGCATTCTGCAGTTAAGATATTACGCTTATTGAACTTGTATCTCCGGTTGATATTTGAAACAAAATTTACCATGAGGCTTTATCTCCTTGGGATTTTTAAGAAAGACTAGAAAACAGAGCTTTTTAGATGTTATTTAAGCTTAATGAAAAACCTAAGGCTTTACTGATATGCTAAAAGCTAAAAGGTCAGCTTCATATCCAGAATTTATTTACCCAAGAGGTCTAGGTGATTTCATAGATCATAAAAACAGAACTTCAAAAGTCGTATTTTATTTCACAGCGGTGGTCTCCGCCATAAGGTAAGGTCAGGTCAGGCATCTATTCCTGGGAGAGAGACAGCAGCCCTGGCAGATCTGCTTTCAGATCTGCAGAGGAATGCCCTGATGTGCCCTGAACCTTCCCCGTGAGGAAGCAGAAAGAGCGATGTCAGTGTACGAGACTGCCTCGTACTTTGCTCCCCGTAGGGACAGGGGACGTCTGCTGCTGCTGCCTCTGGTAACTCATAAATGCATCTTCAACATCTCTGTTCCTCTAGGCTGCAGGTACCTGGGGCTGTAAGCAGGAGTTATGGGAAGGTAGCACAGATACTTGTCAGTGTTAGAAAGCTTCCGAGGTGAGAAGTCTATTTTCTCTAAAAATGAGCTATAATGCTCATAATTATGGTCAAGATGGTGACTCTGATATTCTGCAGACAGGTTCTGCAATGCCACTCTGGTTTCTTCCAGCCCCAAACTGTCCCTTGTTCTATTATCAGCCACTACACAAAAAGCTAAGGACCAGACTTGCTTGTTGGAGATGTTGCTGGAGGCATTTTCTTGGCTGTGGCTGAAGAGTAATCTCAATGATCAGAAATACACTTATCGCAAGAGAACTGACAGATGTGGCTAACAGGATGCCTGAATTAATGTCACTGGGGTGATGAGACGTGAATGATATCAGAACCAGGCCCAGGGCTCAACTTAGTGCAGTGCAGGGAAGCTGGAGTAGCCAAAAGGAGAATGCATCGGAGAAGGACCTTCAGGCATACTGAAGCTTAGACTGATGCCAGGTTTTGATATAGGAATAAAGTTCATTCAGTGAATGATTAGAGGTCCAGTTGCTGCTGTTTCAACAGAGCCCACTGTCCAGCCTCAGGGCTGACCTACAAAGACCTTCCTTTCCGTTGTGCAACCTCGACACTTCTCTTACTTATTTCTAAGGGGTGAAATAACCTGCAAGAGAGGTGGAAAGGTCCCAATCTCCTGCTCTAGTAGTTACACAGTTCGACTGCAATCTACAGGAAAAGAATGCCCTTCATAAGCCTTGGAGATCATACCCACCATGTTCCCTATTCTGCATCAGTGCTGTCAAAGGCTGTCATGTTCTAATTTAAACCCCAAAGCTTATAAACTTATCAACAGAGACACAGTGGCAACAAACCCTTGTTTTAGGGGCTTTGATCCTAAAAATACCATAGTGAGGGCTTTTCAGGGTCCGTTCTTACTCCCTGGTAGGCTGGCGGGTCTCCCCTGTGCAGGTTGGCTGTGGCAGGGGTGAAGATGGACTTAAAGGAGCAATTGTTCCAATCTGCTGGAAGCAGAGGAAGTGGAAGGTGATGGCTAATTAACTTAGCACTTAGCGTGGCTGCTGTCCTGTGAAAATAACAACAACTGTAATGAATCCCTACAGAATTGGCTTTGGTCTGGGAATGAGAAGAGATTGATTGAAGTAAATGAGAAGGAAAATCTCACTAAGGGAAAAATGTTGGAAAAAGGGGAAGGACCAGAGGTAGCTCTTGCTCGTTGCCATACAGAGCCCTTGGGTCTCATTTTCTGATGTCTTGCTCAGCAGTGGCTCCTTAAAGCCAGCACTGAAGGTTGGCTCTCCAGCTGCTTTTCAGCACCATTCACTGTTGATGTCCTGGACAGAACTCAATGCAATGAGACCTGATGCAGTGTTGGTCATTATAGATCTGTTATGCCAATCTTTGCACTGAAGTTTAAAATGTCATAGAAATTTTAGTATCTGCTCTGTAATGGTAAAAGAAAAGGTAGTGGTGCAAGGGATTGTTTCTTGCTTGCTGGTCCTGGATATAAGTCCCATCAAAACAGAATGGGAGCATTCTGTGCTGCAGGGGGGCAGTGGGAGATCACAGTGCTGCAGGTGGTGGGTCCCGTGCCGGGTGGCTCCTGGCAGGCCACCACACAGCATTGGATTTGGTTTCTACTGAACCTTTGTCCTCTCTTATAAAATGCTGTTTGAGGGCAAAACAGCAATTTTTGATAATTTTCCAAGTTTGCAAGTAATGAATTTCAAAGTAGGGGAAAAGAAGCTAAGAATGGCCATGCTGGGACAGGTGATGGCCACAGCTTGCTCAGTACCAGCCTCCAGCAGTCGCTGTAAGTGCAGGCATTGGGAAGAGCAATAACAGGGCAGGCAGACGTGATAACTTCTCCCAGCACTAAAAATTTCCAGGAGTTTTCAGTTCAGGAGTTATACTATGATAAAGGTGGATTTTATGTATCCACTAGCACTTGGTGGACGACTTCTTCCTTGTACTTGTCTCATTTTCTGTTGGGCCAAGGTAAACCTTTAACATCCCCAACCTCCTTTTGAGTGAGAGCTAATATACTCAGCGTAGAGCGTCATCTGCTTCACTGGATTGGAACCTGGCTCCTAACAGCTTCTTTTGATGCTCTTTCCAAATTCTTGTATTGGAAGAGGGAGTGAACAGCATCCACCTCTCCATGTCTCTTGTGGCTTCGTAGGCTTTTGTCCTTTTCTATGTCAACTCTTTTCTAGACTGGAGAGTCCTAGCTTGCTCGACCCTTACGCATGGGAGCTGTAGTTAATTCTGACCGCCCTTGTTGCCTTCTGCAATGCCACAATATCCTTTCTGAGATGAGGGAACAACTGTACGTGGTGATTAGGCTGCGGGTGACGTACAGACTTACACAGTGGTATAATGGTATTCTCTGGTTTGTTCTTTACTCCTAATAATTTGTAATGATGGATTTTTTTTTTTTAATTGCTGAGCAGTGAGCTGATGTTTCACAGATCCATCTGTCACAACCCCAAGGTATTGCTCCTGTGTGGTTATGGTCAGCCTAGAGCCCATCATCTTATATGGGAAGTTTAGATTGTATTTTTTCCTGGGTGAGTCCCTTTACATCTATCTGCATTGAATTTCATCTGCCATTTTATTACCTGTCACTGTATCATAAAATTGTTTTGTAGTTCATCACGATGCTCTCAAAATTAGTATTGTCAGCAAACTTTCCCACTTCACTGCTCACGCCCTTTTCCAGGTCATTTATGAACATGCATTTTTAATGGCACAGAGCTCTCTAGGGCTCCATGCTGACCTTGCTCCCTTGCAAGATCTGACCATTCCTGGTTTCCTAGCTTTTAACCAGGATTTATCCTTGCAAGGACTTCTCTTGATTGCTTAGTTTCCTAAATGGCCCAAGTCAACACTTTCTGAAATAGTTGTAAAAAATCTGGTTTTGGCTGAAAGTTGCATCCTGCCTAAAGACAAACAAACCACATAGAGATAAAACAAAACATCAGCTAAATTTTTTTATTCATCCGATTAAGTTTTCCCTCCTTCCTGTCTTTCAGCACCTGAAGATTTTTCAGACTAACTTTTCATCTGATTTTGTGTGGGAATCTCAAACTCTTCTGGAAAGGGAAAATTGTTTCCTGATTGCTTTTCTAGTGGTAAATAAATATGCTTAAATTGAGCTGTGCTTTCTCTCCCTGTTCATTGGTCATTTGATTAAGTCTGGCTATATTTGATATGGTCACACTGGACAAAACTGTGGGTTTTTTAATAACCGAACGTTCAGAACTGGGTTGGCATAATTAAAGTGTAAGAACCTACACTATGTTCCCCATAAGGGGGTAACTCCACTGGTATAAAATACCTAAAAATAAACATCTATAACTGTATTCACATCAGGAGGTTTACCAGCCTGCAATTAAGTTAACGTGGTACCACTTCTTAATGGAGGACAAGAGAAAAGTCCCTTTTGAGCTTGCTTGTAGTTGGGAGGGTAACTCATGCCATGCTGCAGATGCTGCAGGAATGCTGCCCCCCCCCCCCCCCCCCAATTTACAAACCCCCAGTCCTGTCTGCCCTTTAAAGCCTCTGGGCCTGAAAACTGCATGGGGTGTGTGTGTATTTTCTTCAAAATTTTCCAAAAAATGTTCTCCGGAGCTCTGCTGAAGTGTCAATGCCAAGTTTCGGCAAGAAGGGAAAACTTTTATTGCCATTATAAACCTTGAAAATATGTTTTTTATAAAGCAAATGCCAGCATAACCTTTGGTACAGCTGCAGTAACAACCCTACCTGATTTCCAGGGCACGTCTAAATGAGAAACTCCTAAACAGTGCAAAGAAAACAACTGAGAATTTACAGTGTAAAACTAGCCTGGTAATTGTATTAACAGTCCCTTCTAAGCAGAATCAGGCTCCCAGCTGTAGCTGAAACCCATAAAAAGCACGCCATTAATTTTATGAAGAGAAGTAGCCATTTTAGTCCTCTGGAAGCTCTGCAGTCTGTAAAGATAAGGTGATGGACTTTTCTCCCAGCTGCAAGAGCTACATCTGGAAACCAGGTCTGTGCTGCACCGTGGCCCTGTAGGACGCCCGGCGGAACTGCACCCTGCCGGAGGATGCTCACCGCGGTGGGATCCCTTCGATGGTAACGCGCCCGCGTTGGCCTGCGCCTGCAGCGTGCCGAACCTGGCGATGCCAACAGCAAACACGTGTTACCAAAAGGAACACTTTCCTTCCAAAAGAAGGACAATCCCCTGCTGTCTTGAACAACAATAGAAAGGCCCAGGATGGGGGGGGGGGAATTCTTCTGAATCTGATCTCGTGATTACCTGCTCTTGACTTTTGTCTCTTCTAGCTGGCTGTCTAGATTTCATAAACAGTACTAATTTGCTGTTAATTTTGCCATTTATATGATCCTAGATGATTTGTTAGGCCTTATTGAACAGCAAAGAATTTTTTAGTCTTTTTTTGTCTTGGAGATGGCTTTTCACACCATCAGGGCCACTTTCTCAACTTATTGACAGCTTTATGAGCGCTGTTGGAAAAGCACCAGCTTCCTTCGTTTCACGGCGCTCCGGCTTTCCGTCGAGTGAAAAGGCAGTTTCTTAATTAGGGCCTGAGAGCCTTTGCTTTGCTCCAGCATTCCCCAGGTACAAAGCAATACACTGGCCTTTCTGTAGTTAATCACTTTTCCAGACTTCAGCCCACTAAAATTAGGTGGGCTTTTTGGTCAAATGTTTACCTGGCGTGGGGCCATCTGAAGAACCTCTCTGGGCTGACACATCTGCATTTGGCATGTGTCTGTTCTGGCTGTGCTCACCAATTAACCAGGAGTACAAAAAATAAAATAAAACCAACGTTGCCCTGCTTATAAAACGTCCTATGTTCAAGCTAATTCCTGCACACAAAAAAGGAAAACTCTTTGCTGATTCTCCTTCTTCCTTCTTGCCCAGGTTTATAGTTGCGTCTTTGTTATTACTTTGTACTGGAGTAGCTCACATTTGCACCAGTTCCTCTGGCTCCCTTTCAAATCTGTTTATGAGGGTTTTAAAGTTTTATATTTGTGGTTACATTTAAACTCCTCATCATCATTATAGTCCTATGAAGCCAGTTTCTTCCTCTTTTAAAGGGATGGTTGCAGCTTTATTGTGTTCAAGTATAGCAGCGATGCCATGGGCTCGGTGGCAGCTCCGTGTGTTGGAGTTGGGTGTATTATTTTGCTGTAGCAATTGCTCTGTGCTGGAAGCTGCCTGGGTTGGAGGAGCTGAGGACAGTAAGGTGCTGGCGTCTCCTTTGGCCGCTGGGAGTCCGTGTGTGGGAGCCTGAGGCAGAGCAGCAAACAGTTACTGGTTGGGAAGAGGGAGCCAGAGTCTGTCCGATTTCCTTAGAAAGTGTCTATGCCCTAAACCAGAGGGGTATTTATAAGGCTGGGGCCTTGACCTCAGGCTGCAGCTGCGCTGGCTGTAGGGGTTATTTTTTCCAGCTGTTTGTCCATCCTCTCCCCTAAGTCTGCCAGCAAAGCTGCTCCCATAATTGCTCCCTAATGTGTCCCAGTCCAAGCAAGTCTGACTAGGAAAGAATTGCTGTTTGTACTGGTTGTACTGCTGAAATCAGGGAGGGGAGAGTGGCTGTTGAGCAGCTGGAGGTGGTGTCTCAGGAGGATGAAGGACTGCAGCAGGAGGAGGGTGCGAGGTGGGTGCAGTCCTCATGAACCAGGCTGATCCTGTCCTTCTTACTGCTGCTTCCATGGAGGGGCCAGTTGCGCTGTGTCATTTGTCCTATAAGGCTTCATGGGAAGACGGGAATTGCCCAGCTGGATCCATACCTATGTCTTAGGGCAGCTGTGTGCTTCAGAGAAAGGTGTGAGGGGAAGAGTTGGGGTGGGAGGTGCCCTTTGTGCAGAGGCATTGCATTAAGCATAGAAAAATGTGATTTTAGATCCTTTCCAAAACTGTTTTTTTGCAAGTATTTATTGCTGTGAATATTATCTGGTTCACCTGGAGCTTGGAAGAGACCTACCACAGTGATGGGCAAAGGATGAGCGTCTGCAGAGCTCATCTTGCCCTAAGGCCACAGAGCAGCAATCAGGTGGTAGCAGGCTCTGAGTACATGCTGGAGCTGGGCCACCCCTGTCCAACTCATCATACTGGTGATTTGAATTCCTAACCACATAATAATCCCCATCCATGCAACCCAGAAAAGAGCTAGTCCGGAATGTCTGGGAAATGTCAGTCTTGAGAAATCCAGTTTTTCAAATAGCCCTTAATGAGAAAGGGATCACTTTGAGGGATAATTTTACTTTTATAACGTTACAGAGTCTGAGCTCCAGCAATGACTTTTTTCATAGAAATGCTGTCTTGCTTTGGAATTATCAGTAATCCCCATTAAAACAAAACCTAAATTAATCTGTCTCCTTATTTAAAAAAAAAGGAAAGAGAAGACACAAACTGGTTTGATTTCAGTTGAAAGAAATATTGACAATCTGAATATTGAATTCAGTTGATGTTGGCTTGTGCAACTTGGTAAAGGTGGGTTTTTTTTTGTCTTCTCCAGTTTTAAGATGGGAGGGAGAAAATGTTTTGTATTGGGGTGTCAGGAGCTGTCAAATATCCTGCCCAGCTGTCATCCTTCCTTTCCCTTTGGTTCACTTACCCCCAGCAAGAGAAGAGATGCTTCTTTCTGAGCTGTGCTAATTGTTGGTAAAAAGAGTAGAGGCAAACTGAGATAAAGGAGAGAAAGGTTGTAGAATGAGAAGGGAGAGATAACTGGTTTGCTTTGAGATTTGCACTGGTTCTTCCAAGCTAAATACAGCTATTGGGCCATAAAATCTTCTAAACTATCCATTTCCCCGACATTAACTTACTGCTTTCCTCCTATTCCTAGTGAACGGTGACAAAGGAGTCGGTATTTTTTTCTCACCGGGGGCAGGTTGTGAGTGCAATGTGATCACAGGAGCTCAGCTCTCTGAAATCCAGCCTGTGCTCTGCATGCAGCAGCATGAGAATGATATGTTTCAGTAATGCCAGCGAGTGTTTAATGGCATTAAATGTGTTTGTTTAGGGATTAGAGCAAAAATCCCCTCATCTTCCAATAGGGGGGAAAGCTCGCTCTCTTTTTCCCCTTTAGAGGCTGCTTTGTGCCTGCTAGGCTGGAGTGGAGTGAATAAGCCACAGTTACTGGCAGCTGAACTCCAGCCTCTCCAGGGGAAACCAGCCTGCTCTGTTATCCTTGTTTGAAATCAGGAGTGCAGCAAACTGTGCGGGGATGTCTCTGCCCCAGTCCCCCTCGTGCTGGCAGTCACCCCTCCTTCTCTACTCCACTGATTTCTCTTTTCTTAGCCTCTGGCTACTTGTTTTCTTTGCTGCTAAGCAAACTCCCACCGTTGCTTTTCTCTTGGCTTTTCACACTGCTTAGGCAGGCTCGGGATGATGTGGAAACTCCCTCGTGGACCATTCCCTCCAGGAGTGGGCCTGTTTGGGGGGCTGTTTCCCATATGGGCGTTAGCTGGAGGGGAATTACGTTCACCACAAATAACTTGGAGGGAGCAGCTTTGCTGAAAATCACGGCTTGGACTAAGGATCAAAGGAAATCTTTGTTCCCAAATGTAGCTGAAAAATACCTGTCTAAAATGTGGTGCTCTGCTCTTTGCCTCCCTTCAAGCAGGAGGTGAATACGGGAAGTCTTGCCTTACTTTGGCAGCAGCAGAGAGAGATCAAATTATTGGATAGAGGCCGCAAGTTTGCCAGGAAAATCAGGCTTTCCTCGTTCCTAAGAAGTTGGTTTTGTCCAGAGAATAGAGGATTCTTGAGTGGGAGATGTGAAATCCTCCTCCCAGAGCTGCTTGTGTCTTTACAGCGGGAGTGATGGAGGGCACGGGTTTCAGCTGCTGCTTCCAGGAGGGGATATGTGGCACTGGTCCCTAACTGGGCTGTGTCACTCCAGTAGCACTGAGGCAGCTCTGGGAGGGATGGGTTGTCCAAGAAATGAATCGTTTCCACAGGAAAAATATTAGCAGAACTTAAATCAGTTTTGTCAACAGAGCTGACACTCCCTTTCCCAGATGGGAGACCCTTGGAGCCTGCTGGGGTTGTTCTGATTGAGCTGGAAGTGTTTAGATTATTCTTCTTTAAAAAAAATAAAAATAACTTCTAGATTTTTGGTGTTCTGTCAAAAAAGGGCTTTCCTACCAAAATTACTCTTTGGACAAAAATAGCTGTGTCCATTTTTTAATAACAAACTGCTCATGCTCCATCCATCACCTGTGTGCACTGCCGTGATTGTGCAGCCCTGGGTCCTGCCTCGGATGCCTGCGCTCCCTTTGGTTTCTCTGCAGTTTTCACCTGTTGTGTTTCTTGTCAGGTCTAGATCATGCCTTAGGAGGTTTAACTGAGGATTTGAGTACATTTTGGGACATGCCCATGTCATTGTGTGATGAAGACTGGGATCAGCAGTTTGTAGTAATAACCCAGCTATTGATTTGTGAGTACAGCTACAGAGCTGGGAGCTGCTTTGGCGTATCTGCCTGGAGACAACAGCAACCTTCCCCCTCTGTCCTGATATCAGCACCCGACAGGCAAACAGGGAAATCTGACCCCACGTACACCGAAGCTCCTGGTTTGGTGGCTTGGGTTACAGCTGTTTGACTGGGGCTGACCCTAAGCCCCACCAGCGCTGAGGAGAAGTCATATGTGCCCCTTTTCTGGACTATTGTGGTATAATTGTCCCTCTCAGAGGAGAGGAAGAGCGAGGGTGGAAATGCAGCCGCCTGCATCCGGGGGATGCTCTGGCCAACCCTGTGGGGAGCAGCACACCCCAACAGAGATCTTGGGGCCGTCCAAGTCTTGCACCCTTGTGTTGGGTCAGATGTGCCCTCTGAACTAGGGTCCAAATGCTTCCAGCTGCCTGGAAGTGCTAATCCAGCCATAATCTGGAGCATCCAGAACCATTTTCCTACTAAACAAAGGATAAAACAAGGGATTTGTGACTTGGTAGTGATGGTAGGCAAACCCTGGCAAGGCATCCGGGGCCAACTGGGAGCTAATTACCTGCAGTTTCTAAATACAGGGCCTAATTCCGTAGTTATGATTCAACCTCTGCAATAATTGTTGCATGCAGAAAAAACCAGACCTCTCATTTTAGTCTGAGCATAGTATTAATGGGAAGGGGCTTTTCTGTTGTGTTTTGTTTTACCAACGCCACTAATGAATGTGTAAACACCTCCTGGCATAGATTTCCCAGTTTACTGAGGTTGGAGTTCACTCTGCTAACACGCCTCCCTGTATGAAGTGCTCCATTCGTTAACCTTGTGCATCCACTAATTAGCAGGTCACTTGCAGGTCAGAGGTGTGCTTGCGCTGTGCTTCTTGGCTGTCTGTTGTATTATTACAGCAACTGTAAATGCCACATGCGGCAGACCTGAAAAGTGTGTTTGGAAGGCTAGCTGTATAATTAGGGTACATTATCCCAAGGCAGAGTATGCCAGGTGACAATCAAGAGGCAATAAAAACAATGTTGTTTGGTTTTTTTCTTTTTTTCCTTCTTCCTTTGCAACACAATCGATGTCAATGAGAAAAAATGTTGCAGCATTGCTGATTTTTAAGCAAGTTTGGGGTGTTTGCTCCAGGACCAGCAGCTTAACAGCCCCACAGTCCGTCCGTTGCTCCATCAGCCCATCCTGGCCTCAAGTTGGCTACAGCTGTATGGTGTATGGGGCTGAGCAGCTGCTTCCATCACCGTTTCATACGGACCCTCCTTCCTGAAAACCTAATCATGAGTTTAGCTGAAGTCCTTAAAAACATATTTAGGCTTCCTTTCATTGGCCCTCAGTTTTCTGGGTATTTCCTGTCTCCATTTTTAAGCTTCTTACTCATTTACCCCTTTGCAGAAAAGGGTCTTTGGAGGCATTTTCTGCTTGGCTGAAATGATAGGAAGCAGTGTTATTTCTCACATCATCGCGTGACTCCTTGTACTGGGGCTTTAAGTTGGTCATTAAACATGCTGAGTGCTTTGCCTTTGCTCTTGACAAAACATTAAGAACATGATGAAACTGCTTGGAAACAATTAGATGGTAAATAAGCTTTTTCAGTAAATATGCACAAACTGCTTTGGCTATATCCAGATGTTCTTGCTTTGTCAGACTTCCCTTCTGCGATGCAAGACTGAGAGGTCTTCTGATAGTTATCAAAGCTGTTTGAACATGTATTACCTGCTGATTCTCCACCCTCAAGATGTATGATTAAATCAGGAGAACTGATCAGAATATGCAGCAGAATAGCATTTGTTGATCTCCTTTAGTTAACAGAAAGTGAGTATAAATCAGAAATGTTCTTAGTGGCATTTTATTTTGCTTTTCAGTAGTTGAAGTAACTGCAAAAACTACATAGCAGTGGAGAATTGGGCTCTTTGTGTTTTATCTGAAGCCTCTATATGCCTGTAGCAATCCCCCTAAAAGCAGAGTAGAGGGAGTTCAAAATTTTTGGAGCAAGAATGCATAAAATGCAGACAGAAAAGAGATTGAAATATGAACATATGAGACACTCCAGAGGGTCCCTGAGGTAGCTCAGGAAAGCTATGGATCCTGTTTAGTTTGAGAAATTAATTAGAAAAGGAAAGAAGTTATACTCTGTGCTATTCCTGTGTTGTTCTGTGCTTAGCAAAATGTTTTATAAAAAAAAAAAAAAAAAGACAAAAGCTAAAGCTCCCCATTCCAGTTGGTTTCAGGCCTCAGCCAAGAGCTTTGCAAACTGCCCTAGTCCCGGAGGGCTGTGCACGCTCAAGTGTGGAGCATCGCCCTACGCCGGCAGGAGGGATGGTCCTCGCAAAGTGCCAAAGGGGAGAATTACTGTGCTGGAAACTGGGGACAAAGGAGTGATTGAAAAGAGCAGGAAGAAGGAGGCAGCTCACAGCATGGAGACACTTGCTCTGTCTCTCCTGTCTATAGTTGATATGTTGAGGAACAGAAGCAGCCAAACAATGAGGAACAGGCTGTTCCCATGTCGGGCGGGAAGTGCATGAAATCCCATGAGCAAGTCTGTGCTTTATAATGACTTCCAGATGGCATCCTAGCCCCAAAGTGTTGTGGTTGTCTGGATATGCATTCATACATTGCGAGGTTTTACAGAAAATCAGAGGATCTCCTTTATACCTTCATACCTTGGCCTGAACCAAGAGCCTTGGATGTAAAGATCCATGTGGTAGGTTTGGCTTCCCCTCTACCAAGGGACGTTCATGCTTAACCTGTGGAAAATGTACTTCAGATTTCATAGAATTCGCATTTTTGGCCATTTTCCACCGCAAGCTCGATCCAGACTGTAGAGTGTACTTGGATTTCCAAAAAGCTTTTGTCAAGTCTTCTTATCAAAGGCTCTTACGCTAAGTTATGGTAGGAGATAAAGGTGTGTCCTTCCATGGGCTTCTATCTGGCTAAATATGAATAAATGGTTGGTTTTCCCGGTGGAGAAGGGTCACTAATGGAGTCCCCCATGACCAAAGCATATGGTTAAGTGACAAATTTTCCAGGTGACAAAAGTATTAGGATAGTAAAAACTTAAGTTGCAGGTGGAAATGATAGGGAAAAGGAGGTCTGCCTCCACCCAACTTCATGAACATTGAAGTTTGAGGTCCAGCTCTTGTGCTGTTTACTCAAGGCTAGTCAAACAGCAGGTGGGGAAGGCTATAGTCAGTGATGACTTGAACAGTTGAGTTTGTGTGTCAGTCTGTCCGTCCACCCTCTCTTCAATTTAACTCATCTTCATGCAGTAGTGCAGTGTGTTGGTAGTGTGGTCCTTGCCAGTGTTCTCCTAGTGGAAATCTTCCAGAAAGGAAGACACGAAACAACAGTGCAATATCCTCAAAGAAGGGGGATTGAGTAGCCTCCTTTGTGCCACAGTAAACCAGGCTTTTAATCTGGGGAGAACTTTTAATCTGGGGAGAACTTTTAATCTGGGGAGAACTTTTAATCTGGGGAGAACTTTTAATCTGGGGAGAACTTTTAATCTGGGGAGAACTTTTAATCTGGGGAGAACTTTTAATCTGGGGAGAACTTTTAATCTGGGGAGAAAAGATGACACGCGTGCTGTTAGATGCTACCCGTTTGCCAAGACGGCAACTGCCATGCCAAGACATGTAAACTGCAAAAGGCCAAATGCAAATCTGAGTCCTAATGTGTCAATTATCTTTCTGACAATTACATATGGATTTCATTAGCCTGCTAAATGGTACCTATTACAGCATCTCACCAGCTGGAGGGATTTCCAGTAGGAAATGTGAGATGGGAAATGCCGGCAAATCTCAAATTCCCAGAGGCTCTCTGGAATTCATGCAGATGAAGTGTGATAAGGGCAGCCTTGAGCACCCCTCCTTGGCTCCATGCAATTGCATCTCCTTGGAGTGAGGAGGGGCACCCGGGTGGATCGGTGGTGGGATGTGCCTGTGGATGCATGTCTGGTACCTTGCAGTTACTGCAGAGGGGGAAGGAAAAAGCAGAGTGGGAGGTTATCCTAGGGCAACCCAGTGACGCTTGCCTTCTATGAAGAGCTTTGGCACTATATTTTCCTGTAGTTTCAGCATTATAAATTGTAACTTGAGCTTGAAGGGGATGGGGTAATCCCCGCAAGGAACATATTTGAGTGAATGCTGCTCCAGATGGTGAAAATGCCCAGGATAGATTTCGTCTTAGTGGTCTTTCTGCTATGCAACCTCGCTGCAGTGTCTCCTTGAAAGTACTTACTACTTTCTTCATCTTTGACCTTGCTCTTTCCAGGGACTCATCAAATTGGGGTGGCGAAAGTAAGGAAGGGGGGGCTAATGAGTTGGAGAAGTTTTTCACAGTGCCTCCTGCCGTGCTTCTTTGCCACCTAACCTAGTCCTGCCGAGCTCAACTGGAAGCTCTAGGAGTGACCCCACAACCTCAGAGACTGACTCCATAGCTCGTGTGCCCTCGTGTCAGGATGCTCACAGCCTCCTCTGGTACAGCCCCCATACAGCTAGCAGTTTAGGGACTTAACAGGAAGGTGTAGTCAGCTGCCAGCACGGTTAGGTCTTGCAGAAACATGCTGGGGACTTTTTCCAGACTGGGGTGTGCGGTCTCCACATACCTCTCCTGGTGTTCCACGCTGCTGATTTTCCAGCCATCTCTTGGAAACAAGGCTCTCCCAGATGGCTGCTTAGCTCAAGAAGCTGTATGCTTCTGCCAGCACGTTCTGGATACCAGCCCCTCTAGCAGAAGATAAACTAAGCTTGGAGTGCAGAGTTTGCAAATGATAAGAAGGGGCAGAGAGGATTTCTGCAGGAGCGGCTGGTAAGCTGAGTGCCTGGGGGCATGCGGCTTTCCTCGGCCTACCACGCTGCCGCCCAGCTCCCAAGCAGCGGTGCTGGGTGAGCAGGGTGTGTGCGGGTGTGTTTTCAAATTAATCGGCGTGACTCAAGGGCAGAGACTTGCCCCCACACAGTGTGCTTTATGTGAAAAGCCTGCAGATTAATGATGCGTTTTTGGTTGACGCACGTCTCTTGAGAATGTCATGGGTCTTGTTATTTCGTCTTGCAAGGCTTGGAGGAGAAGGGACCGCTGTCTCTGGGATGCAACCACAGGAGAGCCCAGATCCCCTTTTTCACTGCCCTCGACCACTCTCCCATTCCCTATTAAATGTTCTGCTGCTGTTTCCATGCTTGTGCAATTTATCTCATTTAATTCTGTGCCTGCGAGCCTGGCTTTCCTCTGGCCAGTTCGTCATGGGAGCAAGTTAAAAACATATTTAAGGAGAAAGACCAGGAAGATACATGTTTCTTTACCTGTGACACTTTCTACATGCTGGGAGAAGTACAAGCAATAGGGATAGTGACTCTGAGGAAGCATTCCTAATTTTGTTCGTAAAAAGACCAGCTTTCAGGCTTGGGAAGAAAGCACGAATGAAATGCTGCTTCTGTTAGTGCTTTTGGTGCGGTGCCGTTCAGCTAGTTTGCCTTTGGGATCGAGAAAGGAAAAACAAGGCTGATGCTATGATGGAAAAGGATGCCTTGAAGGCACCTTCATTTATTTTGCAGAGCTGCTGATGCCAACTGGGATTTGTGATGCCAGCTGGGACTTGCTTCCTGCAGCAGTCCTGGTACATGAGAGAGATGCTGCCTCCTCCTCTGGGGTTTGTTCTATTTTCTGTTGAATTTTTTTTTGCTCTCCACACTTAGATGTTAACTGTAGCTTAGCTCAGAGTGCTCTTTGGTCATGGCTTGGAGAGCATGCTCTAAATAAATTCTTTAGCTTCTCTTGTCGTGAGTCTATCTGAGATTGGAGCTCAAGTCAGAGATGTCCCTGGAGTCCCCAGGAAATCCCTCTTGGCAGGGCCGTGCTTCAGATTTTCCTCCTTCCTCCCAAAGCATCCAAGCCAGGAAGGGCCAGGGCAGCCTGCTGAAATGTTTAGCATCATACAGGCCCAAAGGCTTTGCAGAATTAGAGCCTCAGGAGCAAGTAAATGTAATTCTGTCCCAGTGAGGTGTGCGTGGATGGCTGTGGAGACCGATGGTTTGTGCCTGGATGCTAAGGAAAATCGCCATATAGTTGCGGCACACTGAACTGCACCGCAGCTAACACGTAAGTTAAATAAAAAAGTAAGTTAAGGAAAACGTGTAACCATACAACCGAGTCGCCATCCCTTTAAATGAGAAGCCAGCCTGGAGCAGACCCTGTTGGGCGGTGGTGAACGCAAACTGCTGTAAAGCCTTGATTCTGGTTGGATATGTGGCTGTGAACTCCTGTGCGTCAAGCCCCCTCGTGTCTCTGTGGGGTGCCTCCACCATCCGGGGGTCAGGTGTCTCGGTGTTAATTGTCTGGAAAATCAAACTAAAAGCTGCCTTTGATGCTTACAAGATGTGAGTGCTTGAATGGCAGCCGGCTGTGGTTGGGGCAAAAGATCGAGCTGTTCCTTCCCCAGGTATCCTGCTCAGAAGGGCACGATCCATAAAAACCTAGGAAAACTCCAAATTACAGTAAAATCTTATGTGCATAAAAAAAGGAAAGTTCTCGCTGCAGTTGATCTCTCTTGCAGTCAGACTTTTCCTTGAATTTAACCAGCATCACCAAACACAAAGTAAAAGATGTGTCTTCGGCAGGTGATTACAGACTTAAGTGACCAGAGCTAAAATAACCACTTCTCAGCACATTATGGTTTTTACATATTTTTACACATGCACAGACCAGCACTGAGATGAAGAGCTGCAGCAAGGGGTGTGAGTGTGTAAGGCTGTCCCAAATGTGCAGGTGCTATGGACACATTCACCGAAACTGGGATATGGCTGGTGTTTGGTTGTCACTGAGACTCAGCAGGAAAAAAAAAAAAGGAAAAACTTGATCAAGTTGCATTTGGGCTTTGGCATGTAGATGATCTTTGAATCTAACTGTCTAGGACTAAACGTGTGGTTATCTATCACGTTATATGGTGTAGATAGGCAATTGCAGTGTTGGTATCATATGTAGGTATTAATATTATGGATCCATATCTTGGTGTCTGATCTTAAAACAGTTGACTGCAGTGCAAGGAAAACCTGGTAGGTAATTGTCAGCAATCTGTTTTTTATTTGTCTCTGTATGCTAACTTTCTTGAGGTAAGGAAGACTTGACAGTGGACAGACACACAAAACGGGAGAAGAGGGGATTGCAGCACTCGCATGGCATGGTTGTGTCGCTTGTGAAAGTCAGGCGGATCCACCCTGTTTTCCCATGCTCTGTATGCCCATATGTATGGCCCTTCAATCACTCAACAGCCCTCTGCACACCAAAACCTTTTTAAAGGCACTGCTTATACTGATCCAAACCTGTACGGCAGCTTCAAACTGCTGCCGTTTTGAGAGCAAAACCTTGCAGGGAATCCTGCTTCTGCTGGGGCTCCCAAGAAAAAATGTCTTCTCTGCATTACGTTGGCTTAAACAGCACATGCAGCGTTTGGCTTTGCTTCAATGTCAGACTAAAGGTCCTCTACGTTATAAACTATCAGGGCTAGGAAGATTTGCTCTATAAATGGCTCCACGTGCATATGCACTGTATATATATGTTATGGATCTGTGTATGTGATGGAGCACTTCAAATATCCCTTAATAAAATAATAGACCCCTAGGTAGCTATATATACCGGCAGAAAGTTGTTCAGCCCTTTGGAGCCATGGAAAAAGTTAGTGCTCCTAAACATTTCTTCTTTTTCCCCCGGCTGGTTTCCACTGTGGGTAATTAAAACTGCAGAACATCCTGGATCCTATTGCATGAAGGGGTGCAGTTGTGGTCCTCTGAACCTGACAGGAGCAGCAATGGTAACTGCTTAAAGAGAACACGACGTGCTGCTTGTCTCCTGGCCAGCCTTGGAGATCGATGAGCAGCTCTGGAAAGATCTCCGATGAGTGGAGAGAAATTGTTTCTTAGCTTCGTTTACAAGGGCTGGGACGTGAGACGTCGCTGGCAGGTTCACGGCTTTTTAGTGTGAAGCTGTTGTTGCTGGTCGGAGAGGTCTTTCCAGCTGTGAGAATAACCCCCTGGCTGATCCTTTGCTTTGCAACATGTAACCCCTGACACCCAGCGAGCGTGAGGGATGCAGCCAAGCAGAAAAGCTCTGTTTTTCCACAGGGGTTTGGTTGCTATAAGCCAAGCACCAGGCTACAAGGTGGGACTGTTGTCTTAATCTGAGAAGGGGGTCAGGGCTCCAGGCTGTTTCTTGCCTCCGCAGGAATTTTGTATGGGGGGGAGCGCCCTCTGAGCGCACTCACCCTGCTCCCGGTGGCACCCGTTGAACTGAGAAAGGAGGGGGATAGCAGGGGAGAAAATGTACACGAACACTAGTTAAGGGGTTGGGTGATGGGGAGATACCCCTGGAGCAGGGAAGGGGAGAGCTCTCCCTCCCGGCTGTGGGGCAATAGCAGTGCTGCCCAGCGGGTGTGGGCACTCCAGAGACCCATCTTGCAGCCCTTACCCCGCACCTGGTGGGGTGCAGGGTCCCCCCAGTCCCCCTCTCCAGCTGTGTCTGGCACGCAGGATCACAGGGATGGGGGGATGCTGCACTGCGAGTGTCCTAATGGGACCCTGCTCAGAGCAGACCCGTGTTCGTGTCCTGCCCTGGGAGTAGCCGAGACCTCCCCTCCACATGCCCAGCCAGAGGCATGTGGCTCCCTGCGGCGCTGGGCACGGGCCGTGACACTGGGCTGCATACCCCAGCTCGGAGAGCCTGTAGCATCCGTAGCTGCATCCTACGCCTTGGTGGAAGAGATGTGTAGTTCTTCCCATCCAAAGGAGCTTGTGCGATTGAAGGTTTGTCTTCTGGCTAGCTAACACTGTCCTAGCCCCAAATGGTTTTGGGAATGGGGTCCTTACAGATCCTGCCCGTGAGGCTGGACAACAGGGGTGGTGTCTCAGAAACTGCTTGCCCAAGATGTCCAACCTGTTGTCTCTCCTGGCTAAAACCAGACACTAAATATGTGGCTGGTTTTGCCACAACATCTGAAAACAAAGATTGACTGCCAAGCTGTGAGCACCTTTCCACTCTGAATTTAGCTTTCAATTCTCACTTAATTTATTATTTGCAGTTAATTTAATCCATATTGAGCTGCCTCAAAGAGAAAAAAATCTCTAGATTTGGTGAAAAATAATCTATTTTTAATTATTTCTGATGTAGAACACTAGCCCATAAATAAATTCCACTGCTACCCGGTGGTGTTTTTGCCGTCAGAACTGTCTTGCTGGAATCAATAAACAGTTGATTAAAAACCTTGTTATTTAATATATTCAGTAACCCTAATCTATTCATTAGAAACTTAATCACTTTCATGTCACCAGCTGCTGTGATGGAGAAAAGAGCTGTAGCTAATTATTAGCAATTTTACAAAGCTAATATTGAATTTCTAATGGGTCCTCTGTGGCCTCTATTTCAAGCAGTTTGTATATCCCACAAACATGTGTTCTGGCTCTGGGCAGGGCCAAGCATCTCAGACTTACAGCCTTGTGGATAAACTTGAGACCTAGCAACCAAACCTCTGGTTAGTTTGCAAGAGGAACGCGTGTGCGCGGCGCTGGCCCCTGGCCAGGGGCACCCTGGCGCTCCCCGGCTCCATGGCTGCCCGCGGGACAAGGAGCCGCCGCTCGCCGCTGCGGGAGGGGGCTCGCTCCCGTGCGTTCCGCTGCATCCCTCGCACGCGGCCGGATCGGTGGGTTGAGGGGAAGCAACTGGGACGGGGTCCGGGAGAGCCGTGGAGGGTGCGGGTAGGTGTTTGGTGTGACCTGTGTGCCGCCCGTCTGCCAAGGGCTTTGGGTTTCGCCCATTCAGTAGGTTTTGCTCTTTGATATTGGAGCCACTGCTCTGGCCGCGTCGCCGTGCGAAGCAGAGAGGAAGCTCTCGATGAGACAAAGTTGTCATTTTCTTTAGGGCCGTGTTAACTTTAAAGCTGCTCATCTGTCTGGGTTGTGTCTGCTATCGCTGGAGTCAGATCCTCACTATTTGTGTTCTTAGGAGTATTGCTGTTATTTGTATTGTGATAGCACTTGAGGTGCCTTTCACTCTACCAGCCGGGGTCCGATGTACAGGGAGAAGACACGACCGCCCCTCGGGACGTTGTGTGGGACGTGGGGTGCGGGGACACTTCTGTCCACACACCCCAAGCGCGAAGCCATAGCATGCATGGCTGCAGCAGGGGCTTGTGCTGCTTGGGGGTGGTTGAATCGGAAAACATTTTCATTAAATGTTTGTGGAACCAGCTAAAACTTCCTATAGGTAAAATACAAGAAAAAAATCCTGGCTTGGAGTAGTGCACGTAACAAGCATCGCGGTACCCTGTGCTGGGTGGGAGTGCCGGAGTGGGTGGGTAATGCCAGAGCAAGTGACAGGCTCAGGTGCTGGGGGGGCTAAGGACCTTTTTTCTTGAAACACTGATTGTTTCACATCTCTTCTGTGGTTTTCTTGCTGTCTGTGCTCATGGTGGCCATTAGTGGAGCAGATACATGGGCTTAGGCTGTGCCCTGGCCATCAGTCCCTGGTGTAGCTGTTCTTGGGTGCCTGCTGTGATTTTCCAGGTTTCTGGTCTTTGCAACGCTTTGTGTCAGGACATAAGTAAATATGCTCTAGGGCACTGGTTTAAGAGATATAATAACTTGGTCCCCTTTGCCATCCTGTTCCTGCCCTGTTTTGCTGTGGGATAACTGACTGTGCAAGCTCTTAGGTTCAGTTCAACATAAAAAGCAACAGCACAGGGCTGAAGACGTCCTGAGTCTCAAAGCAAATGCAGACAGAAGAGCACATCCAGTGATGCCTTTCTGACATCCTCAGCCTCCAGCTCTGCACATGTGATGGCTCTACCCAATAAGGTACCTTACTGAGGTGCTGGGGTCTGCATGGGTGCCTGCGTGCAGGTGTATCTGTGGGTTTGGGGCCACTGGTGTTAGTTGTCCTTCCACTGCAGAGCCCCTTCAAACAGCCTTAAGGGCAGAGGAAGACTTGAACCGTGCTGTGGCTGGACATGGGGTTTTAGCACCATGAAAACCTGCTGAGCTGCCTCCACAGTATGCTGGAACCAGCCACCCTTGTGGTTTGCACCCAGCAGAGGGTCCTGTTTTCCCTTGTGTGCCATCAAAAGCAACAGCATTTTCTTTAATCTTCTATGCCGTTAGAAGCGGCGTGCGCCCTAGCTAAGCGGGGCTGATGGCAATCCTGTCCTAGGAGGGTGCTGCTGAGAGGTGCCTGAATGCAGAAACTTCCTCCCTTGGGCTTCAGCTCTCTGTCGTGGGAGGGAATTTGCCAGATGGAAGGGAACAAATACACAAACATATACATAAACTCTTCCAAAATGGCTTCATGTTCTTGTTTTCAAAAATATGTGATTGAGGTTGTTTTATGGGCTTGGCGAACTTCTGGTGGCATCTGGCTGAGCTAAATATTATACTTAATAACCCAAGACAGCCGTGATTGCAGAGAGCTGTCTGCATTTCATGTGTGTTTACAAATGTGCTGTAGTAATTCCACGGAAATTAGCATAGAGCCTTAACAACAAAATGGGATGGAGAACAAAGAGAAATGCCTCTCGGCCGCTCTTGTCTTGATACACGTATCGGTCCGTGTGTCTGTCTACGTATCCACATGCATAGCGCTATCTCTCTGTTAGTCCATCTATTATTATTGGTAATTTTTGCACCCCAAACCCTCCAGTGTCCCAATATGGCTTTTTTCTTATGCATCGGATATTAGCCAGGGGAAGCACTGGCAAGAGGTCGTACCTGGATTCTTTTAAGTTAGTCTGAAGCATGAGGTTTTTACCATGTTCTATGACATTATGATCTATGAAGTTACATAATACTAACACTGGAAAAATATTTAGGGGATGCAGTTTGCTAGTTTGCCAAATAGTCTGTTTAGTGAAGATGCTTTTGATTTTAGTGGTTTGAAGGAAGCTCTTTGGTCCTTGGCACAGTGTCTGTGAGAGGAGCCCAGGCTCCATGAGACCATGGCTCCAGCCCCCAGCAGCTCTCCCTGGGCCACGTCTCTGTTCTCTTAGGTAAGGAATTCCAAACGCCTTAAATTTTGGCTTGAATCTGTATGAAACAAAGAAGAGGTATTGAAATTCTCCACAGAATGAAGTTGCTTTCCTCCAGACAGCTCCGATCAGTGTAACGTGAGCCAGGATTTGGCATCAGTGTGAAGCGCTGCCCTCGCATCAGCTGCGGCAGAGCCGAGACTCTGGTCCGCCTTGCACAGTGTCCGAGCAGCTACAGGGCACGTGGGAGCCAAACGTGTTGCGCTCTTTGCAGGGTTGCTGTGGCAGGTAGGCCGGGCTTCTGTTCCTTACGTCACGCCCCATGTCAAGAATGAGCAGGTCAGTTCTGCTGAGCTCCTGCCGCGTGGTGGCTGGGAGCCCGGCAATAGGGAGGACCGTGCTGACCCAGCCCTGGCAACGCAGTGTCTGAGCAGAGCGTGTTTTTCCATCTCCGGTTTTCTGCGAGGAGCATAAGGTTACTCTGAGGATGTCTGGGAATGCCCTGTGGTGTGACGCAGAGGGCATGGCAGTGTCACCAGCTGAGCTAAGCTGCCACCTGACGTTATCCTCAAGCAATGGGCTGTGCCTCTGGCAATGCGGGGCTGTAACAGGGATGGTGGCAGCTGGGCCAGTGCTCCCTACCCAGGGCGGTGGGCTGTCTTGGCTGCCACAGATCAGTGACACATGTAGAGAGCACAGAGGCTGTTCGGTTGTGCACTGGAAGCTGTCCCAGATTTCAGCTAGCCCAAAGCTGGGGAGGAGCCAGGAGAGGAGTTATTTAGGTGTGCACCCACACCCTGTGTGCAATTAAAGGCACCTGGCCTAGATCATCAGTTCATGTAAATAGGCAAAGCTCCATACCAATCTTCTGAGTCTTCGCATCTGCAGATGATGTATTATTGAATTATGCTTGATTAGCTGCTTTTCTGTTGCTTAACAGAAAGCAAATCTCAGCATAAATGAGATTAGTATGTGCCCTCCATGTATGCCAGCTCTTGCTCCCAAGAATTTAGCATTCTTAATAGAATGATATTTTTTAAAGGGGGGGGGGGGGAAGTGTCTTTGAGGCTCCTGTTTCATTTGCTAGATTATCTGAACATTAAATTAAGCAAATATGGAAATTCAAAATATAGCTGTTCTACAACATGTGCTGACACTGGCATAACAATATCAGTAATCCCCCTTGACAGCCATTACAGCTTAATGCTCTAAGAAAATGAACTACTTATTTTCTTTACTCCACATACACAGTGTCTCAAAATCTTTCCCTGTCTTCCAGCCAAGATGGCTCTTTGAATTAATCTCCTCCAGGTACCAGCTGTGTTTGTCTCATGCTGCTGAGCAGCACCGATCGCTTTGAGGCTGTGTCACCTTGACAGCTCAGAAAATCCCCAGCTGCTCTTGACTTGGGTTTTGTTGTGTGATAGAGGTCCTCAGACATCCTGAACTTTCGTTCATGCGAGGGGCACCGCGCATGTCTTGTAGGGTCTTGCCCCATTGTCATTTTGTTGTGCCTCGTCTCAGGGCAGCCAAAGGAGATGTGGAATCCATGGTCTTAAAGCTCGTAGGTGTTTTCAGGAGTGAATGAGTTCCCCTTCTGCCTGTTCTAAAGTTGTGCCCTTCCAGAAACACCAGGTTTGGTCATTGAACGACGCTAATCTGCAGCTGCGATAGTGAAAGTATCGTGCTGAGCTAACCTTTGAAAGTGTTGAGTAAGGGTTGAGGGAAAGACAAGTTGAGTTTATTGGAGGTGGCAGCTGAGCTTGTTGCTTGTGCTGAAATTTGTATCCTTGTCCTTCTCTTCTTTTATAAGACTGTTTTTACTTCAGGTGTCACCTTGTCCTTGGTGACTTTGGGAAGGATTCATAGGGCTTGCTTAGGAGACCTCTTTTGGGATTATAAGGATGGTTTAGCTATTTCTTTGCCAGGTCTCTGGATGCCAGCAAGTCTTTGGCCGTTCAGAATGGTCTGGGAAAGCCTGGGAACATCTGTTAGGTAATGACGAGGCCGGAGAGAGGTCACTCGAGAGTTTTAAGGGTTTATAGGAATAAGTGGTTGCGGATACATGGACTCTCAGATGTACTTTTGTGAACGGTGGTGCTTTAATTCCACCAAAGCCCAATTTTTTTGGTACCAAATGAGCTTTTCCCACACACGTTAGGTACTTAACGGTGCAGCTTGGTACCAGGTGGGATTCCTAAAAGCCTTTCAGGGGGCTGGATTCCAAAGGTGGCCAAGGGCTTTTGGGGTGACATGTAGACACCTGCACAGGTTATAGGGAGGCCCAATTTTGTTGAGCCATTTTAGGCCATAAAAGGAATCCAGTAATCGTTTTTCCTATCAAAATTATATAAAAGAGCATCACTTCTTAGTGAGAGGCTGTCTACAGGAGTTGAAGGGGGCAAGTCAGCTTTAATGGGCCTGATCTCAGCTAGTGTGAACTAATTTCCCTCCTTTGAATATACTAGAGCCATGGTGATGTGCATGAGGACTTACCTCTTTGTCATCAGGTGTGTTTTACAGCTAATTCATATTGAAAGGAGAATTTTCACTGTCAGATCACTGTACCGCTGAGCAAAATTGGAGCAACTGCCTTGTAAAATGTGAAATGGCATCAATATACTATGCTGTGTTTCAGAGCATGTGACTGAGAAGGTGATTGCACTCGTTAATAATGAGCCACTAAATTGGATGCAATTGCAATAGCTCATCATTGGTATAGAAATATTATGCTTTATAGGTACATTACTGGGCTGTATTTTATAAGGCTGTTAAGCTTACGCACTTTCCCTTGCAGTAAATGTCAGCAAGGTTACAATAAAATTTAATACAATATTATTAAAGCTGAAGTGCATCAGTATGGAATGATCATGTACACACACTAAAAATTCTTTATTATTGCTTCCTTAACCTTCTTAAGGAACTGCTTGTTTTAAAATACAGCAATGAAAAGGATCAAAGCTTGGAGGTCCCTCTGTCCATCCAAAGGTTCATTAGAATTTTCAGTGTAGATGGGAATTTTGTGACCCATTAGTTCAAGTAAATTAAACATTAAAATTTCAGCTCTGCCAGGAAAATTTCAGTACAGCTGCAGATTATAATACAGGTGGTGAGGTCTCCTCACGTTCACCTTAGCTTTCATGGGGTGGAACTGATTGGCAGACGGTTGGCCTCCGAAGAAGCTGGGCATGCCCTCCACAGTGCATGTCTTGGAGGGGTGGTACACCTAACAAGCCTTCAGGGGTCTGCCATTACCATGAGAATGCCGGTGTCCCTCCCCTTGTGAAGAAATCAATAGGCTGCCGGGCTCTGAAAACAATTTCCCTGACCTCCCAAGGCTGCCAAAAGCAAGGTCAAGCAGCAAAGATCAAAGGCCCAGTGGAAAGAGGCGTCCCCTCCCTGACCTGCTGGCTTGGGGGAGGGATCAATCTTACCTTGAATTATTTTCTTAATTTAAGAAACTGGTATTATTTGCACACACTCTAGCCAGAGGAAATCAGAATTAATTCCAGTGAAATCTGAGGCATTGTCTCCCAGCTGATAAGGTTTTGAGTACCATTTTAGGGTGGTTTTCATGGGCAAAACAGCATGCAGAACCGAACAGCAGCCCGAGAGAGACAGTTCTGTTTGGGTTTTGGTGCAGAAGAAGAATTTTAAGGCTCAGCTGTGTACGTTTGAGAAAACATCAGTGGTTAGAACTATTCTTGGTGCTCACAAAGCTAATCCTTAAGTACTTGGAAAAGGCAAAATAGTTGACTACATGAATCTTACAGTCAACTTCTTCAGACTTGTCTGGTATGAGTAGCTGATGTAAAAAAATGTATTTCAGATACAGTCTCTTATCAGTAATCTTCAGCTTCGCTCAGGCAGATCACAGGAGCTCCAGAAATCACCCCTGGCTTGAGATACATCAGCTCTGGGACCAGCTCAAACAGTCTGTGGTGTGTTCGTCTTCTAATTAGATGCTTTCAGTCTTGCAAATTGCTTCTTGCTTTCCTTTGTTATGAAATGGATTTGGGTTCTTGTCAAAATATTTTTGGTGCTTGAGAGCTCCCAAAGAGCATGGATTTTAGGCAAGTGGGTACCTGGTGCTTCCCAAAAACCTGGTCCTAGCAGAGATCTGGAAATGCTGTTGGGGTTCATGGGCTCCTTTTCCTTTCCAAGCAGCAACTCCTGAAAGTGGCAGCTGGCTCGGATGAATTAGGTTCCTCTCTCTGCCACTTCTGCTTTTGGCCATGCTTTTAAATCACAGTTTTAAGAGCTTGTGTCAGAGATTTCATCTCTGGAAATTTATGAGGAGCTGCTGCCTTTTGTGCAGGTATGATTTTGTGATAGCCCCACTGCAGAGCACTGTCCCCGGGGCGGCCCAGCAGCGGCAGGGTCTGCTGCGTCCCCTGGCCGCGGACAGTGCGGGGGGAGAGCAGCAGCTACTGAACTGGAATAAAGCAGGGATGGGCTCGAATGTAAGAGAGCTACGGTGGTGCTGCGAGGCCAGCAGGCAGGGGAAAGGACAGGGAAGAAAAGCAGGTGGCACTTGTTCACAGCAGTAAGACCTCTGGGTGCCGTGTGTCACTTCGGGCACAAGTGCGTGCATGCACTGGTCGTCCATCTCGGGTGGGTCCGCACACGCACACAGAGACAAGCATATGCATATAAACGCACACGTGCACATAAAACTTCATCCCTTTAGCCATCCTATTTCAGATGAAGGCTTGTGCTAGCTTTTTCTTTTCAGCGAAGCTCCTGGAGGGTGGCTGGGTGTGTTGTTGCCGCTCTGCCTGTGCATTGCGTAAAGACTCTTGACCTTTGAAGGTGAGCCCAGGTATGGGCATCCTACACAGTCCGGTCAGTCCTTCCTGTGCGCAGAGCTCGTGCTCGCAGTCACCTCGTGTGTGTGGCATCAGCGCATGGTGGTGAAGGGAGGATAGGAGGGGTTATGGGGAAGGGCCGCTCTTACCAAATAGTCTTTTGATTTTTCCCCCCCTTCCCTCTTGTAAAGTTACAGAAAGGGAGGGGTTATGACAGGCCTCTGAAAAGGGTCAAAGCACAAATTGGCATGAGATCAAGCACAAAAGTCTTGCTCTAAAAGGATACAGAGCATATCGCAACCTTTCCTCTTCTCACCTTGCTTGCTCTCTCTGCTCCCCCTTCCTCCCGGTCCAGCCTCTACTGTCTTTTTCCCTGGTTGTCTCATCGCTGTTCTGTGGTACCTGCACAAAGCACGATCCTTTTTCCCACGTGTGGGTGAGGTTGTAGCAGTGGTGTTTAGCTGCCGCCGTGAGCTCCCACCAGCTCTGAGCGGTCGACAGCCCACCTCGCAGCAGCTGTCCTCTCTGTTTCCTCACTGCTCATTTTCTTCTGCAATGACCCTCCACTTTCCCTTCCATAATTACTTTCTTGTGGTTTATTTTCATCTCGGTGCCTGATGTCACCAAAGTACATAAGTCTGTATCTATTGATTTCTGACAGCAGAGCCTGCTTGTTCTCCACTAATATTTCTAGCATCAGCATTCATCTTCCTTTCAATCTAAAAGATATGTCAGTACCACATCACTGAGGCTTCAGTTTTTTTTTCCCCGTCAGCAGCATTCTTTCCCCATGATTCATGTCCATAAATTGCTATGGGAAAAATTAACCTTTTCATCAAACTCTTGAATATTTTGAGACTCCACAGTTCTTCCACACTTTCAGGAGGGAGGCTATGGCCAGGGAAGCTATTCCTAGTGATCTCTGGGTTTTTTGGGAACTGTGTCTCTGGTCGAGTGTCTGTGGTCCCCTATAATCAAAGTCGTCAGTTTCTTTAATATATTGACAGCTTGCATCCACATGCACACACACCTTGTTTTCACCGTGCTGGAGGGTAGCCTATACTCATCGATAGCCTTATTTTTTTTTTTTTTTTTTGACAGTAACTCTGGTATTTCTGGGGGTTGTAGCGATGAGCTATGTCTGCCACTGTCATTTATGATGTAGGTTAATAGGTGTCTGTCATTGCAATTCCAGCTGCTTCCATTTCAGCCAGGGCTGTTGTAGGATAAATTTGATGTACATGCTGCAGAGGCTTGGTGGCAGGATGTGTGTGTCGCTTCTACCCAGTGCAAAACCACTTGTTCACTCTTGCTGTTCATGGTGATGGTTTCCATTTACAACAAGAAGATCACAGTGAATTTGGTGAAATGCTCTGGAGTTCCTTTATCTGATGGCAGAGAGGGATATATTGGGTATTTTGAGCAGCCTGTGAAATACACAACCCATGGCTGCTGAAACTATTTTTTCAGTGACATGAAGGATGTTTTTAATTTCCCCATAGGTGCCTTTTCCATCTTGGGAACCAGCTGATGGTGGCATTAGTTCTGCTTCTATCATTTACTTCACGTGTCTTGAATTATGCCATGCCGCGCTTGACCGTCAGAGGGATGCTTGATAGTTACCATACTTCACGCGCCCCTTCTTTTGAACAGATTCCTTTCATTGAATTGGCTGGCCGATTTCCAGGCATCAATATATCTTTACAAATTTTTCACCTGAGAGCAATACCACGATCACTGATCGCTACAAACAGTTCTGCTGATTTGCCTCGGTGCTTTCCCAGGGTTCGTGTTCAAACTGGCATACACATTTCCCTCCATCCAACTGATGTATCTGTTTTGGAGATCTCAATGTTGGGTTGCGACTGCTGGATGTAATAATTTCAGGGGTATTTCAGGTGGTGTTTGATTCCTGCACCCTCAGCAAAGTTCCTATTTTTATTGATCTTATACGGCTCTCCACTGGAGGAGAATATTTGCAGCAAGGAATCTGAGCGCTGTGAAAAAACACCTAGTGAAACAGAACAAATGGATAGCAGTGGATAACCTCTCTGCCTGTCCTCATTGCAAAGTACTGCAGCAGGGCACAAATAAAAATGACCCACGTAAAACACTTTGCAGTGGACTTTTAGGCCTGAAGGTTCAACAGAGTACAGTGGTGGGCAGGTTCTTCCTGGTAAGAGTGTAATTGCATTTATGAAGGTGCTGGACTGAATTTTGGAGGAATTATGGCACTTGGTGGGAAAGGAACAAGTCACTTGAAGCTTTCTAAGGAGGTAGTTGGAGCTGGCATTTGGAAAGTAAATGTGAAGGGATGCTTGCTGTCCAGGCCATCGGAGAAGCATATGACACATATACGCGACTTATGTAGTAATGGAAGAATTGGGTTCAAGTTGTGGTGACAGGAGTTGGATACGTGGGATGAGAGAAAGTGTCATTTATCACCTGCAAACTGACATCAGAGAGTCCAGTCTGTGGGAAGATCACCACAACCTGCCTTGGAGGGACTCCAGTCCCTCTGGTGACCGTACAGGTTTTGTCCCCTGCTGATAGCTGCTGCTGGCAGATGGTCAACAGGTCCTTCAGTGGCATGAAGAGGTGTTTGATAATGAAATTGTCCAGTGGTTTTTCTAGTGGAAAAACTAGCTGGAAGGATAAGCTCTCTTGAAGTAATGGCAAACGATAGTCTGTTTTATAAGATGATGGAGATGGGCTTTGTAGTTCTTCTTGGCTGCTGTGATCACCTGCTTGCTCTGAATACCCAGGTCTTTAGCATGTGGTGTTATGGCAAAGGACTGAGCCAACTAAGCCGACTATGCTCTGGAGACTGAGTGGTGGTCAGAGGCTTTCCAAAGTGCAGCTTGTGGTTGTCATGCTTTCAACCCTAAAACCAGCAGCTTAGAAGGTAAGGACCGCTGCCCAAGGCTTGCGCTTGCCTCAGTAGCTACCTGGGTACTGCCCCGAGCTGCGTGTGCCTGTGAATTTCGCTCCAAAATGAAAGTGTTCCTCAATTTCATGGATTCATGTTGTCAGCTTTTGGTTGCACCAAGATGACTGGAACAGTTGTTGAAGTAGCAAAGAGTGCACAAGGCGTGCTGGGAGGGGACAGGGTGCAGAAGTGAGTGCTCGAAGTCGGGGGGAAGGTGCGCTGGGGCAGCTGGAGCTGTGAGGCACTGTGGGTGTGAACAGCCGTGTCTCTCTCTGGAGGAGCCCTCTCCCTCGGTAGCTACTCTGAGACTTTGCAGGGTGATGGTGGCCTCAGGGTCCCTGTCCCCCCTTCCCATCACTGTATGAGCACTAACCTCTGTGCACAGCTGGGAGAGGGAGAGCTTCAAAACAAGCCACAGCTGTTTGGCATTATCCCTGCTAATGCCTGGAAGGAGATTACGCACCTGTCCCCATGTGATGGCTGGGGTGATGCTGAAGGTGCAGGGAGCCTCTCTGGGTATTTGGTGTGATAAATTTGACCGTAGGCTTTCAGGAGCCACAAGAAGTCATTTTTTGAGGAAGGCATCTCGAGAGGGATCTTGGGGATGTCCATACCTCTGCTTTTGCTCTCCACGGGTTGTGAGGATGCAGGGGCAGATTTCCTGGCATGGGGGATGAGCTTTTTGGGCTAGTGCTGCCTGCAGTATTTCACACCCCTGGTCGCAGGGCAGGGGCTGCTCCCTGCCCTTCCACCCAGCTCCTGCCTGGCACACATAAAAGGTATAACAGAACACATCCATCCTCTGTATTCCAGCATCTCCGTGAAGCTTCTGTCTATGTTTTTCCCTTCTTAAAAAAGGAAGATTTTATTTCAGATGCGTGTTGAGCTAAGAATTTGGCTTTTTGTTTTATTCCCTGGGATGGATTCCTGAGCTGTGGTGGTACAAAGAGCCCAATGTGGTATCACACCACAGCTCCAGGCTCTTTGCAGGGTCTCCAGAGGGACACTGAGAAATCACCGGTCCCTTCTTAAACCTTGTAACAGGCATCTGCAGGGAGTATTCACCTAACTAAAGGTAGTCATTGCCATGGAAAGGAAATTGTTCCCCTTTATTCATGGGATATGACTGTAGGATAAATAAAAAGCGAGAGCAAGTTTTAAGTGCTTACACTGAGAGGGTTAGGGGGGTCACTTGCATTTGTGAAACGTCCAGTGCCTCTTGTCCCTTGCGCAGCTGACAGATGGAAATCATTTCAGCTCGGGGGGCGTGAGCCAGGGTCAGCGCGGGAGAGAGGCAGAGCCCGTAAGGAACAACTCATTAATACCCCAGGGCCAAAGAACCACCTTTCTGAGCTGTTTTCTTTGTGTTGGTATAAAACACAAAGGCGAGCAGGCGGACCCATGGGCTGTAGGAGTTTAAATCAATATGACAAATCCATAATTACATAGTGACTTGTGCAGTGAGAACATTGTGGGCTTATAAGGAAAAATAAACACCAGTGGGAAGATGCAATGTTTTATATAAAATCCAGGTGTATCTATTCAATATATATTAAAAAGTATATTTGTCTTACTTTGGATATTGTGTACATGAGTGTTTTTCTAATGTCTCTGATCTCTCTGCCTAATTCATAAATCATAACAGCAGATACAATAAAATGAATAAGTTGATCATTAAAGTAGTACGCACTGGATATATTTTTCCTTTCCTGTTTCGGTCTGAGAGCTCATTAAAAGCTCACTTGCCTCTTGAAGTATCTTGACACTGAAGATGATGATGAATAGAGCTGCAACGAGTGTTAATAATTTGAAATACATTGTCAGAATCATATGATGATGCTACAGGAGATTGTTACAGCGGAGTTACCTGTGTTTGTTCTGTTCAGTTACCCTCCAACCGACCAAGATTAGAAACAGAGCATTAGGCTGAGCAAGTATTTATTTTCTTTCTTGAAGGACATTTTAATTAAAAATGAGCTATTAAAGAAGTTTAGGCAGGTGAAAATTACTGGAATGACAGCATCGTGGCCAAGTTCACCAAACCATGCTTAATTCCGGTCCCTTGCCAGAGTCTAATTTGCTTCCCAGGCATAAGTGCTTTGCTGGCTAGGGGACTGTTACTAACATGCTGAAACTTAAGTGTACGCTGAAGTGCTTTGCTGAACCTGTCCCTCCACAGTTGGAGCCACCTGCTTGTCCTTAGCACGGGGGGACAGCGGGCTGGACGCCCTCTCTCTGCACTGCTCTGCTGAGGAGTCCTGTATCACATTTGGCGGGACTGCTGTCGTGGGGAGCAGCTTGTTTGCTCTCCATGCAAAAATAGCTGCTAATGCTGATGGAAGGAGAGCCTTTTGCTGCTAGGAGGGGATTTCTCTTCCATCCCCACCAGTGGAGTTCAGTCCATCGCAGGGGAATTTTCAAAGGGGTCTGTGCAACCAAAGGGTCCCTGTGCTTTGTCTTCCCAATTTGAACCACCTGAGATTCATCCTAATAGAGTTGTTTTATGTATTTAGGAGGACTTGTCCTGGGGGGAAGCTGTTTTCTTCAGGGAGCGTGGAGGCACATGGGCAATTGCATCCTTACATAGAGGTGCCTGTGGTTCAGCCTCACACACCCGAAAAGAGGCTTGGGACTTTGTGATTAGGCTCTGTGTGTGGGGTCCAAGCCGTTTAAACTCCATGGGGAGCAGGTTTCTAAATATTCAAATCGCTTTTGGTGGTGGGAAGCGTGTGCCTAAATCCCCACTGCTCTCATTTGCAAAGGAAATTGGGTACTTTGAGCGGCAATTCCAGAGTCCGGGGGGCGGCTGCCCACCTTCAAGCTGTGCTGCCCTTTAAGGGCTTTCATTCCTTTCCCACCCAGCTTTGCATCCTGCAACAGGGAGGCAGTGGCTGCCTCCCCGAAGCACATTACTCATGCCAGGCCAGCTCTTCATTTTCCTCCATCCACTCGATTCTCTCAGATAGAACGTCTTGTAAATCATATTTAAAAATACATTAGTGTAATGTTTCTGGAGTTGATATTAAGTGAGCTTTGGGGACCCTGCTGGCTCCACATTCCCTTGTCTCAGACTAATTTACAGTATATTTCACCAGGATAGGCATTTCCATACCCAAGGACCCGCCCCGACCCTTTTCTCTTTTTTTTTTTTCTTTGTTTTGTTCTATTATTCAGCTGTTTTTAGAGGATGATTGATGGCTTCTGATGTTGAGGAGAGATTGCTCTTCTGTTTTCCCACCTACCGCTGTAAAAGGAGAGGGGAAGGATCAAAAAGAAATGCATTACATGGGGCAGGCGAAAGCGCCAGCTGACGCCCGCCCTGCGGTACCTCCTCGGGCCTTTGCCGGGGAAGCGCCGCTCAGGCGAGGGGCACAGAGCGTTTGGGCGGGTGGAGCATTTGGCGCGGGGGGCTCGGCGCTTTCGTGTTCTGCCGCGGGATGAAACGCCGCGTTAGCTGGAGCTGTTTGCCTGCTCTGCTCCCCGGCGTCGGGACGGGGCTCGGGGGCGGCCGGGGGCTTCAGGCCGCCTGAAGCAGGGGGATATTGTTGCGCAGTTCCTACAACCACGTGAAAGCTGACGAGCGTTTGTTCAAGGAAGAAAGTTAAAGCAATTTAGTAAGGGAGGAAAGATTTCCTCTGACACGCGCATGTGAGGAGAGCCCCAGAGTCTGGGTCGAAGCTTAGGAAAAGTAATACAAGAACAATACTTTGCATTTATATAAAGCTTTCCTAGAATGATTTCAAAGCACTTTGCAAATAATAGTGACCTGAGCCTTGCAATTGCCCTGTGAGACAGGGCTTAGTACTGCGAAGAAAAGCCTGCAGCAGGAAGGGAACAGGGCTTCTTCCAGATGTGTGCTTTGCTCTCTGGCGAGGGTGTGAGCAGGAGTGAGACTGATCATCATCTTCAAAATACTGATTGGCCTGTCAGATGTTCGGACGGTGAATCTGGGCAGTGCCATCGTGCCCGTTATTCAGAAGAAATCCCTTTAAAGCAAGTGAGATCTTGGCAGATGCTCCTGAGAAGGAAGCCTGGTGTTTGCAAAATGTACTCGCAAGTTAAAGTCTCAGTGAGAGTGGGCAGATTTAAGGCCAAACAATGGTTCGTGTCTTTTATCCTTTTATCCTTCCTGATTATTAGGCTATGTATTTTTCAGGTTAAATACTTTCCTAATACAGGTGAAAACCATGGTTTTCCCTCCTGTTTTTCTGTAGGACAATGTTCTTCACCCACTGAGCCTTTGGGGCGAAGGATAAGCTGAGTAGGCTTTGTTCCTTGCTGCTTTTTAAGAGATGACAGGCAACGACAGAAGTCCTGTCCTGGTGCCCTACAGCACCCTGGGGCAGAGATGTGCCTCAAGGTGAAACAGCAGCTTGTTTCGTGTCTAGGCAGTCAGACCTTCACAGGGCACTCTCACACCTCTCTTCCTGACCTCACCTCACTTCTCCTGCTCTGTTGAATTTGAAGTCACTCCAAAATATGTCAAGAAATTTTAACAGTCACACTGCCTCAAGTCTGGTTCACAGTAGAAGCCCTGACATCTAAGGAGGCTCCCTGGGGACAGAAAGCTGATAAAACAGCAAAGCTCACTCCTGGAAGCCGCGTAGACCCAAAGGCCTCTGCTTTTACTTGGTCTCCACTGAAGGTGATTGACTTTGAGTGAGCAATTGCTGCAGACTCTGCAACTTGATCCTGGAGTTTATGTACTGTGTAAGTAACCTTGAGATAGGGATAACTCATAACCTTTGCCTGACCCTGGCTGTGCATCTCGAGTGAACAGGAGCTCTTTGTTTGAGGTTTTTGGAGTCACGGGAGGCATATTTAGCTTGTAGTCATGAATTGACGCTAAACATATGTGCCCAGAAGGCTGCTCCTTCATTTCATCTACGAGTAAATATTGATTAATGGAAGTATAAATTTGTACACATATTGAATTGTTCTGTGGAATTGGTACCGAACCATCAATAGGTTGACGTGGTCTTTTTTAATAAAATGAAACACTTGTTCTGAGGGAAGAGGGACTTTGGATGTTGATAGGTGAGTGATGTAGTGAAGAAAACCAAGTGCAGTCCATGCTCTACGTGTTGTAAAATTGCCAACAGATGGACAATTGGTTTGGTATGTTGCAGACTTCCGAAATGCCATGCAGATGAGGAATGCTTTGGTGATGATGGGATGTGTCGTGCACGTTGTACACGGTCGGGTTGTGGCAGGGAAGCACGTTCTTTCATGGAAAGGAGTAGCATCAGTTGGGACCAACAGCAATGTTAGGAGGTTAACGAAGGACTGTACAAATTGTCTCCTTGATGATCACCCAGCTCCTGTGGGAAGAGCGTTTATGGAGTTCCTTAAACATTTGGTTTCAATCTAAATTTGATTTATTCTGGACATATGGACAAAGCATTTATGACTCAAAATTAATCTGGGATCTTGGAGGCACTTGGGGAGAGTGACCTTCTTGAGAGTAGTAGCAGTGTCTGTGACAAATTCCGTTCCAGTGACTCTTTGGCAGTCTAAGGTCCTGAGCTGCTCTTACAGAGGCACAGCTGCTGGGCTGCCTGCTTCATGGGCAGCCTTGAAAGCCCCAGAACATGCCTGGTGGTGTCCTGGGCTTGGACAAGTCCTTAGCCTATTGCTTTGGTGGGTCTTGTTCAGAGCTAAGGATGTGGTGTGCTGCTGGGTGGTAAGGACGTTCAGCCCAGGGTATACTGCTGGATGGCTTTGCTCCAAACCTAGAGCTTCTGGAAGAATGTGGGAATCCTGCCTAGGTTGTGGCAAATCTTCAGTTAAAGCCAGGCTGGTTCAGATCAACTGTTCAACTGAAACATTTTGGTCTCAACAAAGTATGTTTCTTTCTAATCTGTGTGTCTGATTCAGCATTCACACCTCCCCACTGGGCAGAAAAAGGATTTTGTCAAAAAAACCCATGACCTCACTTTTTTTGTGCCCTAGGAGAAGCTAGAGCCTTTACACCCCTGGCTTTTAAGCTTTTTTTTTGAGAGTTGCTAGATGGTGGGCACTACACAGCCTGCAGTGCTGCCACTCTAACAGCAAGCCACCCAGCAGCGAGGTGGTGGTGCTGGGGCCAGCCTGCCCTCTCCCCTCTTGGGTATGGAGTAGAGACTGTGCGTGCTGCGAGTCTGCGGGGACCCACAGGCAGCGGGGTGGAAGGAGGCAGCTCTGCAGGGCTGTGGGAGGTGAGGTTGAAAGCGCAGCTCAGCTGTATACTCCATGGGTTTTGCTTCTCCAGTAAGAGGTTTGCACAAAAAATCAACTCCTGTTCAGGCTCCTGTGGCAGACCCGTGTTCCCTGCAGCCAAGCAAGACGTGCGTAAGGGATAGGTGAGTTGTGTCCCTGCACGGCAGCGCACGCGGAGCACGTGCGTGTCTGCAGCCTGGGTCTGTGCGTGAAGGTGTTCAGGAGGGCGCAGCCTGACTTTGCGCAGTTGCACACACGTGTCCTCGTTGGACCGTCCGCACAGACCACAGAACCCCTGCCCCAAACCACCTGGCCAGGGAGAACCCAATATCGATAATCCCGATATCAATCCCAATATCAATCAGAAAATAAAACATAGAGGCTGGCTGCTTTTTCTCTGACATTTTATGTGGCAATCGGTTCAGGTCGCAGCATGCCCATCGGTTTCGGTCTCTGAGCTCTCAGACTGCAGGCCTGATGATATGCAGGTTGGGTAAAAATGGATTGCTGGGGGTTTGTCTGCAGGATTTCCACATGCTGATACTTTTAATCCTTTGCATCAGCCAACAGAATTAAAAAAAAAGGCTGAAGAAAAACAATTTACATGAGCAAATACTAGAACTCTATCCTATTATTTTAAAATGTCTCTGGGGAATACAATGTTTTCTGTAAAAGGCAGGGTGCCTGGCTTCATAAACCCTTCTAAATCACCACCTCCCTACAGCCTCCAGCAGCTGTCCTAGTTCCCCAATTCATTTTTAGCATTTGGGAATGAAAAAGAATACAAAACACACACTTTGAAACCAAAGCTCCCAGTGGATCCCGCACCATGGGGAGGGGGCAGCTCATTCTGACTCTTGAAAGTTGACGTTAGCCAGCCCCGGCAAGGAACAATAGGATCAGAGAACAGGGAGATTTATTAAATCAGCTTGAACTTGTGTTTATGTGCATTTGCTTCTGGTGGAAAACAGTGGTGACACTATTGGAAGAAAAACTAGCTTTAAAAATAATTAAATTCTATCCACGTCGGAGCTATACAGGGAGAGGGGATTAATGGGGAAAAGGGAAATGGGCATGCGAAATGCCTCCCTTCTGCCAGTGATGTTCTGCATTTCCCTCAGCAGATACTGAGTTTTGTTTGGGGAAATGAGGTTAGCCTTGTCTACAGGTGGAAGCATAATGATGAGCAAGTGTCAGGACGTTGTTTTTCAGTTTAGTATATAATAGACCTGGCTCATGTCTTCATTCTGGGTGGAAGACAGAAGAGGTGCACAAGGTGTGTGTGTGTCACCTCCTTTTCAGCAACCTTTAAAAATTAAGCCTTTAAAAACAATACATCGTGTCCACATAGCAATATGAAGTAATTTGGAAAGTGTAGGTCAATAACGAGGTTTAGCTATAGCGTTTGCCTCTAATGCTGCTTCTCTGCTGCTGCTTGTAGGAGTTCGCCTTTTCTTTTGGGGAATTGCCATTTTGTAACTCCTTGTAATTATGCTTTTACCTGTGTATTTTTTGTAGGTGTCACCCACCTGCCTACCTGCTGTCTCAGCAAGCCTTCAACTGCAACAGTTGCTGATGTTGTTGGTTCCCTTTAGTCTAATGCAAAAGTTCATCAGATTGAAGACGGAGATGATCTTGTAATGAAGAACATGACTGATCATCTAAGAAACGGGTAAGCTTGGTCTCTTTTCAGTTTTGTATTAAAAAATGAGTTCAGCCTTCGTGTAAGAGCCAGTCTCGTGTGCAGTCTGTATTCGAGTGTCTGTGCTTCTCCCTGGTTTGCTTATCATTAGCAGTATAATTAGTTTGTTGAGAGGCTTAAATATCCCCTGTGTGATCACTTGTCCGTAGTCCTTATATATGCGCTCTCATATTTAGCACCAAAAGCACAGCTTTTCACCAAGTCACTGATGTTGGAACAACACATCCTTTCGTAATGGGAAGCTCCAGTTGCTGGCTGCGAGCAATAATTGACTGCAGTGGGTCTTTGATGCTCATAAGTATTTAGTCGCTCATGCTGTGCTGCTTGAATCAATAACCTCCTTTGGTCTGTAACCTAATAGAATTGCTTAATGGATAAAATTTTGCTTGTGTTTCATCCACTTAGCGTGTTTTGCTCTTTTGCTAGATTTGCTCCATCAAGATAACTGCTGAAAATGATCACACGCTTGTCATATGCCTGTGACAATGAACATCGCTGTGTTTTCCCACGCGTACTCCAGGGCACGGGTAACTCGCGTCCTTTGGAAAGAACTGGGATGAATATATCCTCTGCATAAAATCAGAGTTGGGTGGAAATCAGCAGCTGCTGCTGAGGTGGAAGCAGGGCAGAGAAGATTGGACGCAGGAAAGGTGCTGGGTGAATCTCCACTCGTGTTATCTGTGCAGGCATGTAACCTGCCCTGCTGTCAGTCACAGGGCTTGAAGAGACAGGGCAGCCTGTCCTGTCTGGGCATGAAACCACGTTATTCTCAGTTAGCATCCAACTGGTGGAACAGAGGGAATGGCCGTGTGCTAGGTACTAAAGGGATAGGGCAGAGGGTGATGATGTAGAAAGCTGAATTTGGAGAAAAGGAGTTAAAGAACAGGGTTTAGGCTTTGGCCTAAAGGAGCCAAAGGATTCGATTCTGCTGATGCGGGCATTGGACACCTGGCTGCAAATGTGGATATTTGGGCATGAAGAGGTTAAGCTGTCTGCGCTCTTTTGTTCTGCCCTGCCTCTCCCTTCAGAAGAAGACTTGCCTATAAAGTTATTTTTAGATGCCTTGTGAGCAAGTTTTGTGGGAAGACAAGCATCCAGCAGCCCCCGGAGAGCTGCTAAGCCCACCCCTCTCAGCTTACAGCATGTAATTAGCAGATAATCATGCCAAAATCGCAGACTCCAACAGGCTAATTTTATCACATGTGCTGACATCGGTAAGCTTGTTGAAAGTAAGTTGTGGGTTGTTGGTTAAATGTGTTTCCTCACTTGTTTATGAGCTCGTGTTCCCGCGTTTGCTGTATAAAGGCGAGATCAAATGCAGATCTTGTTGTTTAGCAGCCACTGGTGTTTTGATTAGGTTAGATAACACGGATGTTTCCTAGCATTAAAACTGCATTTTATTAAGGCGTGGCCACTGCTAAGAGTATTTCCAATAACGCTATCGTGTTCTGTTGCAGGACTGGTATGGAAGGTGTTTGAGCTTTGAGTCAGCAATACATTCAAGCACGTGCTTTGAGGTGTACTTATTCAGCTAACGTGTAATTATATATTTATAAATGTTTATATATGAAAACCGGTAGGTGCCTGCTGGAATTGAGCTGTAATTTCCCATGATCTAAATGGGAATTAAGCATGTATTTTTAAGCTATGTTTATGCTGAGGAGTTTTGCTAATTTAAAGCCTTAGTAACTCCTGCAGTTTTCTTTAGCAAAGAAAAATATTATGTGTCTGATGGCTGGGCTGAACAGCCTTCAGGACCTGCATACCTCTCTTACTGATGTGATAAAATAAAGATACTTCTTAATAGAAAACACAGCCCAGAGTGATCCATCTGGGTACAATAAATCTGAGGCAGGTAGATACAATAAAAACTCTCACTATTTCCTCCTGATAATAGGAAGATTAAGTTGGCCAAGGTTACAGGGTCAAAAATAGGCTCAGTAACAGGAATCTTTGGGAAAGATGACCTGAAGAATGTAAGAAATGAGTCTGGCATCGTGCTGCCTGATTTCCTGCCCAGGGGCTTGGGAGAGGTACTGGCCTGCAGCAGGCAAAGGTGGCCTGGGCTGTCCCAGAGGTCAGCCAGGGAAGGGGAGCCTTCGAGTGTCCTTGATTCACAGAACTGCCTTTTGTAGGGTGGATTTCCCCACTTGAGGACATTTTAAGCTGTTGTGGACAGCTGAAGGTTTGGGAACAATTCTGTGTTGGCCAGAGGAAAGGCTGGGGGGACCTATGAGGTCTCTTCCATTTACGTGTCTCTCTGGTTTTGCATCAGGACTCTTAATGAATAGCATCATCCACCAAAATGCTTCTCAGTTCCTGCCAGAGCCTCTTCCCTGCGACATTTTGGATCTGGCGTTGTAGAAGCAGATGTCAGGCATGGGATTCATCTTACCTCAGGTGACCATTTAGTGTTTTATAGGAGAGAATAGACCTTTGTAACCTGTTTTCATTTTCTGAACGCTTACCGTGACAAAAAGTGTCTGTAGCTGAATTGGACAGACCTCGAGGATCTGCTGCAATATTTGTTCAAATCCATATGGCTCTTGGCTGTAAGGTCTTGCATATAGTCTCACCTGTGAGTTTGGATCTTTGTGGAAGTATCTTGTGCTTTTGGGCTAAATCAGAAAAGCAGTGGGGGAAGTAATAGTTCAAGCTGAAGCAATAAAACCGCGGAGTGACCCTTTGCTGATAGGCCAGCAAATAAATATTTGTCTAGGTAATAAACTTGGTTCCTTTTTTCCCTGATCATAATGGAGGCGGCATGCATAGAGGAAATATCCCTTGTGAAAGCGAGCCAGAATCACTGGGCTCCAGGCATAGTCGAGTACTCTGTCTGCCTGTCATATGGCAAATTAATTCAATGGCAGAATATGGCACCATTGCCTCAAGCGGGCAAGTGCCATTCTGCAGGAAGCATAGTTCATCCTAATAGCTGGCTCGTGAGCAGTGTATCAGAGCAGCAATGAAGTAACATATCGCATGCAGGAGATGTGGCAGTAGCTCCAGCAATGAGATTGCAAGTCTAGTTCCATCACAAGTCCTTGTTTTCCCACCCATCCATCTAAAGTTCACACAGAAGCAGTCATTGGCTACTGCAGTCGTTCAGGTTCAGGCAGTCCGGATTCGTGGGCCTCGTCTACATCTCCTTCAGCACCCATTTTTGTGGTCTAAAAGCTGTTTGTGGCTCTTTAGAGAGAGAAAGTCCTGTTAGTGGAAGCATCGCTGTCCCTTATTTTGGGCAGACACCGATCGGATGTGGGGCAGGTACCGGGGAGGATGTCTGGCATGGCACAACATTGGGGTGTGAAGTCACTTGATACTTGTTTGAACATCTAGATTATTTTTGGCAGTTGCTTGTCAAAAACTTGATTTGCTCTGTGGGAGAGGAAGGAGGGAGGTGGGAGGAGGAAAATCCCCCAACACTCTCATGGGATGTGTTTGGGTTAATTTCCAGAGCCATTTGGGATGCGTTCAGGTTCATTTCCGCTGCTGTCACAGTAAGGATGGCTGTTTCGGTTGTGATCCAGCTCCCAGGGGAACTGCAGCTTCCTTCGGCCGTGACCCTGTGCTGTCACAGCCGCATCACGCGCCCGGCGCTCTGCAAGACGCTGAGCGCGGGTGCCGTGGTGGTCTAGACTCCAGGACGTGCTCGGGCAGGACCTGCTCGGCTCGTGGGGTGCAATGAAGCCTTCACTGCCATCCTTGGAAGCTGAACTCTTCCAGTGAAACATTTCACTAGAGAAAATGGTGAGTTCTGATAAAAACAAGATTCATTGGAGTGTTTCCTATCAGATCTGTTTATTACCCAGCCCTCTCAAGAATCACCAATTATTAAAAATGAAATACATTCACCCTTTTGACTCTGCTTCCAAGTCAGATCTGAAGACAGACAGAAAAGCTACTGTTGTTAGTTCAGATCTTGCCAAAAACCTCATGAGAACCAGCTACTGAGATTTCTGTGTTCAAGCACTGACAGATGGAAATGGTATCTGGTGCTTTAGTGTTCTTTAATTGAGCACTCAAAGGCATGACAAGGTCCAATGGCTGGAAACTGAACCCAGAAAAATTCAAATTGGAAATAAGGTATAAATTTTTAACAGTGAGAGTAATTAACCTCTGGAACAGTTTACCGGGTATGTGGTAGATTCTCCATGGTTTGATCTCTTCAAATCAAGAATGTCTGTCTTCCTCAGAAATAATCTGTAGCTCAAACAGCAGTGAAGGGGCTTGATACAGACTTTTTTTTTTTTTTTTTTTTAATTGCAGTTGCCTGACCTGGATGATGCAGGAGGTCAGTTTACCATATCTGAAGAGATAAGAATCGGTGAATCTGAACCCAAATACGATCCCTTAGTTTCAAGCCCTGCATTTAAACTTAATCTGGACCTAAATTTCCCCCTTCATTCCATCTGCTTGGAGAAATAGAATGGATTTTCTAAGGTAATAATTTGGAGGGTTTAATGCAGTCTTTTCTTCTCAGCCTAGGAAGGTCCATGGGATTTTGCCTGAGACACTGAAGAGCTTGAACGTTCACTTTGGGCTGTACCAAATGGCTATTTCTCAGCCCAGATCCCAGGTGGTTGTTAGTCCCAGTTTTATGTGGTTATCTAGAGCCGGTCCTGTGGTCAGAGGTGTTGCTGAGCAGTTGCACCTTTGGGAGCCAGGTATTCACTCCCCATTTCCTTGTGGTTCCAGGAACACCTTGCTCCCCTGCTTGTAATTATGGAGATTTTGCTCATCTTTGGAGTTAAATTTCTCTCTGTGCCATGCAGCCCTTATGCTCTCCGGAGTTAATTAGCGATGCGCAAAAGCTGATTCATGAAGTGCATCATTAAGAATGGCGCACAGGTTAGAAAAAAGTAAGGCCAGCAATGTTTCAGGTACCTCCTTTTTGCTGAGGTTACACATGCTATTTCCCCACTTTCACTTTTTAATGGCACATTGTAACGACCGGTGTCTCAGCCACAGGGATTGGATGCTGTTGCCAAGAAAAACTGGCAAGACAGAAGGTGGAAGAGGTCCATTAATTGGCTCCAAGTACCAATTTCTCTAGAGGGGCTTTTCTTAACAGAGAAAAACTGTTCGGCACTGCAGGGGCAAAGCATACCTGTAGAGCAAATGGCTTCTCTGAGTCTGAAGACATCTACAGACCGTGGTAATAATGCAGCAGAAATGTCAGAGCTTGATTTTAAGGGACACCTGAGAATGCAAAGGAATTGCTCTTTATTAAAAAGCCCAGACCAGAGTGTCTCTTGGTGCATATCGAATACAGATTCCTTCACAAGGATCCTAGGGAGGAGGGAGGCTGGAGGCTGGATGCTGGTGGAGAAGAGGAGGAGGCAGGGAGGGAATTTAACCCTTAAGAGCCTTCCCTTGAAAACCTTGCTTTGCAATGAAGTCGTTGCCACAAGAACATCTCCTCACCCATGAATGAGTTACTTGCTGTGTCTGTAGAGAGCAGCTGGCATACTTCCGTGGAGGAGCTGTTTGTCTGTCTCCCGTTTCACTGTGTTAAAGCAGATGATCCTGTGTGTGCTGGGTTGGAAGGAGAACGCACAGGAAAGATTTTGCATGACCTCTGTAGGCTCAGCTATACAAACCTGAGCGGCCTGATGACTGTTTTGTTGTGTATCTGCTTATTGCAGTGCTCAGAAGTACCCGTAGCTTTGGGGGAGCATCTGACACAAGATTAACATAGCATTTGGGTTTGTTTCACTAGGACTGTGGGTCGTCTTTTTTTTTTTTTATTTAACCATTGTTGAACAAGTCTTTAGGATTGGTTAAGGCAGTGTCTTCTGTGCTATGAGCAAGCCAGAAGAGACCCTAGAGCAGCAATAGTGGGACAACCTGCCCCACAAAGTTTTTTCCTGACCTCACTAGCTGGGAGCTGGCTGCGACTCCACGTGTGGTGCTGGAGGACACTTACTGAATACAGACATGCACTTCTGTGTTTTGTGTTGGGCCTTTGGACCTTCTGCGTCTCTCCAGGACTGTCTACTGACTCCTGGCATTCGTAAGTGCCTTTATTCTCAAAGAGGTCTTTGCTGCTTCCCTGTGACCCAACATACTCAATATTGAGACCCCATCGTCATCGTGTACTTTGGTATTTTGGGTAAGGGAAACCTGGCAGAGGTGGTGGTTGGGACGCTTTGGAGCCTTCGCATGCTGCCTGCTGTGAAGTGTTTGCTGTCTGGAGTGATTGTCTTGGGAATGGTTCTGCCGGCTCTATATGCTGTTGTTCTGAAGCCTTGGACTAGCTCTACGGCACTTGTTCTTGGTCCTCTGTTTTTCTGGAGATGGACAAACATAGCACAGCACAATGTGGATGCAATGACTTGTGTGTTATAATCTAGAGCTTGTGCAGACATAGGTCAAAGGTTTGCTGGAAAGAGCTGGAGGCAGCAATGGTGTTTTTTAACTCTAGAAGATTCCTAGCAGTCTTTGGTTGGGCGAAACCCTACCCCAGTGTCCTGCTGGTAGCAATACAGAGGCACCCAGCGGGTGCCACAGCCACCACAAGTGGTCTGTCTGGAAGAGCATCCTGTGATGGCTCATTCCTCCGTCAGTTCTACCTCTGCTTACGGTCCTGTCGCCGCCTCCATGCTGCTGCAGCCCAGGAGAGCTGCGGAAACACATGGTCTTCAACCCCACCTGGGGCAACTCGCCACTCCTTTTGTGTTTTTAGATAATGTCTGTGCCACAGACAGGGGTGACTCCAGCATGGGAGAGGACTGCTGGGGCTACCTGATCCAGCAACAGCAAACCTGAGCGTGCCAGCAGAAGGTTTCGCTTTGGTTGCCTGTTGCAGCGTGTTTGCAGCTTGCTGATCTGAGTCTTTGACCTTCTGCACGCAAAAGACAAAACCTTCATTTCCTCTTTTGTCCACAGTATCTTTATTTTAACTTCAGTCCATGCATGATATCCCATGTCAATTTTGTGGAATTCCTTGCTGCTGACTTACATTCATTGCCTTGTCTTCCGTGGGAAGAATTTCACATGCATTTATTACTTTACGATTTGGCTTTCACTTGCCCTCCAAGCCAGAAGAGCTTTTAACCAGCACAGCCTTCTTTCTTTTCTGTGGGATTGTGGTTCCTCTGTATAGGCAGTAAAATGGGCTTGAACAGTTCCCAATTATCATTCACAGATTCTTGCTCAAATTCTTTCTCCCAATTGTTTTGCTTTGTAATTATTTTCAGCTTTGTTAAGCTGGCATTTTAAATCATCAAGTAGATACATTACTCGTTTGGACTTTATTCTATTTGCACATAACAAATGTAATCAAATCAGTCTCTTGTACCTAAGCTGCTACTATATTTTTACATTCTGTCATCAGTTCCCCTTGATCTGTAAAAATGAGGCCTAATATAGAATTTCTTCTATGTTAGATGCAATTGTTTTTGTGTCTGGATATTTTCAAGTATAATTTTAGGAATTCTGAGCACATTTTTAGTACTTGGAGCACAAGGCTCCAACATATGGCTTTCAAAAATGAAATCCCCATAGAAATGCAGCTCTCTTTCTTGAGTGATATAATTATGTTTACAATAGATCAGTGCTACATGAAAATGATAGCATTGTTAGGAATATTGTACAGAATTTTGAAGAGTTCAATAAATATTTCTGTTTCTTATGGCGAAAAGGGAGATGGTGTGATCATGCCCTTTAACAATAAAACACCTCTTATATTGAAAGAATATTATATAGCAGCTCTTAATTAGAGATAATAAATACGAGCAAGTTACAGCTATGTGGAAGAAGTTTAGTTCTGTGCCATTATTTTTTAAGGGATAAATAAGGTGGCTCACATAACCACAGATTTTTCTGCCTGACATTAATCCTAGACAAAATAATGGAATTGCTGATAGGGCATGTAATTAGTAAAGAATTAAGGGGATTAATGTAAGTAGTGTCAATCAACACGGGCTTATAGAATATGGTTCTTGTAATCTTCCTGAAAAAAAAAATCTAATTAGACAAGTTGTGTTGATAACTGTAAGAGTACTGATGTGATAAACTTCTGGAAAGGCCTGAGGATCCTGCTCTGGTCTCATGGCTGACCCTGCTTGGAGGAGCAGGCTGGACTTGGTGACCTCCCGAGGCCTCTTCCAACCTGAATCACCCTGTGGTCCTGTGAAAGTATTGCCTAGGCTGTGAGCAACTTCGTATACAGGACTGGAATGATAGAAGACCAATTAGTCACCTCTGAAATGGCTAAGAAACTGCTGTAGTCTCCAGTTTTAAATGGGAATTTGTCAGTGAGTAGACATGCTTCTAATGGAGTCCTGGAGTTATCACGGCTCTGTCTTTGAGATGAGGTCAAACTTTGAAGAAGGGATAACTAAATAAAAGACAGATCACCAGTGCAGAATGGTTGAGATCCCATTAGTAACCCGGATGAAAACAAGCAACGTGTTTTAGTAGGACCCATGTAGAGCTGGGCCGTATCCTGGGAACCGATGACTCTGAAGATGATGTGTGAAGCTGTGGGGGCCGTCAGCCAAGTGGCAAAGAAGGGAAATGTCATCTTTGGGTGTATAAGACCAGGAGGAAGGTGCTCCTCCTGCAGTTTCCAGTTGTGACTTCGGTAGTTTGAGGAAGGTGTTGATAAATTGGTGAGAATTGCGGAAAAGGTTTTAAGAAATGTTAAATGACTGGAAAGCACATCTACCCACTGGAGACTGAAGGAGACAGTTTGCATGGTCTAACAAAGAGGCAGGTAGCGGGGAGACTTGAACACCCTGGTGGAGAGAAACAGAAACACAATAAAAAGGCTGAATTCAGTCCAGCAAACAAACATGCAATAACAACCAGTAGAGAGATGCTGAAGAAGGTAGGTGAACTCAGACTAGACATAAAACACATTTTCAGCAGTGAGAGCAATTAAAAATGACAGCGCACCAAGAAACACGAAGCGTTCTGTTTCATTGGAAATTTTTACATGTTTTCCTTTTCCTAAAATATCTGCTCTAGTTTTAGAAGGAATCAGTTCTGGGAAGTCTTGTGGCTTGGGTTGTCCAGGGGGTCAGAAGTGAAAATCACAGTGGTCCTGTCTGGTTTTGTCATCGATGAATGCAACAGCCCCAGCACTATGCACGCTACCGCCTCAGCTGCCTGTGTGTCGTAGTGTAACACAAGAGGTGGTTTTACAAAAATAAGCTGATCTAGAAGTGAATTAGGAGCTTCATTTGTTTCTTAGCAGCTTAGATGAGGATTTCCAGAAGAACCACTGAACCTGGGGACTTAATTTTCTGAAAACCTTGTTATTTTTAAAGCATTCCAGATACAGATTCATTCACTTATCTTTGTATTGGTTCTTTTTCCTGCCCAGAGAGAAGCAGCGCATCCACACAGACGAGTGGCTCAACAGGCTCCTCACGCTGCTGCATCTCTGGGGAGCCCCTTTTAGGGGGTGTCTCTGGACCATTTGTGCCGCCACTTAACTTGGCTTAGAAACGTACGGAGGTAAATCAACACAAATCCTGCCAGTGTGGACACTTTAAAAACAAGTTACATGTCTCAAAGCACTTCAGGCTTTATCCTTCTGTGATCTAGCCCGTTGCTGCAGCGTGCTGGGAGCCCCAGGGACCCCCGCAGCAAACCCACCAGGGCAGTTAACGTCAGTCTGTGCGATGCAGATATGTCCCCTGTCAGCCCATGCTGTCACTGGGAGGAACTGGTGCTTTTCACTGACTAAGGAGTCACCTGAGTCTAGATGCCGTGTTCAGAAGGTATAGTTGGGAGGGATGAACCCCTCCTGAGATATGCTCCCGCAGTTTGCTGAGCCACCGTGTCCCCACTGGTGAGCTGATGACCCAGCGGACTGGCACTCCTTTTCCCTTTCCACCCCATGTGGCTGTTAATTCAAGTTGTCGTTTGGTTCTGAAAGTCCCGGCATGTTTTTAGACTCCTGAATATTTTCAAGAATTCACCTAGACACTTGGAAACAGTAGGGAGAAAGAACAGGAGCATGTGGATGAAAGTAATTAATGGGTCATGGTTATTCCCAGATCCTTCTCTTAAATATAATTAGCTTATTACAATACATCCATGTTACAGAACTTCTATAAACAAGCGTTAACATCTGTCTACTCAGACTCTTTAAAGTCCAGATCTTGGAGAGAAAAAAAGATGGAGAAAAATAGCAATTAGAGTTAAATGGAAAAATGGAGAGTTAATGTGTAGTGAGCAAAACTCCTTCTAGTGGAAAACGTTTTTTATGTTAACTTTTGTAAGAAAACAGTTTTCTGTACTTGTCAGGCTTGACAGTTAAAGTTACTGGTGTTAAAAAACAGAGTACTGAAAAATGTTCCCTTCAGTGTAAAAGATTTATTCAATGAGAGTTTGCTTGAGAAGTTATTTTGGCTAACGGTGCTGGCTTTTGCCTAATGCTTGGAACAAAGGTCCTTGCTGTATTACCAGGATGGGGACAGCCCCAAATTCATGATTTCCCAATTAAGATGACTTGACCTATTTTCTCATATTGTTGACCTATTGTTGACCCCTTTTTTAAAAGAATGCCACCCTTCAAATGTCTCCCCCCCTCCACTTCTGGAAAAACACATAAAGCAAGTGCTGATCTTGGTTCTGCCTGGAGTAAAGCTTGGTACGTGCTGGGATGCTCAGAGACAGAATTTGAGAGTTAATCTGCACTGAAAGCTGGCTGAAAAGTGTGTAGAACTGTTTCTACCTATAACATGCTATTTAGCAAGGTAGTTACGGAGTGAAATTTCTCATGTCATATTTGTATGGACAAAGGCGGCTGCCCAGGAGGGGAGCTGGCTTTCCCTTTCCTGCAGTGGAGGTGGTGGTTTGTAAAGGACTTGAGTTACAGCAGGGGCATGGCTGGGTGCTCTGGGGCTCTTTGCTGGCTGAACTGGCTGCCTGGTAACATACTGGGGACGGAAGGGATTTTCACAGCTGCCCGCCTAACCTGCAGACTCAAAGCGGCTTGAACAGACAACCAATTTGCTCCTTACTCATCTCAGAACTCTTAAGGAATTGACCCTGTTTTTTTAAGCCTGATCCAAATTGAGTAGAAGTTGGGAGCAGTTTCCCTCTTAACACCATGGGGTTTGTCTCTTGAAGCATTTGCTGGATTTTCATCTCCTTATGACAGTGATAAAGTAGAATCACTTCGCTCTCTGGTTTCCTGTAATTAGGCAGCGGGGCCATATGTGTGCGTTTTGTTCTGGCTGTGGCCCATGTTCTTCTAAAGCAAAGGTTCGCGAATGGCCTCTTGAAATCTGTCTGCCCATCACCCCCTTTTCCACCCTCCTGATTTAGTGCTACTTTTTATAATCTGGACCTCTCAAAATTTCTGAATTCTACCAATCAAAAATCCTTGTAAATACAGAGTTAGTGTAGATTGGCAGAGCTCCACTGGCCTCCACGAAAATCTGGTTGGCACCATTTGGGACTCTAACCTGGTGCTTAGAATAAATCCATCAAGACTTACCCCAGAGAGGCAGAGATTAAAGTCAGTAGTGTTAAAGCTCTAGTTTGGAGCTCACCCATGCCAGAAATTATATTTTTCATGAGCTACCGTTAAGCAAGATTTTATCGCATGTCTTTGTCAGAAAAACGTCCTGAGGCCTTCCGTGCTCCTTAAGCAAACATAGGTACAGGTGCTGTATTTAATACACAATTTTGGAATTGCTGCTCCCTCTAGTCCTCCCATTTGTCTCACCCTGTTCAGATTCTGGACAGCCCAGGAACTGAGCATCTTGTTCCAGTTACTGGTTGGCTGGTGGCCAAGCGTCCCAGAGGCACCTCCCTTCCACGGGCTTGTCCTCTCTGCTCCACGTGCAGGTAGAGGATGCTGCCAGACCCTGGATGCTCTCTTATCCAGGTGCTTTGCTCTTTTCCCACCTGTGCTCCGACTCTTGCTGTGTCCTCCAGCTGCCAGGGTGATCGCACAGACGCGGTTACAGATTGCTCTTTGGGAAAGGGTGCAAGCAGAGAACAGATCGTGGAGTGGTCCCTGTAGACATCTGCACATGCAACGTGTGCTTGGTTTAAACGTTTCCCAGTGGTGACTTACCTTCGGTAAATCAAACCCTGTATGACACCCCTGTGACCCCAGTGATGCGGGGGCTGAGGGGAAGCAATATCTGGAAGCTTTTGGAAGTGTAGAGTTTTAGCATGGCTGTTCTCTTCTGTAGTGAAAGGTTTGCAAAGCGGAGTTAGAGCCTCCCACCCTCCTCCAGCTACACCTCTTTGGGGACACGTAATGGTGTTGCTCAGATGGATTCTGGGATCAGCACCAGTGTGGCAGCCGATTAGACCTCAGGAAGAATGTTGATTATGTCTCCCCCCTTCACATCTGTCCAAGAGAGGCTTTGGTAATGTTACAACTAAGTGAGATTTCCCTGACCTGGGAGATGGATGTGTTTTTCCTGGAGAAAGTTCCGCATTCCTCAAGTTGTGAGTTCTGAGGAGCCACGTTTACCAGTGTGAGGGGCTGGGGAGGGCAGGGAGGTGGCAGGATCCACGTGGATAAGGTCATTAAATTGCTACTTTGGCAGATACTTCTTGAAGAGTGGTGGAAGATTATCAGACGGACAGAGGATTTGAGCAAAAATGTTCACAATGTGGTTCCCAGAATGATTCCTAAATCCAGCTTTAGGTCCTGTATTAGAAGAAGCCTCATTTCTACTGGCACTGAAAAACTGCATCTTTGAATTGCAAGTGCTTCTGGTGCAGAGTGCCTGAATGCCCAGAGATAGAGTCAGAGCCTAACTTTGTGCTCCTGTAGTTCAAAACTAGGCACCAGATGATCATTTTCCGCAAACTACTTTGCTCGTGGATGTTTTCACTGGGATGAAGGCTTTGTAGCAAGACTGATTTCAAGTTACCCTCCTACTCCTCCGTGCCAGTTGCCCTTAGGACAAATAAAACAAACCCCAAAATGAACGAACTTCCTTGCCCACACCCAGCTTTCTGTTTAGTTCAGTTTAGGAGTGTGGGTTTTGATGGACTGACTGTGCCTGAGCGGGTGCAGAGCCATCTGCCGTGTGTTCAGTTTCCACGTGCTGCCTCTTCAGCCAGACTTCAGATGGCCATTCTGGCAGGAGGAGGCCAGGTTCTCAGTTACATGGTAGTAACAAATGGATTTTTAAATGGAAGTAAATTATATTGTTATCTATTTGGAAACAGCACTGCAGTGCCCTGTGTGGAAAGGGAAAAGGTGCACAATGTATTTCTTTATTATTATAACCCATCATCTTCTGCTGAAAGTAGAGGTGGCCTTCGAAAGAGTCCAAACTGCAGGGAATTTAGCGTTTTTTTATTTTCCCCCCAGAAGTATGTTTGCTTTTAATGACATTTTCATCTATAAAAGCTAAAAATAACACGACTCATTAAGTTCAAAGCACTCTGGGACACAGTTTGCACTTTCTGGCTGAAAAGTTGAAATTTCCCCCGGAGAGGATCACATTTTCTGTTGGGTTTAGTGTTTTGTCTGCCTGCCTGCCGCAGTTTTGCGTGGCTGTAGAAAATGCGGGGGAGCTGTGAAGCACCATTCACAAGCCTGGGGCCTTGGAGGAGCTGAAATCTCATTCCTGAATGGAGAGTTGTTGTCTCCTCTGTTTGCCAGGAGGGCAGTGAATGGTGCCATGCAGCTGATACGAGTGTTAACGCCAGTCATGCCGGCCTGCACCTGGGCTTCTCAAACCTCTGGTTTCATGAGAAGGTGTTTGTACCCACGGTTTGTATAGCAAAAGTCACCGAGAAACCCCCCTCCTATTATTTTGCTTTGGGAAGGAAGGGAATGGCGAAAAACACAACCCTATCAAACTTCTGTGGCGCTTCGCCGTACGATGCTGCCATTTGGTCCTCAATACAGGCAAGAGGTGTCATTTCCTCTCTGGATGATCTCATCTAGATTGTTCCTAGAATTATATCTGAAGAGGAAAAGAGATACAGTGCAGCCCAGCATGTTACGGTTTAGTGAATGGTGTTACTTAATAAATGGTGTCAGATGTGCGTGGTGCAGAGAAGTCAGGATGTGAGTGCGAAGCTGGTCTGGACACAGCCCAAGAGTGGCGTGGAGGACAGGATGCTCGAGCGCTGGGTGGGAGGCCGAGCAGAAAACTGGAAACTTGGAGAAAAGATGATTAATGGAGCCTATGGGGTTCCTACTGAGAACAGTCAAGGCTGAGCTGATGGCCTGCAGAAGGGGCCGGCATTGCAGAACACGAGGCTGGAGGGGGCTCCGGTAGGCGCGGAGAGGGGAAGAGGTGAGTTGTTGTGTTCACAGCAGATGGGGAGGTCAATAGCAAGGAAAGCACTGAACCACACTGACCTGCTGCCACCTCCTGTCTCCGGAAGGGCTGAAAGCTTAGAAAAAGCAGTGACATCTGAGAACGGGAAAGCTTGAGCAGTGCTGGTAATAAATCCTGCTGTGGCATCACTTGTGTAATGCTTCCAGGCACGGGGAGAGACCCATTGTGCTTCACACTGTACGTGCAGGTAGTGAGAGACATCATCTGTCCTGGAACACTCACAGGGTAAATAAACCTTACATCCTTAAATGCTCTGTAAGTGTGTTGGAGTGGCTGTAGCCAGGTCAGCACGTGTTACACTTGGGATCCAAGCTTAGCTGGTACAAGGCAGCTCTAGTCTGGGAGCTGATGTGTTTTGTGCTGAGGCGTGACCGTGGTGCTGTGCTCAGGCTCGTATGCCTGTAGAAGCACGGATACACTTCTTTCAGATTATCTTCAGTTTAAATCCCCACCTTAGTTTCTGCCCAAAGCTTTGTTGCATACACCTGTGTTCAGGCTGAACCAGATCAGATTCTCTCTCATTTACTGAGCTGCGTTTGGGTTGCACCCATTTTGTAGTTGCTTACTGATTGTTTCAAGACAGTCTCGGATGCCGTTCGGTGCCGGTTACCTGTCTTCTGGGGAGCAGTAAAAGGAGCTGTGGTATTATACACAGGTGGAATCTTAGCCCTTCCATTCTTACTGCAACAATTGGATGTGTTTTTAGAGTTATAAGATATATTTTAAGTAATTTAAAGTCAAATAATAATCATAGCGGGGTGATTTTTCTCTCCAGTATTTTCTCCATTTTCAGTGATGAGTTCCTGCCCTGACACGAAGGAGGGTTTTTCTCAGTGCTGCTCCAGAGCAGTGAGTTTTTTTACATGCTGATCTGTTTTAGGCTGCACATAGTGACTAGACAGGGAAAAATATAAAAATCAGCAGCAGGAGTGATTTGTGAGGGGCATCTGCCACATAACAGTTAGCTGCTGATAGCATTGTATGACATCTTTGCCTGCAAAATTAGGCACTTGTTTGCCTCGGGAGCCCCACGGCCCTTTCCTGATTTTCTGAAAGATTGTGTATGGGCTTGGTGTGTTTTTGCAGCTGATCCATCTGAAATCCCATCAGGTTAAAGGAAAAGAAAAGCCACGCTTGTTGGATTATGGTTTCCAGATCCTCCAACTTCTGGAGCGGGCAGGGAGGGGAATGGAGAGAGAATCACGACTTGAGCGATTCATCTTGTTGTAGCTCGGACAACCCCCGTCCCAGGCTGACAGTGATTTATGAACAAGGCTTTAATACTTTTCTACTCTGTCTCGTGCAGGAGCAAAGTTAGATCTGCCCCAGTGTAAACTGGCATCATTCCATGTGAGCTGATGGTCTGTCAGCCTTTCTGAGGGCAACGCGTTGCCTCTGATCGTCGCTGGGAGAGAGGAGTGATGATGCTGGTCCTCGTCCTTCCTGTGCTGGGATCTGTATTTTGAGGTACGCAGCAAGATCCGGAGCTGGTCTCGCCACTGACTGACTGCCTGTGAGCAAGAGGCTGACCTGAAGTCAGTGAGGTTCCTCTTGTGAGTTCATGGTTCAACTGTGGAGAAAAACACAGCGAGCCGTACAAAGCCACGCTGTTCCCGGTGACACGGGGTCCTTCCCTGCCCGCTCCGCCCGGCGTCGAATGACTTCCGCAGCCTTTTGCCAGATGGCGGGAGCTGAGGAAGGAAACCCCCTTTCGGATTGCTTCCTCCCCACCCGCACAGGCGCTTTTGCCGCTGCTCAACTCCGCTCAACACTTGCCGTACGTTTGGCCCATAATTCACGTTATCTTGAGCCAACGGGCAGGTGGTAAGCCAGGCACGAGGCCCTAGAAGCTTGGGGGGCGGTGTTGGTACTCGTCAGTGGCATAGAGCAGAGCTGCCAGAGCCCCCGGAAACACCACGTGGATGTTGGGCAACCAGCTTTCTGCTGCCAGGGAAAGGGTTGATTAGGTAAGTCAGGCCTCCTTTACATGTAATTTGCATGTGTGCAGTCATTCAGGAGGGTTTTTTTTAAAGGGAAAAAAGACTCAAATCTCCTTTTTCACCCCATTCAGAGTGGGTTTTGTTCATTTGTTCAGTTTGGAAGTAGGTGGACAAGAATATGTTCATGGTGCTGTGGGTTGAAGATTAGATGTGAGACTGAAGACTAGAGCTGGGTCTTAATTCTTCATCAACCTCTAAATTCAGGTACCATTAGAGCTTTTTCCAGTTCAGACCATCACAGCTGCTGGTGGGACAGTGGGCTAATTTCACCTTTCAACCATTTCGAAATCCAAGATTGCTGAAGTTTCCTGCTAAAAAGCAAACAGCCTCTTTACCTCTAATCTCCTCTGTTCCCTGAAGCTGCCCTTGCCTCCATCTTTCATCCAAGTCCAGACAGAGGCTTCCACAAGGTCTCAAGCAGCCTTGTGAACATTTCCCCAGATGAAATTCATTTCCGCTTGCCTCTGCCCTTCTCCAATCCAACTAGGAGCTGAGGTTTTAAAATACCTTGAGCAAAGGCTATTCTTGTGGTTTTGTACAGAATATTTCTTGAGGGCCCGACTTTGGGGGATTTTCAGTCTTGTTTTCCAGATCTTGCAGCTTTAGACAAGTTACCAGAATGTAGATGCTGAACTGAATTAATGAACTTCTTGAGGATTTCCTGTCACTAGTAACATATTTGGGCATCAAACTTGGGACTTCTGGGGTTTTTTGTGGGTCAGAAAACCCCTGTCTCAGCTCTAGTCCAGGGCAATGTCCTGCTGAAGCCAGAGGACAGATGTCATTCAGAGGTGAAGTTAAGTCAGTCCTGGGCACATTCAAAAGTCCTAAGCACAGCTAAGCCTGTTGTGACTTTCCTGCCGAAACTTTTCTTTGCTTTGGGAAAAGAAGAAAAAAAAGGGGGGGGGGAAATTTCTAACGAAATACCAGTTTCTGTGGAGTGTATCTGCTGATTTCTAAAGGCATCCATGCTTTATCGGTAACTCGGAGCCAGAACATCATGGCTGGACAAAACTATTTACATTTGAAAGCTTTTCAGTTGAAAATGTGTATGTTTTGGAATTGAAAATCTGTTTTTTAATGGCTTTTATTTTTATAGGAACACTGGAAAATTTCTGCTTTGGGGAAGGACTGTTCTGACTAGTAAGCTTTTTATTCTCAGCAGCCAAGTACCGTTCTCTCAAACAGACATTTCTACATTTTTTCCCTCGTATCTTTTGCTGCTCAGACCATTTCCCTTGTCTTGCTTAACTCTACTTGAAAAGCAATATGAGAAATGGGGCTTTGTTACAGGCTCTGTCACCTGTCTTGCTGTTTCAGGCCAGCTAAACAACCATCCTGGATAACACTCTGGACTGACTGCAGCCACAAAAATGCAAGTTTTGCAGTGGAAGCTATTTGAAAGGTTATTTTCAGGCCTGGGATATATACCAGCACTTTATCCACCTGAGCCTAGCCTCAGCTGAATGACAAGGTGCTACGGGCAGGGCAAGCCCAGATGATTTTAATCTAAATGGGCATGATGAATGCAGATGCCAAAAGCTGAGTGGATTTAATCGTTTGACAACTGCAATGATTAACCTTAAATATTTTGTGTTCAGTCCCAGGGTGGAATTTCTGCATAGAAATAAGGCCATCAGCCATGGGCATGTATTTGCTGGCAGCCGTGGCTGTGATGTAGGCAGCCAGTTAGGAAGTTCTGGTTATATGTAAAGCTGTAAGTAATGACAGATGATGAGTTGTTAAATAACTGTGTAACTTGTCAGGTGCGGGAAGGTGCTTCCAGCCTGAAGTGTGGCTTTCCCTTCCCTGGAGAGCTGCAGTGGGCTGGGGACATGTGCTGCTCCTCAGAAATCAGTGCAGCAGTGATTTTCTGCTGCAAAGTGCTGCTGCATTTGCGCTCTCTGCAGGCTGGGGGTTGTTCCCTGCTGCTCTCGGCTCCTTTCCCTTTCGAGCTGCTGCTTACAAGGCCTGTGTTGGCAGAAACTTGGGCTGGCCTGAAAGGAGGGCTGAAGGGGAGATGGCAGAGCCAGACTGCAGACCTGGGGGGGGGGGGTATTTGCATCCTGGATCTTGCCTGTTGTGCTTCTTGCGCACGAGTTTAGCTTCCAACCTAGATCCACGTCGGAGCAGGGAGTGAAACTGAATTTCCAGGTGACTTCAGTAGCCTCACACAATCTCATCTCCCAGCCTGACCTGAGCAAAGCGGCAGGTTTCTGGTTGCACTGGAAGGTGGGGCTGGATCAGGCCCATCCTCCCCTGAATGGCTTTGGAGCGTGAGCACCTGGAGGGCAGGGAGATACTGTCCCTCCTGGCTCCCCTCCATTTCGTCACCAGTTGCCTGTCTGTGGAGAGTGGAGAGCCAGCTGTCTCTGCAGGAGGGCTCGGTTTAGTTAGACTGGTCTGCATGGAAAAGGGCTTGGTCAAAGGAACTTGCCATGGGGTTTGGTGGGTGACAGTTCCCGGCTCAGTTCTTTACCACCATATTCCAGTTGTATGCACTATATCTGATGTAAGTGTGAAGATGTGGCCTCAAGTTTCTACCAAACAGGCGATTTTAATGCCTTTGACAAAACAGCTCTTGCTCACCTGGCATGCCAAGGTAATTTAGCCGGGATTCTAGCAAAAAAGCGGTGAGCTTGAGAGAGCTGGCGGCTGCTGAGTGGAGAACAGGCTCCGAGGCTGTGTTAAACTTTTAGGGTCATGTAGGCAGCAGTTGGCACCAAATGTGGCAGGAAAATAGTATGGGATTAACTGATGAGGTGGCATGGCTTTTCCCTTACCTTTGAACACCTCGTGTTTTGAGCTTAATAGAAGCATTCTAATATGCATTTTATGTGAAAGAAATACATCACTTGTTTATGCACCTCACAGCTTAAAGTTCAGTACAGGAAAGGTGTTTCTTCTCTCTGCCTCTGGATGTTTAACTGTTTAATAATAATAGCATTAAAAGTTCATAACCTTTTATCTTTCCTAGTAAGACGTTTACCCTTTGCCTGTAATACATTGCTAAATTTGCACGTTACATACTTGAGTGCAACGCTGATGATGTTAGAAAATGCTAGCTTGGCTTGAACCAAATTATATACTTCTGCACAAGCCTTCAGGTAGTTTCCTCTGTGCTGGAGGTGGCAGACAGTAATATAAATACAGGAGGAAGAGAAGAAAGGACAGATAGAAGACATTGGAAGCAACACAGTGTGTGCAAGTATGTGTGAAAAGCTGTATAGTCAAGCTATAGAGTCCTTCCAGAGCCTGTCCTTTAAGCACTCAGCCAACACCCGAACGCCCGCCAAACAATGCTGGTGCTCAGTGTTCAGCAGACAATGCGGGGAAAGCTTGACAAACGTGATTTGTTAGAGCAGAAACTGCAGAAAATCTGGGCCATGAAAAATATAGGCCTAACACCGATTATTTATGGTGTGCTGGGATTTCCTGAAGGAGTATTTCAGGAGCACTGTGTGAGCTGGCTTGGTTAAAGACCTTCCTGAAGCGGTGTTGATGAGCTCTGCTAAATCCTGAGAAGGATGAAAAAATCTGAAGTCAGTGATGCTGCCTCTGAAGTTGGACTTGTGTCCGCTGGATTTGGGATGGTGTCCCGGTCAGGAGCTGCGAACAGAAGGGCTGCCAGTGCAAGGCAGGCTCTGCCCACCAAGCCCCAAGGCTTGGGTAGAAATGGGTTTATTTAAAAGATAAAACATATTTTCTAAATCCTACAAAATGATTAAATATCCTCCCAAATCTGCGGTGTCCATATTGACTGTGGAAGCCTGGCTGCAGCCATCCTGTGTCAATTTAATCAAATGCCTCTTGTTCATGGCTGGACTCAACCCCCCCCACCTTTAGGGGAAAATAAAAGAGGTGTGATGCAGTGGATTCTTCCTGCCTGATAATATCAGGCAGCCTTTTCACCATCCCTGTGAGAAGCAGCAGTCACTGTCTCCACATGACAGGAGAAAAGTATGTTTTAAAGAGCAATATTAATAATAATAGCAACATTAAAGTGTGGGCAAGGATTACAAAGGTAATTCCGAGATCTTGCCTAGTAATGCAGGCTATTAACAAAAGATAATCACCTTTAAGTCAGTCACCTTTAGCCCTGGAGTAAAGTGGAGGCACAATTATTCAATGCAGTACAAAAGTAATTTAAATAGAGATGGATGAACCATCGGCCCTCTCAGTTCTTGCTTGGGAAACCAGCCAGGGCCAAGTCCTAAAGGGAAGAAAACGCAACGAAAAAAGGGCAGCAATAGGTAAATAATTCCTGGTGTACTTTTTTTCTGCTGGAGCTGAAGTCATTTGCTCTTTGGAGTATAAAAAGGGAAAGGGGGGAAAAATAGGAGAAACGCGTTGAAAAGCAGTTTGTCATGTTCCTTTTATAAGTAGCGTTTGGAGGCTCTTGTACCCCAGGCTGCCGTAAGAAGTCTAGATCCATGCTCTGCGTCAGAGCGTGGGTTCCGTAGGAACCCACGCGGCCGTGTGGCTTCATCGTTTCTGTCACTTCAGGTCCGTGGCTGAGAAGCAGCCTGAAATACAAGGTGGGATGAGTTTCTTACGGAAAAGGCACTGCATCTACTGGAAGAGGGCTCTGGAGCCAAGGAAACTGTTATCAGCATGAGCAAAAAGGCATGGCCATGGGGTTTATTTACGTGCATAGGAGGCCTTTCTGTGCTGGAAACGGGAGCCTCTTTCTTTACAGCAACTGCTGTGGGATCCCTTGTGTCCGTATCCTGCCTTCTTCCCAGAAAGTGGTCTGTGATTGCTGAGTGCAAGGGCTTGTTAGTTTTTGTAGGGTTGCTTCGGAGTGCTTCCTTGCTGGTTGTGTTGTTTAAAAGGGTCGTCAGAGTCTTACGCTGGGAAGGAGGAGTGTATGGACTCTGGAAGCACGCATGAGGTTGCAAAAGTGACTTTGAAAGCTCTTTCAAGCTGCAAAGACAAGCTGTTGGGGCCTTTTCAAATGCCAGAGGCAGGGCTGTAGCCACACACAAGTCCTCCGGGCAAGCCTGCACTGACTTACCATCTGAAGTTGCATTCAACATGCTCTTAGAATTCCCACTGATCTTAATTCCCACAGAAAGAAGCACTGGAGCTGAGCGTGCAAAGCCCGTCCGTTGTCTGTGCATTGCCTCTGTGAGCAGCGGCAGGGATGACAGCCAGGCAGCAAGGTGAAAAAAGACTGGGTGAGCCGTGCGGCACGTGGCTCAGGCTGACCCTTGCTCTGGAGCAGCTGAGGATGTCCGGGAGAGATTAGCAGGTATGAGAAATTACAAACAGAATAAATTTTTTGGAAACAAAACTGAGACTTGTTGTGAGAGGCATTGTTAGTGGCTGCTAATCCACCGAGTGGAGGGAAGAGAAGCTCCAGTCCAGCCAGTATAGAGAGGAATAAATTCCACGTTTCTGTTTTATGTCCTGCCTGTGCAAGCGAGGGGCCTCGTGCGCTCATTCCTGCACTGTTCCCGTGTGGCTCCGTCTGGACTGCTGCCTGCTTTGGCTTTATAAACAACATGGTAGGAGCTCAGTGCGTGATTATTCTCAGAGATATTATCGCAGCGTTAGCTCCGGTTACTCGTTTTCCATTGCACAGCTCACGTGCAGGCTCCTTACCAAAGGCTCCTGGGCTGGTGGCCTGCCTGGGTCTGGGCTGTGTGATGGGGCAGCCCCCAAACCCTGGTTTGTAGAGTGTTCCTACTGGGTGCAACCCTCCACGTCCCGGAGTGTGGGCTAGTGTGAGAGTAATGTTGCTGCAGGAGTCCTTCAGAAGAGTTTGAAGGACACAGGAGAGCCTGTGAATGTCCACCAAGGGACATCTTGTGTTGCAGTCGCTGAGCACTGCCAGCCAGCTGCCAGGACTGGTGTGGAGCCAGCACAGAAAAGACCTCTTCCTGCAGCGGTGAGCGGGGCGTAGGAGGAGGCAGGGAATTAGCATCAGCTTTTGCAACTGGAGACCTCCGAGGGCAGCGCTGTTAGGTTGGGTTTTGTCCATGGCAGTGCCTCTGGGCGAGACGCAGCATTATCAGAGGCTAGCAAGGGGTAACGCCGCGAGCAGAGGGAGGGAGGGGATCTGTCCCTGCCCACTGCGCAGCTCAGTAAATCAGCGCAGAGCTGTGCTGTGGCTGGGATTCCAGCACCGTCTGGAAATTCTCCGTACGTCCATCAGCACCTGCACTGTTGGAGTCTGAACCTCGGGCTTCCAACCAGAGAGGTAAACATTTAGGACCCAAACCAAGGATGACAATAACCAGAGCAGCAACCTTTCCATCCCGCTGCAGGTCAAGCCTGGTTTAGGCATTTCAACCCAGAATTTCTCTGCAGAGTTATTCGGGGGATGGTGCCTGCTCATGGCCCTTCACTTCCCCCCCATAAAAGCCTGCACATGTACTTGGTCTCCATCCACACCCTATTTCAGGCTCATGTTTGAGACCCTGGTGGAGAATATGTCGAAAAGGCAGACAAATTAGCCTTGTAAAAACTGGACTGAATTGCTCGTGTGTTTATCGCACTCTTAACCTTTGGTGCGCTGTACTGAAGGCAAGCTCTGAGCTTAACACACCACGTGCTGTTGGGTTTTCTGAATGCCTGTGACGCTGGTAAGGTGGGTGCTGCCTGTTGCGCTCGCCCGTGTGGGCTCCTGGAGATGCGGTTCGCTACCTGCTGCCGCTTGCTGCGGCGGCGTGTTGCAGTAGCGGTGGAGTAGGTGGCATCGAGTTGGTATGGGGCGTTGTGTTGGAGACCCTTGCCATTCCCTGGAGGATGTGCAGGCTAGATCAAACTGTGGAAGGCGGCTGTCAGCTTTCCCCGTTATGTGAAAATGAGGGGCCTCTACAGAGGTCCGGGCACAACCTTGCGGGTGCTTGGGGACTGTTTAGGTACCACCTCTTTGTTGAGACCAGCATGGGTTTGGGGAAAGAAGAAAGGAAAGCAGCTGGGAATCAAATCCTTCTTGTGTTTTGTTCATCTGAAGTCTGTGAGCTGTTCGTGAGTTCGCTTTCAATATCTGGCTATTAAAGCAGCCCTTTTTCCCATAGAAATTGCGCTCAGGTTCTTGATCAGCTTGAACAAGCGCGATGCCTTCCCTTGTCAGATAGGCCCACTTCAGCTGTAAATCTGGCACTGAGAAATTAGATTTCTCTCCTGCTCCTGAGCTGTCAGCAGAAGAGTAAGACAATAGCGATCCGTTGGGAGAGCCGAGTTTGGCATCGCTGCCTGTGCAGGCGCTGGGCAGGGTTTCTTTGGCTCGCCAGAAAGGGAGGTTTGCCCTTCAAGTTCTCATTTGATTTGTGGTGGATGAGCTGACAGAGCTGTGGACTGAAACCGGGAACTAGGAACCATTCAACTCTGCTGCGTTCAGCTAAGCCAAATGGGGTAACCTCACGGCTAGTATTACTGTTGGTTTAGTGGAGAAAAAAATGTTTTCTTCTTTCAAAAGCTGTGGAAGAGGTGGCGTGGTGTCTCCTCTGTGCAAGGTCCCAACACGGTGGTGGTAGCACATCCCGGTTCTTGTCTGGGAGCCGGAGCTGTTTTTAAAACAGCTGAGGGCTGGCTCACAGTGTCCCTTATTTACTGTGACAGACTGAGCACCACCAGCTGCTGGTTGGCCAAAATACCATGAATCAGGCCCTCAACTCGAGACAGCTTAGAAGAGAAAGTTTAAAAAGAAAAAAATTAACACTGAACTCTGTTCTGCTTTTGATAGCCCTCGCTACTCATGCTTTTGAGCTTCCCTCTGCAGCCGTAAAATCTAGAAGAGCATTTAAAAAAACCTAAAGCTGAGATTTTTGTAAAATCACATGTTTTCAGACGCAGGGGACTTGAGAGTAAAGCTTCAGATATAATCCTGAGATTTGGCAGTGCTCTTTGTATCATGTTAAGTGATGGTCTACAGCACTCGCTAATTACTGCAGGCTGAAAACCAATTTTGGCTCCCGACAGAGGTCTTCTGCTCATTCTCAGCGTTTAAGTTTCTCCAGCTCTTCTGGGTAAGAGGGAAATATCACATTCTAAAGGGCATAGGGACAGAATTGTGCAGTGATGTAACCTGTCTTTGGCTTGAACAGTATTTTTACATGTTTTATTAAAAAAGTGAAATTTGACTATGTGCAACTAAAATGATCTACAGGTCTGTTTCTGAATAATCGTACAGGTAGTTTGGTCTTTATAAGCCTCCATGTCTAATCCAAAGTCTTCTGTTGAAGACCAGAAGAGAGGAGGCTGCTGGTTAAAGCAGGTGATGGTCAGTGATCTGGACTTTATTGATGGACACATCCAGGGTCAATCCGTACTTCTCCACCCAGTCCTCCGCAAGCTGCGCTTTGTGCAGGTAGCCAGGAGAGGTGGTGTTACCTGGCAGGTACAGCACCAGTCTGAAAGAACTCTTTTTTTAAATGTTTATTAAAATTGGTCTTATTTTGGACCCTAGATCAGTCACTCCCCTGCAGTGCTGTTCCTGCTTGCTTGTTCCTCAGACTTGTCTGCTTCCAAAGCATTTGGGGCAGCACCTCTCTGTCCCAGGTCTGGCATGGCGGGACCTCCAAGCTGGGGCAAGGTTTGTAATTGGGCTGGGCTCCCTTAGTCTCTCTTAGGATGGATTTATGGCAGCTGAATATGTTGTCTTTGGCCACAGTGGAGACAATCTGTAGGTGCCATTGGAGATATTGCCCCGCGGTTTTCTGCAGACGTGGTAGAGAGGGGCAGGACATTGCCTCCTGGACAAGAAAGGTGTTAGGCTGCGGAGCTGTCAAACACAATCCTTAGGATGCAGAAAAGTGAAGCTGGCCTCTCTTCCTTCTCCAGACAGCTCACAGCCAAATCCCCGTTATTTTTACAAGCATCCTCCACCTGCTCCTGGGCCTGACTCCTGCCATTGCCCAGGATCTGCCCTGGCTGTCCTTCATCGCTGAGCGACGGTCCCCATCTATAGAAGCTGCCTTTGAGTTTTGGCAGTGTGCAGGGGAGCAGCGAGCAAAAAGCAAAGGCAAGAAGCATTTTCACGGTGCTCCCCTGGGGGAGATGCCTCTTCTGCCCCGTGGAGCTTTTAGTACTGGGAAAGCAGCAGCAGTTCGCTGTGGTGTGGGGGACCGGGGCAAGCCCCTTTGGAAAAGCTGCAGGGAAAAGGCAATTTATCTCGATCGGGGTTGGAGAGGAGAGCATTCACCTGTTCCCCTTTTATCATCCCTGCTTTTGCTCCGCTGCCCACCGCCCCGTGTCTGGCAGGGCTGACTCCAGCAGCCGGCGGGCTCGCAGGGCTTTCTCTCTGTGCGGGTGCTGACACGTTCCATCAAGCTGCCACACAAACACAAACATCAAAGGGCTGGCATGTGTGTTTTCTGAAGCAGCTTTCTAGGTTTTACTGGGCTGTAAAATACAGTGATGAGGATATAAAAACAAAGCTGTGATGGACTTAGCAGAGAGCCAAAGCAAGCGGGGAGAGAAATGATGAAAATGAGAAAAAGGGTTATGAGCGAGGAATGATGTATCAGTTCTGTGTCAGGAGGAACAGGTTTTGGAATAACTGTGAAGAGCATAAAACTGGTTTAGTCATTAAGAAAAAAATAGGAAAAGAAAGAAAAAAAGAAAAGGAGAAAAAAGCCTGATAAAAATGAATAAAGGAGGGAACTTCAAAGCATAAATTTCCCGACTGCGTGACACTGATGTTTTGAACAGTTGTTCTGTGTGAGATAGCAGCAGTGATTTTAATGAACTTTAAAGAGCAGTATAAATAGGAACAAACAAAGAAAGGCGATCGCATTAGCGCAGAGCTAGGCACTGAGCTAATTGCCTGAACAGGATTTAAATGGCAGGTTATTATTTTTTTATTTATATGTATAAACCTATTTTTCTATTCAGGCTTAAGAAAATAGAATAAAATAGACTCAAGCATCTCAATTTGGATTTTCAAGGGAATCAAATGCATGCTTGATGTCCATGAAGTACTTAAGCTGCCAAGCCAAAGGGTAGTGAAATGGGTGTAGCAGGGAAAGGGGAGCCTTTTGTTGCCCTGTAAGGGGGCTGGGTGGGTAGAAGAACTTATTGTAGTTCGAGGTACAGCCTCCTCCTGATGTTGCAAATGGATTTCACAGTGCGGCTGCATGGGGACTCGGAGGATCAGAGCCGTCAGAAACGGGGAAAAAACGGGTCACCTTGTTCTTGGAGTGGGTCACCGTATTTCTCATTCTAGGCTAGAGATTTTCTTATGGTTTGGATTTTCAGATTAGAGCATTTGTTTGTACTCAGGCCTGCTTCTTGCTCCTCCGCGGGCCGTAGCGCGGGGCCGGGTGTCCCACCACCGCTGGCAGTAGGTGTGGAGAAGCGCCTGCCCGGGGGGGTGCGGGGATGTGCGGCAGCCCGCTCCTGCTCTGGGCTACAGTGAGATAACATTGATGCCTGCTTTCCTGGCTTCATATACTCACCTGAAAGAAAACCAGCTAGATCATGGGCCAGATTCACTTGCGGGTCTGACGTTTGTAGTCAAACTTCTCTTACCTGTTTATGGTTGGTGGACTAAGAGCTGCCACTGTGGAGCCAGGCAAAGGGAGCCAGCCCTGACATTTGCACTGTTGAAAGCGCCCTGGCCTGTATAATAAGTTGCTTGTCTTGTTAGAGAAATTTGTGGTCCTTCAAGAGCTGCTGAGGAAGTTAATTAAAAATTATAATCGCTAATTGGGTACATGACTGAAAAGCCAATGTCCTGTGTACCTGAGCAGCACAAATTCAGATTGCAATCACTACTTTCTAATTCCCATCCCACCTTCCCCCTCAAAGACTCCAATTTTAACCCAGGGCAAGTGTTAATGAGCTCATCAGCTCTCCCCAAGGCCCATCATCACTCTGCTGCTTGTAAAATAGGTTCCTTCTGCACTGGAGAAGTTCACACACCCCAGCCCCTGCTCTCACTGTCACCTTCCGCCCTGCAGCGCAGTCAGCCGGCCTCTCCGTGTGCCCGTTCTCCCTGGAAGAGGCAGCATATTTCTGTGCTGACCCCCTGCCATCCTTGGATTGTTTGCCAGAAACCAGCAGCCGAAGGAGGGAAACATCTTTCTGATACATTAACCGCAACTCTGGTCGTGGGTCAGAACAGTAGAGTCTGGAGAAAATCCAGCCTGTCTCCATCAGCTCTTCCAACTGCCGACCCCCATCACCATTTTCCTCTTTTGATTAAAGAACAACATGGATTCAGAAACCCCGAACAAAAGCCAGCCTTCAGTGGAAACGTGATTAATCCTCACTTGACTTCGTATTTGTTTTAGATTAAAATTCTGGAGGAGTCCATGTGCTTTTTGTATTTATTCTTCCTCACCACGAGAGGGACTGGCCCAAGATGGACATTTCTGAGCTGCTCATATGGCTACATATTAAAGCGATTACAGTTATCAGCACTGAGTTTAAGGGATTTGGGTTAAGAAAAGAGAGAATTGGGGAAGGAAGAAGCATAAGGAGGGCAGGGGAGAAAAGGAAAAATGCTTCAGTACCTTTGCTTGCAACCTAGAAACAGCTTGTGTTTGAGTCCATGAGCTCCTGTCACCTGTTTTACTTTCAGTGACCATAGTCTCAGATGCCACGAGAAGCCCTTTAAAATGCATGCACGGTTGGACAAAACAAGCCAGCTTAAAGCAGAAAAGAGGCCCCACACTTCTGCCAGCATCTAGAAACCAGCCTGAATTGAATGCTTGCTCAAGGTTGCCGAAGGTTCAGAGAATATAAAGGCTCTTGCGGCGCTGTTTGTAGAAGATTTAATGGGTCAGTCTGTTCTTTTTGGCGCTGCTGAACTGTACGTTTCTGAGCCAGGCGCTCTGACTTTTTTAGTGCCAAACTCCCGATACGGTTAGTTGGGCTGACTTTTGGGAAGTGCCTGGCCTCGCCTGGCGTGAAGCTATCGACATCCCCCTCGGAACGTTTTGGGTGGGTCGCTCAGGACGGGGACACCACAAGCGACTCCTGCAGAGCCGTGCCCGGGCGTGCTCGCCCCGGTGCGCCTGCGTGCCGAGCCTGGAAGCTCCGCGCTGCGGGTCCTGGGTCCAGTGCCGTGGAGATCGTGCCCTGGGTTTTCCTGTTAGCGTCAGCAAGGAGGATTGGTTTCATATGGGTTTATTCATAAGGGCTAAGCACCTTTCCTCCGCGTGTCTGATCGGTCGGGGGCAGCATTGACTCTGCTCTTACCTGATTTGGTGCCGGTCAGGGTAGGACGTGTTCACAAACCCTTTCCCGCTCAGCAGTCCTGCGGTAGCAGGATACAAAGATGATTTTATTTTAATGCTGGGCTGAAGGACAGTGAGTCAAGAGCAGATGATTTGTAACAGGAGAGCCCACCCACCCTCCTGCAGCCCCCCACCTGTTCTGGTCTGCAGTGGTCGCTGGAGCTGCAGCTGGGGAAAGCCCAACGCCGCTCTGTGCTCCGGGCTGGAACGTGCCCCGGACGGGTTGAGGTTTCTCCAAATGTAGGTTTTTCTGAGCTTGTGCAAACTCTGACTTTACAAAAGCTTGTAAATTGCCCGCGTTTTCTCAAGGGCGACTGCAAGGACACCCCTAATAAAATGCCTGCTCCAAAGTCAGAAAGGCAGTGAGGAATTTTTAAGGACAAAGTTGCTTGAACTATTTAACTTAGCTGAAGAATGTTATTTTTTTGCTTCTATCCTCATCCCAGAAAGGGGCAGGTCGTTTTAGATATAAATTAAAGAGAAAATGTTGCTGGAGGCAGATTGTTCACCTGTAAAATCTCATCTCAGATCGTTAAAATTTGGCAAAGTTGTGTAAACGAGTGAGGGTGAGACGCATTCAGCAGCGTTAAAACTTGATAGCGTATTGCAAATATTCGTAGGCAATTACATCAAAATAGCAAGTTTTAAAGAATATTAAGAAAATTTATGATCAGAATAGGCCAGAATTTAAGTCGCTGCCTTGCGTAAATGTACATACAATTGCCTTTCATTTCATGGTCACCCACTATTTTTTTAAGATACCCTATCAGAATATTGTCAAGCATTCAGTGGTAAGAGGTGAAGAGCCTGGCTAAAGGATGTGCTGTCGGATGTTTATGCTGCTCCTGAGAAACACTCCATAGTTCACTGACAGTAGTATCTTGGGACTCTTTATCAGGGATGTAATAAGCCAGATATATGGCAAAATGCAAAACATATTTGGTTTGGACCTCTGAGATCCGCGCTTTGCGATTCACTGCCAAAGCAAAGCTGTCCCAAAATTGACCTGAAGAAACTTCTTGCACGTTTTGGTGAGGTCCTGAAAGTTCAGAATAGCAGAGGTGAGAGGCAGCTTTCATCTGCTGAATGGTCTGTGCTTTTTTTAAAAAAAAGCAAACCATGAAATTAATATTGAACCTGACAAATTCCCAAATACTTCATTGTCTCTTGCTCTTCTATTTTTTTTTTTTTTTTTGCCGTCATCACAATTCTTTTTGTGCCATGAAAACGGAATCTGTTCCACTGGTCAAAACAAAACAGGTCTGTGTTATTCTGACACCAAAAACATAATAATGAAGTGAACGGAAATCAGATTTTCTTCAGTGGATTACTGAGAGGCAAATTGAAAATGGTATTACAAATAATACCTCATAATTACAATGGGAATGATGAGCACCCTTAATCATGCCTTGCAGCTATGTTTGTTAATAAGAAAGCAAAGTAGAGTGGCGTTGTGGCATTTTTCATATTATTTTTAATGTAGCCTACAGTTTTCAGGCCAGATTTTAAGATGGAGCAAATAGACTTCATTGCTTCCAATATAAATAGGCTGCTTTATGCTGGCCAAGCCTCTGACCTTGTTTTGCTTTGAAAAAGCTCTTTCCCCCACCAAAGTCTTGCAGTAGGGAAGGAGAACGGATCTGTGGGACTCTGGGTCTTTTCAGTTGAAACTCTGTGCATTAATCATAGGTTTGACGCAATAAATGTTTCTAATTAACATCCAGCTTAAAACCACATGGGCTTCAGCCCACGTTCAAACACTTGAGCTGCACAGGTAACCCCAGGAAAACCATGAACAGATGGCAGGGCATGGCCGCACTGAAAATCAGGCAAGGCATGTGTCCGCTTTGCTGAAAGCATTAGCCGGAGCAGCAGTTGCGGCGTGAGGCGGCTGGAAGGGCTGTGTCCCGGCGCCGCGTGGCCCCACCAGTGCGCGTGTGCCATCGCAGACCTCGCCACGCTCGGGTCCCTGGCCGGTGCGGGAAGGGGCTCGTGGCCAGCGCGGCCTCTGACGGCTGGCGTGGCCAGGAGCGATTTTTCTGGGAGTGAGGGGCAAGGCAATACAGCGGTACCAGCAAGGATGGGTTTGTTGGTGTCTTTTGGATACCGCCAAATCTTTCCCCTCGCTCTCAGCTTAGAAAAATAACGTTTGCTGCAGTCGGGCTGGTAGCTTTGCTGGTCGTACACCTGCTCCGGTGGTGGAGTCTGCCTTGTATCCTTTTAGTGCTGTTAGTGCTGTTCCTGGAACTGCAGCGCCTGGGGAAAAGCATTTGAAAATTGCACATCATTAGCATGCCGAGGAGGAGGTAATGTATGTAAAGCATTTGACCTCCTCCTGGCTTCTGTGGCTGGGACAAATTCTGATCTCATTTGCAGCAACGCAAATCCAGAGTATCTACATTAAGCACATTAAGTTTAGTGGAGTTACTCTTGAGTTTATACTGCTGCACCTGGTAAATGGAAGATGTCACTAACAGCCTTTTCGTGACCCAGGGGAAGGAAGTAATGAAGGCAACCTGCAAATGAAAGGATGAAAACAGTTCCCGACAACAGGACTTTTGCAAGGGTGTGAAATTTATTGCGAGCTGCTGCATGCTCAGCATATTTTAAAGCCAGCTCATGCTTTTCATGGTGGAAGTATGGAATTAGGAACTTTATTGTAGGCATTGAGTTTCTAAAACATGTCAAAGGCTACCTGGGGCTACCTGGAGAAGAGATTGATTAGGGATTGACAGAGCAGTTTGAAAAAAGTTTAAGTATGGGGAAGGGTGAGTTATTAATTTCTCGTTTTCCCTTCTTTTTCCAAGACGGAAGAGAAGATAGGCAAGACTTGAAAAAACCAAAACAAAACAGAAAAGAAGGGGGGCAATGAAAACTAAAGCTAGTTTCACGCAAAATTAGTTGGAGGAATAAAATATCCCACAAAATAACAGTTGCCACATTTTCTTATTCTCTCTCTGCATGTGTAAAACAGCGGTGAAAGATCCACCACGCATTTCAGTTTGTCCAGAGTCGCCCCCGCACTCCAAACCCAATGTCGCAAATTAGTCTCAATATTAAAGAGTCATTTTATTTCTAAATATACAGAAAATTCAAAACAGCTGGAAGCTAAGGACTTCTTTGTATGCGGCGTTTCCAGTCCGAATCCCAGCCAGCCCGAGAACCTGCGCTTTCCCAGCGGTGGACGCGGCGGGGAGGCCTGGTTAACACGGCGGAGGAGCCTGACTCCGCCGTAGGGTGCACCTCGGGGACGGTAGCGTCTCCTCCTCGCTCTGTCACGGGAGACAGCCAGATGTCGAGCGTCAGCTTTTCAGAAAAAACATTGTTGGTCTGTCGCCCACACGTGTGGGATGTTAATATATAGATGATTGATTGTGAAAATATTTAAGGTTCCAGTGAGAGCCTTTATTCATCCATGCAGAGAGGCAAGAAGGGACCTTTGGTACGTGGCATGGTTTATCTATCTCGCTGGATGCTGGTGTCCTTGTGGCTGGGAGGAGGGAAGAGCTGCTGGGCGGAGAGAGGCAGCTCCTCTCCCCTCACGTGAATCGCTCCGGTTTTGGGTCCCAGAGGCCGGACACGTGCGGACCCTTCACCTCATCCCTGGGCAGCCCTGCAAAAGAAACTGCCTTTTAATTTGGGATGGGGAGCCCTGCTGTGAAACTGAATGTGGAGACCAGAGTAAGAATTAGCTGATGATGGCTGAGAGGATCTTTTCTCATTCAGCAGGGCGAGACCCTTCTGCCTAAACATAGATGCCACCAGGTGAACGAATGGGCCCCAGCTCTCTGCAGACAGAGGCCGGCCCTCCATATGGTTCCTCACCTCCTAAGGTACCTGCCTAGAGTAAGCAGATATTAGCCCCCAAAGTGCCCATTTTGCACTGTTTCACATCTCCTTTTTGCCTTCCAGGCTGTGTCTGTGGTCAGCTACCCTGTGTGTTGATTTTCTCCTCCAACATCATGCCACGAGGTTTGATTTCAGGGCAGGCTGAGCCCTCAGCTGCTCTCTTTATGCTGCTCAGGTCTCATTCCAGAAGTGCATAAAGCCTCTCATTTGTTATCATTAGACTTAATTTGGACAAAAATGCCACAGATTAGATCTTTCTTACAGGACCTGGTTGTCAAATAGTTTTAAATCGCAAGCCAGTTTGTCACTTTACTTTAGATTCGTAGAAACACCATGCGGTGCTTTCCACCTTGGTAGGTCTGGGTGATGCGCCCTGGGGTTTTCACACGCGCTATTGCTCTCTATGCAGGAGGAAACCTGTAGCTGGTGAAAATCTGAGGCTACATTTATTAGGAGGTTCTGGAGCTCCTTCTGCATTTCCTTGCTGATCCCAGGTAAGACGTATCCAGCTGAAACTGATGGAGGCGTTCGGGGAGAAAAGGGGTATGACGGAAAATACTTCCCGAGCGCAAAGGTAGAAGTGGTTCATGCCAAGCAGCACGGCTCCTCTATCCCGCGGGATGCCTCGGCGTGTACTGGTGGAGCACTCCTGAGGGTGAGCAGCGATGGGTGGAGGAGGGAAACAGTGTTAGCTTGCAATAATCATATGTATGAAAATTAGTAGGCGTTTGCCGTACAAGTGTTGTTTGACTGAATTTCCTCTTAAAGTGAATTTGACAAGCCTGAAAGACAGTATTACACACAAGTGCTTCTGTTTGCTCCCTGTGCAGCTATTTGCAGCAGCTGCCAAAGACCTGACGAGCTCTGGGCACGGGTAAATTTTTTCCATGTGTTGATTTGTCAGGTCTTGTACTGCAGAACATGTCAGACACTGGCAACTGCCCATCCGCAAAAGGGTTTGATGGCTCCTGTGCCATCAGCGGGCTTTTGATGCAAGGCGCTCAGAAATGAGGTGTGTCTGGGCAGGCCCCTCGTTTCACCAGTCTTTCGAACTTTTTTTTACCAGGTTGATATACCTCCCTCTCCCTAATTGTGTTTCTCTGCAAAGAAAAGAAAACAGCAGTGCAGAATAAATGACAATTTACCAACAACCTTCCAGTGTTGAGCTGTTACGTGCCGGGGGTCTGGAGCAGCCCTCCAAAAGCGAGCCAGTGTGCTTGTAAGAGAGGAGAGAGGATTCTTCAACAGAAAGTAGAGTTGGTTTCTGCCTTTGCGGTGTGGTTACTTAACTGCCTTCATTAACAGCTACTCCATTGTGACAAACAAGAGACAACTCTGCCGGTTGGAGACAGGTACGGTCCAGGCTGTATCACAGACCCTGTAATTCTAAGAACTGAATTTATCGCAAGATGCTTTAGTGCAAAGTGCATTGGGAACAAGCAAGCCTGAGATCTCGCTGAACTGCTGCCAGGAGGTCCCATATAGCTCGTGACTTCATGTGGAAGTCACAGCTGCAGGACCTAGTTTAAGCAGTTATCTCAAGGAAGAGGTTGGCTCTTCCCTGCCTGTGTCTGGCCCAAACCTAAAGCACAAACGGGACTGAAGAAGTGGTGGGTGACTGCGACCACTGGTGTTACTGTTCTTTGCATGTCCGTCTCGTGGGTTAGCTCGGGTTGGACAAAGGAGCGCAAGGGCCCGAGCCTCTCGGTGCGTGTTGAAGGCATTGCTAGCAGGGGCTCTAACGCCGACTAGCAGCAGACTGAAGAGGCTGGGCTTCTGCTGATACCCAATTAGCTGATTATCCCAAAGGGAATTGAAAATGAAGGTTATCTTTCAACTTGTGATGAGCTTCCAAATAAATATTCAACATGCATTTAATAAGACAGTTTTATGCATTATTTAAGTATCAATTGATGGGTAGAAGACGAAACACTGCACTTCTGATGCTGAGGTCTGAAAGGCAAGGGTAGAAATCTGGTGAATGAGTCATTAAAGGAGATTGGTATCACTCATTTTAGTGGATTATTATTTACACAGTAATCACAAAAAGAATTTTAGAAAAATTCATTTCTACATTTTGGTTGTTTGGGGAATTATTTTTTTGTTTGTTTTTAAAGCGTGAGATAAGGGTACAAAATGGATGAGAAGATTAGGAAAAAAGAGATGGCAAGGCAAGGGTGATCCTGCCTCCAGATCAGAGCAAGATTAGCTCTTCTGGGGTCAGGGTGTAACTTTGTGCCTGGTTCAGAAAGAATAACTTTCATGTCAGGGGTGAAATCTTTTTCCTTGAACTTGGAGGGTTTGATTCTCCTCTTACTCTCGCTTCGGGCATATTTCAGGATGGACTTTGCTGGAGGCAAAAGCCCTCTCTGAGAAGTGAATCCGTTACTGAGAAATAGTCCAGCTTCTCTTGTGTAGTGGGAATTTTTAATGTTGCAGACACTCAGGGCAAGTCCTGACTGTCACCTTGTTCAAACTGTTGCTGGATTTATCTTGCAGAGCAGTGATGTGCCCTATTCCCATGGAGAAACTGTGCGTGGCCGGGTCCCCAGCGTGCACTGCCCTAGGGACCGATCCCTGCGTGAGCGATACCCTGCGTATCTCACAGCAATGCCCATTTTTGGCCTGTACTTTTCCCTCCCTCGTATTTTTTCTCCTCCAGTCCAGGTTACCTGAAACCTTGATAAGATGCTTTAGCTGGGTCCCATCCCTGCCAGAAACCCAGGACTTGGACCAGCACACGATGGTTTCAATGCCATGGAGGTGTCATTGAAACTCTTCTCCTGTGGGATATCTGAGAGCAGGGTCAGCCTCGCAGCCCTGGGTGATGCCCCTTCGTTAGTTAAATAAACCAGTGACCTCCGAGACACGAGTGAAACAAGATTGAAAGGGGGAGAGTGGGTTTTCTCCCCACTGCGTCTCTGCCCCTCCAGTGCTTCGTTCTTCAGCTGCCCAGCGGGGCTGAGCTCCTCCTGGCAGCTCAGGGTAGGCTCTGTTTTCCCTAACACCCCGTGGTATTGCAAATATTATTTTATGCATTTCTTTTTTTTTTTAAAATAAAAGAAAAGGTGCTAAAATAAAAACAGAGGGTCTGTCCTGATTCACGGTACTTAGTTTTTCAGCTTTCTCTGTTAACAAATATATTAATCTAGTTGGGATTATTTGTCTTTCCTCTTACAAAACGTTTTTCCCTCCAAAGGAAAAGCTGCCAATGTATTATTAAAGGAAGGTCAGATCCCAGCGCCCTTTTCCTTGTTGATTCAGTGTGTGGAGAGAAAACTTCAAGGGTGTTTTTTTTAAAAAGATGATGTTGAGAAATAAGAACTTGAGTTCAGTTTGCCTTTTGCCTTCAATTTTCCACTTTTCCCTCCCTCTTCCACTCAGTGCAACATGACCTATTTTCTGTATATATGTGGTTTCCCAGCCTAATTTATCTAGTACTGTGTATTTGCATTTCCATTACTTTTAAGGAAGATTATATCTCCATTTTAATTGAAAAATCATCTGTTTTATTGGAAATATAAATAATTGCCAAATGTTTTCACTGATTTTTATGGAGATTTGTTTTAAAGCCTTTATTTTGCCTCTAATATTTTGATGCTCCCTTTAATTTGGTGCACATAGCTATATTTCTTAATATCTTTAAATCATCTCAAGCATATCAAAAAGGTAGATTTTTCAAAAGAGCTCAGAACTAGAACTCTGAATAATTGATTTTTTTTTTTTACTTTTGGTTGTTAAACTAAAAAATGTTTCTTAATTTCTTTGTGATCGCACTAAGAGGAAGATTATTCAGCAGAATAAATAGAATACCCTAAATGTTTAGTTTTATTCATTTTGCCTCAGCTGCGTGCTCTGAAACCATTTAAACCCCTCTTTAAAAATTAAATTCTGATGACTTTTTGAAACAAATGTACTCAGGAAGGAAATCTGTAAACATTTCAAAACATCTTCAGAATGTTAAGTAGAAACATTTTTTCTTTTCTAATATATCTACTTTTTCGCCCTTAAAGAAGTTACAGCCTCCTCCTTACCATGTAGTGGTTTCCGTGGGAGGTTCCCAACCCTAGTTTCTCTAGGCTCCCTAAAAGATCAGGAAAGAAAAAGAGATGCTTCTGGAGGGTGATCCAACCCTTCTGCCTTTCTCTAACAACAATAGGGATAGCACTCCTAAATAATGTTCTTTCGTGTGTTTAAGGTCAGAGAGGACGAACCTGGGCCTGTGGATGGGCTGTGTTAGGCGTAGCTTATATTGTGAAGAGCTTAAACAGGCTCACTTGTATATTTAGGGTGTAAATGTATTGTGTTACACAGCAGAGGCGTTGGGAAACAGTGGGGTTCATGAGTGAAAGGCATTAACGTCGTGAACAATATGTAGATTAGTCTATATTAACAACCACATTCATTTAGATGAAGTTGATGAGCCAGCAGAGGAGGCTTCTCCACGGAGCGAGTGTTGTACCAGCGACCTTGGGTGGGGGCAGGAGAGGTCACGCCGTGAATGATGGTAATGCTGTTAAGGTGATGCAGGTATGTATTGATACCAGTGCTTCGCTAAGGTCTAAGCAGGGTTGTTCTATCCTCTTAATGAGAGACACTTGCTATTTCTGCTGGATACCCTAAAATACCACACAGTGTTTTGTCTGGTGCAGGCAGTTCAGGAGCGGGTAGACTGATTCTTGTAGGAAATATTTAGAGATTCAGATAGTCTAAGGCATGATGGAAATATTTAAACACAAGGTGTCGCGTTTTTATTGTGGGATCTTTGTCTGAGTGTCTGTAAAATGCGAGTTTGCTGCTTAGTTTGGAAGAAGGGCTAACAGTGTTTTTATTATCTCTGAGCATGCTAAGCTGACTCAGTGTATTGTAATTAACGAGGCCATCTTCCATCGGAGCACGGTGGTAAGAGCTATTGCTAATTACTTCACAGGCATCGGAGAAATGTTGCTGAAACAGGAGCTCTCAGTGCCCAGACGATGATGCAGGAAGACGTTGATTCTTCGCAAGTCACCAGCTGCAGCATCGTGCGCCTGGGGTTATCGCGGCAGAAACTGTACCGCTGCTGGCGGCGGAGCGAGCGCGGAGCGAGCAGGTGAAGCTGCTGCTGCCTGCCCGGAGTGTGGCCCCCCGCGGACTTCGCTGGCTGAAGGAGTAGGTATTTGCTCACACCAACAGACCCTCTCGCCACTGCCAATATTTCCTTTGATCATGCTGAGGACATCCTGGGCTCAAGCCATTGCTCGCGAGTGAAGATGCACTTGGTGGACGGTTTTGTTCTTTGCAGGGGCATGAATGAGACTGGAAGGTCAGTGCTCGTAAACTGATCCAAAAAGCACTGAAATGTGATACAGGGTGTTGAGTATAGAGATCAGTACTGGCTTCCCTCCATGTCAAACACAGGAGAAAATGCTACTGTTTTATAAACTTTCCCCAACTTCCCCGTAAGTGAGCTTGTGAGTGGCCTGGAAGAGACTCTTTATTATTCCCTCATGCATTTGTTCAGAGATATGGACGTATGAGTGCTGGAAACGTCTAAGGCCGTATCTAGCCTGACCTTCTGAATAGCAGACTATAAAGTTTTGTCCATTAACCTCACCACTGAGCCCACTAACTCATTTCTGGCTGAAACCTCTCTTCCACTCTTGGTCTGGAGAGACTGTGTGGTGGGTAATCCCCCATTTCCCTTAATAGTTTCTTTTAACAGTTAGACTGCCTCTCCATTTAAAGCAGTAATTATCCCTGCTGCTCCTGTCGTGTACCTTCGCTGTGGTTTGCAGTCTGCACATGCGAAGGTCAGGACCGGGCTGGAAGGTTGCTGTAGGTTAGGAGGGAGGTGGTTTGGGTAGAGGGGATGATGGCATGTAGGAGGCCTGACGTGTAAGGCTCAGGTCTTGGGAGCGTGGCTGTATTTTGAGTGGTAGCCCTTAGCGCTGGGCTCTGTTAGGGGCTCAGAGAGGGCTCGGGCCAGAATCAGTGCTGCTGTCCCGGGGGGTTGCAGGGGTGTGGGCAGAGCCGGACGGGGACGCGGGGGAGTCGCTGGAGCTCTGCAGAGGAGGGCTGCTCGCTGCTCCAGCTGTGCGCGGCATCAGGGCTGATTCAGTAGGCTCCTGCTGGCTTGCCTTAGTAAAACTAGATGAAAAACTACAGTGTTCCCCCATGCCCTGCCTGGCTGCAGTGCTTTTCTGTCTTTGTTATCACAAGGCCTAAATTCACTCACAAAATCATTCAACTCCTTGTTTATCTGCTTCCTTGGGCTCCATAATTAGAGCTGCTGCTGAGGCAGCAAAGCCTGGTTCGGGGGACCACCAGCACAGCCTGGGGGGAAACACGGAGCTCCCTCTGCGTCAGGATGTGCTTTCTGCAGAGTGACTGCGTGAGTCAGTGGCTAGATGGGCCTTTCCCTGGGCTGAACAAATATGGCGAGGCGCAGCCTGCCCCACGCTTCTGCAGCGCTGCCTGAGCAAACAAGCAGCAGCCCGCTGGCTCCTGCAAGGAGAGCAATATTTCACTGGGGAAAAACTGTGGGTGAATATTGTGACAGGCAGCCTGGCAGCTGGAGGTTGCCTCCCGAACAGCTTTGGACTGACCGTGTCTGTTTGCAGAGTGCGATTTTTTTTTCAGGGCTTGTCATTTTTAAGGGCATTGATTTTTAATGTGTTTTCTTTGGATGGCGGTTTGACAGCAGAGGAATCAGCTCCAAGAAGGAATGGTATTCCTTGGACTTTCACCTCAGCATGCCTTGACTGGAAGCTCTGGCTATCAGTGGTACCCAGAGAGAGCTTTGTTGATGAAACCCCTCCCATGCAAGTGCTGAAAGAACGAGCCGTTTGTTTGGAGAATTGTCGTCTTCCCCATGGACAGGTGCCGTTTTGAGTGAAACCAGCTCAAACACCGCACACAACTCTCTCGGACGGTGCGTGGCACCATGGCAAAGAACAGACTTCGAAGTCCACAAAGCAAGCGGAGATTGCCAGCTATTTGCGAACTGATGGATCGTTGACATCAGGAAATGTTCACAACTGGCTGCTCATGGAAGCCTTTGAGGCGCTCCGGAGCCCGTGATTCCCTCCCTTCTGACAAACCCAGTTTCTAGGAGGTCGGTGTTTGCAGCTGGGGCAATTTCACTGGGTAATGCTCACTGGTAAAGCACAAATTTATGACCCTATGGTGGCTTTTGGTCTGTTCTTAGATGCATGTTGGAGGATACTTCAGCTGTAACGGGGTGAGCCGAGGTCTGGAATGAGAGGTAGGCTTAAAGAGCTCAGTCCGTCTGGCTTGCTGAAAAGAAAGTTTGGTGGCAATGTGATCTTGGTAGGTAATTCCCTGCACCAGAAGATTTCTCATGTGTAACAGATATAAGATGATCCAGTGGATGGAAGTTGAAGTTAGGTTGGAAATAAGACAACTGTGGAGCAACACGGTAATTACCCAGTGGAGCAGCTGACCACGGCAAGGAGGAAATTTAGTCTAGCTTGGATGCTTCACCTTGAACCTGGATATCTTCCTGGAAGGGATGCTCTAGTTCAGCCGTGTGTGAGCTGGATAACATTACACACTGATGGGAAAAACAAACCGAAAAATGGTGTCCTGGATCTTTTCACACACTGGGCAGCTTTCCCTTGTGTTACTGAGCTCACTGCAAAAACAGTCATTTCACTGCTGAAAGGCAGTAGCTGCTCTGGGCTCTGCACCTTTTTGAAGTAACTTTAACTGCAGTGCAGAGGGCTGGGTCTACACCCCTTCAATGGAGAGAGCTGGCTACCTGTCGCCAGGACAACTCGGAGCACTTCAGTCTGATGCTATAAGTAGACACATTCAGCCTCTCTCCTGTGCGTTAGGGATAGGTGTGGGAAGTACAGATGCGTGGTGTGGCTGGGCAAATCGGAGGTCGTGAAGTAAAGAAAGAGTGAATGTGCTAAACAGAAAAGTTGCCTGTTTTGTTTTGTTTTCCTGGAAAACAAAATAATATTGGCACAACTGAATTGTTTCATTTTACCCCAGTATTTTGCTTCACTCTGGCATTATTTCTGACTTGTGTGTTCCACCATTTTTCTTTAAAACATGATTGGCTTTTAGACAAGCAAACAGAAATATCACTCTGAAACAAAACAGTGAAAAGTCTGGTTCTTAAATCTGGCAAAATGGTCTGGTGCCAGGTATCACCTTCTCTCTCCCAGCTGTCTGCGTGTTGAAGTCCGCTTGTGACTGCTGATGAAGACCTGAGCGCAGCCAAGGCAGCGAAGCTCTCAAAGGGATCGATGCCAGGGTTTTACACCACACGCGTTTCAAGGCCGCAGTGATGCTTCGGGAGGGTGGGCAGCGCTGTGTGGCCAAGCGGATGCCATCAGTGCATCCGACAGTTGCATACACGCTTTCTTGTTGGGAGCAAGGGTTGGTTTTGTGTGGCAGGGCTGTCTGCAGCCCCCGCTCCAGACATATGAGGCAGCAGAGCTACATATCCAGGACCAAAAGCCATTTCTATACAGTGTGTGTAGTGTTTTTCTCCCGAAAGGCTTAGCTATGATAAGGCAAGGTGGAATGGGACATAAATCACAATCAAATAGCTATGGCATGATGCTGTGTTTTCCCTCTTTCTCTTTGCAATATTCCTCTCAGTTCATCGGTTTTATAGCTGGGGCTTGGAATGGCTCTGTGCCTGATTCTTGTTAAAAGTTGCAGATATCTGTTAATGTCGGGCAGCTGCTGCGGCTGTCGTAGCGTTTCTGGGCTGCAGGTCAGTGTAAAGGGATTTGGATAGCACAGTTCCATCTGAGGGGCTGTCTTGTTAATTCTGGTATATTGGATGACTCCTGGAAGCAGTTGGTAATAAATCTTAATGAGGCACTCCTGCTATGATAAATCATTTGTTTATCTAGCAGGTTCTTGTCTTATGGTCCCCAGGGAAAAGTGGAGGAACCTCAAACCCTGCATCAAGGTGGTGTCAGTGGTTACCTGGCTGTTTACCATCCAGCTAGAAAACATTGCAGCAGTCACCCAAAATCCCCAGGACATTGTCTGCTGTTTGTAAAAATCAGTGTTTGCCTCCCAAGGCAAACAACTGCTCTTGAATGAGATGCTCTGTTTTAACCCAAGTCCATTAGCCGGAGGGATTTTTCCCTTTCCCTACCTCTTGTGTTAAAAATGACTCAGGAGGGATTTACAACCGAGTCGAGAGAAGAGGTGGCAGAGCCAGAAGTAAAGCCCACCTGAGCAAACGCCGCTGTTGCTTCGTTCACTTTGTTGGTGAAAGCAACCCGAGCTCTAGGTGAACACTGGTGCAACTGGGGTGAAACTCGGAAAACACATAGGAGGCAGCAGCTGTCCTCTCGTGGATCTCAAAACCAGAACTAAGGCAAGCTGAACACCAGAGCTGACCAGTTTGCCGAAGGTGTGTGACACATTAGGCCAGGCCTGCACCTTCACCATCACCCCTTTCCTCTTCCTTTCCATGTTACACGTTGTTCTGGGTATTTTCTTACACCGTTTTTGCTGCAGAAGCAGACACATCCCGGTGCGGGGAGATTTCCAGGCGAGGAGGCACAGGAAGCGCAAGGCAATGGGCTCGGAGAGATCCCTGGGAGCTGTGAGGGGTGTAAATTAACATCATTGCTAATATGCCTTCCTCTCAACAGGGGTGACAAAATTCATAGTGTCATTCACTGGTATGGTGGAAGACAGATCCTGTCAGAAACACATCCATGTGGTCTGGCTGGCCAAGGCACAGGGTAATTTTTAATTCATTAGTGCCTGACCTCTTGATTAAAACACTTACGTGGCTTGTAACTAAAAAAAAGCTTCTAAAGGGTCAGATCTAAAACCTGTTAAAATGTACCTAGGTCTTTAATTGACTGCAGTAGGCTCCGAATCAAGCCTTGAAGTAACTGTTAATTTGGAACCCTCTAAAGGGATGGTCTAAGTGCTGGTAAAATACAGGTTGGACAAAGGTGATGGGGTGATACATGTCAAGAAGAGGAGGTTAGGTTACAGTGATCTGCACTGCTTAATTAAATGGCTTCCAGACACCAGTTATCTTAATCCAGGCAGCTGCTTTTGTGTGATCCTGTAAGTGGGTTAAACTTGTAGGATGGCAAAGATTCATCCCATTAAACTTGAGGACTTAGCTGTGGCATCTAGAGCGTCATTGCCCTCAGCAGCAGAGCAAGAGAGGAATGGCTGGAGGATGATCTGGATTTTAGTGCTCTCACTGCTTTGGTAGCTGCCTTTCCTCTGTCTCTGGATGAAGAGAGAGCTGAGGGAAGTGCCTGCTGTTTGGTGGGAACAATCTGGACCTACAGCTTGGAGCCATGGAAATTGGAAAGAACCTGAGAAATATCGCAGATGCACCTGCCAGTAGGAATTCTAGTGAATTGCTGTGATTAAAAGTGTGGAGATACCCTTGGATTAGTTTGGAGGATTGTTTTAAGATGAAGTCTGATAAATTTATTGAAGGATAAATTTATGGACAAAGCAGAATTTCTAGGGCTTGAAAAGCATACCTAATCTGTTGGTATCTCCAATGGGTTTGGGAAGATATCAGGTCACTCTTTATTTGTACCATCTTTATATAAATTCAGTATCCCCTGGCTGCTTCTGTTCACCTTTGAGATCCGGAAGGAGTGGTTTTCTCCCCTGATGTGTAATGTGGTGTCTGGTAGGTTGGGGCAGCTCTTCCAGGTCTCTCTAGCCCTGGAGCCTGCAGCGCCGCAGGGTAAGCAGCTCACATCAGACCTTCTGGTGGCATCACGTACTCGTCGGTGCCTGACTGTTGCACTCAGTCTCCAAACCTGGGGTCAAGAGGGAATTTTCCATTCAGGTTCATTTGGTAAGGGCTGCAGGGGATTGCTGGGTAGTTGCGGCATTTTTTTCCTTCCTTTTTCTTTTTTAAATCATGCTTGTTTTGCCCACCTAAATAACAAGATCTGCTTCCTGTGTTCCCCTAAGAGCCATATTTAGCAAATTCCCTGCTAATGCCCTCCGTGTGTTTCCTCGGTCTGAGGAGGAGCCCTCGGGGGAGAGCCTCTGCCGTACCATTTCTGCCAGACTTCACGTGAAAGATAGGAAAAGAGACATGAGGGAGTGATGGTAAATAATGCCTATTTTGAAGGGGAAATGGAGTGCAGGCCTGAGGAGAGACAGACACAGCTCATACTACTGGAATGCAATTGCTGATGGACTGGTTAAATTTAAAAGGCAACGGCCCAGGCCCAGATGTTTAAGAACTTCAGCGTGGCTTGAAACTGGCATAGCAATAAAAGGGCTCTTGTTTGAAAATAGTTTCTTTGAGATTAAAAAAAAAACATCCCCTTAAAGCGAGCTGCACCATCTGGCATCGAAATCCATGGGTCCTGGGCATGGAGATACAGTGCTGCAGCTATGGAGTGCCACCATCCTTCATGAGTGACGGTCCTCCTTCACCTCGCCACTGTCCCCAGGAGCGGGACCAAGGGGCACCAAGAGGGGTGCAAGTCCTCCGGGCAACATCTCAGATGGTGCAGAAGGGGGTGAAGGGGTAGCTATGGTGCCTGTAGGCAGGAGAAGGGGTCTAGTTAAAGGAGAGGAGTGGAAGCCACTGTGTTTGTCAAAAGGTCTGGCATCCCCTAACTCCAGGCAACCATGTGATAGACGTTGAGTGTCGGAGGGCCTGTAGCCATCCCGTTTATGTCCCTTGCCCGTCGTTAGGTCCAAACCAGACGCAAAACTACCTAACAAACTGAAATTGTTAATATGGAAGACTGAAAGCATGAAAAATTGCAGTGAGTTGCCAGCTGAGAGTTGGGGATTCTTTTTGGTGCCTTTAGAAGAAGATGTCCTAACAGTCCTGGGGGCTTGGTAACACCCGCTGCTGCCATGTCATGTCTGTGTTATTTTGTGAAGCTGAAGCAGTTGCAGTAACGCATTGAAAGCTAAGTACAAAGGAACAGACAAATATTGCTATTTCCTGTGAAGCAATTCTCCATAAACGGTCCCGTAGATGGCAGGGGAGGAGCTCCTTTGGTGGTACTGCAGTAAGGTCAGGCTTAGGAATTTGGCTGCAGGTAAATGAGACCATGACAGAAGAGGCAGAGTGTGTCAGACCCACCTACTGCTGTTTACCACAGATCTGCTGACTTAGCGTGGCAGAGCTGCCTCTGCAGCCAGCAAGCTCCATTTTGGGATCGCAGCCTCGCCGACGTGAGTGGCAATGTTCCCATCGTCTTTCGGGGACAGCGCTTTGCCCCCACGCTTGCTAATGTGCAGCTGGACCTTTCCCAGTGATCCCATTAAGGCTCTTCAGGGAACTGCGGGGGAAATTATGTTAAGAAGATAATTATAAGGTAGCCCAGATAAAAAGGCAGGTCAAGAACAATTTGAAGAGTTGGGGAATGACTTCAGTCAGCTGAAGAGGTGTCATGAGGTCTCGATTCTCTCCGAGACGCTTCCTCGCTGCCTCAGGTGAAAGTTTAGCTGCAGCTTTGTACACGCTTTTCTGGTTTTCAGTATTGCCCTGGCACGGAAGACTCTCTGCTGTATGTATACCAGGTACTGGCAGAGCTGGAGTTAGCCGAGAACAGTTGGATTATAGGATTTAGAGACAGACGGGACCTTTTTCATTATATATTTTTATGATTAGCTCACAACATAACATGTGAGGCAGTCACGTATTTCATATTCACACAACAAATTATGCATCTAGTATGAAATAGCTCTCGTTTCCTTCTCTGAAATAGAGTATGAATTTCCATCTGGAATATATAATGTGGTTTCCATATGTACAAACAGAGACTTGTTACAAGTATCAAAGCAGAAAGCGCGTTTTGGATGATAGTGTGCTGTGGAAGCGTCTGTCCAGGGAATGCACGAGAGCCGTCAGCCGAGTCACAGATCTGAAGGGTTAAGCCTGACAGCGTCTGTGAACCCTGTGCCTTCTGGTTAAGGGTACTGAGTTTAAGTCATTCAGTGCTTGACTAAACTGTAATGCCTGAAGTCCAGCCTTCCCAGACCGTGTGAACAAAAGGTCAAACCCACTTTTAGGGCTGGAAAACACTTGGTTTCTCGGTGCCCAGAGCTCGGCGGAGGTGGGTGCGGCGTGCCTGCTTGGGCGCAGACGGCAGGCGTCTCCTGGAGAGCGGGCTCAGGCTCACGCTGTCACGTTAGCCTCCCGCGTGGTGCAGCGTTCCCGTTCTGGGGCCGCTCCACCACGAGTGCCTGGAGCAAGCTGCTGCGCGTTGTGGCTGCAGGTCTGGTTTGGGCACATCTCCTGGTGGGGGGTTGACGGCCCTGGTGTTTGGTGTCCTTCGGTGTGACCAGCATCAGCGCTATGCTGAGGCTGTGCGCGGAGGACTTCTACTCCCGTTACCTCCAAGTCAGACAGACAGTCTGGCCCCGCTACAAGCCAAAGGTGCCCCGCTACCAATTTAACATCTTAGTTTCTGGTTAGTTTCCATTACACATAGAACATGTCATGGTTTTCACTTTTTTTTTTTTAACTTATCATATCCTCAAAGCCTGTTTCTGAAGGGTGAACGGATTATTTATTGCGCAGCGTGGTTTTGTGACTGTCTATGGAAATGGCATCTGGTCTCCAAATGGAGACCTTCTCCCCCCTCCCAGGTCCTTAAGAGAACATGACAGTAATTGAGCAATAATGAAATGTTTCAGGAGGAGTGTCGGAAAGTTCAGAGTGGTGTGGGGGAGTTATAAATCTGGGCTGAATTTGGCTTGAGGAAGAAACCCCGTTATAAACTTATTAGCTGCTGACACTGTGCTTCTCTCACCTTGCACAAGATGTAAAGCTCACCTCAACACCGTCACACTGCCTTTCACTTGCACCTGACTCAAGGTGCTGCCGTCTCAGGCACCATGCTCTGCATCCCTGGAGACCAGTAGCAGAGAGATCAAGTACACACTCCGATGCCTGCGATATGCTCTGGCCGGACCTCTATGTGTTGCTCCTACCGGGACAAACCTCCTTCCCATCGAGCTGGAGTCTGAGTTACTAATTCCTGCAATAAGAACCTGGGCCAAACCTTTAGAGGTGCAATCGGTACGTCTCCCTTTTGGGGCAATTTGTCCCAACAAAATATTGAAGCCTTGGCTTCAGTTTTGTCCCACCTAGCTTTTGCATACCTAAATGGAGACTTTTATCCAGCTTCATAGTCTTCTCTTAATTATTTGTGTTGTGTCTAATTTGTGTCTCTCAGGAAAGATTGTGCGTTCCCCTTCAGAACGATTGACAGCTTTAGAAATAAATTTGGAGTTTCAAATTCCAAGCTGGGAATCTCTTAGTACTGGAAAGCTATTTCGGACGTGTCAAATTCTACTCGTAGATTGGAATAAGTTGCCTGCAGCTTTCAACCTAAAATCTGGTGACTTACCTAAGGAAGTTGTATAGGCTGTTGTTACAAACAGGGGTGGGACATTGGCACTTCCAAGCGGTGATTCTTCTCGCCTATTTTCCGTACATGGGTGGGAAGAAGGTGTGTGTTTCTGTGGTTGGCAGAGGTGTCTGGGCGGTGTGTTTGTGTTAGACACCCTGCGCTGAGACTGTAAGGAGGGACTGCACCTGAACAGCTACAACAATTTGCAGCATAGACGTCCATATCTGAGAAGGTATCAAGGTCTATGTCACCCACGCAGAGAAAGAGGAGCTTGTAAGGTGCGATGAATCTGGGCTGTCTAGCTCAGGCGGAGAGGGGCACGCAAATATTGAATGCTCTTGCATAAAGTTTTTTTCTCACATTCTCCAGGAACGTCATCAGCCAAGGTGTGTGTCTTGATTAATTTTTGACATCTATCGTGCAGTCATTTCTTGATCCACGTGACGTGCAGCAAGCGGCGGACCCTCATCAGAGTATTTCTGTTAGCATGTGAAATGGCTGATAAAAGCCTACGTACTTGACAGCTTTGCGATTGATCCTACTGTGGTCCTATTAAGGAATGAAATCAGGTTGTCTTGACAGTAGAAGGAAGGTAATACCGTGCATTGCTTCCAAACTGGTACTTGGGTATCCTGCATTCATCCAAAATAACTCAAACATGTAAGGAGACTAAAAATACTGCTGTGACTGAAAAGTATTTTCTTCATCTGGCTTTGTGAATCTTGTGAACTCTTGTTTCTGCAGTCAGTAGTTGCAAAATACTGTGAAGTGTCTTTTGGAGAGAGTTTGGAAGGGATCGCACATTTGATTAGTAGTGGTTGCATACGTCTAAATAAATTTCTGCAAAAGGTGACACTTTTAAGGAGATCTCATGATAAAATTGCTCTAGAGGCAAAGTTAGGGTTTCCCAGTTTCACATTTAATTAACTTAGTCTGACTTTCACAGGGCTTTGTGTTATGCTTTTCATTCTTCAGTAAACAAATGGCAGAAAATTAAAGCAGAGCAACTGCCAATGAACAGTAAATTTAATTGAAAAACAGTGAGTTGCCATGGGGTGCCGTAGGGTTCTGCAGAGATAACGTTATTTATCTTGGAAAAATTCCACTTGCATTTGTCAAAATATGATATATAAAAGGAACAAAAGGGAAAAATATGACGTTAGATAGGAAAGGGCTACGGCCTTATTCCTCATCCTGAGTTTGGGACTGGAGTTTGGTGGAGTGAAAAAATTGATTTCCTGCGCTCCGTGGCAGCTCAGTACCGTTTCCATCTGATGCATCGCTAAGTGAAACGTCGTGTCAGGAAGAGAAGTGACTGGAATTTGTAAGGTCCAGACGAGCAGGAAGGAAGATGAGCATCAATGTCACAGGAGGGGAGAAACATGTGAAACGACCTTGGTTCTTTCATGGTGAAACAAAAGACTAGATCTGAGTGCTCTCTCTGGTTTTCACATCTATTTCAGGGGCAATTAAGTGGCTGGAAAACAGAAGAGTGAGCCCTTGAATAAAGGTGCTGAATAAAGACAGCAACACAAGATGTCTTAATCTTGGGTTAAAAAGATACATTTGTATCACCAGGTTTGGTCCTCTTTGTGAAACACTTGAAATTCAATCTGATGAAATGACTCTCTGGGCAATGAGCAGGAAGAGCAAATTAAAGACGTTGACTGACAGCGAACTGTTCATCCAGTTGACAGAGTAAGCAGAGTTACTCTGGATTTTCAACTAAGTAATAGATCCAAAGCCCAGGGTGCCTGCCTGTGGGCGAAGACAATGTCCTGGGCATCCCGAACCCTTCCTGCTCAGCTGTGGTCCGTGGGTAAGACCCCGTTCACCCTGCACGTGTTTCTTTGATTGCCAACGCATGAAATGCGATGTGTAGCAGCTCCGTTTTGCAACATCTGTTTTTCAAGCCCATCATTTCCCAGCAGCTCCCGCTATGCAGCAAACCCACCTCATTTACGGCCTTCACATTTGGAGGGCTCAACAGAGCCCAAATTTGGCTGACATTTGCAAGGTTCCTGCTTTTCATTTCAACCCATTCTTGCTTTATTTTTAGCTGTTTTAAAATGACACATGTTTCCGTCTTTTAGGTAATGAGATGCTTTCCACTTAATTCAATCACTAGTTAATTTGATCCTCTATTTAATTTGTTCCAAACGTCTGGAAGCAAAGTTCTGTATCTTAAGTATATGTATATATTACATGTATAGCTTCCACCCTTTGCTCTGATCATCCTGCTTGCTCTAAACAAGCCTTATAATTCAATCTTAGGCTATTGAAACTTGCCATTTAATTAATAAGAAAAGCCAAAATCGAAGCAAGGTAGGAGGAAAAGAAAAGGTTTAAGGAATGAGTCCTGGACATAAAAGATGACTATGACTTAAAGTTGTATCATGGAGTACCTGCTATTGGCTAATAACTCTGTTCAGGGCTATTAAATCTGCGAGGGTGGGGGTGAATCGATGGGTAGCAAAATCTTTCAGGAAAATGTTAAGAATGAACATGAACAGCCTGGAACAAGATTCAAGGCTCGTTGTGATAAAACGGAACATAAACCCCAAAATTTTATGTAGTGAAGTTTCATCAGTCACCCCAAGGCCTTTGGAGCTTGGAAGTCAGACGGCGAGGGAAGAACGCTGCTGCAGCCTGTGCCAAATCCGTGTCGTCTCCAGCGCTGTCAGGAGCACCCGCCAGCACTGCATAAAGCTTTCGCTTCCACCCCCAACAGACCCCTGAAAAACCCTCACCAACCCGGTTTAATCAAACACCTCAGAGCTCAGCCTCTGTGCTGGCTTCTCTGGCTTTAGCACCAGCAGATCGGCCCATCTGAGTGTCACATCCAGCTGGTATCTGGGGAGTGGATCCGCTATTGCCTTGCGGAGCTCTGTGTGTGTGTGCAGGAGGAGCACAGGCGGCCAAGCCCTTCGGCTGCGGGGGCCACAAGACGAGCGGTTTTGCATAACGTGTCCCAGTACGTTGCTCTTGTAATCATCTAATGGGGTTTGCAAAGGTAAGGGAGAGCAGGTGTGATGGGAACCCGGGGCTTTTCAGCCCTTGGGCCGTGTGGATTGTTGGCGTGGCGTGGATTTTTGCATGATTTGGTAGGAGCAGCGTGGCTGTGGGGCAGCAGAAGTCCTTGTCAATGAATCTCCACGTTATTCTGCCGGGAAGCTGCCAAAAGTCTCACCGTGCAACTCATTTTCATGGCGCTTTGCTTGCTGGAAACGCTGAGTGTGTGCCTGGGTGTGAGCTTGGCTTGTGTTTCCCATGTCTGAGCAGTAGGAAGTGTCAGGATGCTCCTGCAAAATGCCATGTTGCAGAGCGCCGGGGGATGGAGGAGGTGATGCCCATCTGAGACACGTTATTCCTTGGCAGGGAACCCAACTTTCATTATTTTCCGCTAAGCGGTGAAGGCAAATGAAAGCCAAGTCGGCCAGCAGCCCCAGGAGTACTGGGAGCTGTGCCGCTTCCCCTGCACGCCTGCCCGCTCCCTCTTTCTGCTGTAAAGGTGTGCTCCTCGCTGAAGAGGCATGAGGGTTGTGTGAGGCCTGTTAGGGGTTTTCGAGGCTGGAAGAGACCTGTGGGGGCGGCTGTAGCAGGGCTCCTCGTGCAGGTGCTGCTGTTGCTGGCGAAAGAGGTTTCCCGCGTGCGGCGTGGGGTGGCTTCCCCCTGCTGCGGGACCGTCCCCGCGGCGGCGGAGCGTGAAGGTGAGGCGATTGCAGGGGTGACCGCAACGCTGCGGCAGGAGGGAGTTGGACGTCGCAAGCGACTGAGGGACAAACCACCCGAAGAGCCAAGGGAAGAAGCGGGGAGGTAGGGGAACCGCAGGCCGGCTTAGCGAGCAGTGGCGCAGCGTTGGCTGGGTTTCAGTTCCCCCACGAGATGGAGACAGCGCTGCTGGTTTCGGTTACGTTCCAACTGTGGTGCAGGAACAATTTGTCTTAATAAATTGCGAGGAATAATGCAATAGGATAGAGCTCTCGAGAGGGCGTGAGGGTTTTTATGGGGACTGTGGGATGAATATTAACAAACAGATCGCGTTGTTCTTCCTTACTCTTGGTTCGTGGCCTGGGCTCCGCGGCCCTTCGTGGCCTCTGTGCCCCAAACTCGAAGCTGCTGCCCTCTAATCTCCATGGACCAGTTTTCTTTTATGGTGTCTGTGGTTTCCGCGACAGGGATCCGTCGCTGTGCCGCAGGAGGTGAGCTGATCCCTCCATCTCACCAAGCAGCCACCCGGGGAAGCATGCCATTAGCGTGAGCATCGGTATAACGCAACTCCTGTCAGAGGGATGAGGCTTTTTTCTTCCTTCACAGAAAACAAGCATGATCTATGCTGCTTTTAGCTCTGTTGCTGCTTTCGTGACGCAAAATGCTTCAGCCTTCCTCCTGTGCCACCGTCCCTATGGACTGGGATGAAAGCTTCAGGGCAGCTCAGGACATCCTAGGGAGTGCACGCTCCAGAGCACAGACATCGTTCCTGCCTCTGCCACTGCTCTCCTCTGTAGTCTTGGTCACGCCGCTTCACCAATGTGACGTGGGGCTGCGTTTTGGTGTGCCACGCACCGACAAGGCCAGGGAAGTTATTTCTGGCAATTGTAATGCAGCTGGCAGAAGACTGGGTTTTGCTGGATGCTCTGCATGCACTTCGATATAATTGGTAACTGGAGAAGCATAAGATCAATGTCAAAGATTGCCAACAGCAAAGGGGAATGTGCTGAGAAATGTATATGAATGCCAGCACTTTGGGGCCTTTATTTATAACAGTGGCCGGTCGCAGTAACAGGCCAGCTTGCTCTCATTCTGGCCTGTTTTTATCTCAACTTCAGTATTTTTTTTCTTTTTTTCCCCCCCCCCCAAAACATATGCCGTGTTCCCAAGTAGCACAAATGAGCTGCTCTTGCTTCTGCTGTTGTCGTGGTGGTGTGTACCTCGGGAGGCTGGGCACCCAGCTGTGGTCCGGGGACTCATCCTGCCCCCACCATCACCCCGTGGGGCTCTGCACTGTCAACGCAATAGGTGCGAGAGGAGACCCTTCATAAACATAAAGAGCTGCCTTCTGTTCATCTCTCCTGTCTCCCAGACCTGTCCTCCCCTGCTTTCACCTGCACCTCAATCTCCCTCCTCTTCCCACCCCGATGGAAAGCAAACCTAATAGAAAAAGCAGCGCTAATGATCACGACCCCACTAGTATTTTATTTCCAATTGGCAGCTCATGCAAGCAGCCCTATTTTCTGTTCTAATAGGAAACTTTATGATGTACCAAATTACCCCGTAATAGCCTGCACTGAGTTGCCTCCTGAAAGGTAAACGATTTTGATTTTTTTATGATTGGTTATTATTACTTTTTTTGCCTATTGCCTAAAAAAGAGGGGGATTGCGTTAAAGAGTCCCAAAGGTCGCAGATCGGAGCCGCTGGGAGCCAGGTGGTGCTGCCTAGGTGTAGAGCCTCAGGGCTGCGTTGGGCGTAGGGCAGCGCTGCCTGGCAGCGGCCGGTGGCTGCTGGATGTCACCTCCCGGGGGCCTGGTGCAACCACGCTACAGCCGATGGCTCACGTAGATGCTGATGGGTGGAAGAAATTGGTTGGCAGGCACAAAAGGGAGGATTTTGGGGCGTTCAAAGCCCAGGCGTTATTCTGCATGTTGTGGAGTGCCATCTCCTGGCTTGATACGAATTAACGGGGACTCCCGCAGCTCTGTGCGGTCCATAGGGAGCCCGGGGCAGCTGCTCCTGCGCCCTTTAGGCTGGGGTCCTAGTCAGGAAATTATCCAGAGAAGTTGGCAGAGCAGGAGATGAGAGCATTTAATCCAGAGCTGCTCTCCGGTGCGAGTCGGGGAGAGCTCATTTCCTGGTAATGGCTTTGTTTTAATTAGAGTAGCTGAGCCCTCGCACAACCCAGGTTGGGAGTGGTACAAATCGGGGAAGTCCCGTTGGCGTTTTCCACGGCATTTTGCAGTGGAGAAGCAGCAGGGAGGTGTGGGATGTGGTCCAGGGAGGGAATAAGTAGGAAACTTCCCGTGGGCATCAGGACATCCACTTTACTTTAGCGGAAATTAGGTGCCTAAATATCTTTCTGGCTCTGCATGAAGGTGACTGCAAAGACCACACTTAAATCATTGCAATGTCCGCTTGTGTTTGTAAAAATACATGACTTTGTAGCTGGACGTGGCTGCTGAACTGGAGGCTTTGAAGAACTGGAGCAGGAAAGATGAAGTCCGACCTGGGAGCAATTTGTCCTGTTCCCCAGTGTGGTAAGAGCTGGTGTTCCTCGCTGAGGAATTGCTGTCCTGTGATGGTTTGCATCAGGTGCTTTTAATCACTGCTTGTAGCCATCACATTTCCATCAGTTGATGTCAATTCTGATAAATCTGACTGCAAAATAGGGAAGCATTTAGGTGAAAAAGATTTAAACTCGGTCCAGTGAATGCACTTCTCATTTTTTTCATTATGCATGTTTTTGCAGTAACTAAAAATTGTTTGACAAATCTGCTGGATCTGTCACTGGTTAGTTCTATAGAAAAAGGAGATCTGTAATGGTGAAAAAACAGTGATGATTTTGTGGAAAAAATGATCATATACTTTCTGTTGAAGTGCTTGTAAAAATCTGATTAAAAATACTATATAGAATTTTGCAATAAAGTATTATCTTTGGTTGAAAAAATGACATTCAAACACATCTGTCTTTACTATCTAAAGCCATACTTAGGAGGTTGACCATCGTTGCCAATTACTGAAGCCGTGTGGATAATGATGTGGTTTTGATGGGGATGTTTTTGCCTGGTAACACAGCTCTGGAGCAGGGCGGCCCCATTGGTGCCTCCTGCTCGACTCACTCCCCCTCTTGTGTATGCAGCCGTGAGAGCAAGCGAGCTCAAAGACAGCTCTCCAATCATTTGAATAAAGGGGGATTTAATGGAGCTATATATGTATTTATAGTAACTTCTGCTGCTTGCCTGTCTCAACAGACTGTCGCTGCGATCTAACAGCAAATCCGATTCCAGGTGCGCTTTTTGGCACAGATGCCAGATGGGTTGGGTGCCCCATTGCTTACTGGGCACAGAGTCCGGTGGCCCTGGTGGGTGCTGGGACAGTCACTGGGCTGAGCTGCCTTGGGCAGGGGTGGGGGGTGCCTGGCGCACGGGTACGGGGTGGCTTGGAAGTTGGACCCTGTGGGTTATCCGGAGGGTCTCTGAGAGGTGATTAAGAATAGCCAGTGTTGGTCCCCAAGGGTCCCCGCCTCTGCTTGGAAAGCTTTGGGGATGGTCAGTTGGAAGGTGATGAGATCCTTCTGCCCATCTGACTAATCTGAAAATAGCCCATGGGAACCAGTTCCCCTTGGAGAAGCTGAAGATCTGTTTCGGCGTGTCAGGTTTGAAAATCCCTGCCCTTGCTGGGGCCATCGGCCTCTGTCTGCCTGACTCACCTCAGTGGTTTTGGGGGCTGTTGCCCATGTGGGCGTCATCCTTCGCCTCGAGAGAGCTCTGCACGGAGCCGAGGCACGGTGCTCTCCTCCTCCAGGGAGACCAGAGGGACCTCACAGCAGAAAGAAACAGAAAGCAGATCCTTGGCCTTTTAAAATTTAGTGCTGAGGGTGGTGAAAGAAGGGGTAATAATTCTCTTGGATTCACTTACTGCCCAACTTTTGGAGACAAGATTACTCACTCTTTCCCTGTGGAGAGGGCAGAAATGAGCATTGGGTGCTCTGACACGGTTTAGGCAATTACCCACCCCGGTCTGGCTGTGTGACACCAGTGAGCATTTTGCAGCTATAGTTACGCAGTTCCTGAGACAGATCCCCTCCTGGTAGGGAGATGGGTGGCAGAAAGCAGCGTGGGCTGGGAGCCGAGCCCTCTGTGCTCAGCAATGACTTTGCCCGCTTTTAACTCATCTCTTCCCTTAGTCCTTTGCACCTACCAACACCCTGCTTTGGTTTCTTTAAAAGCTGTCTGTTTATTATATGTGGGTGAAATCTGGTCATGCTGTACTGTTTATTAGTCCAAAACTGAGGTCAGGCAGGTTGGATTTCTTTCCCGAGTGCTTTTATAATATTTGTGTTAGCTGGGCAGCTAAGTGCTGTCAGATGTAGCGGCAATGGAGCTTGCTGCTGTTGAAATTTTTATGGTTTCATGCATTTTACAGCATCACCTGTCAGACTCCAGCAATCATGATGTCACCTGTAGTGGAATATATAAATTTGAACAGAGGAGGCTGGAGCTAGGGGAGTTCTTCAGTAATCTGGGCTCCTTTCTCCCCTTCTCCTCCAGGGGGGAGGCCGGGAGGTCTTAAGGCATGGCGAAAGAAAAGAGGCAGACCTCTCTTCTCCCCCGGGCTTTGCCCCAGCCGTTCTGCATGATCTGGGCAAAATCGCTGCCTTCATTCCGGCTGTAGTTTCCATACTGCCTCTTTGTTTTGCTGGCTGTGTCTCTGGGGATACGGTCTCCTGTATTCATCCCGAGACATGGGAAAGGCTCGGTTGGCGCAGAGGAGTCCCCAGCGGCTATGCTGTAGTCTGGTACCCCACGTGTGGGGGATGGAGACGTCCGATCTGGCAGCAGAAGCAGGTGCCGTGGGGGCTGGCAGGGAAGGGTGGCTTTACTGGGCAAGCGTTTCAAGCATTTATGAAGGGAGTGATGGGAGGGGACTTGTTCCCTGTGAATAAACAAGGGCTGCACGTCTGGGGTACCCTCTGCCCGGTGCGCTCGTGTCTGTGGGCAGCGCTCATCTCTCTCCTCCGGGGCAGTATTTGGTCTCTGTCCAGTTTTGGTGTCGTTGCAGTTGATTACAGTTGATTGGCAACAACAGCGTGGCCACAGAGAGACTTGGCGAAGGCCCTCAGGGAGCACGATGGCTTGTTGAGGGCAAGTTGGTCAAAGCCTAGCCGAGGCTGGAGCTGCGTGGTTGAGGGCAGGAGGATGCGCTCTGCTCGTGGCATCGGGCACCGGGACGGACGCGACTCTGCGTGTCGCACAGTCGTACCCGCGGATCACCCGTGGTCCACATGCTCCACCGAAAGAGGGGTTCAGAGATGAATGAAAAGATTCGACAACAGGTCAAATAGTGGCTCTGATCTATGTTTTTGGAAGCAGGAAAATGTGTTTTTCCCTGGTTCTTGTTGGTTGGTGTAGTCTTTTCCCTGCAAACACTACCTTAATTAAGTATCAAATGAGCATTAAGATATTCCATGTGGCTTAACATTGCTAAATGAAGACATGTAGCCCTACTGCCGAGCTATAAACCCTCAGTAAAAATGGCTTAAGAACATACTGATCGGGTTTTAAGAGCTCTGTAACTGATATGCATCTTATGGTATCGTTAGGCCTCAATAAATCTGTTTCTAATAATCGCTATTTACTGAGGTTTCGCAACTATGCCAGAGGTACATATCTGTTACCTTGTGGTCCAGCCTCAATAAATGTGTTTTTAATAATCAATTGGTACTTCAATAATAAACAATAATTGCTTTATTAAATATGAATTTGAACATGTTCTGCATTTCAGTCATACTGAAGTCACCGTCTTTTTTTTCCTTTTTTAACTCTGAAGGAGCTTTCACTGACCAGCTATTGGCACTAGCGTGCACCAAACGTTACTGTTCCTTATAGAGCATTGCTGACTTCGCCTGATTTATAACTCATGACAATATTTCAGTGCTTTGTTTCTACCCTAGCCTAAGCCAGTCTATCAGTTGCTTCCAAGCAATCTTCCTGCAAGAAATGCTACAGTTCCTCTTATGGATCATTAACTGGAAATGAACTTGAGACCTTCGGATGTAAACACACTGCCTGCTGCCGTACACCTAGCAGATCAACACTTTAGTTGACAATGCAAGTAATAATGGTATGGGACCCTAATCTTTTACAGAAAAAGCAGTAATTGAAGAGGGAAGTTGATTTCTTGCAGTGCCATTGGGAAAGCTTTATTGTTTTCCAGGGCCCGCATCTCAGACTACGTCTTCACAGCCAGGTGTTCCCGTGGCACGAACATCCCAGCTCGTCTGCCACCGACTGCCCTCCCGGGCCGCTTCCAGTGCTGCGGCATCGCTGCGGCGTGAGTGCTCGGCTGGTCTGGGGAGAGGGCTGGAAGGCACGGCCCTGCGCCCTGCTGCTCCCTGCACGGGGCGCTCTGCGGAGAAAGGGGCTTTTGGCCTTGAAGTACGAGGAGGTTTGTCTCCTTCCCCTCTGTGTCTAAAGCAAGTTTTCTTCCCAGGGCTGGTTCAGGATTCTGCTGAGCGTGGTCGAGCGTGGCGATGGATCCCTGGAGTTCAAGAGGCCAGTCCTGGACAGGAGGTGAGGAACACAAGCAATACCCATGATTCATATCACTCCATCCAAATACCCCGTTGGTTCACCTTAATTCTTAATTCTTCTATAATTTGAGATCTTACAATCATGTGTACCATCATGCTTGGAAGTATTCTGCACTCCCAAGGCCCGGCAACTGGTTGTGCCTGTACCTGCACAGGAGGGAGACGGGCACTGCTCATTCGGCACCTTCCGCTTTCACTTCACTTGAGGAGAGCTTTGAATCCCAGTCCCATCCCCACCTTCTCAAATGACCTTTCAGTGTTGGGTTGGACCACGCTCCTCTCCCCTAGATGGGACTTTCTGCAGGGTGAGTAGTTGTCCCCCACTTTGCCACCCCACACAGCTCGCCCCAGCAGGGCGAGCGGAGGAAGCGTGCTGCAGCTGGTACGCCCCCGCGGATGCCAAACCCCCTTAAGCAATGAGAACCGTATGTGCGCGTCTGCGTTCCTTGCGTATGTCGAATGTCACATTGGATTAAGGCACATCAAGCCATAACGGGTGCAGAGTTCGGTGCCTTCAATTAGTCCAGTCAAAGGCAGGAATTCCCTTCTGCCGGGTGAGTCTGCTCCCATGACAAGAAGATTAGCGGCCTCAGCTTGTGATCGTTAAACTCGGAGTTTTCCATCCCACATTAAGTCATTTGCAATTTTCTGTTCCTCACGCTGGTAGTTTTGAGGGGCTGGTTTCATTCCGAGAGGGCAGGGGTCAAAGCATTTTGGTGAACGGCAGGGAGCCCTGTCCCCGGCGTGTGTTTGAACAAGTCTGCTCCCTCCTGGACTACCTCTGGGCTAGATATTCGTGTGTCTGGACCTACGCAGGGAGCCTAGGAGCGCACGAGGACCTCTCTGGGGAATGCTAGCCCCGAGAGTCATGTCTGCTGGACATCAACTGCCCCATAGTATTGAGAGGTGCAGTGAGGAGCGCACTGAGGAACAGAAGTCCTCCCGTCTGGCAGCACGTGCCAACCCCGAGCTGCTTGGGAGGAGGCATGTATCGCCATCCTTCAGCTGTCTGCAGGAGGGCCGCTTGCTAGTAAAGCAGCTGTTAGGTGCTTGTGTTTGAGCAGACCCATGTTGCTGTTTGTCCCTGCCCCCGAGTGATCCTGTTCAACCGCCGCTCTCTGTCCTCAGGGTTATAAATACCTGTGGGCAATGCTAAGCTCCAGCGCTGTGGGGCCAGAGACCCACCGAGACCCCCTCTGGGCTCCTGATGCCTGCTGCTGTTGCCTGACAGCTAGTACTGGCTGTGGTGAATGCAGATCAAGTCCTGAATACCTCTGATGTGGTCTAAATGGCCTAAAATGTCCATTTCTAGGATGTTACTAAAAAACACCAGAAAGACACGCAGGTTGGGGAATTTCTTCTTATGAACGTTAAGATTTCTTATGCCATTATATGTCACCCCATTACTGTAGTTAATATCAACAGAGGGGAAATATCTTAATTCCCTATTTTGTCTCCTTTTTCTATCCTTTTGGCTTAAGCTAAGCTCTACAGGAGCTTGAGTTTATTGTTTTTTTTGTCAGAGCTGTAGAAATGCTGTTGTGTCTGACTGCTTGTCCATTTTCTCAGCTGAGTACAATATTCCTCCCTTGACTCGCTGATATCCTGAGATTTTCTCTTGTCACAGCAAAACTATTAAACTTTTGACTTAAATGGATCTTTACTTCGGTAACTTAATGCTGCCTTCTCTGAAAAACAAGTCCTGTGCTTGCAAGGAACCCTACACTATCTCATGGGTCTACATGGCAGCGGGTCAGAGGTCTGGTTGGCAAAGCGTATTCCTGACAGCGGTAAATAAGAATAAGTTGTTCAGAAGTATACTAAATACTGGGGAAACATGTGATAACTAAAGATGCGTGGGTTATTGTTGGCTTAACTGCAGCAAACCGAGATGCCTGGGTAGAATTCTGTATCGGAGATACAAAGATCACTTGATAGATCAGAAGTCTTAAAATTTAAGAAATCCTTGGAGTTTTGGGACCAGGATCTCAGCTGACTGAAGCATAAATCACTGAGACCAGTAAGATCTTTCGCAAAGCCATGCAGGTGAGATGACCACAGGCGGCACCTCTCTGTGAAGTCGCAGAAGGCAAAATGCTAGGGTTGGTTCTGTGCCAGTGCTGAGTGATGCTGCGGGTTGGTGTTTCTTCAACCTCATTTTGGTTATTTTGGGGCAGTTCATACCCCAAACCCCAGGTTCTCAAACTGGGGGCTCTCACGTGCCCCTGGGGCCCTGTAGCTGCAGGCAGGGAGGGGATACGAACACGGCCATGACTGACGCTTCCTGCCTGCAAAGGCGGCTCCATCTGCAATAGCCAGGATCCAAGATTTAAGGTCAGGCAGGATGAATCATTTTCGGAGGCTGGCAGGTTTCCAAGTCACCCCTCCTCTGGATATTACCCTTTATGAAGACCACTGTGGTATGCTGGGTCCTTTGGTTGGAACAGTATTTTCCTAGCAAATTACTCCGTGGTGCACCTGGGATGCAGTGATTTATGAGATGGATTTGCGTGAAGGATATACGCTGCATATATAAGGGGAAATCGTACACGGGCTGTTTCGCTGCGAGCTGGAAGGGGCTGTGCTGGCCGGGGAGGAGAGGCGAGCGAGGCGGTGAAATCCTGCTCGAGCCATCCGGCCATCGCCAGTGGCCCAGTGTTTAGTCAGGTGCAGCCCAGCTCGTGCACATAACCCTCATGTTATCTTACCTTAAATAAAACTTTCTTGGGACGTGTCGGAAAGAAAGGCCTCGGCTCACACACCATGAAAGGGAAGTTTATTTAGGTAATTACCAATGAGGCAGTGGGTGCTTCCTGAGAATTAATGACTGGTCAGCTTGATGGCCTTTGCACGATCCTCAGGAAACGTCCCGAGTTGACAGCCCGACGGCACGTCGGGGTGTGATAGGTGGGTGACGCTTCTTTTGGTGACTCTCGGGAGAGCAGCTCAGCAGAACGGAGCAGCGGAGATTCTTGCACAGCCTTGGGGGAATTCCTTGGCTCATTTAATTGCAGTGACTTTGAGCTGACTTCCCGAAAGGTCTTTGGAAAGCTCAGCTTTAATATCCTCTGCCCTGGTCAGAGGGAGGTAGCCTTGGTTCTCCCAAAGCCCCTGAACTCTAGGGGACCTGCACTGGTTTACTCAAGCAGAGGATTTGGCTTGCTTGTTCTGAGACTGATCTTGTTTGGCTTCCACAGCTCGTTATTGCTTCTCAAGCATTCTCATAGAGGTTGCTTGGTTTTGTTCCTTTTCCTTTTTCCGACCTGTATGAAAAACCACTGAGCTTTCTAGTACTCTAATTGACATAATTAATAATGATACCTTTAAATTATTCTATTAAGCCTTTCTAAAATGTTTTCCTGACTATCATCATCTGTGCTAATTGCCTTTCTTCAGTGTCCTGAGGAAACTTGCATTTTCAAGAAGTTATGCCAAGGAAGGACAGGGGAGTTGGCCTTTACTATCCAGTGGAGAAGATAGGCAATTTTGATGGGCCTTCTTGTGCCCAGAATGGGGAGGTTAAGGCCCCAGAACACCAGTAACTGACCAAGTCAGGAAACATCTGGCCTGACATGGGGAGGTTGGAGCCAGCTCCTGCAAAGGGGGGTGCAGGTCAGCCCCTGCCTCACATTTGCTCGTAAAGGGGCCAAATGGAGTGGAAGGTAATGGAGGATTTCCTATGTAATTGCACTGTGCTGTGCGTCCGTCATGCAGAGGGATCTTGGAGCCCCCACTGACCGGGCTGGGGTATGGCACAGGCACGTTGGAAGGGAGCGAGGTGGTTTGGGCTTGGGCCAGGTGACCCTGCGGGTGTGGGTGGAGGAGCACTGGTGGATGCAGGGCAGGCGAGCGGGAGCACGGGAACGGCGTGGGGTGCTGTGGGCTTCCTTCTTAGCCGAGATGGAGCAGGAGAATTTGGAGAAGTCCTTTCCTGTATCCCCCAGAGCTGTGTGAATCCCTGTTCATCAGTCTACACATGCAGTGGCTCTTCCAGCTGCTTGTCCAGTGGCTTAGGAACCTCTTGCTCCTGTATCCCTCTGATCTGTCACAAGAAATGGCAAGTTATTGTGGGCTTTTTAGACCATCAAAAAGGCATCCACTGTTCCTCCCCTCTCCCATGCTGCTTGAGGCTGAGTGGCCTGCCACCAGCTGGGTTAGTGATGGCGGTGTCAAGAAATGGCTGAGATGGGGTGCCAATAGCCATGAGCTTGGGCGGAGGGAGGGTTGCACTTGGTTTAAGGTCTGTCTCAGCCTTGTCTCCTTGGCAATATTCCTCAAGGACACCAGTGCTATTCAGGAGTCATCTCCAGAGACTTTGTCAAGAGCTCTGGTTTCTAGAAAGTCCAGGGGGCCAGACCCAGACACCTGGGATGAGGTGGCACACAGAGAGGCAGGTGGGACATGTTCTGGGCAGGCAGAGCTGGGAAAGGTTTGCTGGTGGAGCCCAGCTTATGTTTCACTAGCAGGTGATTGAAACCAAGGCATTTCTGTGATACTTTTAGCTTTTGAAAAAATGATCATTTTCTGATGAACTGAAATGAAATTTTTCAGCTAACTCTCAACCCAGGCTTTGATTTCAGCTAGACCCTTTCTTCTCAGTCTGTTGGTCCTCTTGGTTTTGCCCAGCCAGCAGCCTGCAGGGTGCCGAGCGCTGGAGCTGAGGAATTGTTAGCGATCAGGGTGCCCTAAATGCCAACAGCAGATGCAATAAAGGACTGTTCCTTTCCACTTGAAATGCCTGTTGCATTTGCCAGGCAGCCAACACTGTAAATTCATTCTGACTATTTAAAAAGACCTTTAAAGCTTTTGAATGGTTTCTGGCTCATTCTGTAGCAATAAAACCATAGTGCCTGAGAGCCAGACGTTCAGGACCTTACCGAGTAACTAAATACAAGATACTTGGAAGGACTGTTGAGTGCTTAGGAACAAGATAATTATACTGGCCCTTACACCGCTGTTGGCAAGCTCATAATCACTGTCCTGGGCTCTGTCTAGTGACATTTGGGGTTACTGTGAAAGAAAGAAATAGGGTAGGAGTTCACAAAATGAGAATCCCACCTGCTGTGGGGTGGTGGAACAACTGTTCGAAGAAAACAGGCAAAGCAGGCAAGCGAGGTGGTGACTTTCCCTTCTCATCCTGCTCACAGAGCTAGGAGATCAAATGTTGCTTGTCTTGTCTGGTTTTGTAAGGATAGATTTCATCTTGCCCCTTCAGATGACTCTTCTCAAAGAGGCACCACAGAACTACCCCTTTTCTCTCCTGCCACGGTTAGGGTGGGAGCGGGTTTGCTTCCCGCTCTTCCTGCAACAGCTATGCAGGTCTGCAGGTGTCAAGCCCCCCTGTAAGGGGAATGCGTCCCCTCGGAAGGGGAAGTACCGTGTGTGTGCTATGGTGATGATGTTTTCTCTCAACATCTGCTCTTCTTTGGAGTGGAGACAAGGTAATGAGCTAGGTGGACCTTTGGTGTGACGGTTTGGTCATCCTTCCGATCTTTGGTTGGGTGGAAATGGTGGATATTGGCTCTCACCCTGGAACAGGAGAGATATTTGAGCACTCATGTTACTTTGAGCGGAAGCTGTGGCTACCCAGCAGGGTTGGGCCATCAAGGTGAGTTGCTGCAGGTCCCAAGAAATCCACAGGCTTGATCTGGTGCTGCTTGGAACCAGCGCCCTATGCAAGGGAAGGGCCATCGGCCCAGGCCACCACAATACTTATTGAAGCTTGTTTTCTTACCTTTGTGATAACGCCTGGCCTCCACATTTCCATTGCACACAGGAACCCATGACAGTTTGGGCTGCCTCCTTCTTGGTTCTCTTGACCTGGGAATGGTGCTTACTCCCTGAGGAGTCCAACCGCGAGACCCTGAAGAAAGCAGTGCTCAGCAGCTTTAGTTAGAGACTGCAAGGCTCAGCTTAGGCTCCCAGTCCACGGCATGGTTCTGCCTTTCTCTGGCACCCACTGTCACGGGAGCCCTGGGGACAGGCTGGTGGTCACAGAGGCCATCAAAGTGGCTGGCTGGAAGGTGAGTTTCTTCCAAGTGACTGAGCACACAGTGCACATGAATGCCGTGGTACCCAGTTTGCCAGATGGCACCCTGGCATCCGATCAGGGCTTTTCCATGCAACGGGGAAGGATGTAGTTGAGAAGGCTGATAAATTGTCTGTGAAGATTTGTCTGGTACCATTTTGGTCTTCTGGGAACGAGGACCTCATTGCAGATCAAATGTCTGATCTTTTGCTGGCATAAATCAGCATAACTCTACCAACGTTAAGGGAGTTGTGCTGATTTACACCAGCTGAATTTATACCATAAAAAATCATTAATTTGCTCTGTCTCTTCTCCATTTTTCTCTTCTCCTTGGATTAGAAACGAAGTCTATAAAGCTAATATGGTCCCTGCAGCAGCATAACTTCCACAGAGTGTTTGCTTGAAGAGGTTAAAAGCCCTATAAACTGCTTTACATTCTCTAATAATAGAATGCAGATGCAAAGGGGAAGGATTTGATGGTCAATTAATGCAGAAACTGTCCAGTGCTTTGCATAGATCCTACTCCCTGGCTTTGAAATACAATGCCCAATTAAAACCTTACCCAGAACTATACTGAGATTAAAAAAGTAATAATAATCTGCAGCACTCTGGGTAGCATGCTGCACTTTTCAGGGTGCCTCTGAGCTGTTCGACATAAACTCTTGGATAAGATTTGTCTGGGTGTTTCCAATTGCAACTGCTTCTGGAGAAAAGCTGTGAAGTAGCATTCAGCTAGCGAAGCTGGAGCGAGGGTTATTTTACGGAGGAAAAGAGGGGGGGTGGTAAGGAAAGCACTGAGAATCCCTTGTGCATTCTTCTGAAAGGAAAAGAAAATGTTAGTTACTGTAAATGTTCTGCCCTTCGGCTGGGTTATCCTGCGGCCTCGCTGCTGCGCTGGGCCAGGCGGTGCCCGCAGAGCGGCTCTGGGGATGGGATCGGCTGACACAGCTTCAGCATATTCCAGTAACTTGTACTGCAGTTGGGTTGGGTATCACTTGCTCCAGCTGTTAGGGGCAGATGGTATTGACGACCTGTCAGGACGTCTCTGCATGCGATGGTGGCTCCAGAGGAACGGGGTAGTTTATGAGCAGACCTTATTTGGTGGAGCGAGAGAGGTTAGGGCTGCAGTAGCGTGGATGGGATCTGGATTTAATAGTCCAGAGGTGGAATGAATGCCCTTCTCTTTCAGTAGTCCACACCACAAGTAGGAGCGGAAAGGGGAGAAGGCAGTCTTGGCTCTAGAGCCTACCCAATGGCAAAAGACACCAATGTGGAAATGTATCACCTCTTTTAAGGGCCCTAGTGATTTACTTGCTGAACAGAGCAACAGGAAGGTGGAAAACCAGGACGCTCTGCATCTGAGGTACCTGGAGACACTTTCTTCAGGGCTGAGCTTAAGGGCATGGGCTGCCTTAACCGGAGGGACCTTCTTCTGGGCTGCCAGGTTGTCTGGTCTGAGCCTGTTCCTTGGTCAGCTCTTGCTGACTAATGGATCTCGTCCGCATTAATCAGGCAGAAGAGATGGGGATCACATCACCGACCTTAACCACCAAAAACTTGGGTAGCTTATAAAGCTAGTTGTTTGTCTGCTTGTGTGGTCAGTGCTCAGAGACTACCTCTTCAAGGAAAACGAATGCATTTTATAGTAGAGATCCAGGGAAGGCCAGTTCCTTTCTCGTCTCCTTCAATGTGCACAGAGCAAGCTGGCGACTGAGCAGAGCCAGTGGCCTGGGCAGGGATATGTCGTGGTGGCTTCCCCTGGGCCTGAGCAGGAGGCATGGCAAGTCCATCTGCGAGGCATCAAAACCCTGATGGCAGCACAGCATGTCTTGCTATTCTCTCTCTGCTTCCCTTTTTTCTCCTTTTCGTGGTTTGTGAAGAGGACTGGAATATACTTTTTTTTTTTTTAAAGAGTCTCCAGAACAACTAATAGAAAGAATAAATCTGTCACAGATGGCCTAGACCCAGTTTGGGGATGGGGATTCTTCCCGATGGGTCTTCAAGTCTGGTTTAGATGGAAGGTTTTGGTGTGTTTCTGTCTGAGCTCACACCCCTTCTTCTGCCCCTAGTTTTAGTCCCGACAGCGGAAATCTCAGCACAGATTGCCAAGGTCAAGGGGAATTGCCCGAGTTTGGGAAACTTGAACTAAATGAATGGAGCATGATATGAAAGCATAATAGGGCTGATTTTTTTTATTGCAGGAAGGCCTCTCGACACCATTCTGACAGCATAAAGGGTCATTTACATCTATTTTAAGCAATGTAAAAGCTTGATCCTCATTTACACATGTTGAAAAGAAAATATAATATGTACCAAGACTAAGCCCCTTCCTACTGCCAAAGTGATGGAAAGAGACTTTAGTGTAAATAAGGTTCAGGCCTGTTTTCAGTTTCAGTGCCACGAACGTGCCGGTGCAGACGCAGGAAAGATGCCAAATGTATTTATTTTGGCCCGGCAGGGTGTTTCTTCAGTTTTCTGTCTGCAGAAGAAAGTGAATGCATGCCTTCCACAAGAGCCACTGGAAGTGTCACTTCCCCCCTCTCAGGCGGGGACCGAGGACGCCGTCCCAAAGGCCACCGCACAGAGGATGCTCTTGTTGGGCAGGACGCGGGGGACTGGCGGCTGCTGAATGGGCACCTTTGTGGCGAGGGTTGCGAGTTCTCCGTTTCCAGCTGCTAAGCTGCTCCCAAGGACTCTGCAGCAACTTTAAACCAAGCAGAAACCGAGGATGCACAAGCTGACAAACTCTGTTTGTGTCAACTAAAGAAAAGCAGCTCGCTGCCGGCTGCCGGAAATGGGCTCCAGACCTTCTCCTGGGTGGAGGAGACATGGAGTAACTGCTCAAAGATGTGAGTAGTTTCCTAAACAGGATGATGATGACAATTACAGGCTGATAGGGGCTCGGTATTTACATCTCCTTAACTAGTCAGACTTTCAACCCAATCAGAGTCCAGGAGAGCGTTGCTCTTCCTTGAGAACATTGAAGGAGACTGTGATTTATCATGGGGCACAGGGGCAAGTAGCTGATACTCCACAGAGGTTCAATAATACGGACCATCTGCATGCAGATTGTGATGCAGCTTCTCCCCGTCCTTTTTTCTCCACGTAGGACAAGGGGCAGCCTAGATCTGAAGGGAGGTGCAATTTTAAGCAGGGCTGACGTGCCTCTGTGCCAGCGTGGGACGGATTAGAATTAGTTTCTGCTAATTTGCTCCACATGGAGCTTTCAGTTTGAATTCTGTCTCCTGAATTAACAGGCGGACCACCCTCTCAGTATCCTGACTGCTGTATTTCCCATTGTGAGGGAAGAATTTCTCATCCATCCCGCTTTTCTTGTGGTTCAGGCAGTGTCTTTCTTGCTGCTCCAAGGGAAGGGGTATCTGTAGCTGTGTGTATTCAGCCTTCTGGGATGCCTGAGCTGATCCAAACCTGGGCAGTCATTTTGGAAAACAGCGAACCTTGAAGTCAGGTAGTAGGAAGGACACACAGACCAATGATTATTACCTCCTGAACTTTTTTGTTCTCGTCTGAATCCCAGATTGTTCCTGTTCAGGAGACAGTTCTTGGTAGTCTTGCTGCTGCTCTAAGCAGAGAAGCTAAAATAAGTCTTGTCAGAAGAGATCCAGGGGCTCTGATTTCTTGCAAGTACTCATGAAACCAACTGTGTTTGCAGAATGGCATAAAAACACAAGTGCAGAAGGTCCTGTGGCACCTAGAAGAAGATCCTTCTCCTGCTAATGAAGACCACAGCTTCTCCAGCTGGGCCAGGCCCAAAGGGCAGAAAAAGCTAAAGGCTGAAGCATAGGCTTGGTTAATTTGGCTGAGGGTGATGCACCGGCACAGCAGAAACACCAAAGCTTCGTAGTGAGACATGAAAGATACCTGCTCAGCCCATGAACGGATGGGGCCCATCTGCCACCCCGCGCACAGGTTGCGCAGGGTGTATTTTGTGGGGTTTCAGTTAGTCCAAGGAAAATGCCCTAAGTGAGGTGGTTCCTTCAGGAGTCCATTCAACCAGGCTTGCAGGCCGGAGCTTCTCCCTAAAGTTCAGCCTTCATGTTCCACTTCTCAGGCCCATCCAGCCAAATTATTCATCCCTGTGTCACCTGCTGAAATTTTCTGTTGACCATCACAAGGAAGGGCAAGCCACTGGGCCGGCCTTGGCCAAATCTGGCTTGATTTTTTTCTCAGGATGTATTGACATCGCGTGTGCCTTTGCATGGGTTGTTTCAGTGTCTCTGGTTAGGTTCCTACCTGAAATATGCTATTACTGTAATAACAATCCCTCTCTTAAGAATCACCCAAGCTGCTGTGGACTTAACTATGTAATTTCTCAATGAAGGTCTGGACATTTCCAGTAGCTTCTGAGTCATTAAGAAGCTGTTTACTTGGAGCCATAACTATTCCTGATAACTTATACTGACATTATGGAGCACTTCTAGGAGCCCTGTAGATGCTCAGGTGCCCCCCACAAACCTCAGGTAACACAGCTCTTGAACCAAAGACTTGCTGACCATAACACGAGGCAGAACGAGGCTGAATGTTGAGCAGAGCTGCCCCCTTTGAGCCCCGGCAGTTGGGTACCCCGCGGTGGTGTGAACCCAAAGTATCGCCGCTAAGGGCTGAATTGTGCCCTGAGCCACCCTACCACGTGTGAATGTGGAGCACCTTCACAGGACGTGAGTGAATGAACCCGAATGAATAAAGCTAAAGATACTTTAATAATGTTTTTACATTTGCCTGAGAAACGGTAACATTCCCTTCTGTTTGAACTTTCAGAGGGCTCAATATTTCATCCTTGCTTTTTAAGATTTTTGTTACGTTTTGATCCCTGCCCCAGCGTAAGAGCTAACTTTGTGCTCCTGGATTCTGACTATAATGAATGGTGTTTTGTGTGTTAACTGTAGTGATGTGTTTGCAGGCAAGGACTGGGGAAAGGAGGAGGAACAGAGTTTCTCTGTTTGTGCCGTTCCAAGCCGGTGTGTTGCGGAGTTCTTCCTGGTTATGGTCTACATGAAATCTCACCAATGCATCTGCAGGGGTTTTATAAAAACTGTCCACAAATTTATTATGTCTTTTTAGCCAAGAAAGACTATCTGTAATGGTTCCAACTCAAAAGGATTTATTTTGTCATTCCCAAGCTGGCATAATTCTCTTGGTTATTTCAAAACAGGTGTCTTTACCTACATTTAATTTCTCAAAAGCCTTTTTCACAGCACCCAAATAAAACTAGACAAAGTTGGTGAAATATTTTATTTTATATCTAAGCATCTTTAAAACTTGTTTTTATTTCAAGTGAGGTGAATCGATCTCTGTGTCTTTTTGTGAGGGCAACCTGAAATTATTTACCAGAGAGGCAAAGAAATCATTTATTCACCCAGTTCTGGGGTGTACCTCTTTCCCAGGGCCCAACAGGGAGTCAGTCTAGCCTTCAGCGCTTTTACCTCTCTTTGCCCTTCCTGCTAATTTTTATTGCATACTCTTGAAGTCAGCAAAATAGAGTTTCTCAGTGAGGGAGTATCTGAGCCTGGGTGTTTATTGCGCTTCCATCATGACTGGCAGCAAGCGCTCCCGTACAATGGGTCCAGCACAGAGGTGTCGTGGCAGATGACTGTTTCCCCTGTAGTTTTCTCTCTTTCCTGCCTGCTGGAAATATGATGAAAATATACCTCTCGTGTAGTTTGTCCTATATTGCATGCAAGAGATGGGAATGCTCCCTGGGAAGAGAGAGAGCAGGTCATCTGCAGGGCGCCCATCCAGAGCACACTGGGTGTATGCTGTATGCCCGAGGGCTCTGTGAGCACACTCCTGTTGGACAAAGGCGTGGAGCGAGCTGAGTCCTGGCAGGCTGGCGCCGGGGAGGGCTCTTACTGGAAATGCAGAAAGCTCAGGAAAACCATCCCTCACCTGGATGTCCTGCTCTTCTCAGACTTCCTGTAAGGAGCAGCTTTGGAGGTGTTGCTGGGGGTGTTCCCAGTAGGAGTGTTTGGCTGATATGGTCCGTTCCCTGTCTCTCGTCTGGACCTGGCCTGTGGCTCTGAGTTTACGTGCTGAACCTGGTGTCACTTAGCTGCGGGTGCTGCCAGGAAAATGCAGACTGCTTTGGGGCTGTGGGCTGCTTGGAGAGCGGAAAAGTGGCTGGGCAATGATAGTATTTAAGTGACCTGAGTCCTGTTCCTATTACTGTCACAGGCTGTCTGCTTAAAATCACTCTACCTCCCTTCTCCATCTTTAGCTGAGCAGGATAATACTTCTTTTGTTTGTTTGTTAGAGCACAAACAACTCACGCAAGCTGGAAAGCCGTTACCAATAATTCCCAAGCACAGAAATATGTGCCTGCAATGTGGCACTTCTTAGAACAGCATCCACTCAGATGGTGGAGAATCCATCACAGCCCGGGGTGAGTAATTCCAATGGCTCATTACTCTTTCAATTACAAACTGGGACCTTCCTTGCAGTTTGAATTTGTCTAATTTTGGCTTCCAGCCATTGGATGTTGATATGGCTTTGTCTGTTAGATTAAAGAGAGTTCTGCTATAAGAAATCTCCTCTTTACTAAGTGCTCTTTATTGCTAATAAAGTACTTCTTCCTCTTCTTTTTGATAAGCTAAATTATTAAGCACCTTAAGTATCTCAGTGTGAGCAGGTGCCCTCCACCCCACAGCCCTCAGACTGTAATTACAGTTCCCTCCTGAATTCCTGTTCTGGTACCCTTTAGTTGTCTGATAAGCACAGATTCCAGAAGAAGGGTGTAGGATCCCTCTCCCCTAACTTGAACCACCTACAGGTTTAGTAGTAGACCAAACCTATCACCTAGTCTCCTGAGTACCTCTTGCTTAGTCAAAGTGCTTATGTGGTTTTCTGGTAACTAAGTCAACACTCCCTAAGCCGCGGTTGCCCAGAAGGTGACCCTGGCATAATGTGCCTGTTCTGCTACGCGTTGCAGCAGCTGTGGAGCCCCTGGTATGGCTGTGAGGTCCTACTGGAGGGCAGCTTGGCAAGCTCACACCTCCAAAGGAGACTTATCTAGGCTGTTGTCAATTTTACTTCTGTGGGTCTGGGGGAAGATGCTGTGTTTGTAATGTAGACCCATGTTCTGCTTTCCCAGTTAAATCTAGCAGGGGTAGCTTGTTGATACTGACGGTTGTGGCCTCAGGGACAGAGTGTTGTGTCATATTCTGTTGTTTGGTCTTGGGTGTCTTAAAAGTTGCCTCAGTCTTTGTGTTGTGATGCGCGTGTCGGCAGGGAACGCTCTAGGAGAGCTATCAGCTGTGTCTACCTGAGGGGAACCTAATGAACGCTGTCAGTTTTCTCATGGCTCTTCAGAATGTGTTGACTGGGGATGGCCTCTGTTTTAATGATGTTTTGGAGCTGTTTGACAGTATCTTGGCTTTTCTTAGTGTAATTTGTGTTTATATACAGTGACTGATCATGTGCCAGGCGTTTTATTATGGACAACAAATCTCATTCAATCGGCAGCAGAGGCCAAACAGCCATTGTTTAACCTCACTACTTAGAACGACGTTGGATGGCTCCAGGCGTACCAGATGGGACCTACCACCCTTGAACCGCTCTCTATGAGAAATCAGCAAGCGGATGGGCTGCAGATTTCCTTGTGAACTGTGCTGGGTTGGAGCTTGTCAGGCTCAGCTAGAGAGCTCTGCTGTTTAATATGGGATGGTAGCATGGGAGGTCTTTGGTGCAGTCTCCAATGAGTTGGCCAAGGTGGGACTTCATATCGAGTCTTTGCCACCGTGCAGCCATTAGAGTGCAGTAGCTGAGCAAAGTAACTTGCTATTTCGTGAGACCATATTCTTCTCTGTGCCAAAGGCGATTTCAATTGATCCAACTAGAGGTAGAGAGGTAGTTAGTCCTTTGAGGCTACTGACCCAAAGGCTGCAGGAGATCTCTCACTTGTGAACTGTTGATAAGCTAGTGTGTCTTCACCACCTTAGCCCAAGGCTCAGCAAGATGCTCTGGAGATGGTCTGCTTGCAAACCCTCGTTTCATGAGCAGCCAAGCTCTGTGGAGCATATTTAGTGAGCGCACAACTAAATGAGACATGAACAGCCTGATCGTGGCAGGGTAAAACACACATATTCATTGCTCAGGTGAGAAGGAAGTGCGGCAGAGCACTGAGAGCGCCTGAAAGAACAAGCATGAGTGTGTATAATCCATGGTGTGAAACCAATGCTATAAATAACGGGCTGATGGAAACCAGATCTGTTCTGCGTATGCTTCCCATTTCTACTCCAAAGCAAGAAGCTTGTTTGCAGTGAAATGCTCATACATGGCCGTGCTTTGGCCTCTGTTCCTTTCCCCAAGGCATGTGCTGGTCCTCCTGAGACCTTTAAAAGGAGGTTCTGGGCGTGACCTGGGAAAGGAATGTGCAGACCCCGTGAAAGATTTCCTATCGGCCACTACATGTGAGGATAGGCCAGCATCATTCATTTCATAATAGAAATTATCTTTCTCACTTGTTCCTCCCTGCCCGCATGTTTACAAAAGAAAGATGTTGGGAGCCAGACTAACTTGTCTGAGGGCAGAAGATGGCCGTAAAAATAAGTACAGCTGATATCAACATCCAGGGCTTCACTATTAATATTTGATATTTTCCGTCAAGTACTGCCAGTCAAGTAAAGTAGAGAAGGCAGGAATTGCCATATATAAATGTCCTCAGTGCTAAATCCTACTGTGAGCCGCCAGCCTAAATAAGTTTGTTTCTCTCTTACCTTGTATTCATGTAAATCACCATGGCCAGTGGAATTAAGCCTGCATAAGGCCAGCGTGAGCGGGAAGCAGTGGTACCGCTGGCTTCAGGGAGCATAAGGAGAGCCGAACTTTGGCTACCAGTTTTCAGGGAGTTAAAGAGAAGGAAGCATATTCCCCAAGGCAAACAGCAGAGACCTGCTTGGAATAAATCTGCTTGCTGGCTGCACTCCTCATTCTGGCAGTCAGCTCATTTACGATTCAGGCCAAGTTTTGCACTATGGTCAGCTTTAACTAATAAAGATCTAGCATGGTACCTTGCTAATCTCATTAGATGGAGAGGTGTGTTTTGGTAGCGGCTTCTGGGGGAGGACAAAGATATGTTTAGCAATTCCAGCTTGAGACATTTCTGTCAGATTTCTTAAAAGTATATATATGTTACATAGCCTATATATATATACACACATATATATGTGCACACTTCTGCTGTTACTAGTTAAATCTCCCACTAAAAATAGTGGTACCAGAGGCCCCAGTTACCAGTCCCCAGGGATTACTGCATTCCAGGCTATAGGGACTTTGAAACTCCAGTGGTGTCATTGCTCGTGGCTGGGTACTAATCCACAGAGGTCCTTCCTGTACCTTGCTTGGAGTTAGGCATACTGAGCCCCACACCCAGAGGTCCCAGAGAAGCTGTGATGGCAAAGGCTGCTGATTTCAGTGCCTTGCCCTGTGCCTCATTGTCAGGTCTATTTTCAGTGACGCCAATGGATTTTTTTTCCCCCCCTCTGAACTAGGCTTTAAAAATATCAGGAATTGGGCCAGTATTAATAAATGGCAGTTCTTTCACTGGGAGTACGAGGCATCGCCCCACCCCGCGGAGCCAGGCTCCTCGCAGGAGAGGAAGAGGGGAAACCCTGGTTCTCCCTTCTTTTTTGTTCCCAGACCATGGTGGCTCGGTGCTGGTTTGCGTTAGCTTGGAAGTGGTTTATGGATCGATTGGCTTTCGACGCTGCTCCTTGAGATGTATCTGCAGGCGTTGCTCTACCCTCTTTCCTGATGCCCTCCGTGGTAGCAGTAGTCAGGGGAGCCTCAGCCACTGTTTCGAAACAGGTCCTGAACTGAACACGTCATCGCTGTCCTCCGCATTTAGAAGCTGTAACTAATGCAAGGAGGGAAACATACTGACGTTGTGGGATGCACTTGATTAATCAATTGGTCAAGGTGGTAGCGCGGAGGCTTTGTTGGCCCTTATAAGGTTGTGTCTTGTGTTGCAACAAAGATGATGATGTGTTTTGCTGAATTCTTCCTTGCTTGGGGCCGGTCATTTATCAAAAGAGATTTCCATCTTGGACTAATAATTCATCTCTTATTGCAGCCCTCACTGCTCCGAGGGCCCATTTGTTTCCTCTTATCACAGTCTAATCATTTGGTGAAGGAAAATTTCCTGACTGTCTTGGGGACAGTGGCTGAGAGTTCAGGAGAACCTGGCTCCCAGGTAGGGATGCGCTTGTGAGCGTGGGAAAGGGGTTTCCAGGGGCCCAGACCCCATCCGTGGGCCTGCTCCTGCGCAAGGGAGGACGAAGCGGGGATACGGTGGCTTCAACATGAAACGCAAAGTCTCTTTCTTTGACTTAACTTTCCCTTTGTGCATTTTTCACAGACAAATGCTCCCCCATGTGTCACTCCCACTTGTCTCCTACCACCCACTCACTCACTTTCTCACACACAGACACAGTCTCTCTCTCACACATACTAAGAAATCCTGTAAATTAAGTTTTTTGTCTTTTTTTTTTTCCTTCCCCCGTCCCCTGGAAAACTGGGAACAAAAAAGAGAGTAAGAATTTGTATTCAGACACACTTGGCCAGTGCTGGGATTATAGAAGGGAGGATGGGTGAATGGATGAACAGATAGTAATCACAGCAGCATAATTAATAATAATGACAGAAAGGCATCCTGCTCCTATTAATAGTGCACGCACAGCTTTAATCAGCTCTATCCACCCTCCGAAGGGAGACCTTAACTAAATCAATTGCTAGTTTCTATCAGAAAGGTGGTTCTGACCAGACTGACGGAGGGATCCTCTTGATTCTTTATTTAAAAAAAAAAGAGAGACATTATTAATTTATTATTAATTTTTGCATCTTTATTTTATTACCAGGATAATTTCTTTGTTTTATTTAAAGACCCCAGTGCAGCTCTGAGGCTGTGGAGGACGTGTCAGGGAGTTCCCGGGTTCCCTCTCCCCTGGCTGGGCATCCTCTGGTCCTTGACCTGCTGCCTCTTGAGCTCAGCGCAAAGCTCTGCGTGGCCCTGGATGGCCAAGCCGGGGAGAGAACTATTAACAAGGGCAGCAGGGCTGTCTGCAGTCACTGTGCCGCCGCTGTCTTTGTGCCACCCTCGTTGCTTCATAAAGCATTTTGGAATCACCTGGAGCATGAGAGGTGCTCTATAAAATCAAACTCCATCTCAGTCTGCCTCGCAGCCATTCCCTGACTCTGAAAGCAGCAATAAATTCAGCTGGGCTAGTAATGGCCAGTTGTACCACCTCAGAAATGTTCTTTAAAGGGGAGTTCTAAAATCTCGTCGGTTTATTAAGCATATCATACGTGTGAGTTGTCAATTGATGTATTGCATGCAAAAGATAGAGCGAATATAATAACAACCTTTCCCAACATTTCATTTGGAAGCCCCATTTACCTGAACCGAGCCGCTTCCTATAAATATTTCACAACACGTTTCTCCTCCACAAGTGCGCTTACAACTTATGAAGCAAACACAAATGTTTTAATTCTGACAAAATGAGCATCTTTCATGCACCAGCCTCTATTCAGCACATAGTTTTGTGGCTAAATGGCTTTCTGATTATCATGTCCCAGGATATTACTTCAACTGAAGTGATATGAAATGTCATTAAAAAGTAATGTTCCTCTGCTTTGACAATCATATTAGTAAACATTGGAGGTTCTGCAGGTTATATGTCAGGCGGGCCGACACTAATGGGTTTATTAACATATGCAGAAGCACTTTGTCAAACCTCCTTGTTAATCTAAATTTGCAGGTGACAAAAAGAAAGGGAGGGGAGAGCAAGATGATGATTTTTAAATACTGTTTAGGTTGGACCACAAGTGAAAGATGCCAGAAACCCCAAGCAAGGTTGGCCGCTCCCTGGGCTGCTTCCCTGTGCTCGCCCAGCCCTCGCTCCCAGGCAGAGGTCTGCTCCGAGCTGATGGGCGACAGAGGCACCGTTCCGGGAGATGAATGAGTGCAGTGCACAGGAAAGGGCACAAGTGGATTTGCTGCAGGGTTGGGGGTGAATAGCTGCACCCCCGTCCGAGCCAGCGGGTGTACAGTACAGGAGCGGCCAGGGCTGGGGTCTGTGTGGAAGTCTGAGTAGCAATTATAAGAGGGCAAATAGGGTCACAGGGACAAACGGGTTATCACAGGGACGTCAGGGTCCCAGGAACGTCTGCTCTGAAGTGCATAAAGATATTTGTGCCACTGATACACTAACGCTTGAGGAGGGGCCGGGCAATGTTGCTGTGTAGCCTGGGAGATGGCACCGAGTAACCGGGCTGTGTGGCTTTTTAGAGGTGATGGAGGGCTGAGACCAGATTTCCACTAGGATTCAGGCAGAAGAAGGGTGGATGTCTGAGCCTGAGGGGGGTGTGTGCTCTCTTGATACCCCCAAAGGACGGGACAGGAATGCGGAGGGGGAATTCCAATTGCTGCTGCTGGGTTAGCTGCTGCTGAGCCCAGCGGTACCCCTGGCTGGGCTGCCACGGGCGGAGGGGGCCACATGCTGCCAGGGAGGCTCTGGGCACCTCTGCAGAAGCCGCTGTGGCGGCGGTGATGCCAGCTGGTGGGCTCGGCTCCCAGGTGAGCCTCTCGCTGCTCCCCACAGAGGTGATGGCGCGTTGCATTTGGCCCGCGGAGAGTTATTTACCCAGCAGCTCCAAATGCTTCCCCTTGGGATGCCAGCTAAATAGCTATTCCCAGTTTTGTTCAAACGGCACCATCTGCTCGATGGGCCAGAAGCTCTTCCAGCACATACCAGGTAGAGGTGGCTGGAGAGGCCGAGCAAGCGAAACGGGGCCGTGGGGAGCTGCCTCGAGGGGATCCTCAGGGAAAGCCTGTTTCCACACAGGAAAAGAGTTGCATCCCCACACCTGCTGCTGCCTCCTCCCAGCTGGCAAGGCTATGGAAAGGGCGAGTAACGGCAGCAAAACTTTGTGTAGTGAAGCGCATTTCAGGGCTCCGCTGTTGCCTGACTTGTTTCAGAGCTGGGGAGGTGGCATTGCATCGTGTCCCAAGCTCTGGCGGGGTGCTGGAGCTGGTCCAGGCTTCCCATGTGTGTAGGGAATAGCGCTGTGCCCTTGGGCAGCCCTGCAATGACAAAGGGGTGTGCACAGGGCTGCTGGCGTTGTGTGGCCGTGCCCAGGCCTTGCAGCGAAGCAGGAGTCTTACAGAGCCCACCAGGTCTGGGGACAAGAGGCATCTGAGGTTTCAAGTTGTAGAAGACAAGACAAACCCCCCTCTCTCTCCTCAAATATCCTGGCTTGAAGAACCTCAAGCTGTTCAAAATCACCTCTTGAGCTAGTTGAGAAGAAAGGAGGTCGAATGCTGAAATTTGGGCGCATGGCCAGGCTTCAGTCCTCAGGGATACGTAGAGCCTGGAGGGACCTGCTGGCACCTCCAAGCATCCCAACACACACTGAGTCTTGCCCGTTGGGATCCATCATGTGTTGTTTCCCTGCAGAGTGGGACGATACGGGTCTATATGTGGCAGAGTTGTCAGACATGTTTGTAAAGGTGCTCTGAAGCAGCAGTTCCCCTTCCCCCTCTGAAAAAGTAATCAAACTTGATAAGGCTACTCAAAGGGACCATTGACTGCAGGGGTCCCAGGGCTGCGTTCGTCTTCTGGTTCTGCGTTCGGAGGAGGTAACGGCTGAGTCAGGTGTTTCCTTGCACCAGCTCTGTGCTTGCTACGGGGTAAGCAAAGTCAATGACTTGCCATGGTTTTTATTTTGGGACCTGGGAAGTGTAAGTACAGCGGGACCTATTCTTGTCTGAATGACTCAGCCTCTCCCAGCCTGGAGCTCTTCATCTTGGCAAACAGATGGTGCGTGGAGGAAAGGCGATGCTATTCCCTGTGCTGAAAGGCCTTTTCTTTCTGGAGTGGCACCTTAAAGGTACAACGGTTTGGTTTATCAGGCTGAGCAGTACTGGGCATTCAGGTGCTTTTTGGGGAGTGACACAAAGTAGGGCAGGGTCACGTCCGCAGCCTCGGGGAGATCCTGCCTCGAGGGGCCGGAGGGGCCCGTCCTCCCCTGGTGTAAGTTGGCCGCATGTGGACGCAGAGAGCTCGGCCGGGGGGCAGGGCGGCGGGGCTCAGGGATGCTTTGGGGCATGCTAAGGACCAGACATCGTTTCTCGGTCCAAGAGGGAGCCTCCATTCCTGGAGCCACTTGAAGCCCCATGTGCCCTGAGCTCGGCAAGATGCGTTTTCCTGGTACACAGATGTGCCAGCCACAGTCGCTGTGTTTCACCAGCTCTTATCATTTTGGGGTCTGGAAGCCTGAGGCTGAATTGCCAAGCTGAGACCGCAGCTGAGCCCGTGGCACGAGCGCCCTTTGCAGGCAGGCATAGGGCTGCTAATACCCGCACAACCGAACGCGGCAGTTTCCACCCAGGCTGGCAAACCCACCTATTCTTTTCCCTGCCTGGCAGCAGCACTTCTGGGTCTGCAGCCTGTGCCCCTTGAGCCGCTTCAGCAGCAGGTGAAGCAGAGGTTCAGGGCAAGCTGGTGCCTCAGCTGCTGGGAGCAGTGCAGAGAAACGCGGGAGCAGAGTGGGGAACATCACCCCAGAAAGCATCTCCTCCCGTGCTCCTCGCCCTCCAGCCCGCAACCTCCCCCTGCGCTCATCTTTCCTCTGCACCTCCTCTTGCGACTCCAAAAGTAGGCTGGTTGTGCTGCCGTGGCACACGTACCCGCAACAGCAGAATGGGCACTATAAGCCTTGGGAGTGGATCCTGTCAGACTGGTGGTTTCTGCTTCGTTGGCAGATAATTACAGCACTGAAAGAAAACGTATTTGCTAAAAGCAGGAACTTAATGGGGTTTATAAAGGATGCTTTGTCCGGGCAGCTACCGGAGTTAATAAAATGCAGCTTGGGCTCTAAAGGTTTGTAGCACTTCAAGTCTGAGTTTTGCCGGGCGGGGAATTTGGGGCTGGCATTGATGATTACTGTCCACTGCTCCACGGAGAGCTGTGGGGGTGCAAAGGGTAGTGAGGACTCAGCATTGTGCAGGAACAGCTCCGGAGCATCCCAGTTCACGTGAAAGTTGGAGCCAAACAGGCACAACCGTTCTTGCGTGCCAGCCAAGGAGTTTGGTTGCTGGCAAGCAGCAGGATTTCACACTGATCGCGTCCGTGTTTTGCGACAGCACTGCAAACTCCCAGAGCTGTTCTGTTTTGGGGGCTCGTTATTATTAAGTGCATTTGTCTTCATTCGATCTCTTCTAGCTTAAAAGGTCAGCAAGACTCAGTAGCAAAGCGCTCTGGAGGTGAAGCGGGGGTATGGATTTTTAATGCTGCACCATCATCCCTGCTCGTGCGATCCTGTTCCCGGTGCCCATGTGGGATGTGAGCGCGGCGTGTGGGTGCCGACCTGCCCCCACCCGGCCCAACATAGCCACAGCCCCGAAGGTGCTCGCTTGGGGCACCGGGAACGGCTGCCTGCGCTCGCAGCTGGCGGTCGTATCTGATGCTTGAGAGCTTTGAGTTTCTCAACGTAATGAAAAGGTAGTGGGAACTAAAGAGCTGCTGAGTCGGTAGTTTGTTTGGGGGAGGGAGTTCCTCTGCTTTTCATGTCTTTTCCTTCTTTTCTCCAGTAACTGCAGTGGAGGAAAAAAATAAAAAGGTTTAAGAAAAGGGAGGAGGGGCCTGGAGGCAACAGGTTAGAAAACAAATACCGGAAGAATGAGAAATGGTGGTATTTGGAAAGCAGAGTTATTTGCTTTGAGATCCAACTTTTTCTTTTCTCTGATTTTTTTTTTTTTTAAGAAAATAGAAAAAAAAAAAGTTTTCTCAAAATATCCCCCCTCCTTTTTTTTGTTTAAAAACTTTAGACAAACTTTTCGTGTCGCCTCTGCTCTGGATAAGGTTCGTAATTTAATAACCTTGTTATGTTACAAATCCTGAGACTTTGTGACTCCTGCACTCGTCCATCTGCCAAGCAGAGAGCATTTCTTGACCTTTTAAAGAAAGCCAGAGATAATGAACTGTTTGGACTGTAGGATGCCCTGGCTGCTTGGAATAAAATCAGCATGGCTGTGAGTTTTGGAGAGGAACAAACGTGCAGCTCCAAGCCAGCAGTGCGGGCTGAGAGTTCGCAGTGATCTCCGACTGCAGGAACAGCCATAAACTCTTTTAAAACAGTTAATAAATCAGAGGACATGGGCAGAGTGAGATCTGGGCTTCACAAGAGCTTTAGAAAGTGCCTTGAAAGGTCCAGAGAGAGAGGATTCAACTGGCTGCTGTTGAGTTTGAGCTTGTAAATAGTGTTTTTCTCCTTCAAAAATCTCATCGACTCTTGAGAAATGCGAATACTGAAGAGGCTGATGCTTGCTGGGGGGAGCTGGATGCCAGACGCTGCTGTCCCTGTTGCTGATGGTGTTTGAAACATGCAGCGTGTGCCACATGTTTTGCGCTGCAGATGTTGGAGGTCCAGTGGTGAAAGATGTTGCTCTCATCACTATTTTCCGTGGTGAGTTTTAGTTCTCTGAAAACAGACACCCAAAATATTGCAACTTCATGGGTGTTGTCCCAGGTCAGGTGTCCCGTCTTAGGTCAGAAACATTCCCTGGGGAGCACTGCTGACCCCTGTTAGTGAAAAGGCCCTTGTGCATCCCAGAGGATGTGGCTGGGGAGTGGAGACCGAGCACCCAAACCATCCTTCCCGTGGCCCATCGCAGCGGTGCTTCAGCTGGGCATCTCCTGACCTAACCCTGAAACTGCTGGGTCCAGCTCCCGTGGGCTCAGCGCCGAGCAGCAGCTGGGGCTCTGCCAGTCTCTGAGGGCTCCTGGGGAGAGCGAGAGGACCGTGGTTCTCTGGTCCTTCCTGGAGACCAGCAGATGTTCATGGATGATCCTTTCTCAGGTCTCTCCCATTGCCTGGGGGCTTGCACCAGGGCTGTCATTCTCCTGCCCCCTGTGAGTGTCACTCATGCCAGTGCTCTCTCCTTAGCCCAAGTGCCTCTTGGGCCTCTCCTTAGCTCAAGTACCTCTAAGGGCCTCTCCTTAGCTCTCTCCAGCTGCTGGCTGAGTTACTCTCTCGCTTTTCCCTGTATGTTTCATGGTCTTTCCATCTTTGCAGCAAGCCTAGCACAGGAGCACCAAGCTCTTCTCTTACTCTCTCTGCTGCGGTTGGGAGATGTTCCCAGGTCCAAGGTGCGGGCCTGATTTGCCGCACATGGACAGGGGCAGGGACACATAGACACACACGTGCACACATGTGCAAACCTGGCACAGGACAGGGCTGGCAGGCTGGCACGGGCTTTGCTTCCACAACCTCCTTTCCATCACATCCAATTTGCTCTGTGGTTCCAGCAGAAAGGACGTAGGAAGCTTTTTGGGTGGAGAAGGGATGGCTAACATGCTTCAGCCCTTGCCTTGCTGGGGCCGTAGAGAAATGCATGATTAGTTTGTTTAAAATGTTACCGAGGATGTGTGTGCTCTTTCTATGCTGCGAAACCAGAGCCATAGCCTTGTTCTGTAATTCTTTTAGGGAAAGACGACATAGTTGGTCTTGATTAAACAATTAGTTTAGTGTTGATTAAACCATGGTTAAATTATTCATGTGTCTAGCTATTTATACGATACATAAGGAATTTATTGTAATGGGATGGGTTGCCGTGCCCGGTATTTAAAAACTTGCTGCTGTTCTCTCTAGCAACTAGCACGGCAAAAAGAAACAAATAGGATGGTAGGGGAAGGACTTTCTAAATTACCACTGTAGTATAAATGGATCTGTCGTTTAAACTGAAATAGCATTAGGTTTATGGTGATTTTTAGCCGCAGATCTCATGTCATAGCCTTCTTTCCTGCCAAGGAAACATGGGCAGGCTTGCTCTCCTCTAATGGGGGTTCCCAAAGCATTGCAGAATGTGGCCACCGCCGTGGTGGTGGCGAAGAGCCAGGTAGGACGGTCGCTTAGTGCCATAATAAGCAATCCTTTAGCTAAGGGAAACCTCCAAAGTCAATGTTCATAAGGAAAATCCCGAGACTGTTTTGGTGTCTGGCAGAGCAGATGAAACACCAGGCTGAAGGGGTTTCTCCAAGGGGTCTTCCACTCTCCATACGGTGTTTGCTTTTTTCATTTAAAGCTGAAAAGCTTGGCACATGTCTAGTGTACCCCACACTACTGGAGACTGTTTATGCTGATTGCTGAAGGGTGGTCTTGTTGCTGTCATCTCCAGGAATCAAACGTGGACATTAGACATGGACGTGCATGAGTCTGCCCCGATGCCCAGGCTGGTTTCAGACCCAGGGTCAAGGGTGGTTGGGTCAGAGCATCATCCTCAGCACTGGCAACCCGTGAAGGAGCACATGGAGTGCTGCCTTTGCAGTCACCCGCAGCTCCCTCCTTTGCCATGCAAAAGCTGAGGGTGGGGGAGGAAGGAACCAGTGTCCTGCTGCTCTGTGGCTGCATGCAAAGCTGCTTCGGCTGGGGAGGTGGGTGCTGGGGCCCTGTGGAGGGCAGGGAGGAGCTGGCAGTGGCACGGAGGAGGAGCGGGCAGGTGGAAAGGGATGACTTTGCAAAAGTAGTTGAGGTGAAAGCTGGTCTTAACATGATGAGTTAAGAGAAAGGATGATATGGCATGTTGCAGGAAATGGTGAACCCCTGAGATGCTGCTTCTAGTCCTGCGCTGCTCTTGTAGCTTCCAGGGAAAGCTTCAGAATTTTGACAAAGCCCCATATCCTTAAATTTTGAAATGTTGTCAGAGAGCCCTGAGCACCACCATCCTCACTGGGCTCCCGCTGGCGTTGTGTTCCTGGGCTGCACTGGGGTGGTGCTGCTGGCGGAGGGGAGGCGATGAGCCCTGAGAGGTTGGGGCATGTGGGGGGACCACACCCTGCCACTGGGCATGGCTCTGCCTCCGTGGCTTCCCATGGCCTGGATTTCTAACATTTTTCTTCAGGGCACCGAGACAGGTTGGACACTGTTATGGTTTCCTTATTGTTGATCTATAGACAGCTAGATCCTGCTGACCAGGTGAAGATCAACATGTTGAGTTACATATGGGCCATGGCTTGATTTCACCCAGTCTGGGTGGACTTGTTGGGTAGCAGAAGGTGTTTCCTAAAGTCTGTGCTACTAAAAGACCCTGGTGGGTCCGCAGGGAATGCCCAGTGCTTATCTGGCAAGCTCAACATGCTCCTCAAGGTCATTTTTAAGGCCAGACTTTGTTGGGGGGCAGAGTAGGGACTCAAAGCCATGGCTTGCTCCAGCTGAGGGTCCCTACACCCCCCCTTGCGACTTGGGGGAGTCTCATCCCCAGGAGCTGGAGGTGCTGGGAGAGGATTGGACCGGCTGGGGAGCCTGCACCTCTTACAGCTCCCACCTGCAAGCTCCAAAACCTCAGGTTTAACTGCTTTCCCACCAGTCTTGCTTTCCCACACCCTGATCCCAGGCAAGAGGCTGAACAGTATTCGGGGTCTCTCCCATTGCCTTATATCAAATAACATTTCTTCCCATCTCCCAGGGCTTTCTTCCCTTGCTTGCATCCCACCGGGATACAGCTCCTGACCCCGGATCTCGCACTAAGTGCAGACAGCAAGAGCCATAATCCCCCGGGGGCTGACAGCGGGGTTTATAAAGCCCCGTGTCTTCCTTCGGCCATTGCTGGCGGGTGGGAGGACGTTAACTGAGCTCCTGTGCGGACGCCTGTGGCAGGAACGGTGCCTGGGGAGGCATTTGGTCCTCGTTAGCAGACGCTCGGTAGCTGTTTTGTCATTTTTCTTGTTTGTCATAAAAAATAAATACAGTTTAATAGATGATCTTAACAGAGCAGGTTTTGGCAACAAAATAGACCATGTCCCATTATAAACTTGATGTGTATAATTTAGAGCAAGATGGAATATGAAACCATTTCCAGCTCAGATGAGGGAGAGGGAGACACAGACTTAGGTCTTGATTGTGCTGAAATGAAAAACAGTACATTCCCGGATAGTGTATTAAATCAGGCATTCTGTTTTATGGAGTCCAAACTATAAAGAGCCTTTTTCAGAATAATTAATCACATCATATTTTTTTTTGCAGTTTGAAAAGTTTGGGGAGGGGATTTCTCTTGTTTGTGTATTTTTAGAAATAAATATGTATGCAGAAGAGCAGCCCTAAACACCACAGAAGATTATTTGGAGATCAGGGAGGACTTTAAGGAGACATTCCTGTCAAAATCTCCTCCGTTAGCAGAGATTTAAGGAATGTCCCGACGAGCCCTTGGGAACGCCACACCTGATGGGGAAGGCTGGGCTCTGGAGCCAAGGGCAGGGATGTGGACCGGCGGTGGGAAGGTGAGAGGAAGAGGTAGTGATGAGGCGGTGGTGTGCTGACCACCTCTGCTTTCCCAGGCCAGCGTTAAGGGCAGGTTAGTGGGGACTGGGGGGCTGGTGGGGGTGTCTGTCAGCAGAGGTTGCTCCTTGTCTGACCTCCTGGCCTGCCGCGTGCTCACCTTCCAGCCAGTTTGGAAAAACCTGCCCATTGCTCTGACTTAAACTGCCGAGTTAATTCTTACTGGGATTAGAAACGGGACAGCTCTCCGCTATCAGCGCTGTCTCCGTCATCCCGCAGAGCTACGAGCAGAGGGCCCGATCCCCCACCGCCGTAAATCAGCACAGCTCTACTGGAGCTGGAAGAGGGATGCGGATTTCTGCCAAGGAAAGAGGGAGATCCAAAGCGCATTTCCTTCGTCCTCCCATTGTGTAAAGCAACGCGGCTCCTCTGGTTTCGGAGCGGTGGGACTGGCTTGCCTCGGTCTGCTCTGGCTGCTCAATTCTGATTTCAGCAGAGCCAGTGTAAATCCAAAACAGCTCTAGGGAAGTCAGTCGAGTTACTGGAGACTCGAGGCTAGAGGAGATAGGAAACTATTCACAGCTTGTACGTAGCTGTCGACATTACATGCAAAAAGCTGGCTGAATGCAGCAACAACGTGCTACAGGCAGGGCGCTAATCTCTTGTTGTTATTAAGTTTCCTGACATTTCCCATTATCGGAGCTTCTTTACAGTTCTGTACAGGACTGCAAAACCTTAATCTTTGAGGCTGAAATGCATCACCTGTGTGCCATCCATGACATGGGTGGTGCTGCCAGGTGAAATCATGCTTTTTCTGAATTTTCTTAAGAGCTAGGGAGCTGCACAAACCCCAGCTGTGTTGACAGTAGCCACTGGTGAAGCTGCGGGGTCCTGCACCCCAGAGGAGTTCAAGCCAGCATTCCTCCTGCCTGAGCAACCCTCGCTTGCGCCATGCTGCCCGTGTGGGTAGGGGTTTTCATACGTGGTTATGTGCTGCTTTCCCTTCGGGACCTCTCCGCCCCCCTCCGGCAGCAGGAGCTGTGCCGAGGTACGCCGGCGTGAAGGCAGCTCTGAGAGATGCAGCGGCAGGACCCCATCCCCTAGGGCCAGCAGCATCTTGTCTTAACCATGCTATGTGGCATTATCTACTCATCCACACAACAGATAACTCTCCAAGTCCTATAGGAAACCTGTCCTGCGTCTGTAGCAAGAGGCTTTACGCTAATGTGCGTGTACAAGAAGGTAAAACACCCTTTTTTTGAGCTGGAAGGTGACAATGTTTTACTGGAAAACCAAACCCGTTTGCTTTGGCCATGCTGCCGCCCGTCCTCATGGCAGCTGTACTCCTGCTGCCGTTCCCTGTTGGGGAACTTAATGCCAGAGGTGTGGTGGCAATATGTTGGAGCTGAAACGTATCGGCTTCGTGCCAAAATAAGTCACTTAGGGTTGTTTGGCTTTTTTTTTTTTTTCCAATGAAAAATCAGAATTTCCTCTGCAAGATGAGACATGATTTCAGTGGGGTGGGGGAGGATGGAGTGGTGGTGGTGCGGGAAGAGGAAATAACTTTCTTTAAAAAACAAAAAAAAACCCAACCTAAAAATGACTTTTCCTTTGCAAAATAAATTTTATGACACATTTTTCTACCAGCCCTGATTTTGAACAGTATTAGCAGTTTGGTGCCAGCCCGATGAGTGCTGGAACAGCTCGTATTGCTATAGGAAAGAGGTATAAATCCTAGCACCGAATCTGAGGCTGGCAATGGGCCTTTCTCGCTGGGACCCTGTGTTCCAAGGTTCCTCCTGTGCGGAAGCAGGAGAGACCATCTCAGTGGGCTCAGTGCACAAGGCCGTGGTCTTCTCACAGCTGTATTAGAAATACAAATCCTGCAATGAACCATTCAAGCATAGAAGTGCATTTTTGGCTACCAGATGGCTGATAAAATAATTGTGTGAGTAGACAGCTGAGTTAGTGATGGGATTAGATAACAATCTAATTTGGACAGAAATTGTTCCTAAAGGGCCCGGTTTGGGCTTCCCACGTGTCGTATTGCAAAGGCCCATGATATCGTGTTGCATCTGCTTGGGAACAGCCACCTCCTGTCACCAGAGATGCTTGTGGAGTTGCAGGACGGTGACTTACGGGGAAGGGCGGCCTTGCATTTCAGATGCAAGGCTTGAGTTCCGTTCCTGGCTCTACACTACAGTTTATCTTGCCCACATGTTGGCCTTCTTGTGCCACCAGCAAGGCTGGAGCCACGGTGGTGTCCGGGGTGGGACCTCCCTGGACCCGTTCGTATTTTATTAATAAGCCAGAAGAGAGCTGCAGGCTCCAGATGCCGTTACAGCTGACGAATGGGGTCAGGGTGCACGTGCTCCGAGCCGCCGTGAGCTCTGGCCGTTTGTCATCCCCAAACCCAAAGAGGAAAAAACACAATTTTCAGGACATAAAGAGCAGAAAAGGTTTCACTGCTCGCTGGTTTGCTTGAAGCAAGCGGATCAATACCACTTGATACATAACTAAATAAAACCAAGCCAGACGCCAGCTTGCTGGATCCTCAGCGATATATTTTGTGGCTGAAAAGGTGGCTTTTATTCTTGGAAATGGCACTGTTTTCCCTCTTTTGTGGGTATTAAGGGAAAGAAATGGGAACTTTTCTGTTCTACGTGGTTTTGCCTGGCTTTTGTTGAATGACCCCCTGAACGCTGGTTATCAGCACCTGAGCTCCTGCCCCTGGTGCAAGGCTGGTGCAGTTTCACTGTAGTTGCTTGTCCGTGAGCAGGTTTGATCCCGAGGAGTGATGGTGAATAGAGGATTTGCTCTCACGGAAAGAACAGCTGGCGGTTCACTACATTCCCAAGCGAAATTTATGGAGAGAAAGGAGGTATTGAGCAGGTGTCTTCTGTGGAAAAATATCTTGTGAAACTGAAATTTTCCAGTTTGCTATTTTTTGTTAGAGTATTTCATGAAGCATTTTATGGAGTTTTGGGCCACTGACTGGCCTTTCTCCACCACTGTGGGAGTATTTTTCTTGATCATAAACCCTACTTTTCCTTTGGGCTTCTCTTTCTCAAAGCACGGCCCAGAGCATAGCCTTCTCCTCAATCTGTGCAGTGGATTCCTGATGGAAAATGATGTCCTCGAGCTTTGGTAGCAAGAAGGACCTACACGTTTCTTGTACACCTGTTCCTGTGGAGCCATGAGAGGAGGATGGTTTACAACCAGGTGAGATCTAACACTGGCAAACATGGCTGACTTTTGGTGGATCTAGAGACGTTCCCGGTGTGATGGAGCCTCCAACCTCCACCTCCCTGGCTAGCAGGGCTGTGACGACTGAGCCGCATCCCTGGGCACTGGCTCCGTGTCCTCCCCACCTCACCGGTGTTGCACTAAGAGGGGTCAGCAGGGAGCTGAGTGCTCTGCGATGATGGAGACCTCGTGTTCATTTCCCCTCCTTGCTGGTGAGCTGTGCGTGTCCCAGGGAGCAGTGCGGGATCAAGCAGCTGGTGGGAACCAACTGGTTGTGCTGAAGTAATGACAATCTCTGGCGTATGAGCTCTGAGAAGCTCCGCTGTTATGTGCTCTGCCCCCAGAATGAGTAAATAAAAGCCTCCTCATTTATTCATGATGCAAATAGCAACTGTGCATTCAGCTCTAGGATTTGTTGATTATTTATTTAGAGGCCCTTGTCTCAGAGGCACTGGCTCTTTGCGTGCAGGAGGCATCTGTCTGGGTTTATTACCCACAAATAGACATTTTGCTTCTTGGGCTGTGGCTGCTAATGATTTGGAAGCCTGCTGTGGAAAGGAAAACCTTCCAGGGAGACACAGATCTCCTGGTCCTTCCTCTTCAGGGTCAACAGCAGCAGCTCATGGTTCCACCAGCCCCTCCGAAAATCCCAGCAGCGCCGTGTCCTGCTCCTGTGGAGCAGTTGAACGCTGAGCTCCTTCGGGTGTGTTTTTTACTGTGATAGCACCAGAAGGTGATGGCTGAAATCCAGTTTCTGTAGGTCCTTGGCCTCAGAAGGTTAAAGGGAAGGTGGGTAGGAGATGGATACGGGCAGGCATGAAGACATAAGACACTAATGTACTAGTAATGGTTGCTTGGGACCTCCTTCCTCTCCCCCTACAATGGGAGACAGAGTGTCCCTGTGTACCAGAAGCGCTGGATTTGTCTTGTCTGGTTGTGGGACACACAAAGAAGCTTTTCTGGGTTTCCAGAGACTGGGGAGTGAACCGTTGTTCCCCTGGGACAAGGTGCCTTTCAATACTCCTGGTTCTTCTCAGGTTGGTGGCTGATAAAATTTTGGCACTTGGCTTTAGGAAGCTAATGACACTTATTGGATACCCCCTTCTCGGGTCATCCCCTTGGCTTTGACAGTTGATGGAGCGCAAGTGCTTCTACAAGAGTGCCTCGTTAGCGATCCATGGCATGGACCAGACCTCGGCTCCAAAGCTTTGGTGAGTACAATCCCGGACAGCATTTTCAATGAGTGCAAAGGCAAGGAGGGACAAGCCCAGGAGGGTTAGATTATGATGAAGGCATTCTGTCCGTCCCCCGTGGTCACAGTTGTGGCACCATCACAGGACTCCGGGAGGAAAAGCACCGGCAGCTGGCCCTGGCCTGCTGCCACTATCTCATTATCCATCAAGTTATTCCTTGCTGAAATGTCTGTCTTTAATTATCCTGTGCAGGAATCCCGTCTTTGTAAAATGATGCCAGAGTCAGAGTTTTCAAGGAGAGTGCTGATTTTTTGAGATTTATTTTCAAAAAGCTGTATTTACCCTTTTATTTAACTGTCTTGCAGTCTTAGGGCCCACAGGCAGGAATTTTGTTCTCAGTACCCCCGTGGTCTGTTTCTGCAGGGTAAAATCATTTACATCCACTAAGTCTCAGAAAAATAGAAGAACTAATTCATACTCTGCAGTACAGCTGGCCAACCTGCCTCAGAGGACAATTAAATCCAGACTGAGGTGATTGAACTTAGGCACCTAAATGAGTGACCGAAGGCTCTGGTCCAAGCTCAGATCTCTGTAGGTCTTGGATCTCCTCTCTTGCAGACGGGAAAGGTTGCAGTTAAGCCAGATAGATTTTGCTTGGCTCCTTCATTCATGGCAGGATTTCCAGGGCTTTCCAGGACTTTAGCCATTCTCCTGGGTCTTCTCCGAATCCTCCTCCAGCTTTTCAGCCCACATCTCAAGGTATGGAGCTGCCTAGGACCTTATAGGCAAGATCCAACCTGGATTCTGGATACCTTGTGCAGGAAGCCACCCCAGTGGTTAGCGGGGAGAACCACCGCTAGCTAGTGACGAAAAGTGTTTTAGAGCTGGCGAAGTTGAGAAAAGGGGTGGATGTCTAGGAGCCCCTGGGCTTGGAGAAGGCGTTTAAGGTTTGAAGTGGCACGGCGCTCCTGTAGCAAATAATTAGTGTGTCTTGGAGGGAGGCAAGGGGCCGGGTACAGATAAATAGCAGAGTGGTAAATGTTGTGCCTGCTCTGCCTGTGCGTGTCCCCAGATGTGTACACATCTGGAGTGATTTTGGAGGTACTCAGATGCTGAAGAAACCTACAGAGATGCAGAAACCTACAAATGGGGCCTTGGCAACTCCGAGTGTCTCACCTGAAACACAATATCAGCTGAACGGAGGGAGAGCTGGGCGATGGGCCTTGGCTCTGCAGCGGGGCAGGATGCAGCCTGCGGCTGTTTTCCGTGGGCAGCCGTGATGCACAGCTGGAAGACCCCTGCCCCAGTACAGCACCAGCCACTGGGGCTGGGGTGGGTTCTCCAGCCACTTTGGCCTCTGGGCTTGGAGTCAAGCCAGACTGAATCTCATCGAGGGGCTAGAATGAGGAGGGGGTAAAGGGCTTTTTCGAGAGCCATGAATAGCAGCTTTCATCAGCTGTCACTTCGCATTACAGCTGGCTCAACATGGAAATGCAGCTCTCCTGGGAGGAGAGGTTCCCCGTGCCTTCTGAGTCCCAGCCAGCTCCTTCCGCAGTCTCATCTGGCTCTTTGGAGACTGAACCTTTCAGCTTGAAACTGCCTCAGTGACTGCTAAGGGCTGGCCGGACCCACCAGCTGCAGGACACTAGCTTGCCCCTCGTCTGACAGCAAGGAGACGGGGTCAGAAATGACCAGGACCTTGCTGTGCTTGATATGAGTTGATGTGGATGATGCACGAATACAAACCGTTGCAGTCTGGAAGCAGTTCTGCAGCACCTAACCTGAGCACAAGGATGCCAAGTGCATGAATCTTCAAACAGGACCTTATGTATAGAGAGCTTTCTGCCAAAAGGTAGCAGGGAATTTGATGTAAAAACAGAAATACGCTTCAGTTGCCTTGGAATACAATATCCTCCTGAGCTGGCTTGCATATCGCTTCACAGAGATCAGCTGTCCACCAAACTACCAATACATCCCAAACTTGGCTGCGTTTCAGTGCTTGTGGGATGTAGTATAAAAAGAAAAGGAGGATGATTGAGTGTCTCTGTTTCCAATTGACCATGGTGCAAAGTGCCTAAATCTAAGCCTGAGGATGGAGCTACACCCTCTGTATATGGGTGGTTATAGGAGTTCTTGGTGTCATTTCTGGCTGGAGATGGGTGTGGTGGTGCTGGAAAGGAACAAGAGCTTGGAAAAGGAGTTTCCAACAGGGAGTAGCCAAAGGAAACGGGTAGTTTTTATGCCGATAAATTGGAACTGGGATTACAAAGGCAGAGAATAATTCTTATGCTCTGAAGCTCATTCATCTGCTTAATTCTGGGTTCGGGTGGTTGGTACGGGAAAGGATGGTGGCCAAGGGCTGAGCACAGAAGTCCCCAAACCCCATGTCTGACAGAATTATTCGTTTTTCTTAACTGAGCAGTGTGTGCGGGCAGCTCTGAGCAAGGAATATGCTGAGCGTGATGGCTGGTGCTTGCCAGTGCCCAGAGACGCCATGGGTGTGCGTGGGGGAAGAAGGGCTGGGAGGAAGGAGGAGGTGGAAAAGCCGCACTGCTCCAAGGCCAAGGTGGGGATGGAGCAGAGAAGGGGCGTGAAGGACAAATAACACTTCTGCAAGAGCAAGCCATATAGAAACAGCTGGTGCACTCCAGTTCCTCGATGTCTCCCCACCTGCAGCTCCCTTGAACCTTCCCTTTCATCCCTTCAATCTTTATTTCATTTGATTAATAAAAAACTTCTTTCCTTCTCCCAGCAGAGATACTGGAGCACAGCCCACGGGTTGGGAGTGGAGGGAGGGAATAGCTGCAGCTTGGCTTCTGCTCTCTGACCACCAGCCAGCTCCCTATCTCGGGATGGATCCAGCAGGAGCACGGGAGCTCGCATCCAAGAAGCCCCGGTGCTCTGCCAGGGCCACACAGGTAGCAAAGAGCCTGATAGAAAGTCAAGTGCAACATCTGGGAGTCTTTTTTTTTTTTTTCCTGTTGCCTCCCCTGTATTTCAGAGCAGTAACTCTGATGTGCATGGAGGGCTTGCCAGAGCTCAAAATGCTCCAGTCTCCCACACGAACACCCCTGTGTGTGCACAAACGCATGCCTGAGTCTGTCTAGGAAACCTGGATCAGAGGACAGCAACTATATTCTGGAGTAATATGTTGCCTGTGAGACCCTGAGGTCCGTTTAGGAGGGCGAACAGCAGGCTGTTCCATTTAGCTCTTTGTTCAGCCTCGGTGCTGCTGCCCCAGGGCAGAACGGGCCGGGGACTACCAATTCGGGGAACTTGTCGTTCTCCCTTCTCCTCCTTCTCCTGCGTCCTCCCCTAAGAGTCTGAAACTGCAGCTAGTAGATAAAGGAAGATAAGCCAAAATACTCCAGTGAGAAGGAAACGGATCCAGGCAAGGGGGAATTGGCTTCCCCTGCTGTGCATCAGTGATGCCCCACAGACTGCTATGTAATTTGCTTTCCCGTCTGCATCCCGGATGGTCTCGGGCTCCTTTGCAGGGAGTAGGAATCTGCCCTCCTGCTCTCCCCATAAGCCCTTGCCTGGCAGCACGGCTCTCGTCTGGAAACAGTCGGCATCGCTAAAGGGCTGTGCAGTCTTAACAGTTTGTGATGGTTTTTCCTGGTGCCTGTACAAGCCTTGGTGGGATGGAGACAAGCAGAAACCTTCCTGACAGCCAGTGCTCAGGCAGGGAAGCAGGATGCTGCTGGGAAGCAAAAGAGAAAATAGAGCCCGTGGGAGAGGAAGGAAAAGGCTAAGGCAGGCTCAAGACACGGAGCATAGTTTTAGGGCAACAGAGCTGGCTGTGGCGGTCGAGGACAGACGGGTTGGCTTCCTGAGCCCACAGAGCCCCATCCCTGTAACTGGGCGTTTTGGGCCATATTGACCCCCTACACAGCAGCGAAAAATGGTTTAGTTCCCACTTGTTCTGTGTTTGCAAATCAAGTACCTTAATAGGAGCCACAAGCTCGGGGAAGGGGTTTAACTCTTGTTTACTTGTCCAAAGGCTGGTCTGGCAATAGAAGCGTTGACTGAACCGTCCTTAGTCTGGCAGGGACAGGGCTGCCTCGCGCAGGGCTCGCCTTGCTGGGCGATTTGCAGTGCTGCAGGTGCCCAATTTTCTTGTGTTTTAGGACGTTCAGGAAGAAAAGTGCAGAATCCCTTCTTTGTGTATTCAGAGGGCAAGGATTTGATACCAAGGATGGGCTCATACAAAACTTGGCCTCAGTTTTGGTAACGGTCTCTGAATGAACCATCGGTAACAGCGAGCCTCTGCCACCAGGCAAACACAGCCATGGATTTCACGAGTGGAATTGAGGCAAACAGTTGCAAACCTCTGTCTGGATGCGGCAGCGTTCGGTGTTTGTATTTCTTACTGGTGTTATTCCTGTTCCTGGTCTTACTTTGCATTATTTATCCCCATCTTTGGTGGCTGTACTTAGCAGTGGTTGCAGAGATGACTGCAGAATGTTAAGAAGTCCAGATCTGCAAATTTTTTTCATGAATGCAGTCGCAAAGTAGAATTTGGTGGTTGCAAAGTGGTAATGATGGTGGTTCAAGAAATGAGCACATGCCTCAGATCGGATGCATTTCAGGAGGGGCAGTTAAGCATCTACAGTGCATCCAGTAAAGTTTGTTAGTAACTATTTCCAACTTCTTTCTTCCCGAGAGATGAGTTATCCAGCCTGGGAATGGGAGCGCTGCCATGTGACTCGACTGAGTAATCACTAATATCAGTAAATAGCTTAAATAGATAATTTCCTAACAAAAGAACTAGCAAATTATGTTCCTGTGAGCCATCCAGCTAAGAGACGGTGATGGAAGTGAAAAAAAATAATTTCAGGAATTAATTGTGAGCAGAGAAGGAGGCCAGTGTCAGTGGTGCAGGAAAGACACAAGGGGCAAAAAAACCCGATGGGAAAATATAATTTAAACATCCACAGAAGACATGCAAATGCAGCCGTTTGCTCAATGAGGGGCCTCTGGATTTTTTTCTAATGAACTCTAATGCAAAGAGGAAATTAAAGAACTCTGTTTTCCACTCTGCCCGGTTGCAGAGCGTCTGCGCGGGAGCGGGGCCGGTGCCAGGGAGGAGCGCGTAGTGCCTGCCGGCGGGGGAGGGACTGGGCCGAGAAGGAAAGCTCCTGCTCGCAGGCTGACAAACGGGACTTGTCAGGGAAGCTTTGACCGAGTACTCTTGTTTGTTAAGGAAAGCAAACAACTAATTCAACAAAACGGAAACTTTAAGCAGGAGAGGATCAGCCTGGATAAACTTCTTGACCGAGTGTTTTTGTTTTTTCTTTTTCTGAAAGGCTCTTCCAAGATGGTCCAATAGCTGAGACCATTTCTGTTTTGAAATAGCAACATCCAGTTTTCTAGTCCGTAACACTTTTCATTTTGAATTGTAAGCTAAGTGTAGCATGAATGGGGCTTCTTTGCCGAAGGTTTGGGAGAATTGAAACCAAATGTTTAAAAAGTTATCTATCCAAAATGCTTGGCTTGACTGAACTCAAACGACTGGTGTTTTTAAAAAGTTATAAACAATATTGAAATTCTGACTGTTTATCCCCATATGACTTGAGAATTGTTTACAATTTTTTAGACATTTTTCAGGAACTAAAAACCTGTTCCTCATGTATATTTATGCTGGCAGCTGCTACCTAAAGGACAGCTCAGGTCCTCGAAAAGTAGAAGCGTATGACAATTTGCTCTTCAGTAAAGCTGGTAGAACACGGGGTGTCAAACCGGGATGAATGCCCTGGCCAGTCTGGGCGGCGGCTGCGTTCGGGCGGGCTCCTCGCGGCACTTCCCTCTGGTGCGCGGGTGCCGAGGGTCCAACGTGCGCCACGAACCCCGCGCTCTCGCCGCGCTCTCCCTGTGAGCCCCCGGCTCCGGGGCACGCGGTGTCTGAGAGGGCTTCAGGTGGTTGAGGCTCCGACTTCGGATGCGCGTGCCCGCGCTGCCTGGGAAGTGAGCCACAGCTTCGGTTTGACCGAGCTGGGATCCGCACCCGGGATCTGGCCGCGCGGGGTGCTGTGCCCAGGGCTGGCTTCCAGCTGGACACTGGTCAGCTCTTCCATTAATTAGCTTTTCTGAGGCAGGGAAAGCCTGGATTTGATCCTGATGGCAGATGTGATGATGCACACCAGCAGCATCTTCCAGGTGCCTCTTACATGGTGTCTGCTCCGGATGACACGGCTTGTGCCAGCCAGGATATCTGCGGGCCAGGGAGAGCTCATGTGGCACCTCTTGCTCACCAGGACATACAGGGCCAAAATCCAGTTTATATGGGCAGAGCTGGCCGTGTCCTGAGCCCCAGCCCTGCCAGCAACTTCCATGGGTAGCCATACAAATAATTTCTTTATTTAACCTTGAATCTTCTCGTTGTGGAAAACGGAGTAATTTGGTCTCGGGCCAATACTGATTTTGAGTTACAGTGATCCACAGTGAGTTTTTTTTAAATCATGGTGTAGTGATACTGTTGGTTAAATCTTTATAATTCCCATGGGAGGCGGCTAGAGACACGCCTGTGGGATAGGATAGGTCTCTGAATTGGGGTCCTTGGACTGTGGCTTCACTTTGGACAACAGACCCTGTCTGAGTTTAGCAGACATGCTCTTTTGGTCAGAAAAGATGATTAAAAAACAAGTAGGAAATGGCTCTTGGCAATCCAGGAGATCCTGTGATGCTGCTGAACTGATAATGTGCTTGGAGGGCCCTGGCTGGCTGCTCTCCTCTGCCCCCACCAGCCCTGCACCTCGCTGGATCCTGCCCTGGTCGCGGGGGCAGCCTGCGCCCAAAGCACAACCCCCCTGCGCCCCCCGACGCCGCGGGGGCCCTGTTGCACCAGCAAAGCCCCGGCGAGCTGCAGACAAAGCAGCGTGCAGCTGCAGAAGTGTGCAGGGGCAGGTAATTAGATTCGTGGCTGCGTTCCGCTGCTTCCCTCTGTGCTCTTAAAGTTGTCCTTCTCGGGAGAATTTCTTCACTCCCTTGCCATCTCTTCTGTGCCCAGCCATGGGGGGTCTCCAGCAGTGAGCACTATAGAAAATCTATTGATTCTGTTCCATAAGCCCTGTACAAGGGAACGTAAGTGCTCCCCAGCCAATACCTCTCAGTCACTTCCTTTAGACGTTGCTCACATGCCCTAAATCACAGCTGTTGGTGAAAGAACAAAAGAAATGAGCTGGAGAAACTGTGGCTGAGCAGGTCTAATCCTGTCTACAACGTCACCGTTGCCCTGGCGTTAGCGGAGGGACTCACCGAAGCCAGGTGCTGGTGTGTCTGTGAAGAAGGACCCTCCGTTACCGGCACTGTTCTGAGTTGCAGGAGAGGAGATTCGGCAGGGGAGACATACTTGTGGCTGATAAGCTGCGTTTGAAGTTCCTCTGCTGCACTGAGGACCTCGGGTAAGACTCACACCAGCGAATTTGGCCTCCGTAAATGACACGGTTGCCTTAAGCACCATGAGACGATGATCACTGTTATTAACCCTATCTAACGATGCTGAAATGCAGGTGCCGAGTCCTTCCTGAAGAGCTTTGCTTGGCTCCCAGCAGCTTTCGCCCTGAGCCAGGCTGTCCGTAGGTCATTTGTTGGTCATCAGAGTTGGAGGGTCCCCGGCTGAGCGATGCGTTGGCCTTTGCTAGCAACGTCACACCCGGCTGGACAACGCGTGCAAGGCTGCGTTCGCACGGCGCCGAGCCCGAGGGCAGCGCCGGCCCTGGATTGACGCGAGTGTTCCCTGCGGCGCAACGAGCTGCGCCGCCTCCGGGACGGAGCGAGCTGGAGCCGCGCGCCAGCCCTCGCGCGGCGGCGTGGACAGGCGTAAGATGAAGGAGGTATCGTTTTGTTTCAAAAGCCGTGGCTGGCCAACGTCTTAGGTAATAAATGCTATGAATTGAGGAATGCAGCCTTATTACTGCCTGGCGGAGGGGAATTCGTTCTGCACATTGGCTTCTCCAGAGTTTTCCGCTCAGGCGTCGTTGACTCCTTACCACCACATAGATATTTCTGTATTTCAGCAAAATTCCCCACTTCTAATCTGGATAGTCCTTGCTGGGTGGAGTGCAAAACCCACATTGTTAACTCCGGATAACAGTAATTAAAAGAAAATAAAATCAAAGGTGCTCAGAAAAGAAATGGAACATTTTTCTGTGGAAGCCAAAAGATTATATTAAACTTCAGCAGTTTAATAAAATATTATGAAGTTTGGGAGCATATTTTCCCTGCGACTTAATCTGTTTATACATCTAAAAAAGTAAATAGAATATCACTTTACTTGACCACACAGAAAACCTGATATACGGGGGCTGCTCCGCTGTATATATTTCTTGGTAAATTGCTTCCACCTCGGGTTTCACGCAGTGCCCCGTGAGTTGGGTCCGTTCCTCTCCTACCAGGTCAGGGGAAAGCAGGAATTCATCAAACCCGGCGGCGAAAGGCTGCGGACGTGGCAGGGGCAGCGATGGCTAAGGGGGTGGATGGCGGGGGGAGCCGCGGAGACCTGACGTCTCAAGGTTTATTTGCAATCTAAAGAAAGGGGTAGGACGTGAAGCTTGCTGGAAAAACATGAAGTGGAAGATAAGAGGTCGTGGCAGCGATGCCATTGATGCCACCAGGGAGTTCACAGCAGGCAGAGCCCCTCCAGCTGCCGGGGAGGTGTAGGAGACTAAAATCAGACGCAAGTGGGTAATTCTGTGTTTTCCTCTTTTTTCATAAACCTGCCCACACTTCCCAGGTTGCTGCCGCCAGCAAAAAGAGAGCACAGCCTCTCAGTACCCGTAAACTTTATTAAATGTGTGCTTTTTCATTCTTAAATTAAATTAAAATCAGTCTGTTTCATACTGAAATAGCACCAAAGGGAGAAGGATGACAGTATCACCAAGCGAAGGGGAGGGAGGAGAGAAAACCCAGAAACTGTTATATACGAACAAGGATTTTTTTAATATTAAAGAAAGGGGCAATTTTATTTTTTTCCTGATCTGGAGAGCTAACGTTGTGTATGCTCGTGTGTCTGTGGGAGGACCGAGGAGGCGAAGGATCAATGTTGGTCAAAAGAGCTCAGTGCAGGGGAGGTATGGCCAAATCATCGCTGGAAATTTAACTTCTTAGCGCTGCACCCCAAAGACCACCCCGAATACCACGTAGAGGAGTCTCGTACATGGCACGTTGCTCTTTATATTCCTTTTAACTGTGTAAATTATTGGGTGGCAGCATTTCCTTAGGAGTTGATTAAATTCCCCGCGGCATGAAATCAGCGCCAACTACAACGTGGACACGGCAGCCCGGTCCTTGCCCTTCCAGAAATCGCAGCGATGCGAATCACAGCAGCAGAGGGGCTGCTTTTTGTCTTGCCAAACTGCACTGGTAAAGAAAAACCCATTTCTCTGAAATTTTCCAGGTGTGGCCAGTCGAAGCATGGTGCAAAGAGCCTTCCCAGAGTTTGGGTTTGGCTGGAAGCAGCCGCTGCAGTGGGCTGAAGGGAGGTCTCACGTTCGGCCGTCTTTCTGAATTGGGCTCTGCAAGCCTGTGCCAAAGCACGTCACCATCAGTGGGGAAAAAACCCTCGATTTTTGCAGAATAAGTGCACTACTCGTGCTCAGCATCCCTGCACCAAGGCTCATGGTGGTGCCTGCGCACCGGGGCCGCGGTGCCGCGTCTGTGGGGCTGGGCTGGGCAAGGTGCTGTGCAAACCCTCAGCGGCCCCAGTAGCACCCGTGCAGTGCTGCAGACGGGGGGCGGTGAAGGAGGTGTGTCCGTCTGCTGAAAGGTGAATCCGGTGCTTGATGATGTCAGGATGCTTTAGAATGTTTTTGGTATTTTTTTTTCTTCTTTTAGAAGAAATATTCTAAATGTCTAAAAGTTGCACGGCATATAAGCTTCATCAGTACCTAATGGTAAATTTGATTATTGAAACAAGAAGAATTTTAATACACCTAATTAGTTTCTCATAGTTAATATATTGATTTTTCTGCTTTTTTTTTTTTTTAATCAAACTCTATAGGTCACGGTGCTGGTTTTGGCTGGGATGGAGTTAATTTTCAGCACAGTAGCCCGTACGGGGCGGTGGTTTGGATTCGTGCAGGAGCAGCGTTGATACCAGGGGGATGTTTTCGTTCTTGCTGAGCAGGGCTTACACGGAGTCAAGCCCTTTCCTGCCCCTCACCCCACCCCACCAGCGAGGGGCTGGGGGGGCACAAGGGGCTGGGAGGGGGCACGGCCGGGACAGTGACCCCCACTGACCCCAGGGATGCCCCACACCACACGGCGTCAGGCTCAGCACACAGAGCTGGGGGAGGAGGAGGAAGGGGGGACGTTTGGGGTGACGGCGTTTGCCTTCCCAAGTAACCATCACGTGTGATGGAGCCCTGCTGCCCTGGGGATGGCTGAGCACCCCCTGCCCGTGGGGAGGAGGGGATGAATCCCTTGGTTTGGTTTGCTTCAGTGCGCGGCTTTTGCTTTCCCTGTTAAACTGTCTTTATCTCAACCCACGAGTTTTCTCACTCCAATCCTCTCCCCCATCCCACCGGGGGGGAGTGAGCGAGCAGCTCTGTGGGGCTGAGCTGTTGGCAGGGGTTAAACCACGACAGTCACTTTCATTTATATTTATAGCTACTTCTGCTTTCCCCTCCTAATACACAGCCTCAGTATGGTAGGCCTGGGAAGGGTGCAGTTTTTGATAGCCTACTTCCAATTCTTCTTAGGTTAAAATAACCTAAACTTCATGGCTGGCTTTTAAAATAAGCCTAAAGAGTTTAGAAGCTTAAATGTTATTAGAATTCAAAGCAATTTGATTGCGTGACCTCTTTTTAAAAGCCATTGTTCATACATGGAGGGATTTTCAAAAATACTTATGGCCCAGATCAAAAAAAATCAATTAGTTTCAGATCCCCAAATAGTTTTACTAGGTGTGCATTGAGGGATTCAAACCCTCCAAAATTAGTGGAAGTAAACCATTCAAGCATTTGTGGGAAAGGAGGCCTATGCAGCTGAGTTCAGTGTGCTGGGAAGAGCTTTTTAAAGGCACGTATGATGGTTAGGCTTGTGTATGCACCGAAGCTGTACTGATTTAATGGCAGCGATTTGGAGGCAGTTGTAGAAACGCATTTGTATGAAGGTGCTTTATATTGCTATAGCTAGTTCAATATGGGGGGAGCAATCTGTAGCACTCTAATGCTCCTTTATACTAGTCTGAATGTGACCGTATGAGAGACAATAGCAATATAATGATATTGATTTTTTTAAAATCATACTCTTAAGTGATATTTATACTTGTCAAAGGCATGTACAGATCAGCCTAACCTTAAGTCTCCTTGAAATACCAAAGAAACTACATGCTTAAATCTTCTTTTCAGCTTGGAAAAACCTCAGGTTTTGTGCCCTGGTAGGGCTGGCGCCGTTCGGTGTGCCCGTGGGCGAGCGGCGCCTTCTCCTCGCCGCCAGCTTGGCTTTTGCACTTGGGTGGAAGAGCACAGTGCAGGAGGGATGGTGGCCATCTCCCGTTCCTGCCCCAACGAGCCTTGCTGTTAGAAAGGTTTTCCCAATAATTAACCCTCATCCTTTTGGCTACAACCTAAGCCCTTTGATCTGGCCGGCATGGGCAGGAGCAGGTTGCTCCCCTCATCTCCAGTAGCACTTTGGGGAGCCCATCACCGAAAGCCCAATGCTGTTCCAACTTCTGATTTGGGAGCGTTGAGCTCCAGCGATGAGCTGCAGGGATCCCAGGAGGGACCGTGACCCCATGAAGCCAAAGCAGCTGCTTGACCATCTCTGATTTTCTCATGTCACCTCTTGCATGAGAACATTGAGGGGCTGAAGAGGTAAGAAAAAGGGGTGTTGGGGGGTCTGTGTGATCCCTCATCTGCCTTTGCCGTAAGGTGTTTGCAGAAGGCAGTTACGTAAAATGTTTACCCAGATGCAGCGCGGGACAGTGCCAAAGAGGGGCTCACAATGGGACACACTGGAACTAGAATGGTGGGGAGGGGGTGAAGGTATCAGTGGAGGCAGCGAGGGTGGCACTGAGCCGTGCCGTGTCAGGATGGCAGCTGAGCACCGCCGGGCTTTGGTGCCACCAGCCCATCACCACCTCTCCACCAGCCAGGGCGTGGAAACCTGAGCTCAGGTAAGGTTTTGAGGTGAGAATGGTGGGAGAAGGTCTTGGGGGTCTCACAACACTAACGAAATTATTTTAATTACCTGGGGAATTGGGCCTTGCATGCAAAACCATGGGGGGCTTTTGTCTTCAGGGGACAGGAAGGTCCCAGGACTCCGCATCCTCAGGACCGGAGGGAGGCACGCAGGGGTGGGTGGGAAGGAGGAGGCTCAGGGCAGCGAGGAGGGGATGTGGCTTAACCCCTGCCGTGGAACTTGCTGCCACGAGGTTGGGCAGGTACCAAGCTCTTTTCCTAACCTGTCAAGCAGGACAGCCCAAGGAAGAGACGACTCCCTCTTGGGTTAAATTGTAATTTCAGATTCAGTTCTCTTCAGACTCCTTGAAATCTCTGCTCTGCTGTGATTTTATTAAGATCTTGGCTGGTGTGCTGGCAGCCAGCGAGCTTGGTCCCCACGCTTCTTCCTAACCAGGTTACCAGGTGATCCCCCACTTTGTTTTAGCATGCCAGGGGATTCTTAAAGTTAGACTCAGGAGAAGGAGCATCATCGTGTTGTGTTTATACAGCACCAAGTGATAATTATGCGCTCCTATAGTCCAGAAAATGCTGAAGATAAAGAGCCAGCAGATAAATGAGCCCACGGTAATACAGGATCCCGCTTCACTAATAGATTTCTGTCACTGAGACATTTCTACCAGCCAAAAAAGGTGATAAGGATCAAAGCAAAGAATTTAAAGCTCCTGGTTATTGCAAACAGGAGATTTGTTTTGCCTAACAATTTCTAAAGCCCGGCAGAACCAATGCTCTTGTTCCTGCTTCTCCCTGGATTCTCCTTCAGGAAAGGACAAGAAAACTTCCATCATCTTCTCCTCAGTCTCTCCCCTTTCTGGATGTGATTTTTGTTAATTTTTTTTTTTTTCTTAACAACCCTTTCTCCAGTGTTTTAAGACTGGCCCCACTTCAAACATTCTTCATTGTGGCTTAAATAGCATCTACCAGACACGGTGAACTTGCTTCCCGCGTACGAGTGGTGGGGTGGTGGGTCCCCCATTACCTTCAGGACAGGAGTGCCATGAGCACCATCTCAGTGTTCTTGGCCATCACCCAAATCCCTTCAGATGGGCCCCCCCGGGAAAAGCGCTCTGCTGTCAGCGTAGCAAAAGGGGTGCAGGTTGCTGCCGATGGGGAGCGCTGGTGTAGAGCCAGCGCCTGCGAATGAGGCCTTTTGACTACCCGGCAATTTTCATCATCGAGTCAAAAGAATAATTCCTTTTCTTTCACTTTTGGCTACCAGAATTGTTTTGTCTAGAAACAAAACAAAGGAATATTGTTTTGGCTTCTATAAGATGAAAAATAAGTTTGGTTGATGAAAAGAGCTTGATTTAGTGGGGGGCAAGAGTTAAAAATTGCACAAATTAAAAAAAATTTCACCAAAGGTTTCGTGCAATAAAAAAAATCCCCTAAGGTAAGGTTTTGAAAGCCAAATTGGGTATTAAGCCTCTTTTGTTTCATTGTCAAAAGTGACTGAGGTCTGGTCTAAAATTGCATTTGCAAGCCAAAAAATCTGGCTGACCTTCCAGTACAGCCCTGAGCTCCCCCAAGCACCCCCGTCCCTTCTGGAGGTGGGACCTGAGGACATCTAAAATTCACACCTGCTTTTTCCTTACAGAGAACGTGCTAAACCTGGGACCCATCGAAGGAAGCAGCCAAGCTGTAGGTGATGTCAATAGGACCAGGTTGCTGTTCACAGCCTCCTTTTCTGGTCGGACACATCACCTCACCTCTGAGAGAAGGAAGAAAACAAAGCAGTGTCAAAAGAAAAATCAGAACAAACCATGTTTCAGCACAACTATTATTTTTTTTTCTGTATTTCCCCCCTCTCTACTGATATGTAAAAAAAATATATATTATATTATATTTTCATTTTCTTAAATTATTTTTTTTCAGCCTCAGTCCCAGCCGAAGTCCTGCCCCGTCATCTGGTAGAACTTCATGTTGAAGGGCCGGTAGAAGTCCCGCAGTCTCTGCACCACCTCCTGGTCTATGTCCGGGTGGGTCCTGCCCTTCGTCTTCCCCAGGCAGTGGGGTTTGCTGCTGCCTTCCGCCTTCTTCAGGCACGGGAACCCCTTGGTTTTGTTGAAGTAGAAGTGTTTGTCGGTGATGATCCTCTTGAGGCCCAGAAAGTCCTGGACCCTGCCCAGCTCCCCCGCGGGGTCGCTGATCAGCCTCTCCCCGCTGACGAAGAGGATCTGCCCGATGGGGAAGTAGAGGAGCCAGTTCTCCAGGTGCTTGGCGTAGATGCCAATCTGGATGGCGCTCCACGAGGTGTCGATGAGGCCCGTAGTCCTGTTTTTGAAGGTCAGGCTCTCAAAGGTGGGGATATCGGGCTTCTTGGAGAGCGTCTGGGTGTAGTCCGAGATGGCTCTGGTCACGGGGTCCCGCACCACCACGATGAGCTTTGTGCCCTTGGACATGGAGGAGATGCGGGCGGGGGCCTCCTTGGTGACAAAGTAGCTGGGGGTCTTCTCCATGGTGATCTGCCCCTCCAGGGTCCTGGGCATGAGGTCCCTGAGAGCGGAGGAGAGAGGGACGCGTTAGTGCCGAATGCCCTGGGCGGGGTGGGGGAGCTGAGCGCAGGCACTGCTCCGGGGATGTCCCGGGTACCAAGGGCAGGATGCTCCCGAGCCTCGCGCCTCCAGCCCAGCTTGCTTTCCTCCTTGCGTGGATAGTCAGGAGGTTCTGATTCAGCAAAGCATCTAACGCACTCCTGATTTCCCACTTCCTTTGGCTGCCTGTTTACCAAGAATTAGACTTAAACCTATGTTGCCTATCCAAGGCTTATAAGGGGCTTCTTGAGGGGGTTCTCACTTCCCTTCTTGCAATGGCACTGTAAGAACAGAGCACATCTCTACAATCCTAAGGTCCTATCCCTTTAAATTTCTCCCTGCCCACACTGGGGTTTCCTGCACATTGGCTTAAATTCCCTGGAATAACAGTGAATTTCTGGAGTAACAACACTCCCTTCCTGCAGGGCGCAAGGGATTTTCAAGGGCCAGGATGTAAGACTCTATCTTCTGGCATTTTCAAGGTGGCAGCATGCTGATGTCATGTAAAAATGTGCAACATCAGCCCCCTGACCTCAGTGATTTCCTTCTTCCACCCAAAAAAATCCTACACGCAGGCTGCTTCGGGAAGCTCTCCCAGCCGGGAGCAGGAAGGGGCTTGGGGCTTGGGCCGGGGTCCATCCTGCTCCATGGTCCCCTTGAGAGCTCCAAGTCCTCCTGGGCCAGGCGTTGGGTATGATTTGTTGAAGGACCACAGGATTTGGCCGCAGCAAAACCTGAGCTCCTCAGGGTTCAACAAGCCAGGAAGGTGGAGGAGCCACGTGAGCGGCTGCCTGCCCCTCCTGGGTGCTCGCAGCTCCTCTCCTTGCCTGCCACACCACATCCCATCCCCTCACATTTGCATCGCCCCATAGATCACCCCCGGACAGCAGCCAGCATCTGCAAAACACCAGTGATTCACAACATCATCCTTTGGTTACACAAACCCATCCCTCCTTCCAGGCTCTCAGCTGAGAGCTGAGTTTTCCTCTCTGCACCTTGGTCTCCTTCCAACAGTCCGGTCCTTCCTGGGGGAGTGGGAGATGGATGGGGGGGCGGCGCCAGCGAGGGTCACCACCATGCTGCCAGCAGTTCTCATGGCAACTGCGCTCCCAGCTCCTGAGGAGCAGGGACCTGCATCTCCCCACGCCCCGACCCCACGTCTTTGACCTTGCCGCAGTCGCGACACCCGTGTGCCGTGATGAACTGCTCCCTGCCTGCGTTACTGTTGCTGTCCTGCAGCAGCAACATCTGGTTTGCAAACTTGTGCAGTATGCCAGCAAAATTAAACTCATCTATCAAGAAAAGCAACAATGAAAAGCCCACAACAGCTAAAAACACCAATAACAACCAAACCCCAGGCTGAGTCGTTATGTTACAAATCAGGCAGCGAGGATTGACCCTTCCTAAAGCAATTCGTTCTCTTTGCAACCACATAAAGCCTGAGCAAACACATGGTCCTAGAGAAGCCAAACACTTGCTGGTCTTTGCTGAGGGTTTCTGCTCAGGGGACACTCAGGCTGGAGAAGAAACAAGCTGAGGGGCACGCGAGAGCTCTCACACATCCTGAAGGATGTGAAGATATACAGGTAATCACTGCTGACACTAAGGATGGAGACACATTGAAAACCAGCAGGAGGATGGCCTTTGCCCAGCAGACACACAATTCTACAGTGGGATTTGCCATCACCTGATGCTGCAAAGGCCAAAAGTGTAAATGGTTCAGAAACAGACTGGCCAAATTCCTGGTGGGTGAAATGAGTTGGTGGCACTGAAACGTGAGGGTCCCGGAGCCGCTTCAGCCACAGGGAGTCCCCAACCCCGACTGCCCTCAGCTGGGAGGAGAAAACAGGAGAAGGAGCCTGACAAACCACCAGCTTTCGTACACTCCTCTGCAGGTACCTGACACCAGCCGCTATCTGGAAGAAGGTACTGGGCTGGGTGGCTCTTTGCTCCGGCCCCGTGCAGCTGCTCATATGTTTTTTTGCTCAGGGCAATCTCATGAATCACCTTTTCCCCCACCATGTGCACCAAGCCCACACTTCTCAGGCGTTGTGTTGTTGCCCTCAGGTTTGGAAACCCTGCAATGACTGAGTCATCCAGAAGCACCTGAACCCCTGAAAGGGTGAAGGAACCAGGATGTACCCCCTTTCCCCACCGTCTGCGGCTCGGTCCCCAGCTGGTCCCTGCCCCTGTAACACTGCCTCGTGCAACCGCAATTTGCTGTTGAGTAAGAGCAGGAGCAACTGAACCGGCAGCAGGGTGAGGGCAGCGGGAAGGCGAGCTGACTTCTGTTTGTGTTTTGATAAGTGTTGAAATCTCCGCTGTGTCTTTCCAAGGAGGAGATTAACCCCTTTCATGGCGAGGCTGCAGCACAAAAGCTTTCTTCAGCGCCCAGGAATGAGCACGAACCTCCGCTGCCAGGGCTGGTGGGCAGGGACACGCCAGGAGCCACAGGGAATGTGCTACCACAGCTTTTGGGAGATTAATTAATTACAAAGGGCATCTTTCATGGACGTAAACAGTTGCCTGGAGGCCTCCCTGGACTAATGGCATCTGGGTTTTATTGCAAAAGAGCCACTTGAAAAGACAAGAACCACAAAAATGTTTTTGGCAAGAGCAGCCACCAGTGGGCCGTGCCAGAATAAATGGATTCTGTTATTTTAATTTTAGTAGAGCTCGGGGCTTTATTTAATTACTTAATAGGGGAGGAAGACTTTCCTCAAAGGGAGCATTTCGGCTGTGCATGCATATTCATAGCTGGCCTTTTGCAGGTCCATACTGTCTTCCCAGAAAGTCTGAGAGGGCCAGTCCTGTGTCCAGCCAAAGCACCCAGAGGTAGCTCACGGGGCTGCTGCTCGCAGGGGGTTGTGGCCCCTTCCCCACCCCAGTGGGCTTTGCAGGCCTTCACTCTGGTAATGCAATGGGTTGGATTTGTGTTCCCCTGGAGCCACTGCAGCAAACCCTCCAGCACCCAGGCAGGGTGGGAGAGGCGCAGCTGCAGGGTCGGCTGCCTCGGCTGGCAGGGTGATGCTGGGCAAGGGCTGAGCACCAGGGGCTTACGGGTCCCAGCGATGCGCATGGTGCTGCTCCGGGCTTTCCTGATGCACCCTGGTGGTCCAGGCCTTGATATCAGCACTTTAGTGCAGGGGTCACATAAGGACATCACAGTTAACAGTCTCCCAACCCTCAGACACTCCTGGTGTGGGAACTGATCTTTGGTGTCATGTTTATTATGGCTTTTATACTCTTTATTGAGGGTACAGTGATGCCTTTAAAAAACCTGTCTTTAAGTTTCCCAGGGCAAGCAGGGTGTTGGCTCAACCCTGGAGATCATAGTCCACCGAGATGCCACCTGATCTCAAGTCCATGATCTTAGCAAGAGCACGCCTCTGGGGAAGAAAATATCACTTTATGTCAAGAAACCAGAATAACATATCGGGCTCCCTCCTTACAAGACTGAGACCCAAGGGTTGAGACTTTCTGGAAATTCAGCTTGGAGGAATGGAAGCAATGACACGTGTGGTGTTTGCCACCAGCCTGCATGCGTACGCCCCCTCAGCTCCATCAGGGGATGGGAAATGGGTTAAAGCAGCTCTTTTGCCTCAGCTGACTTGTGCTGCTGTCCCACCAACTCAAAGCAGCGGGAGGTTAGTGAGAAAACAAGCCTTGGTTGTTCCAGAAATGAGATTTTTTTGGGAGGGGATGGCCTGTTTCATGTACAAGAGGCAGCCCTGTGCTGCTGTGTTTCCTACAGACGTGGGAGCTGCTCGTGGTGTTGGGTCCAGAAAACTCAAGGTGAACTTGCTGTGTGAAGTCCACTTGCTGCTTTGCTCCCAGCTGGACCAAGCCATGTCTTGCTCAGGACCTCCTTTCCAGCGTACAAGGCATTAAAAGCACTGTGGATGGCCTTGCTGCAAGGCTTTCCCACATAAATTTAGTCCAGCTCTCTCCCGGAGGGAGGCTGAAGTCGGCAGTTAAGGGCAGCTCTTCACCAGGCCTCACGCCATTGCAACCCAGCGTGATAAATAAAGCCGCTGTGATTACAGCGGTCAGCCCCACACGTTCTTTGGGCTCTAGTCAAACCTGACCCAATCCTGGGCTAAGGGCAGGACTCATCTCCTCTTAACCCCAGAAGGTGAGTGCCTTCTCCTTGGCAGTCCTAGTATGACTTTTTTAAAATAATCAGCCTACCAGAGCTCAGTATCCAGGCTAGAGGGATTGAAAAAATCATCCAGAACAAGGTGTGCCAGCCTGATGCTGTAAGGAGGAGCCATGGTGTCACTCCCTGTGCTGCCAGGCTCAGCACTGCTGTGTCGAGGCAGCGCCTCACCCGCGGGGTCCCGCACACCCTTCTCCACTGGCATGCACCGCCAGGTCTACCTCAGGCTCAGCTGCAGCAGAAAAGTGAGCTTGTGCGCTGCCTGAAGTGGCAGTTGCAATATAACCGAGGAGGAGGAGGATGCAGAGACCAGGTTTGGCCCAGCACAGGGATTCGGAGCTTGCAGCAACACAGCTCCTCGGTGCTGCAGCAGAGAACAACCCAAGGCAAAGGAGCAGCAAAGGAGAAAGATCAGTCCCCTGTTCACGAAGTACTGATGTCCTGGTCCCAGCACCAGCCAGCTGGGGGTGGCTGAGATGCGGGCACACGCCCAGCCCATCCCGGGGCAGTCACCGCTTCGCTCGGTGCAGGAGGGGCAAGCGGGGCGGGTTTGCAAGCACCCCAGCAAACACGGCAGAGGTGTAGCCCGAAAGTGCAAAACCACCATCAACCAAGACCTGAGATGTAGAAACACCCACATCTACATGGTAGTGGCAGCTCAGGGACATTGCTCGTGTCCCTGGCCCCCTCCAGCATGCGGCTGGGCTGACGTAGTGCTCTTCCCACCTGTCTGCAGCAGCACAGAGGCAGCGCAGGAGGAGCTGCTGCTGCAGGGCCTCCTTCCCTGGCATGCCGATGTTTACCCTTGTCTTTGGCCGTGTTCCCACTGACCTGGCCGCAGCCCCGACAGGACACGCAGGCCGGGAGCTATCTGCTGGATAAAGGATGAGAATGAAGCAGAAACGTGAAGCCGGAGTTTCGCACGGCCTGTTTACACAGAGCTGGGCTTTCCGAAGGTACAAAGTCACGAAGGCGCTGGTGATTTTAACTATCAGTCAGGATCTTTCCATTGCGCAGCCTGCAAGTTGCAGCGGGGTTATGAGGCACCCCAGGTGCAGAAGGGCATTGCTTTCCCCCACTCTGCACCCCAAGACACCGTCCCTGGACAGCCTGGGCTGGGGCGCACCTTGCTCCAGCCTCCAGGTGCCTTTTCCATCTGAGCCAAAACCCTAAACTACAGGTCCAAGCAGTGGGATCACCCAAAGAAACGGTGGGGAAGGAAGGATGCCGGGCAGATATTACAGACTCCAAGGAGGCTCACCGGGATGTTTCCATGGCTCGAGGTGAGTTGCCACTGAATGTGCTAATGAACACCTTAGAACAATCTTCAAAGGAGAAACCTGCCCTCTGTTGCTTTTTGCCCTGCTCAGCTGAAGCCAGATGCGGTTTGGTTTTGCTCCAGCTTCAATGGCCAGGGTTTGGCTGGAGCTTGGAGCGCCCCAGCCCGCAGGAGCGGTGGGAAAGGAAGTCTCTTGTGGTGGCAAGTGTTGCTGTTAAGGAAGTGCCACCAAAGAGGTCATCACAGGAAAAACCATATCAAAGAAATGCTGCTCTTTCCAAAGGAGCCCAACAGCTCTGCAGTCAGCTGCGGGGCCTTGAATCCCACGGAAGAGCCTTTCCGGCAAGGAAGGGCCAAATCTGCTCCCAGAAACATAACATGGGGTCACAGGGAGGACTGGACACTCTCCCGCCAGCAAACACCCGGCCCGAGTCCTGCCTCTGCACCATGAAGCGACAGCATGGTTAAAAATGAAATTGGCTTGTTTGTGCAAAATTATGTGGTCTTTGTGTATGGGAGGAAGAAGAGAAGGAGGAGAGAAAATGCATTTACCTCTGGGAGCTGGCAGCGTTCAAGGTTCAAATCTTGAGGGACCGACCCCCCCCCTTCCATCAGTCACCCAAAAAACCAAGCAGCTACTGAGATGGGCCTCTCGTGCCCGCTAGTCCCACTTGATGGTGTTTTCTGCCTCACTCGTGTGCTGCCTTCTCTTTGTCAGGTGTTAAGTGACCGTTACAGATGCTATGGCGAGGCTGGGAGAGCAGAGCAGAGAGGGAAAATTCACCGGCTGAGGGGACGGACTTCACCTCTCACTTCTCTATAGAAATGCTGCCGGAATTTCTGTCGCCAGGACGGGGCACAAGTGTGGATGTAACACAGCTGGCAGCCCTGGGGGCACACACAGCCTTCTCCAGCATGAAGCTGTTGAACAAGGAGGATGGGGAAACTGAGGCACAGCAAGCAGCCTCACGCCCCCGGAGCGGCGTGCCTTGCTCCCTGTGCTACTGCAGCCACCAGCAAGTTGTCTTCTCCTTCCCCCACCACCGTTTCTCTTCCAGATCATTTTAAGTAGTGACTCTGCAACAGAATTTCCTAAAAAAAAAATCAAATCCTGCTATCTCACAAGCGGTTGCTTTCCCCTCCGCCCTCGAGCCCACACTCCCAGAAGTACTATTACAGTGCGTACAGGCGATCGAAAAGAAAAATGCTCTGGCGAGAGGGATAACTTGTTGTAACCAGTAGCGTGTATGTATATATAAATTTAAAAAAATGCTGCCTAAAGAGATGAATGTGTCCTTCCCATGAGGCCGGTGTCTCAGACCAGGGGCTGTGCTGCCCTGGCAGCTCTACCAAGGCTCTTAATTTGCTTTGATGAGCTGTGAGGGCACATCGGAGTTAGTTGAGCCTCCTGCTTTGCTTTCCTTTAGCTGTCAGGTGAAATCAATAAATGGAAAAATGCATTTCAAGAATCTGATAAAAATTTAAAAAAAAACTTCCAAGAAAAGTTGTGGGCCTGAGAAAGCTGAAAGGAGAGTGGCAAAAGATCAGAGAGGTCTGGAAGGAAAAAAAGAAAATCACTCATTGCGTTGCTGGAGGTAAAATCTAGTCCAACTGACGTTATATCAAAGGGAGACTCTTCCCATTGGCTTTAACGAAGGATGGATTGGGCTGAGGTTGGAGCAAAATAAGAGGCAGGACTGGCCCTGGGAGGGGACAAGGAAGACCATGGGTCTCTCCCATCCCCACCTGCCCGCTGCCGAGGCACTTTGTGTGAAGGTAACACTCAGGAAAATCTAGGTGTTACTGGGGGGCAGCCTACAACCACCGTCATCTCCCAGTGGACACCTGCACCCTCGCAAAGCAACTGCAGTGCAGTCACGGGCCTTGGGTTTTCTTCTGTCCCCGCTCTTCTGTCCCCACAGAACCACTGCAAACCATGCGGGAAGCGTGCATCACCTTCTGGGATAATCGTGGCTCTGCTCCCTCGGCTGTGGTTGGAAAGACATCCAGCAGGACTGCTTCGTTTCTACAAGCAGTAGATGGTCCCTGGGTTATTTGCTCCCTGAGGTGTGCTGAGTTGCCTCCTGCCACCTTGGCACACTCCCCGTGCCCAGCTTGTTGAGGTCCCTCCCAGGACACAGGTTTTATATTATCCCCAAGACTCCAGAAGGGTTTAAAATCAAAGCATACATGCGAACAGGGCCTTGCTGCGTTCAGCTGTGGTGGGATGAAAGGGCAGGTCTCAAAGTACATGGGGCGTATCATCACTTTTAGGCACTTAGGAAATACCCCAAAACCCAGACCTGGTGGCAGGCAGCTGGCCCTGAGCGCCGGCACCTGCACTGGAGCCCAGGCTGCAGGGACGGTGGCTGCTGGGTGCTGCAGGCACAGCCCTGGCCGCAGGCATCGCTGCAGGGGATAAACGGGGCACACCGTTAATATGCCACCTTCCTCAATACAATGCCCTCGCAGAGGCAGGGCCTCTCCTCTCCCCACCCCCGAATCAGCCTGCTCTGTGCTTGCTGCTGGCGCACAGTTCGCGGTGTTGGGAGCTCCTAAGCTCGTCCTTACGGTAGATGTTGGCATTTATTTGAGCAAGTCTCGGTATTTATGTATCTCATTACATCTGCAGCCAGTAGCATCTGTTTCCATGCTGTATCTGTCAAGCAACATCTTATCAGCGGAGCTGCCTTCCCATCCCTCCCACCTCTCCTTCCAGTTAAGCTCCCTCCAAAGTTTAGGAGACGGCTGACAGCCCGACTCAGGATGCAGCCAGCAGCCGTGGTGCGAACCTCTCAGCCCGCAGGGCCACGGGGACCCCGCGGACGCATGCCCTGTCCCCATCCAAACCCCCGGCAGCAACCAAAGCCAAGCGTCCCGGCCCCAAGGCTGGGTCTGTCCGGGGCAGGGTGAGACAGAAGGACAAGGCAGGCAGCCGTGCCCACCCAGGCGTCCATGCTGTGCCATCAGGCATCCCAGCAAAGGCGTCTATGAGCAAATCCAACGCAGGGGCTGTGCCAGGCTCTCAGGGGGCCCTCAGCTGCTCTGCTCCCTGCCACCAGCTCCTTTAACCACTTCGGCATTTAAGAAAAGGCACTCGAGCAATCTCACTGCCTCCAAGACAGGGACTTGGACACTAGGCTGTCAGCACCATGTCCACAGGAGTAACAGCTGGTGTCACCCTGTCCCAGGATCACAGCCGGGAAGCCTTCTCCTTCCCAAGGAGCTGTGAAACCCATCAAAGAAGGGCTGTGGAGAAAGTGGCTTGTTTGCACGGGCTGTGGCTGATCCCTCCGCAGGTGGAGACTCTCCTTCCGGATCTCGGGGCCATGACCTTCCTCAGGAAGAGTAGGAACAATCCCTGGCCCACGGCAGGGCAGCTGCCGCCCCGCGGAGCCGGGGCCGAGGTGACCCGGCAGGAAGCGGCAGTGTCCCCAAGATAAGGGCTTCTTTCTGCCCCCGAGAGCCACCCGTAGAAGCAGGCACACGCGTAGCTTCACATCAGCTTCCCCAGCCCTGGGGCGATGGGGCCGCAGGGCCTTTCGAAGGGGCAGGGGAGCATTTGCACGCAGAGAGGCGCTGCACAGGAGCCCTTGCTCAACAGCACTGTCGCCCCGCTGTGCTTTCAGCGCTTGGCCCCTGCCCCGGGAAGGGAGATTGCACTGATCAGAGCTAATTACAACACACAAGCCTCCTGCCTAATTGCTCTGATTAATTATTGATGGGAGGGCTGCTGCTCTGAGGGCAGCAGGTAAGCGGGGAGCCCTGTGCTCAGGCAGGCGCCCGGTGGCCTCCTGGCTCCTAGCGAAGGCGATGCTGGTGACGAGCAGCGAAGCTGCTGTCCCGGCATCCCATGACCGGTCTGGGAGAAGGAACTGTGCCGAGAGGCTTCTGAAATCTGCTGTGCTGGGAAGCGCGTCTGGGCATCTCCCAGAGACTGCCAGTGCCTAAGTGCTATTGACAAGCAGAAACTCTCTGATGCCATTAGCTGTGCAAGCCATTGATTTTCTTTGCTGGAACAAGAAACTCATTGGAGCTAAGGCAATTATGGGTGGCACCGCTGCTTCCTCCGGGCTGACCAGCTGGGGTTTGGAAAAGGGACGTTTCGTAGTTGTTTTCTTTCCAATGGCTAAAAAGCCAAGTCATCATGGCACATTTCTGCATCCGTCTGGGAGGATGCTGGATCCTGCCCGCTGGCGTTGCTGGTAAATCCCAGCCGGCCGCCAACCAGAAGCAGGTGAAGAGCTCCGGAGCCCTTGGCCATAGACCTCTTCACCACATCTCTGGCCTTTGTATGGGGATGGAGCCACCACCAGGCATGATCTAAAGGAGCTTTCTCTGCTGGGCTTGGGGATGGCATCATCAGCCATCTCTGCCACGAGGAGTCCTGCAGTGGTTCCCCTTCGGCCTGGCCATGAGCCTGCTCTTTAATCCAGCCTTAGTGCTCCTCTCAAGGCACTCCCAGCAGCTTTAGTAAGTGCAGTTTTGGGGTATGCCATGCACTGGGGAGCACAAACTCTGCCCCTCCTCAGCAGACCTGGAGCCAGCACTCATCACGTCTGGCAGTGGCCGCATGCATTTTTTGATCCGCTGTGTTTTTTGTCTCCCCCAGTATCACGTATCTTCCCTGGTGAGAGCTCAACCCCGGCAGCGGTCAGGGCTCCAAGCGTAGGGCATGAGCCATCTGCCGAATCCCTGCGGCACCAGCTAATTCTTACAAGGGAGTAAATCAGGCTCACAGTGATTTCATCATATTTCCAATGTAGCTCCCAAATGAAAAGTGATTCCTCATTTCCCGGATGGATTTGCTTGGGTAAACGTAGGCTTCTGGTGGCTGGTCTGTTGGCTTTTTGGTGCTGGTTTTTGTTGTAACTGTGGTGCCTCTTCATGAAAATGGACAGGAGTTCTGCTCTCCTCTACAGAAGCCTCTATCATTCTGCAACCTCCTGGTTCCCCTCTATGCTGTGTTATGCCAAAGGAGCATTTTCCAGCTGAGACGATGGGTGTGATCCTGCTACAGCCTTGCACCCTGCCCTTCTCCCTTGCAAGTGCACAAAGTGCAGATCAAAAGCTCCCAGTCCCACTCCCACCGCGCATGGCAGTAAGTCACCGCTGGAGGCAGGTGGCAGAGGACAGTCAGTGCATGGCTGGAAACGAATCCGTCGAACCCAGCACTCACCCAAAGCAGCAGTTTTGCTGAAAAGTGCATGCCCATTTGCCCACTGGACGGCTGCGCCGTGGGGAGGGAGCTCACAGCCTACTCCCACCACGCAGAACGATGCAGAAGAGTCACAGCCTTCGTAGGGACTGGCATGGCCTTCAGCCTGGACCTCACCCTCCTCAATTCTGGTGTCAAACTAACCAGTTTTGGGACTTGCGTCGCAATTCTGAATGTGCACTGCACTTTTTTGTTTGTATTAAAGCTGTGCCTCTATGGGCTGAGCTTTATCCCCAGCTAGTAAGTGAACAGAGCAGGAGATGGCACATGCTCTGAAAAGCTTATGGAGCAAAGAGAAGAGACTCAGCGAGGAGAAAACAAATGGCCTAAGTGAGCCAGCAGCTGATATAATTAAACCTCAAGGCTGTTCTTCTTCCCTAAGGGCACCCCTGAAGTCTTACACATGTACATCCCCCCAGACGCTGCTGGTGGTCCCAGAGGGCCCAGAGCTGCACCTTCCCCCACCTGGACCTGGGTGAACCCTCTTGATGGGCTCAGCCTTGGGGTCCCAGGGCAGAGGCGTTTGTACCAGGAAGAACACAGAAAAACCTCAGCCCCAAACCAGTTACCATTTCATGTCTCTCTCACTCGAGGAGCTTCAAGACCCCACATTTCAGCCCTGACTAAGCAAATCCCCTTAAAGAGGAAGGTTAAAGAACTGTTTATTATGGGAAATGTCTCCCTCTCTAGGACTCGTTTTTTGATAAATTAGCTTCAGCTTCATTACTTCATGATATATTTCCCCTGACATTTAATTATACTTACCCCAAACACATTAAGCCAATCAGTCTGAACAGCTTCTTATTAATATGCAAATGTCTCCTTTAAAAAGCCATGAATCTGTGAAAAATCTCTTTAGGCTTCAATTAGGCCCATTTGGTAAGCTGGGAACCCCCTGAAACACCCTCCTGGTCCGATCCCAGAGGGGACTGGGGTGGGCTGGGGAGCCCAGACCCAGAGGCACACGCCGGTGCTTGGTTTTGGGGTGGGAGAAAGGGCTGCTGCCATCCACTAAAGCACCTTCACAGGCTTGAAGCCATGAAGCTGGGAGGTTGAATCCTGCAAACCAACACGGTGTCAGTGTCTCATTGCCATCCCAGCCTTTCTCCATGGGAGCTGATGTTTCTCCTCTCCACCAGCCCCGGAGATACGGTGATCCTCTGCTGCGGACCACAAAGCTTGCTCGCTGCAGGGAAGCTTCGTGTGGGAGCTGCAGAAGATGCAGTGAAATATCAGCCCAGTTTTTAGCAAAACGAACAGGAATCCGGTTCCCCCGGCGCCATGGGCAAATGGGACTTGATTTGCATTAGGCAAATAAATTGAACCACACAATTAACCATCTGCCCTGGAACAGCTTTAGGTTTTGCTTCAAAGCCTCACTTCCAGCCTCCCTCTGCTCTTGTATCCGTCTGAACACCACAGGATTTTCTACTCAGAGACCAATAGGGAATAAATTCATTGAATCATTCCTATAAATAATTGGAGAGACCCATCAGCATAGGTACTCCGTCCCCGGCGGGCCTTTGGCCTCCCGGATGTGTTTCCCGTGGATAACAGCAATGGGTAAACCGCAAAACTGCTCCAAGCCCTTCCAGAGTCTCCAGTTCCCACCAAAAGCCTTTACGTCCCAAAAGGAGATGATTTCCTGGGAGCTGCTGAATGCCACAGCATCTTCTCAAGAAAAAAGTTACCCATTTCATCTCACTTAAAAAGAGGGTGTAGTTTTCAAAAAATACAATTTTTTATATTTTTTTTTTATTCCCTGCAGTTAGACAGTAAGATCTGAAATACATTGCAATCAGCGTACTGTATAAATAGTCCAATTTTGGAAAACAGCTCTCATGAGCAATAAAGAAACCCAATTTACTATGCAATATAATAAAAATATCTCTTTTAGCACATAAATCAAACAAAAGTGGACAGATTAAAAAAATAAACTCAACCCCCCTCATTTCTGCCCGAGCGCGCAGGCGGCCGGCCCTGGGGAAGGGCTTGCCTGCCATATATAAATATATGCAAAAGCAAATCCGTTAAAAATTGTAGCCACCACTTTGTTTTCTAAAGGTCCCAGTTTATCCTTCGGCAAAAGAAGGAGGGCTGGGGAGAGGTCAGCGAGAAACACAATCCTTTCCTGTATAAACAGTATAGCCTGTGCTGATTTTAAGTGCATCATATGGCATATATATTACGTGTGTATATAAAGAGAGAGAAAGAGAGATTTTTCAAGCCAGGCAGAGACATAAAGTGATCTTATATCATCTAACACCAACAATCTTACTTGGACTTCTGGCAGTTTTCCTTGCAGTCATCCCTGCCACCCCCCTGCCCCTTCCCCCACGGGCTGCCGGTGCACGCTGCCGTCTGCCCCCATTATTTTTCACAAAGGCATATAAATCACTGTGGAAACTCTTATTATCTTATTTTCCCTCTGCTTCCCTCTTGTCTGTTTTGAGAAAAATTAATGCATTTGTCTCCAGAAAAATGCGCAGTCTCTATAATTCAGTTTTAAAACAAGCACAACTAGCAAATGGATAGACCTCGGTTAGGAGACTCATTTTTCATGAGAGTAATTGAACCCTTCCCTTCGATTTTTCCTTTGGGTGTTAAAGACAACTGATGCCTTCCTGGAATTTGCTGAGGTCTAAGAAAGGTGGTAGGACAGACAGACAGACGGACAGACAGAAAGGAAAAGTAAAGGAGAGAAACACAGAGAGTAAGGAAAAGAGAGAGGAAAAAAGATGAAAAGAAAAAAGCTTGAGAAGAGAATTAAAAAAGGGAAGGGAGGAGAAGGGAAGCGGGAAAAAGAAGAAATAGAGAAAGGGAGGAAAAACGAAGGAAAGATGGAAAGTCTGAAGCACATCTGAAAGCGTTGGCTGTCTCTGTGGAGGGACTTTAGGGAGCACCCAGGAGAGCGTCCCGGCTGGGACCTGTCCAAAAGCCAGCTGTGCTGTGGTTTGGAAGGCTCCTTGCCACCCAGGCTGGTGAGGAAAGGCAGCCCCATCACGTACCCAGCAGCCTCTGCCTTAACTTGGCCCTGTGCCCCCCGCTCAGCCACCTGCAAACTTGGGGACTAACAGCCCCGTTGTGTCCTGCAAGCACCCCAAGCCCCACATGCGGCGCTGGGGGGAGCACCCTGCATGGCTAATGCCAGGGGTTTCATCCTGATGCCTCTTTCTGCATCTGAAACGCAGGGACCCTCTGCCTTTCCCCACACCACTGCTAATGGCACCCCTAAATGGGAATGCAAATGAACACAGTTCTCTGGACAAAGTCCCTCAGACAACAGCATGTTTCTCCAAACCACAAAAATCACAGCCAGCTTTAAAATGATCCCCATCCCTTGTGCTGCAGGGCCCCTGTGCGGAGCAAGCGTCTCCCTAAGAGCAATACGTACAGCAAGGGCTCCCAAACAGAACACGGCACAGCCCCAGAGCGCACCCTGATCTCTTACCAGCTCCAGGACCCGATTCACCACTCGCGCAGAGGAAGTCAAGAATAATTCCAGAAAAGCCACAATCAAGGGAGCGCTCAGGCCAGCAAAGTCTATTGTTCCTTTGTCTCTCACTATATTATCTCTGTCCGCTGGGAGCTGAATTATTGCCGGCAATATATAATGTGATTTGCTTGTTTTCCATGTCTGCCTCATTTTTCTTAGGCACAAACACACACACACCTTCAGCCATGCACATTCAAAGCAGTGCATGTGTTCCTCCCGTGGAAGAAGAGGATGGGAGAGGTGCTAGGGCAGGAACTGGAGCAAGAGCGAGGGGCAGCGGTTGAGAAGTTGCAGGCAATGTAAAGGGGAACAAAATATTGTCTGGAAATTGGAATTACACAAAAAAAACACTGAATGGAGGTGACGGGGAAAAAAAGGTGTTCCTCCATCCTCCTTCCCTCTGGAGAAGCAGAAATCCTGCCAGATCTCAGAGAATAGAAGTCAGGACCTAGTGAGGGCAGGAACTAAAGTAGCTGAGCTACGGAAGCTGAAGCCCAAGGTAGGGAGGTTATGCCCAAAATGGGCAGTGGACGCAGCCGGCTGAGACCCACTTGGGCTACACAACCGCTCTCAGAGAGTTTTGGACACCCTTGTGTCCCTGCGGGTCAACAGCCCAGCTGCTGCGGTTTGTTGGGAGGGGGAAGAAGGGAGAAGATCCCTTCTCTGCAGAGATAAAGGGATCCATCCTCTAAGATATTGTTGTGGCGTCCTACACAATCCAACAGTGATTATTAAGTTTGGAAAAATACTGTGCCATGCCCTATACTGCTGGCAATGCTTCATGTATAGCTCTGTGCGTGTGTATGTGTGTGCGCATCAACGGGGAGCTTTAGGAAAGAGCCAGGCACCTCAGAGGAACGCCCTTTTGAGAACAGAGCTTGGTTCTTAAATTATGCTGAGAAGTGACTTCTCTATATACATCACTACGCATTTCCTCCTGCTGCAAGGCCAAAAAATCCTATATCTGTATTAGAAAAAAGGGAGCCTGACCTCAGGCTATGATCTAAAATATACGGAGTCACACAAGTTTACCCTTGCAGTCATTCTTCATCCTTCCCATGCCAATTCCTTGTCCTTTTGCTAAATGAAACTTTAATATCTGGGAAAGGGCTCCCTACTCATTCTTGGAGCAAAGCAGTCAAGCGCAAAGAGGGCAAAAGTCTCCAGAAAATAGAAAGCTTAAAAAGACTCCTCCTAGTCTAATTTGCAAGTTCTGGGCAAGGCAAGGGCTAGTGCCGAAGAAACTGTGCTGAGCAATCGCACCCTGGCCTCCTCCAGCCCCGCAGTCTATTAAGGGATTTTAGCCACAGCTCACAAGGTCGCGCATTAAGAGCTCTTTTCCATCCTCAGCTATTCCACCTCCTCCCAGGGAATGCACCACTGTCTAACCCGGTATCAGACAGAGTCATCCGACGTATTTCAGAAAGTTTTAGTTGATAGCAGATCTACATTTCCTGAGTAAATTGTACAAGTGGAGGAAGAAGACGTCCCAGTGTCCAGCTCAGGGCTGGCTGCTCTGTGGGTCTGTACCATGCTCACCTTCACAGCACGGGGAGGCGGGGCGGGATGCGGGGGCTGTTGCTTGGGCATTAGCATGACACCAAGGCTTCTAAGAGTGAATTCAGCTCATTGATGTGAAGAAAAAAAAAAAAAGAAAGAAAAGTGCTCTCCAGAATATGAATAGATAAAAAATAACCCAACTAGTGACCTCAATTTCATGAGTCAACTTGAGTCATTTGGATCCAGGCCAATAAACCCTCATCTTTCTCACTCAGCACCAAACCGGCATGTGCTGGGGGTTTCAGATCGACTCCTGAAGATGACACACCCCCCCCAGGCTCTCGTTTTCCAGGCTGCCCTGCTTTGCAAGACCAACTCTCCTTCCGCCTTCATTTCTCAGCATCCACAAGGATGAGAACACCCAGCCTGAGTATGCTCCCTCTTTCATGGCGCTCCCCCACCAAAATGTAAGAAAATGCAGGAAAAACTGGGTAAGCCCATGCTGATGCTCTTAACAGCAGCAGGGATTTCAAATCCGTGCTGGCACCATGGCCCACCACGACAGTCAGGCAGATGAAGAGAGAGCAGTGGATATTGTTTATCTTGACTTCAGCTTTTGACACTGTCTCCCATAACATCCTCACAGGTGAGCTCAGGAGGTCAGACGAGGGGACAGTGAGGTGGACGGAGAACTGGCTGAACGGCAGAGCTCAGAGGGTCACGGATCAACGGGGCAGAGTCCGGCTGGAGGCCTGTGCCTAGCGGTGCTCCCCAGGGGGCTGTGCTGGGGCCAGTCCTGCTCAACGCATCCATCAGCGGCCTGGGCGAAGGGACAGAGCGTCCCCTCAGCGAGTTCGCTGACGGCACCAAGCTGGGAGGGGTGGCTGACACAGCAGGGGCTGTGCTGGCACCCAGCGAGGGCTGGGCAGGCTGGAGAGCTGGGCCCGGGGGAGCCTCGGGGAATTCAGCAGGAGCCAGTGCCAGGCCCTGCCCCTGGGGAGGAACAACCAACCCCCCGCACCAGCACAGGCTGGGGGGGACCTGCTGGAGAGCGGCTCTGCTGAGAGGCCCTGGGGGTGCTGGGGGGCAGCGAGGTGACCCTGAGCCAGCACCAGGCCCTTGGGGCCAAGGGGGCCAGCGGTGCCTTGGGGTGCATGGAAAGGAGTGTGGGCAGCAGGGCGAGGGAGGTTCTCCTCCCCCTCTGCTCTGCCCCAGTGAGGCCACATCTGGGGGGCTGCGTCCAGGTCTGGGCCCCCCAGTTCAAGAAGGAGAGGGAACTGCTGGAGAGAGACCAGTGGAGAGCTATGAAGGTGATGAGGGGACTGGAGCATCTCCCTGATGAGGAAAGGCTGAGAGACCTGGGCTTGTTCAGCCTGGAGAAGAGAAGGCTGAGGGGGATCTCATCAGTGCTTATAAATATCTAAAGGGTGGGTGTCAGCCCATCAGGGACTAGGCTCTTCTCCATAGTGCCCAACGCCAGGCCAAGGGACAATGGGCACAAATTGGAACACAGGAATTTTCACTGAAATATGAGAAATAACCCCTTCCCTGTGCGGGTGCCAGAGCAGGGGCACAGGCTGCCCAGAGAGGCTGTGGGGTCCCTTCCCTGGGGACATTCACCCCCCGCCTGGACGCGGCCCTGTGCCCCTGCTCTGGGGGTGCCTGCTCCAGCAGGGGTGGGACGGGGTGAGCTCCCGAGGGCCCTTCCAACCCCTGCCACTCTGTGAGTCTGTGATCACCCCGTGGTCGGGCCATGGGTCTCACCTTGCAGGGCAGCGGCACCACTGTGCACCTTGGCATGGTGTGATCTTTCCATCCCAATATGGAGATCCATGTCGGGGGGGCTTTGAAAAGTGATTCTGTGCCTTGGGAGCCCAGGTGTCCCCACAAAGCAGCGAGATGTCTGCTCTTAAGGCACTTTGGAAAGCCCATACAGGACCCCTGGAGATGAAGATTTTGAAGTGTGATCAAAGGGACTTGTGGAGATAGCAAGGAGGATTAATGCTTTTGCAAAAGCACAGTGAAAGCTTCTCAGTTATTCCAGTGGGACTTTTCTCAAAGGGGCCTAAGGGAGTTAGGCACTTAAATCTCACTCGGATCCTTTATTCAGTTTGCAAATCCTGCACTGGAGTAGTGCAGAGGTGCGACCCCTTAAGCATTACTTCTGAGTGCGTCTGCTTGAGTGAAAGGCTGAATTGATTCTGGCTGTGTTGGTGGCCTCCTGCAGCTGCTCCTTCTCTGTATCGCAGGGAGCGAGCTTGCTGGTGGAAGCAGTTGAGGGTACAACGTATTTAAATAAATACGGGACTAACATCACACTGAAAGCTTGTGGGCTGTGTGTTCGAGCGGCTCCAGGTCTGATTCCTCCCACACGGGTTAATGCTGGGCATAATGTGCTGGAGGATGCTACTCGTGGATGATGTGGACTGCAAAAGCGACCTCCAGCTGGGTGAGCAGCATCACTGCTCCTGTCCGTTGGGTTTCACCACTGCCGCAGGAATCACTTATTTAATGAGATTGGTTATTTTTCACTGTTCATGTCTCCCTGTACTTTTTCCCTTCCATTGCCAGCCTTTTACAGCTAAAACATGTACAAAGAGCACCTGGTTTTTTTTTTTTCCCAGATAGCTGCACGTTCACAGTGTCTTAATCATTCCCACCACTACTGCTAATGCTATTGTGAAGGGTTACAGCTCTGGGAAATCAATACGTGGAAGCCAGAAAAAAGGCACAAACAATAAACAAAGCACCTGTTCTCATGTAAATGTTCCTCATGACATAATAAATAAATAATAAAATAAATAAAATAATAAATGATACTAATAATAATGAAAAGGGCAGATGAGAAATGCACACCACGGTCCGGCTCTCCAAGCCTTCCCACCAGGTCCCCTGGCTTCCATTTCATCTCCCCCATCACCGCAAAGCGGACGAGGAGCCCCATCCGCAGAGCCCCCAGCACAATGCGAACGGGTCCGGTATTGCTGGGAAACATGGCACACGTGCTCCTGTCCCTAATTTGATTAATGACGCGATCACGCTAACGGGGCACTCCACACCCCCCCAGCACCTTGTTACTAACCCATGCCAGGAACTTCTCATCAGAGCATTAATTCCCCAGTACTTGCCTTTCCCAACCTTGTCAGGTAATTGTTTATGAAAAGATGAATGTATACAATAATACCGGGTGAAGGGAGCTGATGTATGTGGTGTTAATGAATGAAATAATCAGTTTGGTAATAACTGGCATGTGTATTTGTCAAAAGGGAACCAGCAGGACATTAGCATTCTGCAGCCACCGAACCTTTATCTCCTGGGCTTGTGTTTGACAACCGCCCCCAGATAGTCCATGAATAAAATACAGAGTAGTACCCAGACATAATTAAACTGCCAATGTGGATGTACCTAAATGAACTTGATATCTTAATGACACTCGATAGCATGCGAATAATGAAGGCGGCATGAAAGGGATGTGCATAATGAACACAGTCATCCCGGCTGTCGCTGAGGAGCCGCCCGTAGGGACCGTCCTCGCCAACCGCGGCTCCTGGACCTCCTCGTCAGCGCGTGGGGCATCGCCTGCAGGGACCCGTGCCCTGGGGCCCAGCCGTGCAGCACTGAGGACAGAGAGCTGCCCCTGTGGGGGCACGGGCTGGTGTCCTGCAGCACTGGCGGGGCTGTGGCCATGCTGGACAGGGCTCTTGGACCTGCCTGCTGGTGCATCTCACCCTCCGTCCTCCCGAAATCCCGCCTTTGCCCATCTCTCTGCACCAGATCCTCACTGGTCCTGCTGCATCTGCTCCTCCAGAGACCTCTGGCACGCTGTTGTGCAGCACAGACGTGATTTTTAGGAGCACTTAATATGATTAAATTACCAAACGTGTTCCTTTTTTATTTTTTGTCGGCATGGAGATTGTTTTCCAGCAAAGAAGCCACTCCCTGGGGACGAGGTGCTCAGAGGAGACCAACCACTGGATAGGGAACATCCTGAGATAACTCAGCAGCACATGCAGAGCTACAGCCCCTCCTAATCCCCATCATCCATGGACATCAAGCCAGATGCATCCTCCTCCAGCACCCATGGGTGCAATCATCCCTCTGGAGGATGCCAGGCACCCCTGACACACACCCAGCTGTCCCTACAAAGCCGCCCCAGCGTTACGCTGCTGCTCATGGGCGTTTGCTCCCATGAAAGGCAGGTTTCAGCCTCCTCCTTTGAGGAGGCACCGCGCTGGGTTCACACGCCACGCTGCTCAGAAGGTAATTGCCACTTATTGCTCTAATGGCTCCAATTTTAGGAGCAAATGAGCGATGTACAGTAAGCATCAGTCTTATTAAAGAAATAATAATGGGAAATTAGAACATGCACTACAGGGAAGGAACACCCCCCCCGGTTACACAGGATACAGCCGCGCTGGCATCTGACAGCAGCAGAGTCCCTGCCTGCTGCTGATATAACTCCAATATATTTGAATACAATAAGTTCAGGCGTAGGGAAGCAACCGGCTCAATATGGCTCGGCTTGCTCCGTAATGACTGAATCGACTGTTGGCTCAGAAATTGCTGTGAAGCCAGCATGGGAAAGGTGAACTTGAACATGTCCTATCTCCCTCTAAAAACGAGATAAGGAAAAACTGCTTAATGAAAATGAAAACGTACAATAGGTTTGGGGGAAAACACCTTAAAACCCAGCAGACAACACAGCCCGGACCACCACAGCGAGAGCCAACGCAGAGAGCAACCGGCTGGGGGTAGCACAGCAAGTCATGACATGGGATGAAGTATTGAGAAGGGTTAAAAACCACAGAATCATTTAGGTTGAAAAAGACCTTTAAGATCATCAAGTCCAACAACTCCTGCTCGGGCCAGAAGAACGGGAAAGGTGGCACTGGTGTGGCCCAGCCTGCCCAGGCGTCCCAGGGAGGTGACGAGAGGGACCTGGGCACATGCTCACCACCAGCATGCCTTCAGCAATGACAGCTCCCATTAGAAAGATGCCAGAGAGATGCAGCCAAAGAGCACTGGGTCCCAACCGGGTGAAACCTTCAGCTTACTGCACCCTGTCCGTTTACCCCCTCTGAATACTGGGCCCTGACTGCCAGTTATTTAACTATTGCTTTCCTTCCCAGGAAAGACCTCCCTGTGGTGCACCCTCATTAGACAGTAATGGTGTTTTCATTAGATTAAATAACTCCGATGATCCCTAGAGACCAACAGCACTTTAAACATAGAGCGTCGGAGTTAGAATTACTGTTATTTAACATTGATTAGATTACAAGGCAAATTCAATTTTTCCCCTAAACATATGATGGCTATGATCTCCCTAGTGGGAGATGTTAAGGGCGGCATTCCTGGAAATCTCTGCCGGGGGGTAGGGGGGCAGGAACCATGCCTGAGTCAGCAATGTCGGGGTGACCCACAGCCTGGTGTCTGAAAGTCCTTGTTTGAAGAGCGTGAGTGGGGCTCAGGCGGTGTCCTCATTGTCCCTGCCCTCACTTTGCTCCAAAGCTGGGGGGTCAGGTGGACACGTATCTGCTGCATCGCCTTATCGCCCCCTCCAGCAGGAATATCACCAGGAAATAATTGGGCCTCTTTGACCCATGGCCCTGCCACGGCTGAGGCCGTTAATCACTCCTTAAAGCTCCCTCCCAACTCTTTTACCCCGGGGAGCCCCATGGCCCGCAGCTCCCAGCAAGTGATGTGCCTCTCGGCTACAGCTCTGCCCACCGCTGGTCTGCTGGGGTGCCTGCAGGGAGGGAGGGGAGAGCGCTCGCGTCTCTCCCTTCTCATCCCCAGGATGCTGCTGGAATCCGTTTTATGGCTCTGGGGACCTGAGGGCTTGGATTGGGCTGGGAAAGGTTTGTCAGGGCAGGAGCGGACCATCTCAGGGCTCTGCTCCTGAGTACGGTTGTGCGGTAAGTGCCCCCTCCCTGAGGACAGCGCAGGGATGGGATGGCTTTCAGTGCGTGGTGCACTTCCCTTCCAAGCCCTTTCCTAGGGTATGCTGTGGATTTAATGCCTGGTTTAGGAGATCAGCCAGGACAGAGCTTCCTCTGGACCCCTTTGCTGATGCATCTTTGGGAAGCCAAGGGGTCAAACAACTCCTAAATGCATTCCCCACATTGGGCAGAGCCACGTGTGGATCCAGGGATGCCAGGCAACCCCAGCAGCCGCAGGCAGGCAAGAGCACAGCCCACTCAGACAGACAGACTCCCACAAGGGCAGGCTCAGCTGCTAGTGCAAAACTCACTGGTCTGATAAATCTGGCTTTATACTGGGGATCTGTAAGGAAAAGGGGAGGCTCCAGAATAAGTGGGTCCCCAGCAATCAAGGTGACCGTGAAGGTGACTGTGAGCAAAGGCCAGACCCACCAGGGCACCCACACTGGGCTGACCATGGGCTGCTCAGCAGAAGCTCCTAGGGATGGAGGGGAGAAGGAGGACACATGCCCCATCCATGCTGAAACACCCAGGGGGCTCCAGTCTGGGTCCGGACTCCTCCCCCACACTCACCCCTCGATGTCCCCAGGGGGGTGATGGCTAAGACAGCCCCTGGGAGCTGCCAGGGTTGAGCACGGCTCTGCACGTCACCAAGGCTCAGGCTCCTTCATCTAGGTGTGGGCTTACGCCAGCTTTTACAATGCTGCTGGATTAAGCCAACAAAGCCAAGTCCTGCTTTTGGGGATTTAATAAAATCCAGAGCTGCTCATAATTTTAAGCCAGATTTACTCCAGAGGAAACACACCCAAATTCCTTCCTCTCCTCTGCAATCACCACCCCTGATGCCTTTCCCATCTACCTTCCCAGGGCTATAATGTGACCAAGCCCAGGCAGCTTCTGAGTGAGAACAGGGCTGGGGGCATTGCTCTGGGGCGAGAGCCGAGAAAGCAGCAAAAGCATGTGCTGGGAGATGCTTATATTGCCCCAAAATAAATAATAAATTAAAAATCCAGTGCTGCAATAGCATATTTCTCATGTACCAAAGAATCCAGAGGTACGCTAGGAAACTAGAGGTTTTACATCTGGCCTGGGAAGGCTGGTGGGTCCCAATGGACAAGTCAAGCCCATGGCTTCTCCTCTTAGCTGCCTCCTGTGATGCCAGCGCCCAGCTCCAGCGGCCAGGAGGCGAGCTGCTGCCCCACAGCTCCACCCGGCAGAGGCAAGCAGGGATGGGGAAACACAGATTTCTTCCTCCCGCTTCTGTCTTGGGCCAGGCTGGAAGGGAGTGCAACGAATGCTGGGTTCTACCATCATAAAGCCCCTTGAACAACCAGGCTGCAGGGACAGGTGTGTCAGACCTGGGGAGACATCCAGGCATCAGCTGCCACCAGCAGTTCCCCACCACTTGGCCAAACAACTCAACTGCAATTAGGAAGCAACGAGCAGATGAACCCTATAAAACTCCGAGGTGCAGCCCCCTTGAAAACCCGCAGCTCGCGGCTTGGCTCGCCGACCCGGCGGCATCACGCCGCAGAGGCGGTGGGTCCCCACGGTGTGACAGAGGGCTGTGACTCCCCCACACAAGCAGGGCAGAGCTCAACCTGTCCAAGTGCCAAATGAAGTGGCTCCGACGCCTCGGCGGGCTTCGCTGCTGGGTCTGACCCCGACCCCTGGCACTGGAGCTGGTCAAACTCAATTAAATGCTGTGCGCTGCATCTGGGTCAGGCTGTGAAGTCCTTCCCCCTGTCTCGGCCCCTTCGGAGGCTCCCAGGCTAACCACTTGCATGTCCTACTAAATTCTTTCTTTCTGAGGCTCTTCCAGAGGATTTACTGCTGCTGGAAGAGGGGGTGGCTGAGCCAGCAGCAAGCCAGCGGAGCAGCATCACAACTCATTAGAAAGGCAGCTCTGGGGGCTGAGTGCCTCTGCCCCAAGCCCGGCTCCTGAGCTGGGCTTAGCGGGCATCACACCTCGTGTATGCGGAAACAACATTTAAACCCGATGTGACTCTGCGTCTGACCCTCTGCACATCCTCTGCATCTCCCTGTGGTTGGAGCAAACACAACCTGGAGAGGGCGATGCTGGAGAGGTGGATCCTGGTGCTCACCGACTGCAGGAAAGCCAAGTCCCAGTCCCCCTGGGTGGCCCTGTAGCAGTGACACTAGTATTTTGTGAGCAAGCTCATCAGTATAACCCCATTTCACAGATGGGGAAACTGAGGCACAGGACAGAACAGGCCCTTGCTCACCATCACCCAGCCAGGCTGAGCGTTTCCCAAAACCTCCTCAATGTCCTGGACACAACACAATAGACATGCAGCACACATCATCTGCATGGTGGCAATGCCCACACCATCCCCAGGAGCTCAGCTCTCCTGTCACAGCAAATGCACACCAAAATCCCACCTCCTGCCCTGAGGAGGGTCCAGCCCAAGCCAGACCCTGCTGCGCTTGGAAACAGCAAGGTGGGAACTGGCCACTGTAGCTTAAACGGGGAGCAGAAGCACCCAGCCAAGAAACTCCTTGGTGTTTGGTGCGAGGCACTTAATGTCTGGGCTTTCATACCTTCACCTCTTTGCTATGAAATGAGGAGATTGCTCCTGGCAAGCTGGCATTGCTGGTCTGCTTGGAAAGATGAGCGGTGGCAGAAAGTTCTCCTTCCAGCAGCCCCAGCATGCAGCTCTGCGCTTCCCCCCCCCCCCAGCCTGCCCCAAACCTGCTCCCCAGGACGACGCTTCCCCCTTTGCTACGTGCCCTCCTGCTGCAGGAAGCAGGACCGGGCAATGCAGCCGTCCCCGCTGCATCTCTCCTGGGGCACATATCACCTTCCAGCCACCCAAACCTACGGATGGGCTGGGTTTTTTTTGTACTTGCTCAGAAACCTCAGGCAGGTTTGCGCGGGGCAGAGGAGCGGTGCTCACACCCTCCATCCAGGCAGCAAAACCCTCTAGCACAAGGGCAGAAACGAAGAGCCGGGGCAGCAGTCGGACCTTAAACCAGTCTGAATGTTTGCAAAGCAAACATCGGTCCCAGCGAGGCTGCAGCAGCTCAGCCCACAGGGCCAGGTCACTGCCACCCCCTGCCTGCTGCCACTGGACAGAGGGAACAGCCTTGGGTACTTTAGAAGCACATAAATCTGAAGGGATGCTTCAGAAAGTCCATCCATGCTTACCCAGCTGTCACCAGCCTGTAAGTGATAAGAGATATCTTATTTTCTTTGCATCTGGTATGAACTAACACCGTTACACACACATCCAGGCTCTCCAGCACAAGAGCTGACAGGGTGCAGGCATTTGGTCGTCATTAACACCAAAATGACCCAGACCATGGGTGCAAAGCACAATGCTCCCTTTTTTGCTATCAACCACCAGCCATTTGATGCCAACTGGAAAATTCATCCCCTTCCAGAAAGTGTATTTCTACCCAGATAACACCAATCATATTCCCCCCCAATAACAGTTCTGAGAAGATGAGCCTCCCTGGGTCACCCTGGGGTCCCCCAGCCCACGAGCTAATTCCTGTGCCAGCAGCAGGAGCAGACTAAGGCCAAGGCTCGGGGACTCCTTCAGCTGGACTTTGCTTCTGGTCCCCCGTGCTTATCAGCTTCTGATGCATCTTTCTTCGCCAAGCACTTCTGAAGCCCTCTTAGAGTCTTTTAGCCAAAAGCCTCCTGTGGCAGCCTGTTTCACAATTTAATCTCACACTGTTTGAAAAAGTCCCTATTCCTGCTTATTTCCAACCGGTTGCCGATAGTACACGTGGAGACGTGAGAGGGATGGTCGCTGCCTTCTCAGGCACCCCGTGAAATCTCCCTCTCAGTAGCTTCTGGACCCAGGCTGCAGGGAGAGCTCCCTTCCAGGGGGAGTTTCACAGCTCACGACCACTCGATAATACAGCATCCGAGTGCGGGGGAGGAGGAAATACAAGATGAACAGTGAGTGCCCAAGGAGATAAAGATGCATCTAAGTGGATTTGCAGACGCAGCCAACCCTGCGACAGCAAGGGAGCCGGAGGAGCGATGGCCCCCAGCCCAGAGGCAGGTGGAAAGGACCTTCCCAGCACATGGTAAAGCTGTGTCATCTCAAACGCATCGGCAGAGCAAGAAATCCAGTGACCCTCCCATGAGCTAAGGCTGCGGGGAGAGCTGGTCACCGTCCCCGCTGCCCCTAACGCAGCCGGGCTGGGGAAGAGCAAGCAGCGAGGTGCCAGTGCATCTATGTGCACATGTGACTGTGCTCAGCATCTTCTTCCTCCTCTTCCTCCGTGCGGCCCTGCCCTGCTGGGGAAGCTGGTTGGGACAGGGCACACAGATGTTGGTGGAACCAACATGCCCAAGCTGGGTCTGGCCAAGCCCTGCACAGAAGACGGCTGAACCAGCTCTCAGCCCCAACGCACGCTCCTCTCGCCCAGCTCTGCACGTCACTACCTGCGCTCCGCTTCCCGCATGCAGTGAGGTTTGGCTTTTGCCTTTTTCCTTCTTCAGAGATGATAAAGGAGCTAACAACCATTGTCACACAGGCACAAGACTGATAAACACCAGGCAAACACTTACGGGCAAATATTAATATACACGGCGTGCACTTCAGCAGTGCAAGAGGGCAGGAATATTGCACAATATTAGCTTTATGCCTTGCTATGACATGCAGCTTTTGCACAGAGAAAAAAAACAAATCATCTTGCAGACCAGAAGAAAGATCACTTCCCAGCCATCAAAAGCCAACTGCCCTGAGCCCCGTGGTGGATCTCTGCCAGCAGCACGGTGCCCAGCAGGTCTGTGGATGGGGAACAAAGACAACTGGAGCCAGTTAAAACTGCAGAGTTAATTTTTAGGGGCAGAGACTAGAATTACCTGAGCTGGAAGTTAGCCCGGACACGGGGATTAGCACCCTCAACCCTTGTAAGAGGAGTCGGGAACTTTCTGTGACCTTCCGCACGAGGAGCAGGTTGAGGAGCAGAGCAGCGCCGGGGGGATGCGGCTGGTGCCGAGGGAAGCTCAGCACACCCTGAACACCCCCCACCAATGCCGGTACCAGGCAGCCTCCCTTCCTACCATGGTTAGGAGATGAACAGCAGCATGGAGCTAGATGCCAGGAGGTCCCATGTGCTAAGCCTCCCTGCGCCAGAGGCTCTGGGTGCCTTTCTGCCTGTTTCCCCACTGGTAGCGTGGCATGTCCTCCATCCCCCCAGTGCTGCTGATGGCCATGGCACTGGACTGACCCAGGGACCAGCTGCCAGACCCAGGAGGACAGCCGTGCTGCAGCTCTGCCAACATCTCCTAACAGCACGGTTTTGGAAAGCGAGAAATGCCACAGATGAGGCCGCCGACCCAGCGCTTGTGGCTCAGAGGAGGGAGACCTCCCTCCCTTGTGGCTTTGGCACATCATGCAGCCTCTTTCTGCTGTCACCAGTTTTACCTAAGCAAATAGCAGTTCGTTAATGGCACAATACTAATTGCACCCAGGGTAACCCACTGCTCCCCCCGTCCAGGGCTGAGGACGGCATGGCTCCAGCAGGAGCAGGGGATAAGCCATGCCTTGCTGCACTGGGTGACCCAGGGTCCTCCCAAACAGCTTTTTATTAAGGCTTAAAGTAAAACTTGGCAAGGCACAACCTGGGGTCCAGCAATGTTTGAGACCAAATGGATTTAAGGAACAAACTTCCAGCCAGGGAAAGGACTCTGGAACCAACAAAATCCAGACACAAAATGGGGAAAGCAGCATCTCCAGCTGGCATGTGCTCCGAGCCCAGTAACATCAGCACTGTGGGTTCACTGATACTGGAGTGTGTTTTGGGGGGTCCGGCTGAGCCAGACCACCTCCCCGGGCTCTCTGCACACCATTTCTCTCAGGCCATCACATCTCCTGCCTTTCACTTGCTAACCCTGTGCTGGAAGGGTCAGGACACAGAGCCTCCCCCACGTGGGAAATCCAGATGTTTCCTCATTTGTTTTACTCTCAGGTGGGACATGCCAACGCTTGGGAATTTCTCCCCAAAAAGGGCTTCCCAAACAGTCCAGTTCAGACAGTGCAAAAGCATTTAAATCACCTCACAAGATGCTGGTATATGGCGCTCAACATTAAGATATAAAACCATGAAAGCAGAAATGAAACGTTAACAACAAAATGCACCATTTTGCCCAAAGATGCACACGTGAGCATACACACACACAAACCATCAGATAAACACGAAAGTCAAAACAATTGGATTTGATATTTTCCCATAAAAGGCTTCCCCAGAGAGCGCGGGCTGCGGGAGGGAGCCGTTTTCCAACAGGCGATGTCAGAATAAATCAGCCTGGCTTTTTGAAATTTTCAGCAAAAGAGGACCCCACTAGAAAGAGACAGAAATAAAGAAATAAATAGACAGCTTCCCATCACGATGTTGCACTTGAACCTGGGCATCTCTCACCAGGGGAAGGTGTGGGAAGGGTGGTCGTGGTCAGACCTGATCCGACTCTTCACATCCCAGTTTGCAGCCACCGGCTGTGCTCAGGAACTGGAGCCGAGCAGTGCGGCCGGGGCAGGGGAGGCTGCTCCGATATCCTGCTCACAGCGGGAGCCAGGCAGGACCCCACCGAAGCTGTGTGCTGGCATCCAGGATCTGCACGGCTTTGTGCGAGGAAGCTGTCCTTGCACAAAGGTGGGATTTTCTTACGCGACACTTGGGCGCAGCTGCTCGACGGTGGGGAGAACAACCACAGGAGGTTTCCAAAGCTCCCCCGGGGCAGCAATGGGAAGTTTCTTCTCTATCTCCCACCAGAGATGTAGCCAGCAGCAGCCTCGAGCCTGGGGGAGTTTGAACAGGGATCTTAATATCTCTGCAACAGATGGTGTTGCAACAGAAAGAGCACGTTATGAATCTCCTCGCTTCCAGGAAGCAAGAAGGATGGTCTTGCCATGCACGAAGAGAACCAGCGATTTCTTTTGCTGAAAGATTTCCTCCTGCAGAATCACATCACTCGATGAAAGAAACGCCAAGAATAATTCACTTCCTCAAGCAACTCTATTTATATTCTCACTGCAGGCACCGTCCTGCTCACATACCCGCCGGGGAGTCACAAGGGCTCAGGAGGGTACAGTTTAGAGCTTAACATGTTTAACTCCAAAACATGAAAAACTGAATTTTCCCAAGAGGTGGATGATGCAGGAGACAGGCAGAGACACCGGCCACTGTCATGGTCCCTGGGGCAGCCCCAGTCCTACAGACCTTGCATGAACAGCCCCCTGACCCACACGGGGCTTTGTAATGGGCTAAGACCCCAGTACGCAACCCCGGCATCCAATTCCAGCAACGCAACTTTAACTGCAACCCAATCCACTTCCCTTCCATAATACCTGCACGTAATGAAGATTTGCAAAGATTTATGGCCACAACAACCACCCCTGCTCCCCCTCGCCAGCCTCCGCTGTTTCCCTGCAAAAGCAGTTTGGGTTACCTCGATATTCTCCAGGGTAAAAGCATAATTAGCAGCTCAGGGCTTTTAATGCCTGTGTCAGGGACGGGGCTCACAGGGGGTTATTCTCAGGTTTTCTGATCACTTGTTATTTGCTCTGAACTCTTTGGAAAGGCACCAGCTCTCTTCCCCCTCCCCAGTCCTAACTGCTCTTATTATAGACTTCAGAAGGTCAGGGTGAAATCCTCGCTTGGCTGCAGTGAGCAGACGAATCGGTGGTGATGGCGTGGCCAGAGCATGGCCCTGGACCCCAGACTCAACGAAATTACCCTCAGGAGCCCCCCTGCAGGCCATGGAGCTGATGGCAGGAGGGCAGGCTACATGCATAGGTGGGATTTGCAAGATCCAACCTTAAAGGAGGACTACTGGTTTAAGCGGGGTGAATCTGCTGCTTCTCTAAAGAGTATCGCAATTTTTGCCATAAATGGGCTCTTGCCCCAGCCAGCTGGAGCTTCGTTCTGCGTTTCACGAGACCCAGCTCTATGAATTTAATTGACAACATCTTGGACAGTCGAGGCCATATTTTCAAGATTGCTCAGCCCCAGCAGGCAGGGCCAGGGGAGCCCCAGTTTCCAAGCACCCCAGGAAGAGCCATGGGGTGGACAAGGAAGGTGTCGATCCCCTCCATCCTCCTGTGCCCCAGAGACAGGAAGATGGGGTCTATTGACTTCTGAACCTCCCTGGTATATCCCCATGCAGACCACGGGATCTGCTGAGAGAAGAATCCAGTAAAATCCTAAGTACTTATTTTGATGCTTTCTAACGGGAATGGGGATGACATCTCCTTATAGGCCAACTCAGGAGCTCACCCCATTGTCGGGAACAGACATGAACCCTGGGTACAAACTTCTCCGTTAACAGAAAACAGAAGTGATACGTACAGATGCAGAATGCTTAAAAGAGCCACCAAAAATAATAACCCTTTGGGGTTTATTTAAGAATTAAGAGGGGAAAAAGCCCAGCCCCAGCCTGCTCTTTGCCGTTAGGTCTTGCTAGGGGTACGTACCTGGCTGGTGCCGTCCCTGGACGGTGCCACCCATCAGGTGTGCACACTAGATGGCACTCCACCTTGCCACGAGTGGACAGTGAGCCAAAGCTGTGCCAAGGCTGCAGGACCTCTGCCAGCAGTTCTAGTGGGGTTCGCCTGCTTTGGGTGTTATTTAACCCACAGCATGGCCCAACAAGCTCAGACTCCATATAGCACCTCATCTCTGCGCTGGAGAGATGTGCCGCAGAGTCACAACCCTGCTGTCCCACCCCTGTACCACAGGGCAGTGACTTGTCTCCCACTTTACAGATGGGCAAGCTGAGGCATACCAAGACATCTCCCCAGTAGCAGGGTGCCAACCTTCAAGCTATTTGAAATCTTCACTGAAATGCCTTGTAGTACGCGAGTCCAGATCACACACAAAGGCAAAGCATGCGAGCACCAGAACCAGTTACTGGCTCTTTATAACAGACTTGGTGGTCCCAGCCCTGACCTCATCAGTGTTTCCAATGAGCTCCTTCTCCCCCTTGCTCTTCCCCAGCAAGGAAAGGTCCCTCCAACCACCCATAAACCCACCTCATCCTCCATCTCCAAAGACTCCTTGGCCAGGAGACCCATGCTGCCCAGCCGACCAACACACTCCCCACCATCTTTGCGCCTGTCTCAGCCCATCTCCACCTGTTGTTTACAGTGAATTACCTGTACTTTGGGGCCAAGATCATCTTTTGTTCCCTTTTTATACAGCACCTGGCACCACGAGCTCAGTATGGGGAGGTATCTGATTACACAGCTAATAAATAAACAAGGACCTTGATCCTCTTCAGCAAGTGGTTGTCCAAGGCTGCAATTTCCAGAGAAGCTGCTGCAGGCTGAGCTTGGTGCTATTAGTAATTCAGACGTGTTTGGGAGATGAGATGTTCCCAGGACAAGGAGCTGGCGCTGCTAAACCAGACCTTCCTGCACGCAGGCGTGCACCCAGCAGGGAGCGGAAAACCCGAACCGGCTCAAGCTCGACGTCCAGTGGCACAACCCATGTTCTGGGACGCACCCTGAACACAGTCAGAAGACCTGGTATTTCTTGCAGAGGCTGAAAGGATGGCTGAAGAAAGGTGGGGAAGAAGATCACTTTAAGGCAACTACTGCTACAGCATCTCCCTCCCACAGCGGGGTTTGCAACAAGGTCTTTTCTCCTGATGGCCACCTGGTCCTGCGCCACCTTTCAGGAATAGTACTCGCTCCCCCAGAGTCTCCCCTGGCATCATCCACACACTCCTGCCCCCCACGCCTACGCTCCCATCCTCACCTCCATGCTTACAAAGCACTCGCAGACTGCGCTGCTGAATTACAGTGACCGCAAAACCCCACGGACCTCCAGGCCACCCGCTGGTACCGGAGCGGCCCGACTCCTCCATCCCCAGGGCTCCGATTTCACCGTGGTTTGAGGCACGGAGGATGGGAAATGGCACAAGGTGGGGTGCAGCTGCTCACAGCTGCTGTAAGCACACACACACTTCCCAACCAAACCTCCTTTTCCTCCTTCCCAGACCTCTTCAGCAACTGAGATATTTTCTGTTCTCTTTGACTGAGAAACATCAGCGGTTGCCTAGATTAAAAAGAAGGGGGGGAAAAAAAGCCTTGGAGAAAAATCCCGAGAGGACATTAATTAGGAGACAGAACTCCCCGGCTCTGGAAGCATCAGGGAGGAGCGATACTTAAACTCCCAACCTGATGGAGTAACTTTGAATCATCTTTCATCTTCCCCTGGATCGGGTGTAATCTAATGACATTAGCTTGGCTTCGCTCTAGTGAAATTGGCATCCGTGCTACAGAGGCAGGGAGATTAAAACATATGAAATAAATGTTCCTGGGGTGACTGACAGTATAATGACATTCCTACAGGCAGCTCAATCAGCGCGAGACTAACAAAGGATCAGAGGGAATCAGCCAGACTCACATCACCCGCAAATACAGATTTATTTTTTTTTTAATCCAGACATTTTTATTTTACTTGCCTGGCTTCGCCCCTGCTCTTGGAGCTTTCCCCAGGCTGTATACAGCCATATTCGGGGTGGGGGATGGCAGCTGAACTCTATTACAACCCGTGCTCACCTGCTATTGAACTCTGTTAGCTCAATAGCCTTGTTCAGGGCTGGAGCAGAGATTTCTGCGCTGGGAAGTCAATGCGAGCATTGTGGGCTGCCCCCTCCCTCCTTTTGTCCCCGTACGAAGAGAGGACTTGTAAACCCGAAACGGAGAAAGCTGCTTTTGGCACACAACTTCCCTCGATATTCAACCCACACGAGAGCACACATGGAGGTGTCATGCTTACCAAATTAATCACTCAAATTGGTTTTTATAAACATCAGCCTCTCGGTAGGACAGCTGCCTTCTTACCCAGGCACAGCCCAGGCTGTAAGAGGCGAGCGATTATTCCACTTGATTTAACGGACAGCGCTTGCGATGGCTTTCGCACGTTGTGTGGCACCCCAGTAGGTGACAGGACTTTCACGTGCCGAGCCCACGCCTCGCGAGCCGCTGCCCTACAGCTACCAGCATCTACCCGGCCGCTTCGGGAGCATCACCCCGCTGCGGCCACGGCTCGGCCCCTATCCAGCCTCATGATCTATAACAAGCAGCTCTTACAGGAGCTGCTCGTTTATTTCCAGGAGGAACCGGGGTCCCCTTCATGCCGGAGACCCCCACAGCCACCCTGCCGTGGTCCTGCCGTGGCATCCTTGTGACAGCCCACCTCCGCGCTCTAAGGCATCAGCCATCGCCGCGAAGGCTGGCTGGCTCCTCTCCGTTCGCAAGCCCGTGTCGCTGCAAACAGCGAGAGGTTTTGGTTCCCTCGGCCAGGGCGTTCGCTGCCCGCGCCGGCTTCCTGCGGGCGCTGAAAGCAAACCCAACTGTTTATACCTTGTAATGATGCTGTTTAGTCTGACTGCTGGGAAACAGCAATGCACGTGAAACCTAAGCCGCCGATGCCAAAGATAAGAAATCGGGACCCCTGGCAAACATCTGGCCATTTCCCCGGCTCTGAACCCTCATCACAGATTACAACAAACCCACAGAGAGAGACAGATTTTTTAAAAATGAGTATTTATAACAGGCTGGTAACTGGTTACCAGCGGGCTGACACCACGGCTCTGCCATCACGGCAGGACTCTGTGTGTTAATAAAGATTACTCATACAAGCAAAGCCGGCAAGATTAGGTCTCGAAGGAATAATCCCATACAAAGAATTCACTGTACCTCAGCCTCCACAGGGCTAATAAAAAAAAAAAAAAAAATCATGGTGAAATTCAGTACATCAAATACCAGAACAAACAAACTGCAGCAATTAATGGGAGAGCTTGCGTACCAAATGCTGAAACACAATGACTGCCCAAACGGCCTGCAGGGCAGCACCTCGAGTGAGTAAGAGCTGCAGGATCAAACCTCTGGAAAATTAAGTCCCCCACACGGAGGGCTGTACTATGCCCTAAATGCCTGTGGCTCCTCCTCTGTCTAGGGCTGCACTCCTCGCTCAGGCACTGTTTCCAGAAGCGGGTCTATCCCACTGCCATCTGCTCCTCACGGCTGCGAGAGCATCTTTGACAAACGAGCTTTTCTGCATACCCACCATAAATTTCAGTAGATGCCACCCCAAAGCCACGCGTTTATTTTTCAAAGTCAAGACTTGATTAAAGTTCTTGAGGTTTTTCAGGTTCGGTTTTTTTAATGTTTCCTTTCTGATCCAGGGTCAGCATGTGGAAATCGGATAAGCGCGCACTAAAAATATAATTCTGTAGACAGCTTCAGCCCACACGAAAGGAAATCTTTCTTCTCGGAGAACCCACACTCTGCTGCCTGCAAAAACCCGGCGCGTTTCTGACACCAGCGGATACACAAGGAAGCTCGTCGCTTCCACGTGTTAAGGCTTTTACATAAACACTCGGACTGTCAGTACTATCCTACTCCACATTTCTGTGCTGTCACCACAAGCTGAGCCAAAATCGTCCTCTCCTCTGCTAATAGCTGGGCTTAACGTGAAAGGAAAACAAGCTCCGGGGGTACCCGAAATCCTCTCCTTTTTGCTTGTTCATTCAAGAAAGCCACAAACACAGACACACTCTGCAAAAGAGCAGTTTCGCCCTCACCCTAACTGATCCTTTCCCTAGGAATCTGCCAGAAGACGCTCCTCTGTTAACTTTAAAACACACAAAGAAAACATCTAAACAACATTAATGAGAATCCTGCCCCTTAGCTTTAATATTTAGTGCCTCCTTTTAAAGGGGATACCTTTTATTTGATTTAATGAGACACTGATTAATTGAAAGAAGAACGCCATCTACCTTTTTTTGCTAATTTCTTAGGCAAGGTGAGCGCGTGGGTTGCGCTCCTAGAACTGACATTTTTGGTTACTCATTACTGGGCTGCTGAAATATTTGCATGGGAAATACATATTTTCTCCCCACTGAACACAGGAAAGCTGCTTTTAACGGCCGTATCCCTGGCCTGGGAGTTGCGGGAGGTGATGACACGGTGCTTCGCGTGGGGAGGCAGCTGGGGCTGTGGGGTGGCTGGTTGGGAGTTAGGGTGAGCCACAGGTTTTGCAAAGCCCCCCTCCCCTGCTCTGAGAAAAGCCGGGGAGCAGCAAGATGTTGCGGGGGCCTGTGCTCCTCGTGGCAGGGGGGTGTTAGCTCTGCCTCAGCATCCCCACGCAGTCCCCAGGGTGATAGGCCCCCCACTGCTCTTCCCATTCCCCCCCCCCCCCGCCATGCAGGCAGCACCCTGGGCTGGGGGGAGGCACCCCCGGGGGGACGCTGCACCGGGGCAGGAGGGCCGGGGGGTGCGCTGGGGAGAGGAGGGGTGGGGGGCAGGGCCTGGGGATGGGGTGGCAGGGAGCAAGGAGGAGGATGGGGGGAGGGAGAAGGGCTGGGGGATTTGGGAGCAGGGACGGGAGGACGGGTGGAGAGAGAGGACATGGGGAGAGTGTCTGGGGAGTTGGGAAAGGGAGCCGGGGTCAGCGAGGCGGGGGGACCTGGGGAGCGAGAAAAGGGCCGGCGGGTGGGTCTGGGGAGCGGGGCTTCGCGGAGCAGCGATGGGGCTGGGGCAGGAGGGGTCGGGCAGCGGGGCTGGGGGTCGGGGAGCCGCGGGTGCGGGAGCCGCGGGTGGGCGGCGGAGGGGCTCCGCGGCCAGCGGGGGGCACTGCCGGCTCGGCCACGGCCCCGGCCCCGCCGCCGCCCGCCCCGGCCCGCCCCGTACCTGTACCAGGCGAGTCCCCGCTCGTAGTTGCGGTCGAAGAAGTGGGGCTCGGCGCCGACGGCGCGGACGTCGGGGTGCACCCGCAGGAACTCCAGCAGCGCCCGCGTCCCCCCCTTCTTCACGCCGATGATGATGGCCTGCGGCAGCCGCTTGGTGCCCTCGCCCAGCAGCAGCGTCAGGGTGCCGGGGGTGCCCGCCGCGCCGCCCCCGCCGCCCCCCGAGCCGCCGGCCCGGCTCCCGCCGCCCCCGGCCCGCACCTCCTCGCCCGGCGCCGCCTCCTGCCGCCGCCGCCGCTGCTTGAGCCGCTGCAGCAGCCGCTTCCTCCGCGCCGCCGCCGCCTGCCAGGGGGGCAGCTCGGCAGAGCCCCCCAGGTACCCCCCGCCGCCGCCCTCCTCCTCCTCCGAGGCGGCGCCGGCGGCGATGATGGGTCCGGGCAGGGTCTGGCAGCGGTCGGCCAGGCAGTAGAAGACGTAGAGGGACATGAGGAGGGAGCAGAGCATCACCAGGAACTTCTTGAAGATGCTGCGGGGCAGCGGCTCGGCGGCGGGGGCGGCCGCCGCGCTCACGGCCATGCTACCCCGAGGCGGCGGCCGGGCGCCTTGGCCATGCTCCGCGGCCGCCCCCCGGCGCGGCCCCTCCGCGCAGCGCTGCGCGGCGGCGGGGGGCTGCGCGCTGCCGCATCCCCAGCGCCGGGGCCTCGCCGCGGCGGCGCTTCAGGGGGGCATCCCCCGCCGGAGCGGGGGGGGGACACGCACACGCACACCACCGCAGCCGCCCCCGGGGCCGGGCAGCCGTGCCGGGAACCCGCCGGTGCTGCGGGCTCGGTGCGGGGCTCCCACGTGCGGCGCCCGCCGCGGCAAACTTCGGCGGAGACATCGCGGGGCGGAGCGGGGCTGGGCGGGGCGAGGGGGCGGCGGGGGCGGGGGGCAGAGCCGCCCCCGGCCCGGCCCCGGCACAGCCGCGGGGTGCGGGAGGTGGGGGCGGGCCCTGCGGGGAGGCCGGTCCCGAGCCCCCTCGGGTGGAGCGGGGTGCGGGGGTGCTCCGGGAGGCTGGCCCGGGGCGTAGAGGGGTGCGGCGGTGCTCCGGGAGGTTGTCCCGGGGGGTGCGGGAGGGGTGCGGGGGTGCCCGGGAGGTTGTCCCGGGGGGTGCGGGAGGGGTGCGGGAGTGCCCCGGGGGGTTGTCCCGGGGGTGCAGGAGGGGTGCGGGGTTGTCCCGGGGGGTTGTCCCGGGGGTGCAGGAGGGGTGCGCGGGTGTCCGGGAGGTTGTCCCGGGGGGTGCAGGAGGGGTGCGGGGTTGTCCCGGGGGGTGCAGGAGGGGTGCGGGGGTGCCCGGGAGGCTGTCTGTCCCGCAGCGTGCTGAGAGGAGATTTCAGTTCTCTACAGCTTCTCCCTAGGTGCTGACTTAGCTTCCCGCTGCCCGTGGGAGCTGCGCTAGGAAATCCACCCTGCTGCCCGCAGACAGGCTCGCTTGCCAGCCGAACTCCACGGGACTTTTCCCTTAAGCGTGTGCCGTGTGATGAGTCCGTCATGTCCGTCTGACCGCGCTCTATCCACCTTTCTGTCCGTCCGTGCGGATTTTTGAACTACGCATACCTCTGGTACCTGAGCGCAAATTCCTGATTTGCCCAACGATCGTATCCACATACACAAATACCTTTATATGGAAGAATAGTCCCCCTTAAAATCAGTGAAACCACTGACGTGCATGTAAAATATATTTGCAGGGTGACAGCCCACAGTTACACTAAACACTCTGCTGAATACAGCACAGAAAGACCTGAAATCAGATTTTTTTTCCCCCACTCACTTGAACAAAATGCCCCTAGGCTGGCTGCAGAATCTGGCCCACAGTTGATAAGAAATATCTACAAACACAACATGATATTGCTCTCAGAATTTGCTCTTTTCCTTTCAGAGTATATAAAATGTGGAAATAGCTATCAGCTTCGTGCCTTGGCTGCCTGATTCTAAGGGCTTCATTATTTCATTGCCTGTGGGAATGTCCTTTTAATTTGAAATGTTTGTCATAGATTATAGAATTTTTAAACAAACTAGCACATGAAACACTTGACTTAGATCTCTTTTTCCCCTCTGTTTGGTCTGGACCTAGCCGAGGAATTAAACTTCAACTACTTGGAAATAAAGCTGGTGTATCCACAAATTATTAAATGAAAGGGGGGGGGGGGGAAATTGCAATGAATAATAATCAACCATCTGCAGAGCTGGCTGGCTAATAAAAATGTGTTTCCAAACAGTAAACAGGCCAAAATTAATAACAAATGTTATTTGCAATTAATTATTCTATTAGATCTTCACCCAGCTTTATGACATTTTTCCTCTCTAACAAAGGAACTTCTCTTGAATATATGGATTTCCAAATCCATGCCCACCCCAGCTGCAATGCAGCCAGATCACTTTATCTAAAATTAGTGAGCGTATTTCCAACTCGGTATGTTTGGTGACTTCAGGATACTGTAGCGTTTCAGGTATTTCAGTGCTTCAACATGTAAGCAGATGCCTGGTGTGATTTACAAAAGGCTATAAGCAGGTTAGGCCCCTAACACCTCTAGGCAACTACTTACATCATTAGGAACCTAAATGCCTTTATAAATCTGTGCTGTGATCCGAAGCTCATTGAAGTCAATGAAAAGACTTTGCTGACATCAATGGGCTTTGGAGTGGGCCCTGCAGAAGAGCGTGATCAATGCAGAGTGGTTTGACTTCTTTATGCTCGTTGTTATGATACTTTTTTCCCGGATGCTCAGAACAATGCTACATCTTCTGTTGGAATAAATGGTCATTTCAAGGAGCGAAAACAAGAAAGGAGAAGTGAAATCGATGTGAAAGAGTGCAGAGGGACGACGGGTGCCTGTCTGCCGTGATCGTATCGCAGGACTCACGTTTGCTGCTTTTTTTCCTGGAAATATTGGTGAGAATCTCAGCTTTCCTTCAAGAAGTCACTAGTTGCCTAGGGAAAATATGACCAGAGTCTATTTAAAAAGTTTCGGTGTCTAGAAAGCAATAAGCCAAATATATCTGTATTGAAAACAGCTTTACGATATTTAAGGCAACCTTGTGATTTTTTTTCAGAACCTGACTCATCGTTTCTGCCTGTTGGGGCTGAAGGCACCGGTGGCTCCGGCAGCCAGCCACAGCTCCCCGGGAAGGAAGGTGTCTTACCTGGTAGAAAGGGCAATACAGGGAAATAAAATAGTCTCACCCCCTCCGTCCCCCGATCTCTGCGGGCTCTGCTAGGACAGCTGCAAGTATGAGATTCCATAGAGGTTTATTAGTGGACTGGTTTTGTCCTTATTTTTAGATGAGTTTCCCTCGGTACAAGGAGCGCTTGGTCAACGCTGTACTATAAAGCCAGAAAAATTGGGTGGCAGACGTCATTACATCCAGTTCTGAGAATTTACACCTCTTATCTGTTTTAGCCATAACGCAAAAATAACCTTTCTCGGGGATAACGTGGTGTTGCTTTTAACGACTTAGAGGCTTGGAGCAAAAGGTGCTTTCCATGTTACTCAGCCTCTTACACAACTGACTTAACTTTCAGTGCAGCCTCTTTCTTTTCCCCTTAAATTTCTCCTGTGTTGATCTACCTGTTTCAAAGCCTTTTGCTACACCCCATCGCAGACACCCACATGCCTTCCCCGAAGCCTGGCATCAGCGGGGTGCCTTGGGGTGCCGGCATCCCCCGGGGGTGCGGGGGAGCTCCACCCGCCGAGGCGGGCGCGTGGGCGTGCGGTCACCCTCCCCGGTGGGCTGGCAGGGCAGGGGCGAGCGCGGCCATCCCAGCTCGCAGGGCTGCGCGCTGTGCCCGTGACTCACGGCTCCCTGGCACCGGCCCCGCTGCTGGCGTGGGCTCAGCCCGGGGATGGTCCTGGCAGGCTCTCCTCTGTGGTCTTGTTTGCACTCGTTCCTTACCTTGCTCGGTTGTTCCTTTCTCCTTTTATCTATTTATTATTTTATTGCTTGCTCCCCTCCTGCCTCCCCCCTGAGGAATGCTCCGCTGCACAACTCATTTCTGTTGCTACTTCTGAGAGCGAGCAGGGCTTTTCTTCCAGCACGGCCGGTGCCAAAGCCCCCCTCCACTGCCAGCAGCCGCCCATTAGCAAGGTCAGCTATTCCAAATGTGCTGTTCTGGGATGCCTTTCTTTTGGGGTCCCTTCACGGGGCACCGAGGAAACAGACCTGCTTACCAGGAGAGCCCTTTAGGAAGCGGGTCTGTAAAGGCTTAAACTCAGAAACCCAAATCCTCTGTTGCTTTGGCAAACAAGAGCAGAAGACTTCGCCTCCACCACCTGATATTTCCAGGTGCTCCCGTACAATAAGGCAAGTGGAAGGCTTCCAGCTCGGGTGCCTCGTGCACACACAGCCCGTGCCAGCCCCACTGGGATGGCTGTATTTTTTCCCCTTTTCTGGTGACCCGTAGCGTAGATGGGATCAGGGGTTAAACTGGGAGTATGGTGGAAAAGGGACCGGGGAGCCGGAGGCTAGCGCAGCTTAGCAAGTGATTATAAGGTCTGAAGGCAAAGGGAACCGCTGCCTGTCAGGAAGCTGCTGCCGAAGAAAACATCCCATTGTACCGGGGAGATGGAGTATGGGGCAGAGGAGAGAGAAACAGATTGATAACTGAGGGGCGATGTGACCCCGCATGGGCTCCTACAACAAAAGCCCCTTTATCTAAAATGAATAGGAACAATAGCTAATGGGGACAGGCCAGCAGCAGCCGAGGATCTGAGAGCCCGGAGGAGAGGGAGGAGTCAATGGCAGGTCCTGTTTTACCCAAATCCTCTATTGATCTTGGTAATCTCCTGGGCTTTCCCCCCCTTGAAATCACACAGAAAGTTCAAGGACTTTTTGCCTTTGGATTGTAGGGACACGCATTGTCCTCGAGAGCCGGCGGGAACAGCAGCCAGCGGGCAGGGCTGGTGGGAAGCGGCCCCGAGCGGGGCTGGGGTGCCAGGGATGAGCCGCTGCTGCCGCCTGGGCAGCCCTGGGGTGTCCCCAGCCCCAGGCTGGCAGCGGTGGCAGGAGGAGAGCGGCTGCTGGCCTCATCCCGGCACTCTCTGGCTGCCAGGTGGGTTCCAGCTCCACCGACATTTTTTGGGGCAAACCAGGTGTGGAAGTACAGACCTGGCACACAAAGGTCCCAGCTGAATGCTGCTGTATTATTAAAAAAGGAACCGTGGTCTTCCTGTTATGGGATCCACAGAGCCCTCGTTAGGCGCAGCATGTGCCAAGGGCGTACGGGGCAGCAGCAGAGCCATGCGAGCCCTGGGAATGGGAGCTGCATCCCCACGGAGCATCACCGCGGGGCCGAGCAGGTAGGGGCAGGCGCTGGAGATGTGCTGGAGAGCCGAGCAGCATCTCTAGTCATGGGGGGTTTGTGGAAAATGTAGCCTGAAATATTGAGCCATAGACACTAAAAATGTAGGGATTGGATTTTTCTTTTGGTTTTAGTTGTTTTTTTTTTTTTTTTTGAAGGACAAGAGTATCCACAGGAAATATCACATAGACCAGAAAAAATAAAGAAAAAGGTATTAAGGGAGTATTTTCAGCCTGCACTCACTTAACCTGGCAAAACGACTTGGCCTGTCACAGAATATGCAATGCCTGCGCCCGGAAAGCGAACAGGCCTGTGAGCAGAAAGCGGATGAAATCTTAGTCCTGCTTTGGCTGAGGCAGGAGGCAACATACCTCTGTACCTGATGTCGGGACATGGCACACTGTCCACCTTGTACCTGATACCTCCTGCCCAGCGGGGATGGAGAACAGGCCAACTTGATCAGAGAGCTGGCACAAGATGTGGGGACATCTGGGAGGCCTCACACTGGGAGCATGAATTAATAAGAACCAGTAAGAGGAGGAGACTGAATGGGCTTCAGAGCCCCGACGGGAGCTCGGGGCTGCAGCTGCAGCTGCCCGGCTGCTGCAGGCAGGGTCCTGATTTCTGGCCATCTCGCTCAGGGTGATGCCTGTGCCACGAAGGAGGGGAGCGCACGGCCTGGAGCGGGGCGCTTCTTCATGCGCAATATAATCTAGGGGGCAAAAGGGCTGATGTTTAAATGACCTGTTTGTCCTTCCCTGAGATATACGGGCTGATGATTTATGTGGAAGGCCTCTGCAGCTCGTTAACGGCTCAGCCTCCCATGAAAGCAGCTGCCACAGTGTTTCCCAAAGACTGGAGTGGGCTATGGACCCAGCGGGAGCCATCACGCCTCTCCCCTGGTTACTGAAGCCGCAGCTCCCAGTTGAGCTATCAGTGGCCCAGCACTGCTTCAGGCTGCTGCGATGGTGGAACAGGCTGGGAGACGGCAGAGCCAGGCAGGGCGAGTTCGGCAGCCTTGGCGCTTTGCTGAGATGCTCAGATGGGTGCCTGCTCACCCCAGCTCCTTCTGCAGCCCATGAAAGGAGAGGGGGCCTCGCTGGTGCACCGAGCCCACCTCTGGTGCTCATCCACGGGCAGGTCCAGCACAGGAACGGCCCCAGGGACCTCAGCTAGTGGCACTTACTGCAACCAGCCTCCTCAGGGGACTGGCACTGCATCTGCTAGGCTCCTCAGCCATCTAAAACACACAAGGCATGTGGGCTACATTGCCAGTCACAGGCAACGTACCCCACGGGCAAGCAACCACCCATCCTCCGCATAAGGGAAGCTGTTTGCACCATGATAATGGCTGCAGCCCCCCCTGCAGTGCACCCCAAGAGCAGGCAAGGACCCCTTTACACCAGGCAGGCCGGTACCGTGGGGCCGTGGTGGGAGTCGCTTGGCTGCCAAGGGCTGTGAGCCTGAAAAGCAAGTGCATGAAGAGGTCTGGGAGCTGCCTTGAGGGGTCTGGGTGGTACATTGAGGGGTCTGAGAACTACCTTGAGAGGTCATGGTGCTACATTGAGGGGTCTGGGTGCTGAGCCCAGCTCTCATCTTGGCTTTATCAGATGGGGGTTGTCTCGAATGACACCCACCTCTCCCCAGCTAGCAAGGGGCTGCGGGAAGTGATGGATTTCCACCTGGAGAGCTGGGGCAGGCGGCAGAGGCGGGGATACACCGTGCTCAGAACAAATCCGCACGCAGGGGAGTTGCACACCTGAAACGAGCTGTTACACCCAGGTGCACTTATGCACCAGCAGCTCTCATCCATGGAAAAATCACTCTCAGAGTAACCCAGCAATGGGCACGTCCTGAGAATAACGGCGTGATGCCCTGTCTACACGTCCATGCCTACAGCCCGCCGTGCAGGGTGAGCTATAGGGACACCCCAAAGGGCATGTCTGTTAGCTGGGCTGGCAAGCCGAAATGGTGATGGGCTGGCAAACCCCAGCATTCCCAGTGGTGCTCAGCCACTGCAGGCAAATATTTACAAGAGCTCTCCAAGGGAAACCCATAAACTGCTCCCTGGTATAGCTTTCTGAGGATCACTCCAGACAGCTATATTAGCTGGAACATGAAGTAGTTACACTCCTGCTGTTCTTCCAGTGCTTTTGAAACAGATACTTGTCTCTTTTATTACCTTTGTTTGTGTCTCGTTTTATTTGTGTGCTGCGTGCTTCATTGTGCTGGGTTTGATACAGTTGTGACTGGCTATGGGTTGGAACAACAATAAATACCTTCCAGGCCTTTTGTGCTTCTTAATATTATCCTCTACTTCTAAAAAAAAAAAAAATGCCAAGCCAGACAATGAAAACAATACAGGGAAAATTAAACCCTAAATCTGCATTTATGGTTCTATATTAAACGCACAGGGAAGGCTGGTTTCAAACTGTTGATAAAACTTCTATTTTTCTGTTAAAAATGGGCTTTTGGGGAAAGTGGCATGTTCTGTTAAGGAGGGTTGGCTTCGATGTACTTGGTAAGGTTTTCCCGGCCCAGGATGGACATGCCAGCTGGAGAAAATGACCCCAAGGACTGGACTGGAGACGAGGCTCACCCTAAGCGGAGATGGGAGCAGCCCGTGCTGGCACCCTGGTTCACTTCGGTCCGCGTGAGAGAGTGTACAAAGCCTTGGCTCTGTCCAAAAGCTTAACCACGGGGCTCTGAAGTTAAAGGCAGTCTTTTTATTGACTTTACTGGACATCAAGCAACGTTTGGAGAACATGAAGGGCTGAATCAGGCTCCTGAAAGGGCTGGGACAGGGCAGGCATGCTGGACAGAAGAGCCAGAGACCCGCTGATGAGGGGCTGTAAAGCCCGTGAGCTTCTCCCTTCACAGGGGGGTTTAAGGGATAACTTGTCCTTTGTGCTGCGATGGTATGAGCGGGGGTTGAAAGGGGAGGCACCAATTTGAGTCTTTCCATGTGATCCCTTTGAAATGTCCCGGCACCCCTCAGGAGGGCTGAAACCACAGCTGGAAATGACTGCTCCAGCAACAGAACCTGAGCCCGGAGCCCCACGATGCTCACGGGGTGCTTGTGACACCCCAAAAACACCAAGACCTATGGTGTAACCGGCAGAGAGGGGCAACACTGTACCTCCAGCAAACCCGCATCAGAGGCGGCAAATCCCGGGGGCTGCCGAGGGAAGGGCACGGGCTTTGCCTCCCTCCCCGGGAGACCCTGCGCTGCCGCTCCCACTCCTCCGTCCTGGCTGAGCGGAGCCGGTGACAGCTCCGCTTATTGGCTTTGCTGGGCTGAGGAGAGCACTTTAAAAGGAAGCAAAGCAGTAAGATAGCATTAGTTCCTGCTGGAAGGGGGAATGAGACACACATTCCTGCCTTGTATGGGAAATTTGGCCTGCTTGCATCACCCCAGGAGTTTGGGTTGAATACTGTATTCTTAGCATCCCGTCCTCAGACAGCCCACGCTCCTGCTAGGCAATGCTAAAAAACGCTGCCAGCTCTGAGACGGCTGTGCTTCGGCGGCGGGTGAAGTCACGCCTGGATAACTCGCTGAGGCTTCGAGATAGGGCTGGGCGACGGCCGAGCAGCGACGACCGCCGCGCTAAAGCCACCAGAAAAATCCAGGCAGGGGAACCCACCGCATTGTATCCGCACCCACCTGCACCCGGTGCGTACCGGGGTGTTTAGGGGGATTCGTACCCACACGCCGGCTCACGGATAAGCCCATCACCCTGCTGGGACAAGGTCCGGATACCACAGGAGCCGGGTGTGACTCAGGACCCCGAGAGCCAGCTCCCCCGGGGGGCACCCGGCCGGTGAGCACGTCCCAGGCGCTGGAGGGTTTTGGAGGCAATCCCAGGACTGAGCTTTTGACAACTCGGGAGCACAACATCCCGGTGTTGTTTTAGGCCTAATTTGCATGTACAGCACGGCGCCGAGTGTGTAATTACTGAGCTGCTCAGGCAGTCGTCAGCTCGGCTGTTTCAAAACATGATCCTTAGTGCTTCACAAAACATAAGCAGACACCTTTCCCTTGACGGAGCTGCGTGTGAGGTTTGGCTAAGAGAAGCGGTGGGGCTGGGTGGAGATTAGAGAGGTCCATCTGACCAGCCTCAGCTGGACAAGCCCAGGGGGACATGGTCACCTCCTCTATACGGAGACGAGGGCTGAGACGAGGTCAGGTGAGTCCAAACGTGCTGATAACCAACAGCAGCCCTTCTTGGCCTCCACATCTGCCATGCACTAACAAACCCACCATTTCTCATCCCCCACCTTCCCACTCTCTCTACTCCCTTCCTGGCCTCCATCCTCCCCCCGAGCCTTTCCCTCCCTCCTGGGAGCTGTCAGAGGCATCTGCAGCAATATGCTGGGAGGTCTCAGTCACTGCTGAAGGTGGGAAAAGCTCAGCATTAAGGTTCCCCTTCATTTTGTGAGCTTGTGTCCCAGCTCAGAGGTATCCAGATAGACAAAGAAGGGGAAAGGCAAGCTCAGGATCCGGTGTGTGTGAGTGCAAAGGGATGCTCTTGTCTGAGTATAAGCATTTGTGTTGCATGCACTCACAGAAGAGCAGGTGGAGGTATGGGCACGCATAAGGTTGTGGGGGGCATCTGCACGTTTGCAATGTGCAAGCTCTATGCATCTGCATCTCGTGCAGATTTTTCACTGAGGGTTCTGTGTCTTCATAAGTTTCTCTGCATGGATGCCCATGGCAAAAGGGCCTCACACATTTTTGAAGACATATCTATGCCTGGATGGGTGTCCCATGCCAGTAGTTCCAGAGGAATGATCAAAAACGTCAGACAAGGCTGAGCACCATTGTGCGTCTGTGTCACTACCAGATTTCTTCTCCCACAGGCCCCGTTTCCCCATCCCGTGCACTGAACAAGGCTGTGGGGAGGGAGGTGATGGACACTGTGTGCTCCTTCTAGCCTGGGCTCAGTCGGAGCATGGGTTGTGTTTTCGGCTTGCCTGTTTCTTTGCAGGGGTGGATTTTTTTTCTTTCCGTCTCCTAATATCAACAAAACCTGCCAGGGCACCTCATCACCGGAGCTCCCTGAGAGCAAACGCGACATACTTGGAGCATGCAGTCAGCTTTTCCAGCCAGTCCACACAGCCGGCATAAACTGTCTAAGTACCATCAGAAACCACTTTATAAACTCAGGACGGGGAGGAGATGATTGATGGCTCCACACTGGACATGACACAGCTTCTACACTTCCCTGTATTTATAATATTTGTGTATTGCCCCTACCTCAAAGCTTGACAGGGCTAGTCCCATTCACTTAGAGATATGAATTTGGCACAGCCTGACATAAACTCCATCGCTTCGGGCCACCAAGGGAGAACCATTGTTATAAACGTTCTCCCCCCGCACCCTGCTTGGCCCCTTTTTTTCCCCCTTCCAGTCGCATTATTTCTTTACAAGCCAACAAGAACAGAACCAAATGTTTCACATCTGTTCTCGCTGTCCGGCGATTTGCATGAGAATCATGGCCATGGTTTCAATGAGCACAGCCCACTGGCCAGCCATGGGGATGGAGCCGGCCACCACCGGCACCTCGTGCTTCTGCCAGATGTCTGGACTCCACACAAAAGAGCCGGACCCGCAGCGTTAACAAATCACCTTCTTTCAGGATCTAACCACTCTAGAGATATGTCAGGTGATTTTTCTTTCTGGATGGCATTGTGGAGGTGATCCTCACCCTTGGATCAGCCCTTTTGAACCTCCTGTTTAAGGGGTTTGGTAATGGCGGTCTTGTTTTCCAACACCAAGGGAAGGTGGTGCATCAGCTAGGCTTAAGGCTGAAGTGGTTTTTGTTTAATCAGTCAGTAACGGCAATTTTAATGGTAGATCATCTCCAGTGATATGGCACCACTGGGAAAAGTCCTTGAAAAATATGCCCGCATTTCACAGGAGGTTCCTATTTTATAAAAATAACAAAATCTCTACTAATTCACTCTTTTTCTCCTTGCCGAAAGCACCCTCCTCCCCGCCTGCTCTTCCCCTGCATCCCCTGCCCTGCCCCTTCTCCAGGCCTGTTCGGCTCCTGCCCCAGCCCCGGGCGCTAGCGCTGGTGGCGAGACTTGGGGCTGCGACTTTTTAGAAGCTGCTTGTTCTCTTTCCAGACGGGCTGGGCATTATGAGCTGCTGGTTGACTGACGCAGCAGTGGATTAAAGACTTGATGTTGATGTAAGCTGGCGTTGGAAAGTGTAGCAGCTGAAGCCCCTCCACCCTATCCACATGAGCTGCTCTGAGTCTCTCTCCCTGTTTAGCCCATGCTCTTATTAACCCTCCAAGCCCTGGCACTGTCCCAGGAAAATCAATGTGTAAAGAGAAGTTTTTATGGCATCGCAGTCTGCAGGGCTGTGGCTCTGACCTCCAAGCAGCTTTGTACAGCCCTGGCAAGGGCAGCTCGGCCTTTGCGTGGGGGGTGTTGGGTGACTTGTTGCTTTCAGCTCTGCTGGGACACTTGCACATCCTAAAGGCTTCAAGGTGGGAATCATCCTCCAAAATGAAGATTATCCCAGGTGGTAGTCATTGAGTCCAGCCCGCTGGGTCTACACACAAGGGATGGTAAGCTGATATCCATGTGCTGGCATCTGAGCCCTGTCTGTGCAGTTCACAGTCATTCCCATGAGCTGGGAATCACCCCATGGGGATACTTGGGAAAGGCAGGGTGGCCCCACAGGAGCAGGCATCTGCTGGGGTCATGATCCCCAGCTGCAACATCCTCCTTTGGGGCTGTCCAAGCATTTAACTGTGTTTTGGAGGATTCCCAATCACAAAGGCAATACAGATTCTGTATCGATCCAGCTCCCTTCAGCCAGTAGCTATAAACCACCCACAGCCGTGGAAAGGTCCTTGCAAGCAGAAAGGGCTGCTCAGCGTTACTGGGAGAGGGCTGGGCGGGGGTGCAGCCACATTAGGGGGGTAGTGAAGCCCCATGAACTACATCATGCTCTGAACCCCTGGCTCAGCCTCAGCCCTGTCCGGGTGGGCTGGACATGGTTGGCCCAGCTGAGCAACCTGCAATGACTTTATGCCTGTCTCGACCTCCAATCTGCAGTACAGGCTTCGAGAAAGGGTGTTTTAGCAGTGCAAAGGGCTGCATTTACCAACTCTGCACACCAAAGGTAGAACAAACAGCTGAAGGACTGGCACTGTGCCGCTCCCCCACGCCCTGCAAACGCCACTGTGTCCATACCCTCCCCTCACCTACGGCAATCCCCGGCAGCTGCGCCTGTGCTGCCCTGGGGCAATGGCAGTGCCTGGGAAAACAGGCAGCCCCAGTCCCTGCCAGTTCAGGGGTGGCTGGCAGCGGAGATGGATGCCCTCAGCAACCCCGGGAGCATCTCCACCAGCATGACAGTAGTGATCTGGGCAGAGAAGATGGAACAGACACCCAGCTTCTCTGCCACCATGCAAAGCTGCCTGTCCCAGTGCTGCCGTGGCTGTACGGACCCACCACGGCCAGAGCTGGTGCTGCAGGACATGGAGGGTGATGCAGATTTCCCTGCTCGGACATCATCTCCATCGGGCACAACTGGATCAGTGGGTCAGAGCAAAGCCCTGCGGGGGTATGTGCTAACGTATGGCCCTGGGAGCGCTCCCACACTTTAGTATGTACGAAGGACATCATTGGGAAAGCCAAGCAATCTGCGTGTGTGTTCAACTGCAAGACGTGGGACAGACAAGAGGAAGACTGGCATTGACGCCAGAAGCTTTATAGCAAGGAAAGAGAAAATTTCAGAAGAGAGCATAGGTCACTGGCTGTGTGAGTGAGAGGGGACAGTGCAGGGGTGCAGGTCACCTCCTCATCATGTCCAGGGCTCGTCAAGCTCAGAAGGTGCTGGACGCCCCCGCGCTGCTGTGGTCCCCCCCAGAGGGTTCAGGTCAGCAGGTCCACGGCGCTCAGACACCAACCACGGAGGTGGTGGCATCTCTCCCAAGGCTTCCCCGTCCATCACAGGGACAAGGTCTCACTGCCATCAGCACTCCTGCACGTGGAGCCCGCTCTGCTCCGCAGGCTGGGTGTCTCCGGCAGATATGGGTGCACAGCTTGGCAGGGGACAGGGCTTTGAGTCCCAACCCAAATGCAAACGGGAATGAAAACAGAGTATGCTGAGACAGCAAAGGTGTTTTGGCAGGGGATTGCTGGTGTGTGGCACCTGCGGCCAGCAGCAGGACCCTCCTGGCATGTCCCTCAGCTGTGCCCTTCACTCCCCGGCTGGGCCACTGCTGTGATGCACGCTGACCTTTGGGGACTGAGTATTTTTTCAGGCTGCTGCCTGATGGGCCAAGGGTCTGGAATGCACCAGGGGAATCCCTTTGAAGCTGGCATTTCTCAGCGAGCTGTGTTTTCTGCCTTTTGTTGGAGATATGTTCAGAAAGGCTCATCTGCACTGCCGGTGCCTTGGACTGTCCTCAGCTCATGTGTAAAACATTGACAGCTCCCAGGGCTCATGTGCACACTCACTTGGGCATAAATGATAGAATCAAGCTCAGTGGATGGGACAGCCTCTGTCTGGTCTGTTTTGCACCTTTGTGCTTGCAGCGATGACACGGGACTGAACCTTCTCAGTGTAGCTTCCTTGGTGTGATGCTTGAAAGCATATAGGCAGGTATATGGCAGCACAGAAGCAAGTCCTTGAGACATCTAGACCACTATGAAGAAGACAGGAACATGGGCATTTCCACTAGTGCCTTAGAGCCCAGGTCAAGAGCTTTTGCGCTTTGGGCTCTGTGGTCCCACCTGGCAATTCAGAGTCTGTTTTGTCACGTTGCAGCTTGGGCGTTAGAAGAGAGAAGGCTGTGGGCGATGAGTCTGCAGCTGTCATGGGTTTTTATCTCCCTCTGCACAACTGCTGGAAACACCCCAGGCATCGCATCTCCCTTGCCAAGAAAACAGTTCCATCCCTCCATCTGCCCCAGTCCTTTCTCTTTCAGATGGTCTGCATTTTGGAATTCCTCCTTGTCTTAAAATAAAAGTAGCAGAAGCAGCTACAAGAGTCACCTGCACCGTATTCATGCTGGTGGCGATGCCTTAGATGGCCTCCTGGTACCTAAACTCCCCTCTCTTAAGCATCCAGTGAGAGCAGATACGGCAGAATGGGAAGTTGTTGAATATCATGGTAAGGTTTGTATTTCTCTTTAAAATATATGTAAGGTAGGTTCATTGTAGCTGATGCTGGCTGGAAGCAGGAAAGAGGACGTGCAGTATATACTTGTGAGCACAAGAGGGAGAGCAAGGAAGGGAGAGGAAGGACAGGAATGAAGGAAATGCACTTGATACCTGTTTGTAAACTAGGTCAAGATTAATAACGATTTGGATAGTCTTGGATCTGGGCCCAATTTTACAGGTTTTGCATATAAAGACAAGACAATCCCTGCCTGGAAGAAGGAGCAGGTGATGGCTCTGTTCTGGTGGTGATTTACATAGTCTTCACTTTACACATGCCAGGACCCCAATTTCCACCCGCATAAACCTAACCACATGAGTGAGGGTTTGCAGGCTCTGGCCCTGGCAGGTTAAGTCAAGGCTCTGGTTTAATCCTACTTATGGCAGTCAAGGCAAGTCTTACCCAAGGGAAAATAGAAACTCTGTCTTGTGAACTGACTATTTTTATTTCACTGCTTTATAGTTTATCTGCTTTACCCTGCCATTCCCTCTCATTGCTGTATTCAAGCAGACACGAAAGTGATTGCTCCCATGGTTTAACTGATTTAACAGAAGTGATACAAAAGAGAAGAAAAATTGAATGCTGGTGTTGGCATTTTGCAAGACCAACGCAGTGTTTGCTCCCTGGACATGAGATGCTTTAGAGTAACCGAGCAGAAAGTCTCGTAAAAGTCTTCTAGAAAAAAAGGGCGCGATGGTGCAAACACGACCAGTGTCTGCCAGTGACGGGGCTGGTGTCGGGCAGAGCCAGGCAGGACTGCCCCGCCAGCAATGCAGTCCCAAGGCAGCATTCACCAGGCAGTGCAGTGCTGGGTAGCCTGATGAGAGGTTTTGAGAGCTATTTAGCAACACTGAATTGGGACTTGAAGCAGAATTAATTGAGCTCAAATTGCATCCTCCTAGCAATCCGCTAATCTGCTCTAGCAGGAGGATAATGACATCTCAAGAAACCAGCCTCAAAAATTGAAACTTGCTGAGTTTTAATAAATGGGCTGCTTAAAAAGAGGATTAATACTTGCATATAAAATATTGCCATACCAAGACTTATGTTCATATGGGAGTCTTTTGCCTCCAAATGGAAGGGGGGCCTCAGGAGAATTTGTGAACTACATGCGCTGGCGCGCGTGCATGCACACACACACAATTACGTGCCCAAAAGCACACAGAACCAAGCTGCTGTCGTGTCCCCAAATTACTTTCCTTAAACCGTGTTTATTAGTCCTAGGCAGTTCTTAGCATACAGGAACTTTAATAAAAGCTCCTTTCAAGCGAAGACCTCAAAACGCTCTGCAAACAGCGACAAATCAAGTGTCACATCATCCCTGGTGACACGGGGACAGCACTGCAGCCTCTGGGAAATAAGCAGTGTGTGGCAAATACACAGCAGAACCAGGAACAGAAGCCAAAAGTCTTTTCAAGTCCTGCGCCCTCTCCCAGTTAATTTCATTCCTCACATTTTCTGAGATCTCTGTCACTGGGAGACAGTTGAGAAAATGAGATTTTTGCTGTGATTGCAGTAGCAGCCCTTTGGGAAAATGCCCTGTCCACAGCATCCACGTGCAGCGTGGTGGGGTTTCGTGACTGCTGTTCAACAGCAAATGGGTTGATTTCTGGAAAATATTCCTCTACCCTCCTCACTCCACGGCTCCCGTTTGGGTGCAGCTACCTGAAAACACCGGATGCCTTAATGCCAAGTGACTCCCTTCGCACGTCTGTCTGCACCTCAGAGCAGCGCTCGTCTCCGCAGGCTTCACCTCGTTCCCTAACGCCTCTCTCTTTGCTTAGGATTCTGTGCTAATCTAATAAGACGGAGAAGAAGCTCTCCACAACGTCTTATCCATCACCCTCAATTTACATATTATTAGCATGGGTACCCACAGCAAAGCAAATAAACTGTAGCGGGTTGTTCTCTCTGTTGCTGTCAATAATATTGTCGTTGCCACCGACCCAATTAGAAGCATTTGTTGGTGCTCAGTAATAAGCTCAGAGCCGGCGCCGAGGTCTCTGTCTTTCACCGGGTAGCTCGCAAGCTGCTATGAAATATTTATGAACAATCTTGGATGACATCTGTTTGCTATTTTGCTGGTGATGTTCCCAGCGAGCGGCCGGCCTGGGGAGCACATGCCGGTCCTGGCAGCGCGGGCGTCAGGTGAGCCCTCACTGGTGGATCAATGGGACAACAAAACCAGGGCTCAGCCACCCCTCCCGGAGCGGGTCCCGGGTGCCACGTTGGAGCGTGGCCCCAGGCTGGTCCAGCCACGTGTGGCTGCAGAAGCATCACCCAGGGTGATGTGTCTGAGGCTCAGCGGGCAGCGCTGGGGACACTGGGGCTCCAGCCCAGCCCAGCCCAGGCCTGGTTTCTTCCACAGCAACGTGTGTGTGAGATGTTCCTTGTTGTTGGATGGTCGTCAGAGGAGGGGAAACCTTATCTAAAAAGCAAATACTTGAAGGATGAGCTACTTCAGGTTTGGCCAAGGCAGTGAAATATCAGAGCCAAGCACCAAAGCGTTTGGTCCAGGAATGAGAGTTACACTGCTGGCACAAATTTGTGCCCCATGTTCCCGTGGACGGTGGCCTGGGCAAGGGGAGTGGGTGGTTGGACCCCATGCCTGTTGGAACTGGACCCATCACTGGGGCTGGTACAGCACGGACCAAGCAAGGAGCAACTGCGGAGGAGATGTTGCACCTCCACTGAGTTCAGCCAAACCGCCTTGCTGGCCACGGACTGAAAGGCTCTGTAGCAAATCACAAAATGCACTGAATCATCCAATTCCCCCAAAATGCCATTGTGACTGTCTGAGCACTATCACTTAGAGAGGATTCAGTTCACCTCATTTTAAGCATTTCACTGAGACCCCTAAATAAGTATTTATTGCTCTGGGCTTCCTCTACAGTCTGCAGTGAGCAATTTGCACCTAAATCTATGCCTGAGGTGGGACTTACACTCTAGAAATACCTGTTTCTCTTTGGGGAGCTGGGCTCCCCACAACTTCTCCAGGGTACAACGAACACCTGTAATGCTTAGGAGGATCCACAGCTCAGCGTATAGCTTATCAGTGTTGTTAGGTATCTGGTGACTGTTCAAAGGCTTCCTACCTATTTTTTGGTGGCGTGTTCATCATGAGATGACTGGCAGCTGCCCAGTGTGGGCCAGAGCAGTGCTGTCAAGATCCCCCCATGGTCCTGTCTCCGCAACACCCTTTGACTGCATCATCCCCCTCCTTCCCACAACGCCCACAAGTGACCATGGGCAAGCTCCTACCCTTGGCAGGGAGGGGAGGAGGAGGGTGGTGGGGGAGGATCGGTGCTCTGGCCAGAGGTGCGGGGTGGATGCATGCTGAGCCCCAAGAGCCATGCTCATGGGACTAAAGGGCTGCCCAATAGCGAGGCTGGCTGGGCCCACAGTTGGGTAAAAGCCTAGAAAATCCCCCAAATTACATCCTTCCTGCTGCAAGGAGAAAACAGAGGCTGGGCCGAAGCTGTAATTTGCACAGGAATAACAGGGTGGTTGTATTTTTATCATGTCATGAGCCTGAGTGCAGCTCATTCCCCAAAGCTCTTGGTACCACCAGCACTTTCTCCTGAGACCCCATCCATACCCTCTGAGCCTCCAGCCCCACCCACCCCAAACCTTCCCCGAGGCCGGGTTGGAGCTGTCAGCAGCAATACTCATTAGGAGGGGAGTTAACGACAGAGGTCTTCATCCCCAATCTGACGTGCTGGTGACACTCTGAGGGAGGTGTTAGCTTGTCATCGGATAACCCTGTCATCACCATGCCTTGGAGAGACGCTTTCCTGCAGGACAAGCCCTGGCAAACCCCACCATGTTGCAGGTGTAAGTAGGAGCCGTGCTGGGCAATCTATGTGGGCACCGGGGACATGCCAAGGGCCACAGAGTGAGTTGGTGTCAGAGCCAGGACTGGGCTCGGCGCTGGGGCTCAGGTGGGGCAGCCCTGAGCACTGTGGGGCGTGCGGAGTGATGCAGGGCAATTCCCTCTGGCAATATAAAGCCCAGGACCTTCTTTCTGTTTATTTCAATCATCGTTTGCATCTCAACTGCAGAAGCAGCAAATGGACAAATGGAACTAGGATCAAGTGAAATGACCTATGAAGAGTTACCCATCTGGCTATTCCTCAGACTGAATCTCCCCAGAAAATCTCTTGGTTAAAGACTTCCCTGAAGCACCTCTCCATGGTCCTTTTCTTCCCAGGACGGTGCTGTTAAAATGCTCTTCCCTTCCCTCCTGAGCTCTGTTTATCCACATACAAGTATTAGGCCCAGGGACTCGCGTGGACCCTGTCTGTCTGCATGTGGAGGCTTTACTGGGAAAGTCCTTGGTTATGCCTCTGGGGACTTTTGTGTTTTGAGCACCCACCACTGTGAGCTCTTTGAGTATCAGTCAAAAAGTCAGGAAAAGTGGAAAAAAAAAAAAAAAGAGCAAAGGGGAGAGCCTTTCCAGCAAAGCTGCTCTGGGCATTTTCCAGGCTTGGCAGGAAGGACCCACCACCTCCTCCTACCCCGCAGCCTTTCCACTGAGCTGTTGCAATTAAAGCCTGCACAGACACCTTCTCATATCTGCTCTCCAGCCGGGCACTTCCTCGTCGTGACTTTGCTCATGGCGGAGGTAACGCTTCTTTCTACCTGAGGTATATGAGCATGAAAGATAAGTAGAAATAATTTTCCACTGAAGGACATCAGAAAAATGTATGAAAACTGCCTGTCTCTGGACCATCTGGCTGCTGATAATACAATATTAATAACCACAGTCAATTAAGCTGGGCCTCCCTTGGGGAGCAGGGTTTCAGTTGGGCAGCATCACAAGAACTGATGTAATCCAAGTTCTGATGCCATCGATAGCAGCTGGCCTGGGAGCCAGGGCACCCGGGGAGGTGTCCAGGCACACTCCCAGCTCTCCCGGGAGAGCCGCTGCCACTGGCAGATGTTTGGCAAAGATCCCTGAAAGAAGAAGCGTTCAAGATGATCTGCAGGTGCTTTGGGAGCCCAAGATTTGGGGTACCAAAAGCCTCACGTCTTAAAAAAGCCAGGAGTGGAAAAACTACGGAGAGATGATGGTTGGCACTCTGTGAGATGCTGGAGAGGGACTTGGAAAAATGTGCAGGCAGATGGGAAGGGTTTTCCACTCACTGGGTTTACCTAAGCTAAAGGGGACACTTGTGGAGACCCCTCGAAACGAGCGTGGACATGCCCACTAGTGGAGTCATGGCTGCTTCAGAGGAGACCCAATTTCCCCTCCTGCCATCACTTGTAAAGACCCTGCCTTTTCTCCAAACCAAAGCTTTTTCTTGTTTCCTTTAAGGTTTTTAAGGGGTTGAAGTTTGTGACTTGACAGGGCTTGGCAGGCAGGGAACAAGCAGCCCCAGGAGGAGCTCCCTCCATGGTAAGGACGTTTGTCACCCGTCACCAGCCAGCCCTGCCCACACCCTGATGCAGCTGAGCATCAGCGCACATCGTGTCCCTTTGCAGGGCTCCTGCTCTCCATCCAAAGCTCTTCTGGACTCCAGGAACCTCTCCTGCTGCAAGAGGGACTTTTTTTTTTTGTTGGTGGCTCTGGAAGAGTTTCACCCAAAAACCCTATGGGAAGTACCAAGGTGAGAGGCAGATCGTGCTAAGGGTGGATGAACACTAAGATACTTTACTCACTGCATCACCCACGATACCCACAAATACCCAGGATATATCTGTGTGAGTAGGAAAATTCCAGGTTCCCCAGCAAAGCAACATCAGTCCAACAGCAGCTCCCCAGGGAGGTGGCTCTTTGGCTTGTGAGGAGTCACAGCCTGAGGGGTCACTCCGGGAAGCACCTCTGCTGGGGAGGGCGGTGTTTTCTGGCAGGACATCCCTCCAGGATTTTGCACACAGACTCCAGGAGCAAGTTCATAGCACCAAAAAAATCTCCCTACCACCTCCTAGGCAAACTCCTCATGATCAGAGATATTTGCTACAATTTTGACATGAAAAGTAGAGTAATTTAGCATTTTAAGGGAGATAGAGCTAGGTATGACTAGGATTTATTTTCTGAGGGTTTTTTTTATTATTATTTTTGACATTTCATGACAAATATGAATTGGGAACCATTTGGCTGGAAAATTCGCACTGTGAGAAAATTTGGGGCTTTCAAATAATACCTTTCCCAGCAGCAAAAGATTTGTTGTGATTGACAAATGGTGTCACATGTTACTTTTGATATCTAAACTTTTACCAAGTTTGACCCAGTTCCAAAAGTACTGCAAAAAACATGAAGTCTGGGGGGGGTGACAGGGACAGGAGAACCACAAAGCTGAAAGAGGTGAGAAAAACTCCCTGAGTAATAGATCAGCGAATGTGCTGGGGTTTTAATGCAATTCAATGTACAGCTTTTCTCATTGCTTCTACCCACGGAGCTTCTTTGGCACCGAGGAGAAGTGGTGCCACAGAGAGGCAGGAGCTGACACAATCGGGATTTATGGGATGGGTGACAAGTCCTCCCAGTGCACTTCCCATAGGGCAGCCAAGGGGACCCTATTTGGGAAGAGCCAGGGGCTGGGCGCCTGCAGGGGGGCCAGGCGGCTCCTGCCCAGCGGCTTGGCGGTTGACCCCATGCAGGTCAGCCTTCGCCCTCTTGCCTAATTAGGATGTAATTACACACTTCCAAACAGAGGTGCTTTCGTGTGAGCGTGTACAGCATCCACTGCAAAGAAGCTCTGGGCACGGCTGGAGCCGTGTAATAAAAACCACATTAATACTCAACAGGAGAAAACAAAAGAGCAAAACCACTAAAGGTGAGTCTTCATGTATGCCCGTTTCTCAGCAGAGTACCTTCCTAAGGAGCTGAAACACCTACTGAAGTCAGGCCAAAGAGCAGTTAAAAAGGAAAAAAAAAAATTGCTTACATTGAAAATATATTGTGTGGTTCATTTAACAACGGTTAAAGCAATTTAGAGCCATCAGCAGGATCAGAGCGAGGGATTTGCTCTGTTTGATCAGACAAATAAGCCGTGATGTTGGATGTCTTTGCCTGCAGAAGTTCAAACACTGGGGCTTCTTCTGAGACCCCCTCTCTGCTCCGCCAAAAGCCTGGACACGTCCCGCGCGGGGACAAGCATTTCTTTCCCGACCACCCCAGGCAATCTGCTGCTGCTATGCTGGTACTCTAAAGCATAAGATTGGATTAGGTTTTTCTTAGCTTGCCTCAGTCCGAAAGTAGTGTTGCCAATTTGTATGATTTTATGCCAAGCCTTGTGATATTTGGGATTTTTCTTAGAGCGTCAGTTCCTGGAATAAAGTGATTACAGAAGAACCTCATCGCTGCTTCTGTTATAAAAGTACATTCCTGTCCCACGTTGTTACCAGAAGGGTTGAAACAGGGAAGGAAGAGCATGCAAGGGGGAGCTAAAGACTCCTCTTCCACCACCCAGCTTCGGGGATTTGTGTTAAAGCTCCTGCATGTTTTTACATAGCGATCTCTGATCTCAGAGCATCTGGAACAGTCCTGGTCAAATTTTCCTTGGACCTGCAGGCAAATTTTCTACCTTTCTGGTGCATTCAAAGGGGAGCCTCACTTCTAGAGCAGTAACAGAAGGTCATCAAAATGAACCTTCTGGTCCTGCCCAGGCTGAGCTCACCCAGTGTCCTGTCCCTGAGACAGCAGCACTTCCCCGGTGTTCCCACGATGCTCTTGCAGCCTCAGTGATCTTTGGCTCGGAGACAGCCTGCGCTTTCACCCTAGACCACCTCCTGCAAGGACTAACGGTGCAGTGACGGATACAACTGTGCTCAGCACATCTGGGTGACAATCCCGCATCTGCCGAGAGCCCTTTGCCACGGCTGTTCCGGGAGGGTAAGGACTGCCCAGAGGTGACCTTGGCCTGCAATAAGGGTGACCTCCACGTGGCTCTGAAGATGCTGAACCACTGGGATAAGCCTTATTTCTGATGAACTGACTTCAGTGCTTCCTTTCAGACATCTGCTCTTTTTCCATGTCTCACTGTAAAAATGAAACACCCCCTATCCTTTCAAGATAAATGTGGTTTTCCTTGATTCAGAATCACTTGACTTAGTTGTGGGGGCCACTGAGTTAGGAACCTAAAGGATTTTAGCTGATCGCTGCAAGCTTGCCTTTCCTGGCCCTGCCACCGGTGCCCAAGCCACGCTGTCGGGCAGCGAATGGACAACGGCAACCACGGAATCCCATTTAAGGACGAGTCTTGTTATTTTTATACCAATTACAAGGTTATGGATCAGGCTAAAAGGTGTTTAATATGTTGTAATATTTAGGCACACTTGGCTCCCACATTTATTGGGGCTGTTTGTAGCAACATGTAATATGTGCTCACTGTGGAAGTATGTGGCACGCACATAAAAACGGCACAGATGTGCCGGGAAGCGCCAGGGAAGCTGGGCTGGCCTGCGATGTGGGGAGCAAGAGCTCCGGCCTGCAGCGTGGGCACGGGAGAAGGGAAGAGAGGGGAGGAAGAGAGATAAACTTGTACCTGCTGGGTTTGCTCCACTCAGCTGCATCTTACTTTTACATAGTGTTTTCTTTTGAGGTCTCAAAATCCCATTGCACAATATTGTAAAAATGTCATAAAATATTTTATTGCATTGTACAACTGAAATGCTGCCAAGAGCCTTAACCCCTGAGCTGCCTCCTTCCTGCGGATGCCCAGCGTGGCGCTGATGAGGAACTGGCTCCCTTTGCTTTGTGGCTGAACTTTGAGGAGGATGGAGGGGGTTTAGGGGCTCGGAAGTGAGAGTTGCCAGATCACTGCTCCAGGACAGTTAGTCTCTGAGACTGATGTTAGCTAATTCGGGGCCTTCCCATGCCTCTGTCTGGGGATTTCAGCTTGATCAGAATTAGAGGTGAGACTGGTCCTGATGCTTTCACTCCTCACCATCTCCCCCAGTGCCAGTCCTGTGAATACCAAGGGAAGTGCGATCACTGCCCTGCAGGTGCCCCGGGTGCGCCCCACCGTCCCCTTTCATGCTGAAGCCACCCATCAGCCATAAAAGGACTTTTGGTAGCATCTAGACTTAAATCACAAAGGTATGGGAGGTGAAGGACCGGCCCTTCCGGCGAGGCCATTGGCCATACGTCGGCCCTTAGGAGGCTGGTGGTGCTGCTGGACGGGCGGGCTTGGGAGGTCCGTGGTTCTCAGCCCAGTTCTCAGCACTGGGCCTCATTTTCCCAGGGTGTGCATGGGGATAAACAGCTTTATGGACCTGCTGTGTAAAGCTCTCAGAAATTTGCTGGTGAGGAGACCATGGTATCGGTGTTTACGAGATTGATGGTGGATCTTTTGAGGTCAGTGGTGACATGGAAGTGACATTAGACCCTTCCCTTACACTGGTCCCCCAGTCAAGGAGCAAACTGGACAAGGTCAGCATGAAATTAGGAGGCTCCTATTCCTCAGAGCAGCCCCAGAAAGAAAACCTAACCCCTTGAAGCATTGTTGTGGAGTCCAGCTCTGCGCAAGGTTGGGTTTTTCTTCAGCCACTTGCCCTGTGATAGCTCGCTATGTATCAAAAAAATGACCACCTGGCTACCCCATCCCTGCCTCGACAGACGCTGTCGTTAACTTGGGAAATATTTCACATCATCTGGAAAATTCCAGTGAGCTGGGGAGGCCAGAGGCCTCTCCTCCTGCAGATGTTGGGTCTGTGCTTGCCAGCAACCAGATCTTGGCCTGAGTTTGTTATAAAGAAAGAGCAAAAATTAGACAGCTGTTCTTGGTGGAGATTTTCATCTCTTTTTCTCCCCCTTTAATGAAAGAAATAATAACGCCATGAAAGGCTCAGGCAGAACTTATTCAGGCCCAGGGGAAATTTACCCTGCTCAGAGGTATAGGTACCAATTAATTCTCACTTAAAGTCTATTTTGAGTGATACTTCATGGGTGTAAATCTTTCTGCTGGTGTTCATACAGAGGTGAATTTTCAACCTAGTTGTAGCCCTGAAGGGCAAAATCCAAACTATATTATCTTTCATAGTTCCCAAGAACACAGTACAAGCAATACCACATTTTCTAGCCTTCCTAGGTGGTAAGTCGGCTGTGGTACTGAGTCATGGGCTAGAAGAGTCTGTAGAAGCATCTATCTGCTGTAGTGAATCTCAGGATAATTCTTGATTTGCAAGCTGCGTTACCAATGGAGCTTCCCACCCTTTCCCAGCTCCTAAGCCAGCCTGTGGTGCCTCATGTCCCACAAACACACTGCTGGGACTTTAATAAGGGACTCTTAACACAAATTTCCCTTGAGTTTGTGCTAAATGTCCCATCCCAGAGGCTGGCGAGCTGGCTGAGATGTGCTGGGGAGGAATGCGAGGATCTGCTCGTTTGCTTTTCTATCTAAACAAAATGCTTTCCCATAAACACGGAGGAGGAAACCCCACTTGGCCAAGCCCCTTGGAAGATGTGTCTTCACTGGGAATGTTTATGTGTTGCCTCTGAAACCTAAACTAAATCAAACTGAGGCTTTGAGCAGAAACTGCCTGGCCTGTGACCAGTGCTGGGGCTTTGAGCCGTGCAGCATCAGCGCAGCTGGGCGGACCCTGCCCTGGGAGCTGAGCAGGGGTTTCACCAGTTGTTCCTGCTGTGCCACAGACCTTCCTTGTGCTGGGGACAGCAATAACGGCGGCTGGAGGAGGAAGCCGCTAGCTCCTGCTCGCTCGTGTTTCGTGTTCACAAGGGGTCATCGTACCGTGTCTTTCTGGCAAACACAGGGTGGCCAAGAACCCACTGTCTTCTCCATGGGGAACCCGGGACGTTTCGGGAGATTCAAGGTTTGCCTGGCATGCCCCTGAGTCCTGGCAAAGAAACCCAAGTGCCCGTGTCCCCACCTCCTCTCAGCCCTGGGTACCCCACAGACCCCTCTCCTTTGGAGGCCAGACAGTGTAACTGTGCTTCCTCCATTTCAGATCACCTGGGGGTTGTTACCTGGGGGCAGCCCAAGCTCCATGGACCGGTCTGTTGTGCAGGCTGGCTTTGCCACGGCAGTGCCTCAGTTTCCCTGCTGTGGAGCAGAGATAACTGCCTGGACTGCCTGGAAAGAGCCCGGCAGCCGGTCTGGCTGGAGAGCACTACGTGACTTTATTACACTCCAAAGCAAAGTCCTTTAGGATTCTTTGGTGCTGGGACACTGCCGTGTGTCACGCTTTGTGTTAGTGACCTTTCAACCGCCCAATGGTCACTAGAGCAAGAGTGCCACTGAGGTACTCTGCACCCTCTCCCAAAATCGATTTCTTCTCCCCAGAGCTACCAGGAAGGAGAAGGGGGAGACAGCTGACGTTTTTCAGCCTCACACCGTGGGAACCCACAGGCTTTTTGCTGCTGTGCAGACCAACGTGACCGGCAGACAGGACTGTGTCCACTCAAGTCCCAGCACACAGACGGCTGTATCAGGAAAGCTGCGGTTCCCATATCGTCCCTTATATTGGTTTGACGGTACAAGTACGAAGCATAGCTTGACCAGAATAGCGCATTCAGAGAGCTCTGTTAGTACTCCCAGACCATTTCTGCTAAGCTGAATGCAGACATAATCCACAGAGCTGGGAGGCTGGGTTCTATTAGCGTTAAAGTGGATGGGCACCTGGACTTTAACACCCAACCCCTGCTAAGTCCTTCCCAAAAAGGCTGGAAGGTTTTTGTAACAACAGCTTCCTGTGTCAGAGCTGAATGTGTTGTCTAGAACAGCAGAGAAATCACCACGGATTTTGATCAACTCCCTGGTATTGGCTTCTCCTCTTAGCTCAGCCGGAACAGGGTGTCTGAAATACATTTGCCTATCTCCAGCATTTTAAGAAAATTTAACCCCCCACTTTAACAGCTCCACTCCTGCCCCCCTCAAAATTGCTGGGAATTACAAGGTATTGGTATTGCTCTGGTATTACAAGGACAAGAAATCACTGCCGGGTGTTGGAGCAGTTAGGGCAGCTCCTACACACGCTGCAAAGAAGCAGCTAAACGTCGTAATAAATGGTGTAATCACCCGCTCAGCGTGACGTCCCCGCCGCTGGGCAGCGAGCTGAGAGCCGCTGTGCCGCTCGCGCTGGCAGTGCCTCCTGCACAGCCCCTGCTGCAGACACAGCCTGCCCGTACAAATGCAAACATACATGTGAAGTGTGACTGGGTGATATAAAGATGCTCTGATTTCCAGCAGGAACAGGCACAAATCTATATATAACACCACGGGAAATGAGCACGCGGATCCACCCGCATGCCCGCAGTGCTGTTTGCAGTCTCAGAAGCGTATTACAGGTGTGTCTGTACTCGCAAAGCAATGTAAGCTGTCACTGGGTTGGGATGCACAACGCATTAACGAATTGCCTGGTGCAGGGTTAATCCATTTGTAACCGCTGCAGGAAGGCACCTTCAGGCGTTACTGCAAGCTCTTTGGATCAGAAGTTGCCTTTCCTAGATGTATAGGACTTAGGAGGACAAGGTCTATTATAGGCAGTACAGATGCACACTTATATTCATTAGCAGTGTCTAAAAATCATCTCTGCCTGAACAGTGCAAAGTCAGTGCTGTGACACAGAAATGAGGGTCACAGGACAGCGAGGGACATCTCCCACCATGCGGTTTGGTCCCTGTGTCGTACAGGGCATGTGCTGTACAGCGCCCGCTGCGGTAGCAACACAAAACCAGGCCAAACCAACAGCTATGTGCTATCTCGCATTTGGGCTGTGGTGCAGCATGCCATAGCATCACAGAATGGTTTGGGCTGGAAGGGACCTTAGAGATCATCTAATCCCAACCTCCTGCCATGGGCTGGGACACCTTCCACTAAACCAGGTTGCTCAAAGCCCCATCCAGCCTGGCCTTGGACATTTCCAGGGATGGGGCATCCACAGCTTCTCTGGGCACCTTGTTCCAGTGTCTTGCCACCCTCCTAATGAAGAATTTCTTCCTAATATCTAATCTAAATCTGCCCTCCTCCAGTTCAAAGCCATTACCCTTGTCTTATCACTACATGCTTGTAAAAAGTCCCCCTCCAGCTTTCCTGTAGGCCCCCTTCAGGTACTGCAGTAAGGTCTCCCCACAGCCTTCTCTTCTCCAGGCTGAACCCCAACTTTCTCAGCCTGTCCTTGTAGGAGAGGGGCTCCAGCCCTCTCAGCGTCTTTGTGGCCCTCCTCTGGACCCCTCCAGCAGGCCCACGTCCTTCTTCTGTTGGGGGTCCCAGAGCCAGACAGCGTCCCGTCACATCCCGCATAAATGCACACACACGTTCTCCCGAGAGCACATCTCCTTACAAAAGCAAACACCTCTGCGGTCGCTGAATCAGCCACAGACACTTCTGCATATGGGAAAATGCATGGGGACAGCAGCTTCAAAAGGTGAGCAAGAGGGTAGTAAAGCAGCTATAGAAGAACATAAGCTCCTTCACATCAAACGCTGATGGAGTGAGATGTTGTAATCAGCATGAAAGTTCCCATCTCCTTTTTTTGCACAGTTTATTTATGAAATCTGGGGATGAAAGCAGGGTCCAATATGGGATGCACAGCACAACCCACACAGGTGAAACCATATGGTGGCAGCTAACATAGGCAAACTGCAATGAGCAACACAGAAATATAAATGAACTCGTGTTTTTTAGGAATTCATCAGAGATTCACGTAGGCACAAAAGGATGGATCTTCAAGGGGGGCTAAAGCAAAAAGCAACGTAGCTTTTTTGGTCTCTTGCTGTTAACTGCTATGAAATTACACTGTTTTACACCATTCAGTTCTTTATCTCCTCTCTGGAGGTGCTGCCACATGGAAGCAAAGCTGATCAGCAGGCTCTTCTGAGCCTGTGAATTAAAACCTGCTGTCTGATTAAAAGGCTGCTGTACTTTGCTCTCCCTCTGCCTCGGTCTCTGGTCATATTGATGCTGCGCCAAGACAAAACATGCGCTCGTCCTTCATAAAGAATTGCATCTCCCCTTCAGCCCAGCACCCTGTTACTGGTGAGCAGTTCCCATCTTCCATCATGCAAAGTGAAATGATTAAAAGAGAATTACTGGAATCCCCTACATCTCCATCAGAGATCAGGCTTGGTCATTTGGAAAATAAGTAATGAACATCATTTGTTAACGTCACTGTTAAGTGATGAATTTTTTTATGCTTAACACGCCAGGCCTATTTTCTCTTCATTTCCACGTTTGTTTTTGAACCTGCTAATTTAATTAAATCTCTACTGTTGAGGAGCCATTAAAGGTGACCAACCATGCAAGATAGCTTCTGTGGTGCACCAGATAATTAAAGGGAATGGGAGGGAGCTTGGGGGAGAGAGGAGCGGGTCCCTGCGCTGTACCAGGGCAACACCTGGGTTTATGGAGCTACGCCTCTGCAGAAGGAGTTATAGGATATTTTAACACATTGCACAGGATATTTCAATCCCCTCCTGGCCCCAGGGCAATGCTCTGAAAATGCACCCTGGACAGTTTTGCTGTTAAATACATCTCCCCGTAGCTTTTTTGTTTACTGTGTAAGGTCATGTAGTGTCTTGGTATATGCTAAGGGCTTTTTATCTTCCCATCCAAAGGAAAAACATCTGGAATGAACCAGAAATGTAAGTGTATGCCTTTTGCTTTGAGGACCCCCTCCATGCAAAGGTAGGGAAAAGAACAGGGGGGGAAAGGGAGGCATCAGACATAGCAGCAGAGCACGCTTTTCCTCTTCCCCTGACCAGGTGCCTCAATCACCTGCAGCTTCAAGACATGTTGTTAGCAATAATCAGAAAGTGCTGGGATTCTGAAACCAGTCTCAGCAGCCTCATGTGTTTTATATTTTGTAAAGAGAGAAGAGTTCACCTTGCAGACGGCATCCATGCCTCCCCGTAATGCAGACCCATGAGCTTTGGTTTTGCCTTTCAGAAGGAACATAAGCCACGACACAACAGAGCACTGCAGGTCGGGGCTTGGGGGAATTTCCCTTCAAAGCCCCATGAGAGACTGACAGCCATCGGGTCATGTCTCTCCCTTCGCGCTGTGCCTCCCACCCCAACGAGGGCTGGGCCCCTTGAGACGTGGCTGGGGGGTGCTGCTGCTCCGGGTGTGATGCTCCAAGAGCGCTTTGGTCCCCACGCTCCAGCAGAGCACAGACTGTCCAACAGCGCTTCTGAGAGAGGGAATGCTTCTGCACTGCCTTCCCTTCAAGAAGACCCATGGGCAACTTTTATGCAAGGTCCACCTGATGCCGGGAGAAGCGGGATGGCTGGGGGCACCCTGCCTGGCAATGTCCCACGGGGGAGAGCGGGGACACGCGTCTCGGCAGTGTGCAGCCTTCCCGGAGGTGAGCGTTATCCCAGGGGGACGCTCGGAACTGCCTGTCTTTTTTTTCCCCCTTGGCAAAATTGCTTCTCTGGGCAATAAGACCTCATCCGAATGAATGGTTAGTAGGGAACGAGATGGGGTTTGTGCTGCTCCGAGGCAACATTAAGCAGGGAAAGACTGACATTATCACATGCTGTCTGATAAAAATACTGTTCTCCAGAGCCCAACATGGAGCTGACGGATGGCACTTTCCTCACAGCCTACGTTCAGTAGCTGCCTCATTACTTCTCTGAAGAAGCTGATAAGAGCCGGCCCATGGCTCCTGCTGAGCCGAATGCCAGACCTTCTCCTGTGACCCTTCCATGGTGGGTCTGTGCTCGTTGCTGAAGCCAATGCAATTTACCCAGCTGTAAAAGACTCTGATCTTCCTATGAGTAGCCATGCTCCAGTTTAAAAGCAGAGGAGCTGTGGTGCTGCCATGCTCGTTTGCAGGTGTAGCTGGTGGTTTCCCATCGCTGCCAGCCTCGAGCTGCCCTGACTTAGGTGATGTGCTCAGGGCAGCACTTGCTCAGCAGCGTCCCTGCCTGCTTGGGCAAGAGGTGGGGAAGCCGCAGGGGATGGCACGAGCTCAGTGGTGCCGTGGGTGGCCACCAGATACGAGCCTGACAGGGTCCCCCAGCACGGACCACGGCCCAGGCACTCCTGCAAGGCTGCAAAGTGTCAGTGCCTGCTTTCGTAACGACAAGTAAAGCAGGAGACCCATGCATGTATCATGGAAAAAGACAACGGGTCGTCCTCCCGCCCAGCGGAGAGGAGTGCGGCTGTGCTGATGTCAGGGCAGTGCATCCTCTTCGCACCAGTGCTGGGCTTGGCCAAGTCTGCTCAGGAAGCGAAGAGGAATCCAAAATGCAAATGTAAATAGATACTTTAAAATGCACTAGAATATATACAAGCTCCAGCAGGAATGCGGGGAGCAGCTGCTGTTCTTCTCCTTGGCCCTCTGCTGAACGTACACATGCACATTTTGTTGGTTGTAAATGTTTAGAGAAAACAGTTGCAATTAGACTGTTTGAGGACCACTTTGTATCAGCTGGGCACTTGTGTGAGAACCGGGGCGGTGATGAGCTGCACACATATAGCCCTGGCTATCAAACTCTTTACCCCAAAGCATGCTAAGCACAGCTCCTTTGCTCTTACATGCTGGTATTTCAGCACAGGTTACAAAGAGCAAACACAAAGAAAGCTGTTGAAATGATTGCTCTTACCTCTAGCAGGAATATCTCTAAGCTACTTACGAATTCAGTGCCCATCCCACAAAGCTGGTCCAGCATCAGGGGAAAAGTCTGCTGGCCCCACTGGCAGCAGCCTTAGCCCTTACGCTGATCCATGGTTGCTTTTTTTCTTACCAGCTTTCACTTAGTAGTTGGAAGAAAGCAGAGGTGGGCTGGAAGCAAAATCACTGGGTCCAAGCAGCCTTGGATTCTGCTGCAAAATACCCTCTTCTCCTTCCTTCCCTTACATCCTTCTCGCCCATTCAAGAATTACCAGCCAGCTTAGGATGATGTAGCAATTCAGGCTAGTGGGATAGGGAGGAGGGGAGGAAAGTCAACGGGCTGATCTCCATAAAGGTAATGGAGAAAGGCAGGCGCGTCTTCGCCCTGCCTTAGACTCCTGTCTCCCCGTCTCTCCACACTGACTTGTGTCCCTCATTTAGACACCTAACACATCTGAAGCTAGATGAGACCATCCCCTCCAATATGTTGAGAGGTAGTTGAAGATGTGAATCTGGGACAAAAGAAAATGAAAGGAGAGAAGCAAGAGAAGACAGGGGGGAAAAAAGCCACCAGAAGCTGTTGCAGAGTCCTGCTGAAAACCTGGGCAGCCCTCCCTGCGCCCTCGAGCAGCTCCCCGCCCTCCCATGCAGAGGAGCAGAAGGCACTCCAGCCCTTTTGGCCAAGGCAAAGAGCTTTGCTCATGTCTCATCCCGGCCCAGGCTGGAGCTCTCCTCCAGCCGGGACAAAGTCAGGCAAGGCAGAAAACAAACATGTCCTAATTGCGAGTGGCATCTCCTGCTGCGGGTGGTCTCCGGCCACAGAAGCGTGACATTGTCTGGGCGCCTCGCTGCACGGTGGGCAGCAGCGCGGAGGGGCGGCGTGTCTCTGCCCGTGGTTTTCATCCCGCTGCTGGGTAATAAGGGCATAATGCGGGAAAGGACGCACTGGGCTGTGCAGCAATCAGCCAGGAGCTGGCTGCAATAGTCATCATTAAAGGTGCACAACTGGCTCCTGGAGAACAAAACCCCTGTCTCTCCCACCAGCCCTCTCGGTACAGTTTTGGTGCTGGGCCAGGGCGTTGCAATTGTTGTTTTGACGGACGCTGATTCAAAACAAGCCCTCAGTCAGTAATGAGGCTTGCTCAAATTGCCTGGGACTCCATTTGTTCTCCTTTCAATTAATGCTTTCAGAGGAAGAATGCAAATTATTTCCCAAACTGGGGGACAAGGAGGGGGTGGGGATGGAAATAGCGTTGAGAGAGGGTGACTGGTTCATCAAGGGGAAGGATGAGCCTCCAGCTCTTTGCATCCAGCCCAGCTTCATCTTTTGGACAGTAAAACAGTTTAATGTCAACAAGTGAGTTCATAATTTATAACCTTTAACTGTGTGTCATTAATGAGGAAGGCTATAGCAAATTCTAACCCCACCACGCTACGTTATAGCGGGGTTCATCAGTCATTAACTGTGTGGGCTGAGCGCTGCTCCCTGGGTTGTAGCTCTCTTCCAGCCTCTGCACAGGCAAAGGGGAAAGCAGAAAGCTGCCTCCATGGGGACAATTAAGTGACATCTCATGGCACCACGATGCCCTGGATGTGTCAGCAGAGAGGCTGACTAGTCCTGATACAGAAGTGGGTCATGGGAGAATTTCTTCTGTGGTTAGACAGGGTCTGAAATACGCCACAGTTGGGTTTCCCCTGCTGGTGTTCAGTCTGGAGTAAGCTGGAATAAATCTGTGCATTCCCACGGAGGACCATGCAAATGGGTGCCCACGGGCCACCTCCTCCCACCCATGTCACCATTCACTCGCTGTCCCCTATGTACCACATCTGGCCCACAGCATAGGGCCATTTCTCACTCCTTCCCTTTTCCTGGGGGTGAAATTTCTACCCGTATTTGCCCGTAAGTTACACTCGTGCCAAGGCAGACCACACTCTGTGCTGGCCAACGTTATCTGTCATTTGAGAAGACACCTAGAATCGTTTTTGCACATTTCACCTCTTTCATCAGCACCTTTGCTCTGACAAAACATGCCCCCCTTCTCCCATTTCCACTCGTTTCAGATTCTTTCTCCCAGTCCCGCTTCCACTCCCTCCTGGTTGAGCCAAGAGACCTCGCTGGGACCTGGGACAAGAGGCTGAATGTTCAAGGGCCACAGACAGAAGCACTTCAGAGCTTTTACCTTTTAAAAAAGGGCATTTTGGGGGCCAGAAAAGTCAGAGTAGAGAGTCCTAGGATGGAAGTTTGAATCTGGGTCCTCAGATTTTTATTTGCCCTGGGCTGAGTGTGCAGGGCACACGGCAGGCAGGTGTGCTGTGGGGTGCATGGCTGGGACGGCAGGACGACGGCACGGGCAATCGGGAGCAGAGCAGGGCTCAGGCAAGCAAATGGGGCCCAGAAAAGAAAGTGGTATTGAAGAGGAAAGGACAGGGAGCATCATTTTGCTTTTGGGGTGAAAGACAAAGGAGTGTAAACGAATCTCAGTCTGTTGAGTTCTTAAACCTGATCCTTTTTGGAGGAAAAATACACACTTCTGCATTTTTAAAGTTTGTGCTTGGTTCTTTATGTACTCAATACTCTCCTTCAGAAATGTTCCCTGCATTCTGTGCCTGATGGTCATTTTCTAATTGGGCAAATGCTTTTTGTTTTTTTTCCCCCCAAAATGAAAGCTCAGTTCTCCTGGATCATGTAACTTCTTATAAAATTTTGAGAATTAAGACCTAATGGAAAAAAACTAAAATAAATATTTTATGGCTCTGAAAAGCTCCCAAACTCCAGCGTGGAAAGCTGTTAGATACGGCTGTGTTTCTTTAGGGGGAAGGGGGGGTGGGGGGAAGAAAAAAGAAAGTTTACTGCTTGGAAAAACTCATAACTAGTTTGTTTATGCCCCCAGTGGCCAGGGGCAGCAGACTGTGGTGAGGGAGGGGGTGGGCAGTTTTTAGGAGAAAAGCAGAAAGAGTGAGTTTTGCCCCCTTAAAAATATCAAATGTTGATCTGTATTTATTGCTACACAATTGCTACACAATTTTGCTACACAAGTCAGTTTTTAAAATCCAGATCCTGTGAAAGCCCAGCCCTTGTAAAGAAGATGCTCGAAGGGGCTCAGGCTCCTTGTAGGAGAAATCTGGGCACAGGCCAGGGGAGCTGCTGCTTGCATGAGGCCGAGCATCGCTGGAAAATCACTGAGTTACCTGCTGGTACATCTACGTGTCCCTGCTGGGGACAGGGAGCGAAGGTCACAGCCATTTCCTTGGGTTCCCCAGGGAAATGCCTACAGCTCAGTGGGGTGAATCCATCCATGTGCATTCGAACATAAAGATTTACGGATGTTTTCCTGCTTGAACTGGTTAGGGCTGCTCTGGGTTTTCCACCAGTTTTTTACAAATGCAGAAAATGCTGGTTTTGTGGAAAATCCCCTTCTCACACCAATTCTTGGCTAACACCAGCCCTGCCTTTCCCTGGTCCTGGCTACAGGCTGGGCAAGGGAGCAGGTCCAAGAGGTGACGCCGTCAGGGAGAGGTCAAGAAAAGTTTAAGAAGTGCTGTAATCAGGATTAGCCCATTTTTCTTTCTATCTAATCAATGAGGTTCTCTACATGGATGCATATGAACCCATTTCCTAGGAGGGAGACTGTAACTGTATGGGAAACGTGGGTTTTGATGGATCAACCTGCACGAGGGCGGCCTCTTCATTGGCCCCTAATAACATCCCCATGGTATGGCAGCTGACTGATAGACGGCATCTAGGAAACCCCAGGAGAGGGAAAGTGAAGGATATTCCTATTATCTGCAGGCATGTTCAGTAGACAGGATTCCTTTTTTTTTTTTTTAATTATTATTTTGAATGTCTATCCAGAGGGGGTTGGTTATAAAGGGGAAAACTGTTCGGCTCATTATCCTTTAATTACTGAAGTGAATGATTTGGGTAAAATAGAGGAAACTGAAAACATGGAGATTATATTCCAGTCCATTAGGCAACCTCAGATTTCCTAAAGCAGTATCTTTAAGGCTGGCAGGAATATTTTTTCATTTATTCTGTCATCTGCGGACGGAGAGGACTGTGTCATTACGGGAAGGACTTTTCAAAAGCTAGACATTTTATCCCCCTGTTTTGCTCTTCTTAGCAATAATCTGTCTGTGCCTCCCACCCCTGAGCTGCTGCTTTCTGTTTTAGTTGGGCTTTTAGTTTTTAAAAAATGATCAGTCTGGCATTTGAAAGGACTGCCTGACTGCCTGCTCCACTAGTGATCGTACCTCACCTCTCCCGAAAAGTGAAACGCTAAAGCCCAAGCAGGATACAAGGAAAGAAGTTGTTTCATTGTGGTTAGAAAATATTCAATAAAAAATAATATTATGAGAAAAATAAAGACGTTTTTCACTAAAAATAAGTCAGTATTATGAAAATGACCCGGATGAAGAATACAGATGTTGTACAAGCAGGAAGACAGCTGTGAGGTTAGGCATGCACCTCTTTCCATAACCCCATTCCTTTTCTTGCAAAAATGGGGCAGGAGAGCTCTAGGATTGCCCTTTCCCTCGTGATTTCTGTGGGTGGCAGCGGGGCAGGCGCAAAGCCATGTCCCTTGCTGTTGGTGGCACCTCACAGCCCTCGCTGGGACCTTGCTGCTGCCAGGGCCCGAGCCAGGACCAGCATCCCCACGCCTCCGCACTGCTGCCCACCTGGGAAACAGCACTTGCGATACACTTTATATTGAGATTTCCTAAGAGGTTTTCCAGAGAAAGCGCAAAGTTTCAGCCGCTCGCTTCACAACTCCTCTGCCGGGCGGCAGAAACCCCAGAAACCTGGCCGGGTTTTCCTTCCTGCCGTGCAAAGGCACCAGCAAGTCACTGATCCCCTCCAACATCTCCTTGCTCTCACGGAGTCACCTCACGCTCCTCTCCTCTGGACCAAACACCTTGACCTTCCTCGGCCGCTCTCTGCAGCGGGGCCTTCCTCACCCTCACCCCGCATTGCTCTGCGGACCTCCAGCCTCTGACTTGTCTCTGTCTTTTTTGACAGTGCTGGATTCAAAGCGGGACACAGTGTTTTGGACAAGACCTGAAACGTGCTAAGAAAGTGAAGACATTATTCTTCATACCTCCCTGATTGAGATTTGACTGAGGATTAGCGTTATATTGCAATGTTGGTCCATGTTTAACTTGCAATCCACTTTCACGCCATACTGTTCTTCGGTCAATTAATTTTGATGTGGTACTTGTGCATTTGTATTCTTCTTAAATGTAGCATTTTACAGTTTTTACTGAATGTTACGCTGCTAGATTCCTAATCAGGTACTTGGCTTATTAAGATCATTTTTGCTCTGATAAAGCGTTTTCAACCAATTCTGTACCCAAATTAAATCTTTCAGACAGTGATTTCCTCCAGACAGTGCAGTCCTAAGTTATGAGAGCATCAATCCAAACACTGTCAAAAGCTTCCTTACTCAGAAGTCATCACATGTATCACTTCGCTCTTATTCCAAAGGAGGAGATGAAATTAATTTGACATGACAGCATACATTTAGGTAAAGCTGAGGGGTATTTTTATGATGGGAGAGTTGTTGTTGGGTTGTTTTGGAGGTTTTTAGCACAGAGCGCCACTCTTTAAGTAGATCTACTCTACTAGACTCCAAAAGTTGGGATAACTCAACAGACTGTTGATACAGCAATGGTTCGTCTGATGAAGATAAGATCTAAATATGTCTTAAATAAAGAGAGAAGTTCTCGGTAAAACTCAGCTGACTTCAGAGTCTCTCAAACTCAAACACCAAAAAGTTTTCAACAAACCTCTTCAGCTGCTCTCCCTCTATGGTTTCCCTCAGTCTGTTCCATTTATCTCCAAAATCCAAACAGCTTGATACTTATCTCATGTGAAAGCTAACAGAGTTTACTTTCTTTTTCCCTGAGAGAGGCTTAAGTTCATCATGCTGCTGTTTTTCAGACACTCACTTTCCTAAGTGGCTTCAATAACAGAGTTGAGTTATGGACACAGCGTTACTAGATTTCTTGTTACCTCAAAGTGCATATTGCTGATGTTTGGCCTTATTTCCTTGTCTTTCCTCTTTATCTGAAATGTCATACTCTTCTTATTTCTGTTGATTACATCTTACATCATTATTCTCAACTTGCACATGCATTCGTGATTTTTTTTTTCATGTGTAGTCTGAATTACACTCAGTTTGAATCAAGTTGTTTTATGTCTTTGGAAACCCATGAAAGATTTCTGAAAGCCAGACTTGTCCCTTATTAGCTGTATGACTGACGGATCAAACATAACGATACTAAAAATAAAAACCTGTTCTTACCTCTGATGGGCGGTTGAAGATTGAAAACTCACAAGTGTTGTCTCTTAATAGTTACTTTCAATTAATGCGTTTACCTTTCGGTGAAGACAACTGAGGTGCAAACGGCACCTGGAGCTGACTCTACCGTTGTGCCTGAGAAACGTCACTCTAAGAATAAAGGTTGTTCTTTGCAAAGACACAATGAGGTGTCCGTGGGATTTTGTTTCTATCAACAGTAAACCACGTGCTTCAGTCTTAACAAGTACTTTTACAAAATAAATTCTTAGAAAATATGATGGACCAGCTCCAAAAGTTGTGAAAGGACTCTTAGTTTCCCTTGTGCTAGCAAACCACCGTAAAAACATATACAGAGTTGAGACAAAGTTGACAATTTTTCCTAACAAGTAAAGAAAACACACTGCACTCAAATCCAGCAATAAGAAATGCAGAAGTTTCATAAAGGTCTTGGATCTGATCCACAGCTGGTAAATTAAAATAAAGTATTTTAAACCCACTTCTTCCCATAAGAAGGTACAGACTTTTAAGATCTATTTTTACATAGCTAAATTAGGATGATAATAGCTTCACAACTGTTTCCCATGAAGGGGAACTGACAGTGAGTTCCCCAAAATACCTGTTGAAATGCTGCAAGCTCCAAATTTGGGTGCAAAAGACTGATGGAAGCGTTTGACCTCCCTTTTAGAAAGAAGTGGGGGAGGCTTCTTGCGAATCTTTCAAACAATGTCACTCTGTCAATTTTCAGACTCTTTAATTTTTTCCAGCTGTAAATCAATCATCTTATTAACTCTTCTCTAATGTCTCCCACCAAGTTATCTGGGACTGGCAGCCTGACAAGCCATTTTTGCAGAGCTGTGAGAATAAAGTTTCTCTTGTGCATTGCCGTGATGTCATGAGCACTCACTCCTGGCTTTCACTGATCCTCTTTCACAAAAGCCTCCTTCTTTGCTCATAGCAATTATTCAGCTATTAAAGCACATTACGTTAGGTTTCTTATTTTAAGAGTGATATCACTCCTTGCTTTAATGTCCAGCCGATGGAGCAATTTGCACTAACTTCCCTTGACACCGTGTTAGTGCTCGAGTCCCCAGGTTATGTCCCTGCCTGCATAAAGCTGCTATTGATGGGATCTACATGTGGAGACGGCAGAGGGGCTGTGACTGATTTAAACATACAAGTATGCAATGTTATGTACTCACTTCTATGAAACAACATTACCAGAGCCACCACTGAGCCCTGCTTGACAAACCTTTAAACCTTTCCTCCATGCCTCTTCATCTTGGCTTCTTAAGAAGAGGGAGCTCATGAGCTCAAGCTGTGTGTGGGCACATGCATGTGTGAATGTCTCCTCCCCACTTCTGGCTCATCACCTATGCTGGACTGGACCAAGACATTGCTGCTCCAGGTATGCGGCTCCTACCGGTCCTGCAGGACCAGGTGGCCTGGTTGGAGAGAAAGCATGCAAAGAGGAGCTCGGTCCTCCTAGCAGAGAGCTGCCCTGGAAGAGTTGCTCCGGAGAAAGGCCTGCACCTCCTTATGCACTAAAGCACACACACGTAATGCTTTGGTGATCCGTCCCCTGTCTCTCCCCAGCCCATCACCACCCAAACTGCATTAAGGGAACTTTCTTCCAGAGGGAACGAGAAGAAAGTGAACCCTGGGCTTATGGGGACACAGGAGCACACCCAGGTGAGGGACCCAGCGAGGGCAGAGCCTGCTAGAGTCCATCCAGCTCCCCGGAGCCACAGAAAACCACACAGCCTGAGCCCTGGTGCTCTGAGGACCAGCTGCTGACATCCCCCACCTTTGTTACACTCAGTCTTCCTCCTTCCCTGGAAACTCAGTTTCCTTCTCCCATTTGACACATTAATCACTGGCTTCCAACCTTCCACCCAAACCCTTCTTCCTTTCTCCCCTTTGCCTCAGCGCGACGGGGTGCCGGCAGCCGCTGGAGCCAGGCTGGGTCCCGAGGGGCTGCCTGCGCAGGGCCCTGCTCAGGCTGGGCAGGCTCACGTCTGCAACTCAAACAGCTTCGGTTCTCCCAGTTCAAACCCAGAATGACTGTAGCCTCCAACTTCCAGCTAGGAAATGCTGATTTCAGCTAACCCTTGGTTTCTATTTCTATCTCCAAGTTGGGAGTAACACAGGGAAAGGGCTGATGGAGGAGAGCTCCCTGCCAAACCCAGCTCGTAGGCCCACCTTGCTGCCCCGATGGCCTTTGTAGCAAGACAGCAAGGTAGGGCAACCCATAACTGCTCTGGAGTGTCACAGCGGGACTGACACCACCGAGGCAGCTCCAGGGGCTGGCTGTCACCGAGCCGCTTCTGAGCCTCTGCACATCCACGTGTACACCCTCCTCCTGGGCAGAGGATGCTGCCAGCAGCTGCGTCCGGACAGGCAGCACCCAGCTCCTGCCTGCCCACGGCGCCTGCCTGGCACCTATGGCCCTTTTCTGGGGGGGGGAAAGGGAGGTCTGACCGCTTTGCCCGGCTCACGGTGTCTCCTCAGAGGGGCTGAAAGTGTTCAGCTCCAGCTCTGGTTTCCTTGCAGGTGGTCCAATGCTCAGGAGGCTCAGGTGTATATATAAGACCTGCTATTTATAGGTCTGCTTAATTTCCCAGTTCCACTGCGTATTAACCACAAACGAAGCAACATGTGCAGAAATCTCTTATTACTGTTACGTCTTGCACGCAAGGTGTGGAGCTCAGAGGCCAAAGAAGGACCTTCTACTGACAGACGCCTATCCGGTGCGGCAAGCAGTGCTTCGGGTTTAAAGAGCCAGCACGGGCTTAAAATCTGTTTTCATGACCTGATGTGAATGTCAAATGAATACAGATATGTTGATGGTTTGATTCTGAATTTATCGTGGCGTAACCAGGGAACAAGTGCCTACCATGCAATGCAACTTTCCAGTCCCTCTCAAAAGCCCGAGCATGTGATCTAATCAGCCTAAATTAATACGGTCAGCCTAAATTCACATCTTCAGCTGATCAGATCAGCTTGTGATCAGCCTAAATTCATCATTACTATCTTGCCCAGTCTTAATTAAGAGTTAGCAAGGTGTTATCACTATTAACTGTATCACTGTTCAAAGTGCAATTCATGATGTGAGTATGTCAAATAGAGGTGTCACTGTTTGCAGACTACGCTGAATTTTTAAGTCCCAGCAGGCTGAAAATAGCAGAAGGCAAAGAGAAACAAGCACTTTTGAAAAACGTGATTCATCCAGAGCTAAAACATTTGGGGTGAATTGCTCTCTGGAGATCCCTTTTCTCTTACTACCAGCTGAGGAAACTAAAATGGCCAACTGACTCCATTAGCCTCTGCTAAGCTGCATGGGCCACTTTGGGTCCCAGTAATGCTAAGAGTCAGTTTTATACGACCACGTTTTTTTGGGGCTATCTTGGCATGCAGCAGGACAATGGAGAGAGAGCCTGAAATTTGAGGGTTTCCCTCAAGTACGCAACTGAGAAGAAAATGGATTAGGTGTTATGAAATACTTGGACAATATACTGATGCACCCAGTGAGAAAGCCAGCTCAGACTTCACAGGAAATAAAGCAGCAGCAGCAGAATGGATGATGAAACCTGGGAAGGATTTAGTTGTGTTATATGTAAAAGAAGCTCAGAGAGGAAATGACAAAAAGGGAAAAGGTGTCGTCGGAGAAAGTGGCAAAGAAAAGCTGCAAGAACATGGGTCAGGAGGAAACTCGTGGGACAAGATGTTATGAAGCAGCTCTGGGATAACAGGATTACAAAGCATAACCTGGATGTTGGAGCAATCACATGGCAAGGGGAATCCAAGCAGAAGACTTTGGTCTGTGTTAGCTCCTAACAACACACTTAACACAATGCTCTTAATCTGAGGATCCATGTTACTCATTTCTTCTGGGGTAGGACATGAGGCAGCCATTTAGCAGCACCTGACAATGGTGCAGAAAGGATCTAAGCAGGCTGTAAAGTGGAATATCATGCAGCTATAAATACCTGGAGAGCATGAGCTCGTGGCATGCAACTGCTGCCCTGTGAGGGCTGCCCTGATGGGAACGCTAGTGACCACACATGGTCAGGAATTTGCAGTTGATCCCCAGAAATGACATTAAATGGAATGAAGTGATGCATCAGGGTTAGTGACTTCATCTTTGGCAAAAAAATATCCAAAGGACCTTGGGCTGCAGAGTCTTCTCTGAGGTTTCCATCTGCACCAGCGTTAGCTGCTGTAGGATCACTTCTGAGTGATGGCTGGGGGACTCTGGCTTCTGTCACCACTGGGATAAACAGACCCTTTGCAACACACACCTTCTTACTAGTCGTGTGACTCACTTAATGAAGGCCCTGCAATTTCACATAAATTTTCATGTAAGAAGAGTCCCATGAAGGAAGAGAAGCCTCCTGCCAGACTGGTTCTAATGCTTCTTAGCTCTGGGCAACAGTCAGCCCTGCCAGCTTGTTTCAGCTCAAAGCAAAAGAGGTGGAAAAAAACTTAGAACTAAAGAGGCTTCGGTGGCAAAAAAATGTGCGTCAGATGAAATTTTACTGTGTCCCTCTGGACGGTACTTGTTAAAATCTGATAATCACTTACAAAATAATCCTATCAAACTGGCAAGAGGGAAAAGATAAATAAGGAAAAAATTGCATGAGATGGGTTATTTATAATCACCATCATCTAGGTTTAATGTAGTTCAAATATGCACCGCGGTGAGGGAAGATGTCCTCTGCTTTCACTTTGGTGCAGAATGGGCTGGAGTGAAATAAGAATGGCCCAGCGAGCTACCCTGGACATAATCTCTGTGACTGCCATCGGAGGTGGCTGATGGCTGTACAGGAGAGCAGCCTGGCAGCTCAGTGCTGCTTCACGCTGCCTGCTCATATGGGCAAACCTTTGTAGGGACCTGAAGCTTTTTAACCCCCAAAGCAGCTGGTGTTGTACCTGGCACCCACTGGGCCACCCAGCCCAGCTGTGTCCACAGGTCTGCAAGGTGGTCCAGCCAAAAGAAGCTGAGGGGGAAAGAATTATGAGGGAGGGATGGAGGGATGGATGGAGTGCTGTGTTACAAAACGCAATGGCAAATGACATGACAACTACACCTGCTGGTCACCAAGCCCTAAACACATCATTTAAAACTTCCTGGGTTTGAGGGGGTTTGCTGGGTTTAGAGCACATTTAGACCTGAGTGATCTTTCCCTCTCTGGGTACCCCTGCTGTCCCAGGGACATCATGGGTCAGTTCTGGACTTGAGATCTGGCAGCCACTTGTAGCTGCTCAGTGAATTTTTCTTTATTAGCAGATGTTTTCTGCATTGTGCATCTCTGCTGACAGCCTCCAGCTCATGGGAAATGTGAACGCTCATGGTTTCAACCTGATTTGGACTGGAAGAAAAATTAATGCTAAAAACGTCCCATGAAACGGAAATCCTCCTTCTTACCCGCTGCAAGGCAGCAGGAGCAGAGCCGATCTCTCAGAGTGGGGCATAGGGAGCTACTCCCATTTGCAAGTTTATACGTCAAAAGTGGTTGCAGTTTGACAGACAACGAAAGCCAAACACAAAATAAATCCCTTGCAAAGAGATTTAATCCAGACCCACTGGTGGTGGGCCCTTCTGCTAAAGCAGTGTGCAAATGACATGCCCCAGCCATGGGATGCCCTGGGGAGCTGGCCTGGGAGGTGACCAGAAACAGGGCTTTTTGCGCCTCGCCACAGGAGGACACACGGCAGGGTGTCCACAGCACAGGGAGGTCTCATGTATCGATGTAGGCACGTATGCTTGCTTAGCATCGGCAGAGGCCTCTCTGTTGCACGCTTTCTGACCCGGCAGAGTCAGTAGGTCTCAAAGCAGAAAGTCCAATATTTCTTAAACATCACTGTCGATGCATACGTCAACTTTATAATTACCAGTCTGACAAAGTGTTTGCAGTACACCTATGGCATGTATACTGCAAGGAGCAGAGCTGTTCCCTGTAGGCATAATGGGAATTTCCCTGTGATTTTTGAGGTCCAATAGCCTGGACTGCTGGCCGTCCGGAAGTCAGGTACACCACAGCCCACATTAGTAAATCATCACCAAAACTGGTAGCTCACTGACCAAGTTGTTAAAGTCAGCAAGTCTATTAAGCATGTTGACAGCTAGAGGACATCGGGATTTTCACTGGGACCTCAACACCTTTTGCCTGCTGTGATGTTCAGCAGTTCTGAAAATCTGGACCTGAATCTCCAAAGGCTTTTTAACTTGCTCTAACATACAGGACCACATCAAGTAGAAGGGGTCATGATAAGGCAAGTGATTGTCACTGGATGCCAGGTAAGGTAAGAAGTTTTTCCATCGGATAAAAAAAAATAAACCCATGCATTTAAATGAAATAAAATAGTTACTCATGAAGTTCTGAGAAATCCAGGTAGTAATTTACAGGGTGAATGAAGGTTTCTGCACAAACAATGTTTGCAGAGTATTGTTTGTCTTGGAGAAGCAGCGCTCATAAATCTATGGCTTATACTGTTGCAAAAATTATCTCAGCTAATTTCAGGCCCAAACTAATTAATCAGCACTTGTTGCCATGTTAATTAGCCAAAAGTGACCTCAGATGTATTTGGCCTTTTCCGGCTATTTAGCCCTAATGGGAGAGTATGCACCTGAGGCAAAACCTAGGAATAAATAGATGTGAAGCCTGCTTCCAGCTGGGTAAATACAGCCCAGACTTCCCGGTTCCTATGCTTGTGAAATAAACTGTGCCCCAACCTTGCCTCTCTCTGCTTTCTGGCCTTGTGGAACATCTACAACTCTCCGGGCTTTAAATCGAGTCTTTGCTATGTGTTATTTATACAGCAGCGGCCTTGGAAAACTTTACAGCTTGGTCTTGGCCACTCGTAAGGTTATTGCTGTGGGGGAAGGCTTGTTCTGTTAGCAATAAACCGTGTGCCAGGCATGCACGACTGCAGCAAACCCGCCGGGGTTGCACGCTGAGCACCCACTGCCTGCAACACGCTCGTGTGCCTGATGCCAGCTGCCGTCATGAGTGAGGTCCTTCCTCCACCTAACCCTCCTTCTCCAGTCTCACTCCTTGCAGTACAATTAATACTTAGGAGTCACCCTTTCTTTACCAGCCTGTTTGCAAGACAAGAGTTGCAAGGCCAACTTTATCAGCAGAAATATGGCCCAAGTGCCTCTCCAGCTAAGGACTAGCGGTGGTGAAGAGGGGAGAGCCAATGACACATCCCCATTTGAAAGATCATTTGCATGTACGCAGCCAGTTCCTGTAGGTTTTCCTAAATAAGATGATCTTTTTCTTTTTCGGACTAAATTTAAGGAATCTGGCTTTCCCCTTCAGAAAGCTTCTTCTAGATTAGGGCCAGAAGATGTATTATATGAGCTAGCTTGAGCTTTATCATTAGTTAGGACAAAGCACTTGAGAATACACAAAGCTAACCAGATCAAGAATATTATTTCTACAGATCTGTTATTGTATATAGGTCTATTTTATATTATTATAGATCCCTTTATTCAGCCTTGTAACTCTTAATGCGTTTAACTTTGCAATTCTCTGATAAGAAAAGAAACACAATTATCCCCATTTCGTGGATGAGGTGATTTGCCCAAGGTCTTGAGTGAGAAACCAAACCCTTCCCATCACATGAACTCAGCCTTTCCAGCTCCTATGTGCGTAGGAATCTGGACTTCACACTGCAACTCAGCGTCATCCCAGGTAGCTGGATCGGGCAGGCTAACAAAATACGGGTAGAAACCCTCTGTTCTATTAGAGCCCATGCCGGGGCTCCCAAAGGCAGTGCAACCATCGCTGAATGCGTCCCTCTACCATGGGGATAAAGCTGGAGTCCCCCCAGCCACTGCCCTCATCCTGATTATGTGTAAGCAAGTTACTTTGGAAAGTCTCTGGTTTTGGAAGCGTTTTATAATTTACTGGAATATTTTTCATTCTAAAGAAGTTGCAATTCCCACTCTGAACTGTTTCAGCAAAACACCCATTTTCCTATTTCCTCCAAGTCTCTCTGACTCTTACCAACTTGCTTAAGAACATTTTCAACTGAATCATCCCCAGCTGAAATTGCTTGTTGTTGCTCTTAAACATCCATTAACATTTCAAAAAACAATTTGATAATCCCAAATCTCTCGAGTCACTTCCACGGAACTTTTATGAATCATGATACAAACGTATCATATCACGCCATTCAGCAAGACATGGGCTAGAACAAAGATATTAATGGGCATGACTAGTCATTAAAATATCCGAGTGAGGAATAACAGTTAAATGTTGTGAAGGTCACAGCTGGGGATGGAGGAAGCCATAGGTGCGCGTATGACTGCTTCGTTTTCTTCAGCTCTTTTGAGCCTGAAAGAATGGAACATTCAGTGTAAGGAAAGGAATTATTTTCCAAAATTGAAGTCATGCATCTTAGAGTGGTCTTGTCTCTGGAACATGACCTTATTATGCATAATAACTCAAAATAAAAACATATGATGTTGGTGTCTCTTGGGATCACACCAGAGCATGTTATGTTTTGAACTGAAGCTGGTTTGAAATCAGTCACTAAGGCGCCTGTAGGAATTCTTTAAGGATTTCTTCAAATGTCGTGAATTTAAAAGCAACATTACTTTTAACTACTTCACTCTTCTAACCCGCTTCAGCTCATTATTTTGGAACCACGAGATGCAAGAAGAAGGATTCTTGCATTTCACATATTCTTTCTGAGTAAGTGGAGATGCCCTGCTGCTTTTGGAAGGGATGATTATTTTGTTTGTAAATTAAAAGGCAGCTTAGCTGCCTCTGGGACCCTATTCCTCTAATGTTAATGGCAGAACTGGGGAATGAGCAAAATGGCACGTTCCCCAAATCATCTCGTCTGTCCCCTGCGCAGCGATGAGCCCACACGCACCGCACAAAGCTCCAAGTGATGTTCTCAGGCTCAGACCTGGTGCTTGGGGCAGGGGCTGTAGGAGAGGAATGCCTGAAGAAACCCCACTCCCGTGTCTGCCATCCCCAGTATGTGACCAGAGCATCCCTGGGAGGCTTCAGGTCAGCTAATGTCGGCGGAGGAGAACTGCTTCCTCCGCTCCGTCCCGTACCTTGCTCACAGCTATTACGCTTTGGTGCCTTTCACTGCAGGTTAGTAAAGATGCATTATACATGAGCAGCTACCGGTTGGTGGTGTTAATGTGGGGTAGGGTTACCCAGGAGCAGCAGGTAGGGCTGAAAGCTAAAACTGATCCCAGCCTTTGTTATTTGGTAATAATACAGAGTGCCCAAACCGTCCCATGATGACTCTGTCTTTTGTTTTGGGCTGCCCTGGTGTATCCCCATAGGCTCCGATACCTTTTCATCTTCACAGAAGCTCTTTTTTACTGAGAAGTGCCACGGAATCTTCCCAAGCAATGGGTTAAGGTTGAAATTTAAACGCTAGGTCAGCAGGGACCTGTTTGTTTAATGACAAGTTGTTGGTTCAATATTGATATATAGAGAGAAAGCAGAAAAAATAACCTGACAATGATGCTCAAATGAGGTCGCTGAGAGGAAATCTGGTCAGGCTCTGCTGCAAACTAAACATGAGCAATCATTTCAGTCTGAAATCGTGCTAAATGCGTAAAAGACATTTCAAGGTTATTTCTTTTAAATCGGTGAGTTGAATTCAGCACTAGAGTAAAAGGGAAGTATGAATATCCCCTTTGGAGGCAAGGTTTTTAGGGAAGAGATGGTTCTTTTGCCCTGGAGTTAGAAGTGCCTTCACTAAAAGGTTGTTTCTTCTGCTGAGGGGCACAAAGGTGCTGCTAAAATAAAATGAGGAGGAAAATCTCCCTCCAAGGAGAGTTTTGTAAAGGCAGGGGAAGGGTTTATGCACACAGCTGTCCCTAGTCTTGGTCACGGTCGTAAGACAAAGTTTGAAAATTTGTCCCTCAAAAGCCACAACCCAAAAGGGAAATAAAAAGAAGCCAAAGATACAGATGTATTTTCTACTATCTCAACATTTAGGAGATTGACACATGATTTTTGAACACTCCGAGCTGGCAATATTAATAAAGCTGCTTTCATTGTCAGCTTTTCAATGTCAGGTTCATTGAAGCAAGGACTGGAACTGAGCGATTCTCTTTCCCAAATGCATGCCCTAACCACCAGGCTGGAGAATCTGCCGTATGCTCGCTTTCCAGCTGAGTGAATACTGAAATAGCCCATGCAAGAGAAACGCTGCAGTAGGAGTGACGGAGGGGTCTCTCTCTCCCTCTCTCGTACGGTGATCAAGAAACTCTCCTATAGACTGGAGCTCAAATCCCCTAACATTTGGGCAAGTGAGCATTAATTACCGATTTAATGTTGGGAAAACGGCCGTAGCAGCAATAACTTAAACCTTCAATTACTAAGGCATGAAAACAAAAGGTTGCATTTCAGGTTGCAGCAAAACACCATTTTCTGGGTTTTCACTTTGTGGAGAAAAAAAAGTAACCAGGCAAACAAACAAATTACTGCAGACTAATCACGGGCATAAAAAAATACAACTTCCTCTCTCCAGATGGAAAATAGAGTATTTGTACAGCCTGTTCCCAGAGCGTTTCTTCCCTTTGAAAGGCCGTCAGAGAACTGATGAAAAATACAAAGGCAAAAGCTGTATCTAGTAGTATCTTGAAGATGTACTACAATCCTCAGAGAGCCAGGGGCAGCAAAAAATAGACTGTTCCTGGAGACTGCCAGACTTCCCCACCTGCATCTCCCCCATGATTTCTGCAACATCTCGTGGAAATGCCACAGGAGGAAGAATGGGGCAACAGGAAGGAGAAAAGCTCATTTCCAGGTCTAGGTATTCATATGTACCTAGGTGTATTTTCCAAAGCCCCAAATCAATGAATTGTGCGTGTTACCCGCCATTATTAGTGCACTATTATCCTGCATGTTTTATAAAGTGCACATTAGCTCCTGCCCTGAGAGTTGGTTTGAAGTTAAATCAGAGTTGGGTGTAAAGTCCATTCACATCAAGAGGAATCTTGACTTGGTCCCTAAAACAATAGGAACTGAGCAGAAGCCTAAACCCCAATTAACTTCTCATCCCGTGCCTTTCCCTGTAGGACTCTTATCCCCTCAGCTTCTGCGAGAGGGAAGGGGATCGCTGGATGCAGCCGAAGCTCAGCGTTAACCTCCTTGTGCGTGCATTTGAGTTTCGAGGGTTTAATGTGAGCATGACTCAAAGGAGAAGTTCTGCCAGTCCTGAACAAGGGTTCTGATCCCTCCCCTGCCAGATTCTGTCTGAGATCCTTCCTGCCAGTGCCATGAAGAAAAATAACAAAGGTGGACAGCATAGGCAACATCTGAAATTGCCCAGTTTAACACATCTCCCCATTTCTTTTAAGCTCGAGACAACCAACAATCCAGACACTGAGCTCTAAAACGGTTTCACCCCTGCGCAGCACACATCATGTTACAATCTCACGTTCCCATCTCTGAAATACATAAACCATATGTTCACCCCTAGCACAAAGGTGACTTTAATCCGCGGCGCACATGTACAGGCACACAAAGCAGCTCGCTGGTTTTGTGCACTATCTGGAGGGAGGCGTGCATATGCCAAACACATCACTCCTCCAAGAAGCGCGTGTGCGTGGAAACACTCGCGGACGCAGGCGGTTAACCGCCTAGTGCACCGCGCCGCAAGCGGCTCACACGTGCCCTGGCCTCGGTGTGTGTTCCACATCCCTCCGGCAGCCCCTGTCGCGGCTGCACTGCTCAGGGCTGCGCCCCAGTACAGCATGGGCAGTGTCCTCCTTATTTAAGTATTAAAACTTGCATCCCCTCTCGCTTCTGATTTTCAACTCATCACCCAACTGCCCGAACCAGGCAGGTGGCGAACGTCCCCGCTTGCCGTCCCACAGCCCCGAGCGGATGCTCGGCCCCGTGCTGGCTTTCTCAACAAATCCGTGGCCCAGGCAGCAAGCACCAAAGGGGTGTCGGGTCGTTGTGCATCTGAGAGCCGCGGTACAACCTGATTTGGGCTTGTGCAGCCCAGAGGAACCCTGCTTCGTAGTAATTGTCATCTTTGGGCTATTTTAAGCCAATGCAACTGCTGCCCGTCCCGTATTATGCTGCAAAGTGAGTATAAATGATGACAGTTGATTATGTCAAGCTGCGTGGCGCTGTACGCGGGAGAGTGGCCTCAGCTGCGTCCCTTCCTGCCCCCTCTGCAAGACGGAATATTCCGTTTTCATCCCTCTTAATTAAAGTGGGTAGCGCACTTACACAGGGAAGCAAGAGGTTATGCTCAGCAAACAATGGTCCACTCAGTTAAAAGAAAATGCTCCTAGGAAACCTGGAGCAGGAAAGTCAAGTGTTTTCATTTATCCTCTGCTGCCTTTTATCCAGACTTGATTCCGCTTCCACAAGACAAGTCACATCTCTTTCTCTCGCTCCTCTTTCTCGCTTACACACACCCACCGCAGAGACCAAACCTTGCCCAGAGCATACGCCTTGATGTAGTAAACCAGTCGCCTGGCAAACGCCTCCTGAAATTGTCCCAGCAAGGCAGGAGCCTGCAGCAAATAACAAGTCTGACAGGTAGCTGACCATAGTTTAATGAGGTTTCTGTGCACAAAGAAGGAATTACTGAATATGCAAAGTTTTATGGTAAAACCATTCCTATTCAAGAGTCACTTCTGAAGCGAGAGCTGTGTACTGCTTTCCCTCTTACCTCTGGGTGCTTAATAACAACTTTGGGTTATTAGATGAGAAAGAATTTTTAAAGTCTAAGCTGCTCTTCTCCAGTGTTGCAATTCTCTTGCGCAAGCTGGCGGGATTGCTTTTCAGCCGCTTCTTCAGCCATGTATCAGGATCATCTTTCATTTAAACAAAATAATAGGTTTCTAGCCAGGTTGAACAAAAAAGCCAAGCTGAACAGGCTCAAAAGACAAGAGGCAAATGGAAATCTCATGTTATCAGTTTCCCCAAAATAACATGATTTTTAAGATTCCCCCCCCAGCTCACAGCTCTCAGTCCCTGGAATTGGCGACACCGCTCTGTTATTTAGTGCATTTATTTACTTTCTGAACTCACTGAAAGTAGAAAAACCCAAGCTGGCTGGTTTCACATGCCACGTATAGGCAGATGTACGTGGGGTGGAAGTGATGTTCAGGTCTGTCGCTAACCCCTTCCAGAAGGACGAAGTTCACCGATCTCCAACCAGCTCCTGCAGAAAGCAGTGGCCAAGCCCTGGTGGGACCAGCTCACGTTCACACCACCCAGGTTTCTCCAAAGCCCTTGGGTCCTGTCTCCACCACCCACATGGCAGCTGCTGGGGATCCGGTGGTTCTTCCCTGGGAGCTGCTGGGGCAGCGAGGTTGAAGCTCATGGGCAAAGTGGCCGCCCACGCCGAGCTTCTGCCTCCATCCCATGCAGTCCCATGGAAGAGGGGGACACGCAAAGCACCAAAACCTGGAGTGGGTCTGCCCTGAATCAAGGGTCTGCCCAAAACAAAACACAGGCACCCAGCTCCCCCAGGGTCTTTGGGAGTGATTCCCATGGCTTGTGTAATTTATTTGTCCTTCAAAGCACATTTTCCACACCAGGTGCTGGGCACCAAGAGCACAAACCAGAAAATAACAGACAATTGAAAACCTATTAAACCTCAAGTTTAGAGTCTGAAAGGAGGTTCTGGGGATGTCCTTTTACACCTGCATCAGAAGGAGACGCATTCCCAACTCCCTGGCCAGGGCACAGAAGGTGCCATGAAGGCTTTGGAGAAGCCGTCTGTCATTGTGGGAGGCAGCAGGACCACGCAGTTTGGCAGCAACCAGCAGCCTTGCCAAAACTCCCCAGCCCTTGTGGCAACAGCACCTTTCCTTGGACACAAGGTCACTGAAGGACCAACTGGAGCAAAGATGCAAAAAAATGCATTAAAAAATGGGAAGAATATAGCAAATGAACTTAGACCATCACAAAGTAGAAAGCTGATACAAAATTCACTGAATTTTGCTCCATTTCACACAACAGACTGTTCAACGGCAGATGTCAAGTGTATTTATTTCCAGGTACTTTCTGGGGTCTCGGTAAGATCTCTGTGATTTGCCCGAGAGAAACTGTTGCTGCCAGGTTAGAAATGAAAGTTTTTGTATTTACAATTCTAGTTCCCATCTTCCATAAACCACCCCGCACTACCAGAGGAAGACACACAAAATCCGGCTCTGCCACAGATGTCCTTCGTTGCTTTTCACCCTCTGCCTCTGCTCCCTAATGTACCACGGGAAAAGCAATCTTTGCTTTTACCCATCGGCTACGGGCTCTTTGCAGCAATGCAAATTTGCTCCTGTGCTTATACAGCACCTGCAATAGGCTGGAGTACGTGTTGCCAAACAGCCCTCCACTCTCAGACAACTGGTTTGGTGTTTTCAAGGGAAAGCATTACTTCTTTTAAAAAAAAGTATTACAGTTGACTGAAACTAATAGCAAACTCGCATTAAATTAATTGGGTTGTTTGGCAACAAAATCAGGAAAAAATGAAACATCAAAACACTTCTTCCTTGATATTTTCAAGTAAAAAATTTCTGACATTTCATTTGGAACCAAAGCTCTGTTTCAAAAGTTAACCATATTCAATAATTAAAAGGGGGGAAACAAAAACAATCAGGCACTGCATTCTGAGGCAAATGAAATGTTTTCCTGACCCAAAAACCCTCTTAAATGTATATATTTACAGTTTTCTTGTGGGAAGTAAATTAAGATAAACTCAGAGTGAATTTTATCTTGGGAAGAGGGTTATCCCATAAATGAAGTCAGCTGTTTGCATAGTCCCTGTCTCCAACATTCGCTATAGGTGGGGTTGCTTCTGTCAGTAAAGCTTTGATTAGCTACAAATTGGTAGAAAGCAAATAAACAAGGCAGAGGTGGACTCAGCTGACACAAACCCATATGAGAAGCCAACCAGAACCTCATCGAGCACCAGACGAAGAAAGGAGAGATGGTGTCGGGGCGGTGGCACAGGGCCCCAAATCCCATTGCGCATAACCTTCAGTGCTTCATCGGATCAAAAATGCCTTTCTTGGGCTGGCTGCGGCTCCTGAGGCTGGAGCGGGAGCTAAATCCAGGGGGAAAAACCTTCTCCTGCCACCTCCCCCAGTACTGCTGGCAGAACTATTGCCTTTGTGGCAAATTAGGGACGGGGTTGAGTTGCTCGGGAGTGATTGATATCGCTTCCTGGAAGACCAGACTTCCAGGTCATCTCGCCTACCTTGGGGCTGGCAGTTCATTATTATGCTAACAGCATGAAAGCCCCAAATCTCAGTCTTTCAGACTGTAATCCTTTATTACCCGCTGTCAAAAATACCCTGGGCCAGTTTCAATTCCTCCCACCTGCTCCCCATTTCCAGCTCTGCTTGGAAAACACTGGGCAAAGCCCAGCCCAAGGGACAAGTCCCATCCTTTTGTCTGCGCTGGGGCAAACTAGGTGTTCTTGGTGGTGTCAGCACTGGGTGGGCTCTTTAGTTATACAAGGTGCTAGCTGATATCCAGAGCTATGATATTTTTATGTGTATATAAAGTGCTCCCCTACATGCACACCATCCAGGGATTTTCTTCCCCCCCCTTGGGCTCAGAAAACTGATGAGGGTGCAGTGAATGGGGGGCCTCCTGGGGCCAATTAGCAGAGATTTGGGTAGCATCCAGACACTGCTGGGGGATCACTGAAAAGGCTCTGCCTTGAATTTACAGCCTGCTCTCCTCAATGCCTCGTTCGCTTATGAACAGGCGTGCACACTATGGATGCAGGGGGACTTTGATCCAAAAATAGATTTTTGTTTATCCAGACAGCAGGGCTCGGGCACCGGTGGTGGCAACTTGCATGCTTGTTTGCATCCAAATATATTTTAAGCGGTAAAAGCGGCCCCGGCATCGTGGATGGAATGCAAATGAAGCACCAAGGCCACCTTTCGGACAAAGAGAGGGTGCTGCCGATGCCTGCTGCAATAACCTTGCTGCCCGGAAAGCCGTATGCCAGGGGTGTCACCAACTGCATCGCCTTGCTGGGATGCATTTTGCATTTCTTTGCGTACGCAAACAAAAGTGGGAAGCAACGAACATTAAACGGCTCTTTTCCCTGCGATGATGGCTCTGTAGCAGGGTGAAGGGAGGTCTGCCAGGGGCTTTGCTGGAGCTCCAGATCGCCGCAAGGGCACAACAGTAGAGAGCAATTGGGTACCTGCTCTCTCCTCTGGAAAGAAGTGGATGCTGTTACATGAAGTCTGGTTGATTGTAAAGAACAAGCTGGAAGCGCTGGAGGACTGCCTCTGGTAAAGGCTGATGATGTCCCACGTGTTGCCCAAAACTTCCTTGGAAAACCAGACAACTTCCACCCCCCGCCCCTCTGTTTTTCCACTTGCAGTGATGCTCAGGTGCTTCTTGTAACTCCAGAGCAGAAAGCATTCTTCTACAGAAGCACGATGTTTTAAAGGTGATGGTATGTTTTTATGAGGCCAGGAGGGAAACATTTCAGCCACGACTAAGAGCTTGCTGTCTAGACACATATTTGACCAAAAAAGGGACGCTTTTAACATAACCCTTACCACAGCTTACAGAGTATTGAGCTATTCAAAAACCCATTGAAACATCAAGCCCCAAAAGCTTTTCTGCCCACAGCAAACTTCAGTGCAGAGTATACAAACTTCAGGGGCATCCCCAAATCCTGCCCTCACCCCAGACACTCCCCCCACCCCCATCCTGCTGGCTCAGCAGGAATTAAGGGCAGGATACAATACGAAGACTGAAGTTAACAGAAACACCCCCCAACTTCAGCCAGCTTCAAACCCAGGCTGCGCACGGACTGTCAGACAGAAGGAATATCCGAGCTCCCATGCCGTGACCAGGAGAACACCGCGCACCTCAGAGGGCAGCACTTCCCTGCGAGCAGGCAGAGTGACGGTTCCCTTGCAGCAATCACATCAGCCTAAAGCATGATCTGTTGTGCAAGAAACCTATTGGAAACATCCACTTTGGCTGTTCAAAGGCATCCCCGCTGCTGTACACCTTGTCCTTTCGATTTATGCTTGCGTGGGTTTCATAAGATGTGGCAGTACTTTATCAGTTGGAGGACCTTGCACAGGTAAATAGCCCAGCCTTACAGAAGTAAACATGTCAACCGGTGACAGGCATTTCTTTTATTAAGGACGAAGCGACTGATGTGGTTCCAATTGTCCTGCTCTGGGTGGAGGAGGCACTAATCCCATTATCAGTCATCTGCAAGAAACTGGATCATCAGCCTGAACACGGGCGCAAGTAACACAGGAGCTGGCAGACAGGCACACCGGGAGCAGAGGTTTAAAGCCACCAGACAGCTCTGAGGTTTCCTTGTCACACTGATCTAACCTGGTCATGATCACAGGACACGGCTGCTTATTGCAGAAGTCCTGAAGTGCAGTTATGCTTCAGCTGTCTTTACATTGACCCCAGGTTTCAACTGCAGAAGCCACCCCTCTGAGGGTGGGATGACTTCTCTGAAAATTAACAGAAATTTGGGGTTAAACACCACCTCTAAAGAAATGTCAGCATCAGTCAAGTTTAATAGCAGAACACCGCAAACTTCAAGACACCGAGAAACCGCTGGAACCATGTGCACAGAGTACGCCTGAAGACACTAAATCGCGATGTGAACTATACTGTGCATTTGCTGATCTTTTTTTCATTACACGCACAATAGGCAGGGCCATGTCACCCCACAGACCACTCCTGGTGACCCCACAATGATGGGAGCCTTCACATTTTGGTGGGTCAGCAGTAGGAATCAGACCCAGCTTGGGGCACCCATCTCACATCAAGCAGCAATTTGCCCCCTACTTCACTCCACGGCACAGCCAGGCACTGCTCACCCGTGGCAAGAGGCTGCCCCAGCCATCCTGGTGCTGATATGATGAGCACTTTATGCTAGGGGAAAAAAAACCCAAACATTTTCTGTACCCTGACCAGAAATCAACCCCAGATCCTCCATTGCTGGCCAACCTAACACAAAGCACGTCATTAACCTAGTCAAGCAGCGTTAGAAATGCATTAATCTGCATTGCCTGTTAAGGACTGGAAATGTCCCCATCCCTAAACCCTGGCCGGGCTCCCCATGCTCTGCCCGACCCAGCAGCGCAGCACAGGGCTCTCGGGGTTCACATCAGGACCGGGGCAGCCAGGGCACGGGAGCACAAAACTATTCGTCCCGGGGAGCAAACAATAGGAAATCAGTCTGGCATGAGAGACACTGCTGTGCTTTGGGAAAACGAAAATACATTTTCAGTGTTCAAAACAAACTTTGTATTTTAGGTATTATGGAAAATTTTCAGCCAAAAAGTTTAGATATTAGAATCTTCCATCTCTTGGAAACGTACGTTTTTCTTCAGCTTTCCTGTAAAAGAGTTAAAGTGCAGTTACTGGGTCTCTGGGCTTGCTTTCGCCAGCTACCAGCAATTTTCCCCACACAGCTCCTTCTCCCTTCTCTTGCCACCCAGACCAGCTCAGGCTCCCTGGGAACAAGGCATGCCAATCCAAACAGCAGAAAATGGGATGTCTGATGACTTAAGGGTGGAGACATCAGAGGAAGTACATGCAAGAAACTGAATGAAACATTAAATTTTAGAACAAAATAAAAGCATATGTTCCATTTATTTCTGTTGCCAAAACCTGCAGATATTTCCTTCCTTGCTAACCCTCCATCACAGGTAATCACAGGAGTGTTTTTTGCTTCTCTCTGAAGGTTACGTGGCTCATGCTAGTTAAACAGCAAGGGCAACTGCGTAGCATGTCTGAACTTCTGCTGTTGGTTATGCCTGGGTAGGAATAATTACACTTCTGTAATGGTTATTACTCACAAGTTCCTGACCCACTCCCCCAGCTGCAGCTCCACCTTCCTGGGTTTTCTTGTCTGGGAATTGCTCTGCAGCTGGGTTTATAACCTTGACAGACTATCTCTGCTGAAGAATTGTCCCAGTGCTAGCGTTACTTCTACCAAACTGAACATAAATGCTATCAGAAAGGCAGAGAATGAGTGTTGCGGTGAGGTGTGAAGGTGCCAAGTCTTTCCTCCTACCTTAACAGCAGCAGGTTCGTGGCCCAAAAATAAGAAGCCCTCTCCAGGACGGGGATGCTTGGGTGGCTCTTAGAGCCGAGGACACGCAGAGCTGGGGCAGAGCAATAACCAGGTCTTTGTGCTATTGCAGGACCAGGTTAACAGATGAGGTGATGCAATCACTAGGCTTTCATTAAATGTCTTCAAAACAGTGATTACCCAGTCTGGGTTATCGGGAGATGCACTGAAAAGGGGACAGTAAGTCCTGGGCAATGGCACAGCAGAGCAGCCCAGCAGGAAGAATAATTTTAGGCATCAGAAAGACACATGAAAACACCTCCAGGATGGCTGAAAAAGCTTGTTTGGCTCAGTTACTGCTTCCTCTAACAGAGCGTGTAGCTGGCTCAAGCTGCTGGAAGTTGTTCACCCTGGCTCCTTCAGCATCCCTCCAGCCCCTGGGATACAAGAGATTTGAGCTTCTACAGACAGACTGATTGAATAGACATTAACATTTGTCATCGGTACGCTTCGGATCATGGTATTAGAGACCACACGTGGAGCAGAGGCAACAGTCCAAGTACTAAGCTAATGGAGAACTAAGGAGAACTCCAATAGCACAAAACTAGATGAAGAAGTCATAGAATAGATTTCTATCCAAAATCATAGTGGGACCTGATTCCAGAGGTCTGTAAAATGTTTCAGCTGCAACATTTTCACTCGAAAAAACATCTGAAGGAATTATTTCACTTTTCATCAAGATGTCAGAATCAGCGGTGAGACTGAAATGGCTGCTTCTCTTCCCACTCCAGGCAGCAGTAAAAGTGCCATTGCCTGAAGGGTGGCAGCATCCCGAAGGGCCCCCTTGGCCCAGCACACCCATTACAGCTGCTTTATCCGGGAGCAGCTAAGGTCTGTGCTAACACTAACGACCCCCTTGGAAGCTGCCAGCTTGGGAAAGGAGTGACACCATCACTTTGGGACAAAGCCAAGCAGAGAAACATGTGTCCCAGGCAGGATCACGGAGCAAAGTGGATGTCCCAGGAGCTCCTGGCAGGCGGCTGGGCCTCCCAGTCCCCCCGGCAGGGTCTGGCTTGCCAGAAGGAGCACGCAAGCCCCGGTGAGGCTTCTGCAGCCCCAGCCCCGGGCGCCGGCACTAATGAAGCTGCCTGGCCCTCTTTCCCTTTCTCTTTTCTTTTCCCAGGTTGGAGCACCCCATCCCACCAGAATGCACTTGAAAGAACAAGATACTTCCTTTGTACCAGGAAACAAATGATGATTAATGTGTTAGTTGTAATTAATCTGCAATGACAGATTAGCAGAGCAGTGGCAGCGTCTTTTGCTGCTGCAGGAGCCTGTGCTGATAGGACAGCTGGCGAGAGGGGACACCAAATTCAATTTGCTCCTCATTTGCATACATATGACAACCATCTGTGCTAATAGCACTGCAATGTCTCTATTAGGCTCTCTTCTAGTGTGCCGGCTCACCTAGACTCCAATTAGGCTTTTAAGCAAGAAAGCTTAAAGCATAAATATTTGCAGAGGGGAAGGGGTGGCTCAGCAAGCCGCTCTGTGCTGCCTTTCCCACCCTGCTGAAGGCTGAATCCTCCTCAACACCTGAGCTAAGATGCTCTGCTGCCATTTAGCACCTGGTAATGAGATGCTGAGCACAACTGTCAGACCACCCCACCAGCCCTAGCCCCATGTTATCCAAAAATGCCTTGAGCCATGCGAGAAAATCCAAAAGAGCTGCAGAGGCTGAATGAAAACTAGGCTTGCAACGGGGAAGTAGCCTTGAGCAGCAAGGGTGCATCCCTGCCCTATCTTTTCACCCAGATTTGGGAGCTTTCAGGCTTGTAAGCACAAGAGTGCTACCCCCAGGGGTGAAGGACGCAAGGTTCTTTGCAGCCATGAAGAGGTGCTGTACGAGAGGCCACCCCTGCAAAGGTTGTCCCCTGCCCAGGTTTCATCTGACTCCACACTTACCAGCTGCTATCGGAGCACCTGTGCACACGCGACATGAGCACACATCTGGCTGGAGCTACGAGTGTGCCACGGGCATTTGTTCCAAGCGGCCATTTATTTTCGTACATGCATTTCAAAAATAGCAGTCCCAGGCTCCCCTGAAAGCTAATTAGGGAACCAGTAAATTAATGAGCTGGCTCACCTACCCAGTTCTTCCTGTTCTTCCCATCAAGGTGATTTCTGCAATCTTGAGTTTGTGTCTTGTTTTCCAGCCCTAATACCTCAACCCCTCCAGATTATTCAATGAACTGAGAGCCCAAGGAAGGACCAGGCAGGAGAAAGGACACTAGAGGAGCTCACCGTAACTACGACCAGGGATGCAATACTGCCTGCAGCCAACCTAGGGCTGGGCTACTGTGCCAGGCACTGTGTAGGTCCCTTCAATATCACCAGCTGGAAACCAGGCATAGAGTGTGAATTAGCAGCCACTTCTGCAGCTATCCAAATTGGTACCTTCATACAGTTCAGTGCTGCAAGGAGAGGATTTTCTGCACCCTGACCAGGAATCAAGCCCAAGTCCTCCATCCCAAGCCAGTCCACAGCATGGCCCTGGGTTAGCCCTGCCACAACCACGCTGCTTCTGGTCCCAGCACAGGTTCACAAGGCATCACCTGAAGCATACATGTGTCAGCTCCAAAACTGTCACCCACACTCGGACTGGACTGTCTTTGTGCTGTTTTCCCCATTGCTGTTTCTTATCTCTGCAGCACAACCTTTGCAAGACATTTTCATTGCCAGGTACAAGAAAACCAACAGGCTCCCCATCCAGGTACTGATGCTTGATGAGGGGGATGTATCCATCACAGGGCATTAGACGGGCAGTTACTTGTCTTGCCCTGGGGGCACATTAAGCATCTGCACAGCATTGTCTTTAGCACTAAACCATTTTCACTCGGCCTTTGGTTTTTCTTTTTTTTTTTTTTTGTACTGATGGTAAAACACATTTCCCTTATAAATTTGAATGGGTTGAAGGTTAAAGGGCAATCCATTAATCTACCCCCACCCATGCTTCCACTGGACCTGCAAGGCTGTGTGGGTCATCTGGAGCCTGCCTCTGCTCCCTCTCCTGCCCCAGGATGTCAGACTGAGATGGGGACCTGCATGCAGCCCCCAGCTGGGACACCACCTCTCTGCCTGGACACTGCCAAACCACCCTGACAGCTCACAGCTGAAAAGTTAATCTGTGCACACAGCCCTGGGTGAGAACATGAAGGGCTTTGTAGGACAAGCTGGGCTTAATTAATCAAATGTAGTGCAATCTAGAGAATCTCATTTTCCATGTGAGCCTGTAGTTTAAAACTGGCTGGATGGTTATTTACTTCTGACGTCCAGCAGGGACATAGGGACCATCCCCTGCTTGCACATATGCATCCATCTCTACAGGAATGGCTGGAAGTTTGAACAAGAGCCTTTTTGCAAAACTTTCTGGCCATGGAATTGCTTGTTGAAAGTAACCGCAAGCAATGCCAAGCAGTTCATGGAAGGTGAAGCACCAGGAGCAGTGGGCAGCAGAGATGGGGCAGGCGTGCAGGCTGGCCTTTGCTAGCCAGTGCTGTGCCTAAATACCCCTCTCTAGCCCTGCACAGCACTCACTGAGCGCAGAAGAGCTGTGCTACCCCAAGCCAGCATGCCAGAGCCCACCGGTTCTGGAGGCGGGTGCATTGGGTTTGCGTGGCAAGGTTTTGGTAGCAGGAAGGCTACAGGCGTGGCTTCTGTGAGAAGCTGCCGGGCGCTTCCCCCATGTCTGACAGAGCCGATGCCAGCCGGCTCCAAGATGGACCCGCTGCCGGCCGAGGTAGTGATGGTGGTAGTGTCTCTGGGATAACATAGTTAAGAAGGGAAGGGAAAGCCCTGCTGCAGAAATGCAGTGGAGGGAGAAGTGAAGTGTGAGAGGAACAACCCTGCAGACACCAAGGTCAGTGAAGAAGGAGGGGGAGGAGGGTACTCCAGCACCAGGGCAGAGATTCCCTGCAGCCCCTGGTGAAGACCATGGTGAGGCAGGCTGTCCCCCTGCAGCCCATGGAGGTCAGCAGTGGAGCAGATACCCACCTGCAGCCTGTGAAGGGCCCCACACCAGGGCAGGTGGATGCTGTGACCCCGTGGGAAGCTCACACTAAAAAGCAGGATCCTGGCAGGACCTGTGGCCCCTTGGAGAGAGGAGCACACACTAGAGCAGGTTTGCTGGCAGGACTTGTGACCCCACGGGGGACCCACGCTGCAGCAGTCTGTTCCGGAAGGATTGTACCCCATGGTTTTGTGCAGAAAATACATATATTCTCATATACAAGAATACAGTTAGTGAAGAACTGTAGCCCATGGGAAGGACCCACGTTGGAGAAGTTTGTGGAAGACTCTCTCCTGTGGGAGGAAGCCCATGCTGGACCAGGGGAGGAGTGTGAGGAGTCCTCCACCTGAGAAGGAAGGAGCAGGGAAGAGAGAGAGAAAATCAGGAGTGAAGTTAAGCCTGGGAAGAAGGGACGGGTGGGAGAAAGGTGTTTTAAGATTTGGTTTTTATTTCTCATTACCCTACACTGATTTGACTGGTAATAAATTAATTTCCCCAAGCCAAGTCTGTTTTGCCCATGATGGTAATTGGCAAATGACCTCCCTGTCCTTATCTCGACCCACAAGCCTTTTGTTATATTTTCTCTCCCCTGCCCAGCTGCGGAGGAGAGTGATAGAGCAGCTTTGCTGGGCACCTGGTGTCCAGCCAGGGTCAACCCACCACAGCAGGACAAGGAGGCAATCATGCTTATCACTACTGGGAGCTGAGATCCTCAAACATATTTAATTCTGATAGCAATTAGGCATTGAAATACCTCCTCCCTGTGGGTAAGTGGTTTGTCTCCCAGGGGGCTTCAGCAGTGCAGGGGCTCAGCACTCTCCCTCTCCCTCCAGGGTACTGAGACCTTTATCACCATCAGGGCTTGAACCTGCAAAACTGAGCATCCAAACAGCTGCCGACTGACCAAGCTAACAGGGCTGCTCCAGCTCACACGGCCCCAGTCCTCTCATCAGCTACGAGGCTGCCTGGCAGGGACTCCCGCTGGTGGGCTTACCCTGGAGAAACCTCCTCCCTGCCTTTCCCAAGCCTGGTCCTGCCACATCCTGAAACCACCGAGCCAGGTCTGGGTCCCCTGTCTCACCCAGGGGTCCTGCAGCCCTGGGGTCAGCTCTTCTCTGTGTGTGGTGGAACGGAGGAGAGGGGAAGAGCATCAGGTGCCTTTGCAGCAAAAGCTCAGCCTAATTAAGGATTTTAGTAGTGTCTAGCACTGCCCAGCTCCCCCTGAGAAGCAGGCGCTGACAGAAGACCTCTCTGCTGCCACCACCAGTGCCCACCGGTACGGATCCCTTGTCAGAATATCTGTGCAGCACAGCAGGAGCGCAGCACTGAGCATCCCCTGACTGAAGGAGCGGCATTGCCAAAAAGGATGATGGACTGTGGCCTGCAGGACTGGTCCCACAATGCCTCCAAGGAGAGCATTCCCTGGAGCTTTGCTGGCACAGCTGCTTTTAAGACATCAGCCTTTCTATCATAAAACACAATTTCTGATCCCAAACCCTACCACAAAAACCAACCACAAACTCAGTTAGGGGCCTCTCTCTACACATGCATGCAGAGTTCAGGTGTGCCAGACCATTAGGGTGATGCTTATGTCTGTTTTGAGGGGAACTCCTACTGTGTTTTATGGAAAACCATTTCCCACCTCTGCTCCATCCAGTACAGGGTACTGGTTGTGCAAGGCAGGCATTAACGACTGCTCCTCTAAGCACATACAGCACACATGCTGCATTATTGTAAGGCATGGGGAACAAGGGAAATAAAATTCAAAACCTCGAAATGCTTAATTTAAGCCCGAACCAAACCAGATACACACCTACCCTGCTTCCATCAATTACAGATCCAACACAACAGAAGGATACTCTAGCTGTTCCAAACCCAGGTATTAAATAAACCCCAAACTTTAGATATAAGGGAGCACGTTAAAGTGTCCAAAGAGAATAAGATGTGAAAATATGTAATTAAAATTCCAAAACACCTTAACTCTGCCCTCCAGTGATACCAAGCATGGTACAACTATGATTAAGCCATATTCCTCCCTATGGAGACCAACAGGTTAAATATTGCTTGTCTTTGTGCCCACTTAAGCCATGGAGATTTTATCCTGAAAGAAAAAAAATCTTGTCTTCTGCTGGCACATCCACAGTTTTCGTATTTCAATTTTTTGATGAATGCTGAAGCAAAGGTTTGATATTCTGCCTTTGGAAATAAAAAATATTGAAGGTTCAAGTTTGAAGGAGGAAACCTTCCATTACATGCTTTTTATATATAAAAAAAGCATTTCCCAAACACACTGCCTTTTATCTACCCTTTGTAGACAGACTGATAGTGCTTCAGGCTAAAACCAACAGCAAAGTTTCCTGACCCGACAGTATTAGCATTACATGATTTATATTTTTGGCCACTTCTCTTTTTTCTATTATTGATCCAGATCATTAACTACCAGAACCTTAACATCATCGTGTAACTCAAAAAACACCAGTGTAACCCATGTAGCTGGTGTAAATTAGGTCACATGAGTTTTGAATGCCTCTTAAAGGAAAAACATCGAGGCTCAAGGACCAGGAGTGATGGAGAAGGTGCCACACCCACATGTATCTATAAGTGCTGGGCTACCAGCAGGGTTCAGCAGCAGCTCCCAACCCTCGGACAGCAGGTAACTCACTGGAGAAGTACAGCTGTGAAAGAGAAGATAAGCAAGGATGTCCTGTCAGGGAAACCAGCCCAAATACCAGGGGCCGGGGATGTGTATGTATACAGGTGTGAGCACAATGGGACTGCAAAGGCACTACTTTGGAAATATTTTTGAAATGCCAAGTTTACAAGATTTGCAGCAAAAAAAAAAAAAATAGTTTTTGCAGCCAGATCCTTACAATGTCTTACCTCATGAGGTAAATACTGCAAAAACCCCGACATCATGTATTTTCCAGCCTAAATCCTCAACACACACAATTTGAACTTCACAACCTGTGGGCTCTCTTGGTAACCCAACCCCACACGCACCTTCCCTGCAAAGCAGCCACTGCAGAGCACCCAGCGCACACCACCAGCAAAGGCGTCTTTCCCCTGGACCGTTTCTCTGTGTCGCCAGGACCACCCACCGTGCACGGTGTCGATGGGACCCGGCTCAGCCCCTCCGTTATGCCAGCTCTGGCTAGGCAGCTGCTCACCTACACAGGCCAAACCACAGTTCTTTTTCTCTCCCCCGAAGCAAAGGCAGCTCCTGGGGGCTTCTCTGGTGCAAAACCAAAAGACCAACCCTTCCTTCTATGGTGGCATGGCTGCTGGGTAGGTGAAGGGAGAGCAGTGGATATTTTTTACCCTGACTTCAGCAAGACCTTCAACGCTGTCTCCCATAACATCCTCACAGGTGAGCTCAGGAGGTCAGACGAGGGGACAGTGAGGTGGACGGAGAACTGGCTGAACGGCAGAGCTCAGAGGGTCACGGATCAACGGGGCAGAGTCCGGCTGGAGGCCTGTGCCTAGCGGTGCTCCCCAGGGGGCTGTGCTGGGGCCAGCCCTGCTCAACGCATCCATCAGCGGCCTGGGCGAAGGGACAGAGCGTCCCCTCAGCGAGTTCGCTGACGGCACCAAGCTGGGAGGGGTGGCTGACACAGCAGGGGCTGTGCTGGCACCCAGCGAGGGCTGGGCAGGCTGGAGAGCTGGGCCCGGGGGAGCCTCGGGGAATTCAGCAGGAGCCAGTGCCAGGTCCTGCCCCTGGGGAGGAACAACCAACCCCCCCGCACCAGCACAGGCTGGGGGGGACCTGCTGGAGAGCGGCTCTGCTGAGAGGCCCTGGGGGTGCTGGGGGGCAGCGAGGCGACCCTGAGCCAGCACCGGGCCCTTGGGGCCAAGGGGGCCAGCGGTGCCCTGGGGGGCATGGAAAGGAGTGTGGGCAGCAGGGCGAGGGAGGTTCTCCTCCCCCTCTGCTCTGCCCCAGTGAGGCCACATCTGGGGTGCTGCGTCCAGGTCTGGGCCCCCCAGTTCAGGAAGGAGAAGGAACTGCTGGAGAGAGGCCAGCGCAGAGCTGCCAAGGGGAATCAGGGGCTGGAGCATCTCCCTGGTGAGGAAAGGCTGAGAGACCTGGGTCTGTTCAGCCTGGAGAAGAGAAGGCTGAGGGGGGGTCTCATCAATGCTTATAAATATCTGAAGGGCGGGTGTCAGGGGGATGGGGCCGGGCTCTTTCCAGCGGTGCCCAACGCCAGGCCAAGGGGCCACGGGCACAAGCTGGAACACGGGAAGTTCCCCCTGAACATGAGGACAAACCCCTTCCCTGTGCGGGTGCCAGAGCAGGGGCACAGGCTGCCCAGAGAGGCTGTGGGGTCCCTTCCCTGGAGACATTCACCCCCCGCCTGGACGCGGCCCTGTGCCCCTGCTCTGGGGGTGCCTGCTCCAGCAGGGGTGGGACGGGGTGAGCTCCAGAGGGCCCTGCCAGCCCCTGCCATTCTGGGATTCTATGATTCCTCTTCTCCTGTTTTTGCATGCACAAGTACAAATCACTAATACAACACTGAGACCTCGTAGCCATGCAAGAGGGGTGCTGGTGCGATTAGACACCGGGACAATCACTGCAGTACCGCTGCCAGGTTTGCTGGTGCCCAGAGAGCCAGACCCTACCTGTCCCCACCACAGCTGAGCGAGGAGCTCCACTCCAGAGCCCATCCAGACCCCTGCCCTCAGCACACTAATTCAGCAAGTTAAACATGCGATCCCAGCAGTGAGCTATTCCCACAATTAATATAAGATGTCATGCTCTTAAGGAGTGACTTATGTGTATAGGAAGGAAGATAGATACAATAAATAATGCAGTCCTCCCGGTGGCACTTCTGAACACTACAGCACCGCTCTCATTTGCAAGGAACACGCTAATTACCCTTCACCAGGGAGACTCCCTCATCCCACCAGCCGTGGTGCATCTTGATGGCGTTAAGTATGTCTGTCTGCTGCTTTAATCATCAGCAGCTCTGCATTGTCACTAACGCTTCCAAGCCAAACAGTGAATAGATGTTGACAAAATACTCCCCGACACTTGCATTCAAAAGCTGCAGAGTTCCTTGTTTGTATCTTTGCTTGCGAGGGACAAACTCCTGTGAACCCTGGCAGACCCACCTTGTGAGGGTGACAGCCCAGACACCTGCAGCAGGAGGGACCGGCTGCAGGGTTTGACAGTGCCCTCTTGTGCAAAAAACAAAGATTTTTTTTTTTTTTTCTTCCTCTCCCCAGGAAGAAGGGAGCATGCCACACATGTATTTAGGAGCCTGGGGTTCACTTCACCACTGTCACCGACCTTCCTTGTGGCCACGGCCAAGTCATTCTTCATCTTGCACTAAAATTACACCATGCATGGGATGGACAAAGGGTGGCTTCGGAAGATAATTCCCATTTTTGCCCAAGTAATGCTGCCACATCAGGGACAAGCTAAAATAATCACCAGGCACCAAATGATTCATCACTCTTGGGACCGTCCCCCTCATCCAGGACAAGACGGCCTCTGTGGTAGGTCCCATGCAGATGTCTCTGCCCCTGTGATTACAGAGCTTAATTGCAGCCTGCAGGCATGCCTGGACACACACAGTGCTTCAAGGAGATGGGGGCAAATCTGTTCCTGGGGAAATGGCAGGGGAATTCAGTGTGGTTTTAGTGCTGCGATGAGCGACCAAATGCACTGAGGAAGGACCGGGCAGGTCAGCCCACGAGCCCCCAGGACCTGCCGCGGGATCAGGGCAAAGCATGGCTGACGTGTCGCTAACGGTCCTGCAAGGGGATGCTTGCGGCCCAGTGCCAGTACCAACCCAGCACTGACCTCTCCAGCCAAAACCGCCTTCCTGCCGAACCTGGGGGGCTTTTTGCCGAACAGCTATTAGCCAGATGGACTGCGGGATGTCCTCTCCAGCATGACATGCGTCCCAGACCCTGAGCATTTCTGCAACCATACAGGAAAATCCTCACCGTGCTGGGGAACTGCTGCTCTCGCCCTGCCCAGGAGCTTGCAGAAAAATCCCACCCAAGCTCATTTTAAGAGACCAAATCCATAATCTCACCCAAAGCCTTCAGGTGCCTCCACCTCCTTCAATACTGCAGGAAAGCCAAATGCCTGCAACAGCAAAGGGCAAGGCCAGAAGCAGCTGCATCAGCTAATTCATCTCCATGCAACCTCCAAGGGTCTCCTGGCTCCTTCCAGCCCACAGGTGACTCCATCCCACTCCCATTTCTGCTCCTGCTGGCACCGGCTGAGACAGGCCATCCGATTTCCCCTTCCCATCGCTGTGCTCATAATCTGGTTTCTTGGACACAAATTAGTCAACACCAGAGCTCTGTTAATTACCGACTCATTAATTTTTCAGTTCACTGGCTGAATGAAAAGAACCATTCGCATTGTAGACACCAAAACTTTGTTTCACCTGAACCGCAGCATTTCAGTCTCATTTCTCAAAGCTATTTGGGGATGACATTTCAAACAGAAATGTCAGTTTGAAACAAAATACTCTGGAAGAAGTTGAAATGAAGTAGTCTGACTTGCTTAAATTTTGTTTTTCCCCCATGTGAAGGGGAACGAGCTAGGAAATAATTTGATGAATTTGACCTCAATGGAAGAATTAGTTCAGCTGTCTAAGCATTCTTTTTTTTTTTTGGAAAAGAGTTACAATCCACAAATTTATCATTTACGCCATTGTTGCAAACGTAGAATTAGTGCTCAAAGATATTGGGGAGAAGGTGAACATTATTGTGAGGAACGAGCTGCTACTCTGCCTGCCAGCCCATACAGATTTGCTGGCACATACGCACGCCCCCGCCTTGCGGGCAGAACCGGGGCACGCTGCTGCCTGGTGGCCCCATCTTACCTGCCGCCACGGCACAGCACAGCCCGAGCAGCTTTTGCCTCTGAAACAAGGGCCTGAGCTCTTCTGAAGCCAGAAAATGGTTCTGAGTGTTCCTGATCGCTAGGACTTTGTTGAAATATTTACTCAAGGCTTAATCAGGCAGGACTTTTTATGCTGCGACTAGCAGACAGGTTCAAAGCCTGGGTTTTTTTTATTTTTCTCTAAATGAATGCACTGGTCTGTGAAAGACTTCAGACCGTTGCCACTGCCTCCTGACCCTGCCTGCAGGCAGAGGAAAACTGGGGGGAAATTTTAAGGAAAATCCAGGGGTTTTTTCCCCCCTAAAAGGTGGTCCCCAAAAGGTGACATTCAGAAAGCATCAGTGACCGAACAGCTATCAAGCAGGGAAGGAGAAAATCAGAAAAGCGAAGAATAATGTCCTGACTTTATTTCTATTCAATCTACATTTCTGAATTGGAAGCATTTTGGTGAGGTGCAGGTAGCTCTGTCTCCGGGGAAACCCGCAGTGCAAGACAGGGATTATTACACCTTCCATTACTTTTAGTGACCTGATTTCCCTTAAAAGCTCTTCCGCCAGACTTGTCTTCTCCCGTGCAGCCTGCCACAAGCTCGTGCCGCTTCCTACGAGCAAAGGAAAGCCTCTTGGAGTTTAATTCTGCCAGCACAGCGCCGACGCAGGAGTGCATACGCTGCAATCAGCCTAAAGCAGCCCTCCGAAAGCTATCCCTCGGTGCAGCATCCTCTCCCCGCAGCAAAGAAGTGTCAGGTGAAAGCTCAGGATTTGGTGGTTTAAGGATTGCACTGCTTGGAAATTTGTATTTCTTAAAAGCACAGTGAATTTTCTGGTGGCTGCATTTGTTCCTACACACTGACCAACATGTCTGTGATAGCCAAGAGCCAGTAAACAGGCTTGTCTTTTGGCGAGACCCCTCACAGGGGAGTCAAGGCTGACGGGCGACACTTATGTCACAACCACACTGAACAGTCAGCTTTTGATACTTGGAGAAGATTAAGCCCTGGTTTGGTTTTACAGGTCAACAAGCATCTCTTTGGTGAACTTCTCCACGTAACTGCTTTGCCTTTTGTTTCCTGAACAACGCGCTGTGAAATCAAAATGGTACAACGAGTCCTGGGTATTAATGACAACATTCTGGTATCTACTGCTTTTAAAACTCCAGATGCTGGATTTGCTCAATTGCACAAGAGCATTATCTTATTTAAAATGGAATTACATGTTCCTGTCCCTTGTGGTTTGAAAGAAGAACACCCACTGGGAACGAGCACATCCTAAATGCTCAGAAACCAAGAAGTAAATGAAAAACCACAAACTTATTGTGTCTAAAAATACATGTTTTAATTTTAAAGCTGATCTCAGGAGTTTTCAGGCTGACTCAGGGCTCTCAGGCTGAGTCAGGGCTCTCTTGCCTACTGCCTTTTCATGTTCCCAGACTGGAGCACAGACAGTCCTGGCCCCCATTCTGAGGTGACTTCACTTTGAAGTCAGTTTTGCTCTTTCCAGTTACTCAGTCCTGAAGACGGGTGCAATACAGCTGCCCCCCGCCCTGCACAGAGCCACCGTGCGCTATACGCTCGCCTGGATCATTTCCCCAGTCCCTACAGCAGGTAGATCTACTGCCTGCCTTAGTTTCAGTCTCATTTCTTTTTACTCAGTCCTCCCTATTTCACAGTCTCTGCATATCGGCTTTTATCCTTGTAATAAATTAATCTCCCGTGCCATTTCTTGGTCTTACATCACTTGGAGGCACCGAGCTCCATCCCTTCCCAAGTCTGCTCCTCTGACTCCCTCGTGACACTCTTCTGAGCTTTTAGTCACTCGCACTCAAACCTTTAGTCCTAACTTTCATTTTTTAAAGTGGTTTATGATTTCTTCAATTTAATAAGACGTTACTGAATGAGGCTGGAGTTTGTCTTGTCAGCTATTGCAGCAAGGTTATAAATCTGCTTGTGAAACACGAATCTGATGAAAGGTTTGAGGAGGAACAGGCCTTTACTCCTAACAGGCTGCAGATACCCATGCTTCTGGATCTCAAATACTGCCTATTTTAAATATAATTTATTTTCTCGGGAATGCATAACAGGTGGGGATGCTATGGGGATTCCCCAAGAGCAATGAGTGAGCTGTGCCTAAACGCACAGCACAGCCAGCACAGCCTCCCGCAGCATTTGCTGGTTTTGTGATACTCTAACCCATGCAACCTTAAATCCCGTTATCTTATATACAAAAGGCGTGGTGTCCGTCCAATAAAGGAACATGATCCAGTGTGGTCAAATGGCATCCATGGACTGCATTAATCCCATAAAACCATACTAACCAACCTGCCGCCTCCACCATGGAGCAGACAAGCCAAAGCTGGTCGCAGAAGGCACAAGTACCCATCCCATAGCAGGGGAGGCACATGCGAGGGGAAGAATGATCGAGGTAGCTCTCCCACACATGGTAATGGTTACCCAGGTTTTAGCCAGATTGTGCTGACAAGGTTACATTTCATCCACAGCTTCATAATGGGCAGTTACATACTCCAGGTAGCAGCAGGACAGGAGGGGCCCCATGCTGGATTCTGCCCTTGCCACAGGAAAGATGCATTGGAAACCAGCTGTAAATAGCACAGCGCCCATTTTTAATGCTGAAAACCAAAGCCCTGCAGTTTACCGCATATCCAGAGCCCAAGGTTAAGGCAGCAGCACACAACTTGCCTGTGAAGCTGAGCTATTTTCCCAATGCCGGTTTGTACATGGAGCAAGCAGCAGTTATCTCAGCCAGTTCCCCAGCTGGATGCAGCCACATTCAGCAGTGGGGACTGCCATCGTCCCCAGGGAACCTGCAGCATCACCCACTGCTTCACCCAACCCCCAAATGCCCCCATGACTGCACAGAGAGCCCAGCCTGCATCCCATACACCGCAGCACCTCACATCAGCCATGCCAGAAAGCTAAGGACCAAAGCACATTTTTGTTATGTTATACCATTAAGTACCACAAATGAAGAACAGCCAAAGCCTGTACACTCTGCTCTTACTGCACCTATAAAACCTGGGATCTAACCAGTATATTCTTCAGCCCCACCTACTGGCACCTTATCCATTAGCTCTTTGCATATGCAAGCAGTAAAGCATCTCCACAGGTATGGGTACGGCTCTCCCGAAAACAGCACCCTGCACCCCAACACTGCCCTTGAACATCGCAGCTGGCCGAGGTCAGCCCGGCAGGGCCTCCGAAAATGAGCGCTCAGATGTCTCCCCATTAAAGCACATCACCATGATCTTTACAGAGAAGGGACACGGACAAAAGCCTTAGGTTAGGCAGACACATAAAGAAAGAATAACCTTTGGACAAGCTTTTCCTGAAAATGCAGCGTTTCCTTGGAACTGAGTCCAGTGGGGAGAGTTATTATGGGAAGATTTACTTCCACTGGGACACCAGGCTTTTAATATCACCCTTTTAAATAATGCACATTTAAAAAGGTTATTTTACTGTGAGAAAAGGTTAACGCTATTGTTAGTTCTTTCCCGCCTATCCTGGATCAAGTGCCTTATGACATCCACTAGTAGAAGAAATAAATGTGGTATTACCTGGCTCGGGCTCAGCTGTGTCAGACGGTGGCAGCGGACGAAGGCCAGGAGTGGGGAAGCTACAGTGCACTGTCTCCCTGCAGAGTTTCAGCTTGGAGAGGTCCTGGTTAAGGGGGTCAGCTTAGCCCTTGGTTCAGGTTTTGGCTCTTCTGAATTTACCACCTCACGTCTTGCAACACACCCTAAACCTGAGCAAGAGAAGTGCAAACTGCGTATCAGGTGCTGCTTGTTAGGAGACGTCCGTCAGTGGCCCTGGTCCACCTGCAGTGCACCTTCCCACTCTGCCCACGCCACTCCCAACAAAGCAGCTGGGGGTTTACAGAGATCTGGAGGGGCCACACCAGCTATATGGCCTTGGATGTTCAGACAGACCACGGTACCTAATTGCTGCAGAGTATAAAGTCTTCATTACTGCACTGTAAAGTCACAAGGGCTTATTATTGACTCCCTGCAAATACAAGGCTGTGAGAGTGCAATGGGGAAGGTGCACGGCTCGATACTTTGCTTGGACACATCCTCAAGGGACTGTGCTGAGCAGGTCACATCAAATCCAGTTCCTTCCCTTGCACTTCCCCAGTCACCTCACCCAATCCAGTCACGTTGGTTTTGTCATCTTCTGGTTTCTGTTTATTATCAGCTTGATCACTGGTTCAGTAGTGCTGCTGCTATGTTTGCGTTAGCTCTGTTATGTATCGAGGGTTATTAGAGCAGCTGGCAGGTATACCAATCCATCAGCCATGTCCCTCCTCTCCCTCAAGCTCCTTTGCTTCCTCCCTTGGCCCCAACACCAGGCAAAGGCAGGGAGTGCAGTGGTGTGAGGCAGCCAGGGATGCCCTGGGGAAGGGAGTGCCATGCTCTGCAGAAACAGGAGCATGACAGAGGGGAAATTACAGAATCTGAGTTCCCAGCTCTTCTTTTCCTGCTCCAAGCACTGAATCAGGCAAGGCCCAGCAGTGGGAGGACATGCTGGCAGCATGGAGCTGGGAAAACGCTCAGGAAATGCTGTGTTCTGATGCAAAACCTCATTTTCCTAGACCAATGCTTATCTGAGCATCTCAGTTAAACCTTCCTGTTTTTTCTTCTCTCTTCTAGGATGAATCAGAACGCACTAGATGCTGTGGGCCCAGCTATCTGCTTGCTTGCCAGGCAAACACAAGCCCTGGGGTGGGCTTGCTGGGCAGCAGACAGTGGGGTAGATACAGTAGGAGGCAGCTCTAGCACAGCCAGGCACTCCTGAGAGCCCCTTGGACCCAGCAGATACAGGACATGAAGATGCACGTTGTAAAATAACAACCTTCATCGAGACAGCAAATACATGCTTGGAGTAGCTCCTGATCATCACACAGCACCAGAAAGCAGAGGAGAAGCCAGTGAAATACCTGCCACATCTCCAGGGGACAGCAAGGCAGGCTTCTGCAGCACCGTGCATGTGTCTGAGCAGTAGCACCACCAGAAGTGCAAGAAGGAGCACAGTCTAGAACAAATCCTGGAGCAGTAACATCTACAATTTGCCCAGGCCTAACTATATTCTACACAAACAGTTAAATAATACAGAGCTTAGGAAAAAAATTTAAAAAAATTAGAAGAGCTCACAGCAGGTCTAAGGCTAATATCCCCAAAAGGAAAGTAAGGTCTCTAAGTCAGCTTTAATAGCTGAGGGTGCCTCCCTGCCCCCAGCTGAGACCCCTCAGCCTTTAATGAGCCATCTAGAAAAATCCCCAGGCAGGGCTGGGTCCTTTCTTGTAGTCTGGAGATTTTGGGGGAAGCAGTGCTGTGTTTCTGTTACCCAGGAGCTGCTGTCTTGGTTCTGAGGAAAATATCCTTTATTTATACAGGAGTGTTTAATATGTGCTCATATTTCTAATGTATGTGTGGAACTTCCATACAAAAAGCCTGCCTTCAGTCAGTCTCACCTGGCCAAGCTTTGCGGTAGACATGACTAAGATTGAAGGTATTGCTGTAAGGAATTGCATGGTGACCAGCCACAGTCTTTGGCCAGTCTCTGGGCCTTACTGCTGCTTGCAAAGTACAGCTGGTGCTACAAGGGCGAAGGAGGCTTTGAAACCTGGTTCTGGGGTAAACAGCCCAGGAAGCTGCACGTGCTGTTGGACAGTAGGAACTGAGATGGTAACTGGTGCTTGGAGACAGGAGAGTTAAACTAGAGGAGACGCTTGGTGGATGTGCCGTTCCAAGAACCAAAGCAAGCAGGGAAACTGGACTTTGTTGCTTATTCCAGGAGGAGGTGATAAGATGAAACTTTTGCTTTAAGAAAGCAAAAACATTGGGTGAAAAAGATGCTTTTCTGCAGGATAAATTGTTGCTGGATGAGCCAATCAACACAATCTGTTTTCTAATCTACACCACTGGGACTAAGGCTGGAGCCTGCTGGTGGAAGGTGCACTGAGCTGCTGGGGCTAAACCCACCACCTCATGAGTCACCAGAGTTTATCCCTTGGTGCTCACAAATGCTGGTTTGGTGCCGTGCCGACGACTGTGCCATGCAACCTTGTATTGGCAACTGTGCACTGAAATCCTGCGGTGTGCTGGCTGGTTCCATGGAAAAGGCTCTGCCTGGCCAAGCCCTGGTGACTCTGCAGGTGGGGACCACGGGTGTGCTCCGGGCTGGAGGATTTTCAGGTGAGTCCAGATGAATGTCTGCATTGTGGATTGCTGTGGATTGTGAGCTCTCTCAGCTTTACTGCTAGTTAGCAAATGAGTCTCGGAACTAAATCATTAGTTCTGTCTGCTCCCTGTTAACCTTTTCTCCCACTCTCATCAAGAGAGATGAGGAAACATGCATCGTATGGAAGGGGAAGGTCTATCTTTTTATTCTTTGATTTACTGATGTACTAACCTGCAATACTTTCTGCGATGAAGCTTTTCCCCACTATAACCCTACTGTCTTTGGCAATATTTCAGCTGGGAAAAATTTATCTCACTTAGTGGAAAAAGGTGGCCTAGGGAGGAAGGGAGGAAAGGACTTGCTGATTCTAGCCCTGGGATTAGATTTCTCTAAGCAGGAGAAATTGATAGATGGTGGATTTACAAGGGATCCACTGGGAACAGCGTGGTCAGCTATGCAGTGTGGTTTGCAATCTGCAATCCCAGCACATTCTGCAACTCACGTGTGGTTTAACTCAAATTTAATTTACTTCAAGGGGAACTCTTCTTTGCATTTGGACTATGTAGAGTGGCATCATGTATACCTGTAAGCACACAGCTGATGAGCAAAGGGAAAGAGTTTCTCTGTTGAAATGGGTTATCAGGAAGTGTTACGGTAGTTGCTGCTTTGATTTGCTTTATCCAGGCACGCAGCCCACTGTGCACCCACTGCTCTGTGGTGCTGTTGTGGCTTGGCTGGTGAGGTCTGCTGGGAGCTGCAGCGGTTTGACTGTTTTCTGTGGCACGTTCTCGCTCTGGGGTACCCATGGGGATGACAGTCACACAGAAGGACCAGAGGCACAGAGCAGGGTCAGACAAGATACCTGAGAGCAAAGCAGGGAACTGACTCCCCAAGGTATCTGCTTGATAGTTCTGCAACTTGCTGGAGCAGGGAAGGACTCTCCTCTTCAGTAAATATTTTTGTTTTTTGGAGTTGTTTTACCCACTTTGCTTATATTTGTCTCAACTCACCTCCAAAGGCTTTTCTTGTTGCATATGTGTCCCAGTCATACCATAGAAAGAAAATGCTTAAGACTGGCTGGTTCAATAGTTGAGCTGTGGTCAGATGCTTCAGATGGGTTATATCACTCACTGGAATGCATCAGCACACCTCCTTTCAAAACTAAACCTTGCTGCCTTACATCACTCATCTTTTTTTTGTGAAGTTTTTCTTTCCCTTTCCAAGCCCTGCGGCTTCAGCCTAGACCCGTATTAGTAACTCTGGTGTGCAATAGATCTTTTGCTGTATTTTTTGCCTTACTTAAAAGCACCTTGTAGCAATGGTCTGAGCAACGATTATGGAAAGACAACCCTGTCCTTTCAGTTGTCGTCCAAGGTGTTCTTGATTAGTTGAGCAGGTTCCCCCTGAAGCATCAGGTTTGGGGATGGTTACACAAAACCCAACTTCTTGTTGTCTCTCCTTGCTGCATGGCAAGTGACACTGGGTGTCTGCACCCCTGAGACCAGCATCATCTGATGTGGCTGGAACATTAGGGGCTATTTGGTGGCACACAGGACCATAAGATGAGCCTTTAGGGGATGGCTCAGCCTAGGAGTTGTGGTTGCCCAGGTATGCCCCAATGCTGGCCCCTGGGAATTGGGGTGAATGGTGCAGAGAGGAATTTGATCAAACCTAACCCCGTCAACAAAAACATACAATAATGTTAGAGGAAAGCAAAGCAATGCAGGATTAGCTGCCCATGACCTGAGCTTGTGCTCTGTGTGTATCATTCACATGAATGAGGTGTTTGTGTTTGTCTTCCAATGTATTTGGCTTTTCTACATCGGCGTATCTGCCTGGGAGAGTGCTGCCTTGCAGGGACAAAGCAGCAGGATGAGGCTGTAATGAGCCAGAGTGATTCAGTCAGGGCTGTGGAGATCAGTGATCCTAGTGGAAGGAAATGCCTTCACCACTCTGTGAATACTTCCAAGAATTTCTAAGTTTTTCCCAATTCTAGTGACAAACTGACAGCTCTTCTAGAAAACCAGAAAAATCTTGAATAACTTGCCAGGTGAGAACCCCCAGGGATTCAGGCTGCACTATGAAGATGTGTGCAAGTGCACAGCCACAAGCCTACGAGCCCATGCTGCAGGGTGCCTTTCCCAGTACGACTGGGCTGTCTGCAGCCTCAGAACCAGAAGATTATTAGCACTGAGTTCAGTTGCCTTAAAATATAACAGAGCCTATACTTGGAAGGACTTGTATGACTTCAACACTTTGTGTCAAAAGGTCCTGGTGTGACAGTACATGTGTAACTCTTACTATTCCTCTGGATGATAAACATATTACCCAAGATGAGTAATTTTGAGGACTAATTTCTAATTCAAGACACCTTGGGGTCTGATAGTCACATGGAGATAGATGTGCAGTCCTTTCTGACCAGGGAGTCCTGTTCACCTACTGCCAGTTGGCCTAGGTGATCACAGCTGAGTGATCCCAGATCATTCAAAGGAGGAGAAATGCAGCCTAATCACACTAACTCAAGATCTGAAAGCACATGGTCTATGACAGACCTTGCACAAGGATATCTTGTTCAGTAGTCTAAAAGTCTTTCAGTCCCTAGTCGGTAAGGTCTGATGCAGACTTCATTATATGGCTTTTTAGCTATCTGAAGTTCTCAACTCACTTTAAAGCCCTAGTTCCTGGGGCCCTGTGGGCATGTGAACATCTCAGCTTTTCCTAGTTCCCCCAGTATGAGAGGAAAGCTAAAAGGGATGCTGAAGTGCACTGTTTGGAAGACTAAACAACCTGCCTCCAAATTTGTGCTAACTTAAAAGTACCAGTTTTATCTTGGCCTGACTCTGGGGTCAGTAGTGTTGGGCAGAGGGTCTTCACCCACACTTAGTAGAGTCAAGCTTTTGAGTTAGACTTGAGGCAATTACCTGATTTATTGCTTGGTGAAAAAAATCTACCTACCACAGTGTCTGGCAGGGCTGCGTACTGATGAGGTTAGCAAGTCAAATCCAGGGTCTGGATTTGAAAGAGGTTGGTAAAGAGTAAGATTCATAACTGTTGTAATTACACAGACTAGCAGTGGGGTGATTAAGTTCTCCATCTGGGAAATAGAGCTGACCTGTTAGTGTCCAGCCAGCCCTGCGATAGCTGGGAGGCTGGTGATTTATGCTGTGGGGATTCACTTTTCTAATGATTTTTGGAAAGCTGGTCCATCATCTGAAGTTGTTTGCACCTGTAGATCAGCCTGATTGGTTTGCTGTCTGTGGTGGCTTGTTATTCTTGTTTGATTGCTCTGCTGAACACATGTATCTGGGCTGTATCACCTTGACCTGGAAGGGTGTGGAGGAAGGGAAAAGGGGGATGTGGGAATACTCAAAGCAGCATTATGGATGCAAACTGAGGCAAACATGGGGACAGCTCGTGCAGTTCATGATGCAAACGTGAAGAGATGTTAACAGAGATGAATGAACCTCCAGCTAATCTTCACCTAACTGAAGATCAGCCATGCCTAGGGAAGCCTGGTAGCTAGTTTTGCACTTCACAGGATCTGCTATACCCCACATCACCCAGTTTTCCTCCCCCTGCTGATCCCTGCCTTCTGCTGTCCCTTTGGCAGGGCACGCTGCAGGCAGCTGGGTATGGATTGTCCAACATGGTTTTGCAGCATGGGCTGTTCAATGTTATTTTGAACAGCCACGATCTCCTTAAAAAGTGAACAAGACAAAATTCAGACTTGTTTACACAGTTAGGTTATCCCCTAGAGAGCAGAGCTTGGAGGCTGTGTGCAATCGGTGGTGGTGGTGCTTGCGGCATGTGGATTTTAGGGGCAGCAGTGAAGGGGGAGCCCCCTCCAAGGCTGCAGGATACCTTTGGCTGTTTGTGGCCCTGCAGGGGCTGTAGCCCAGTGTGAAGGGTGTCAGCAGCACTCACCCCATGTCTCCATCCCAGCAGCTCCTTCCAGCCCCAGGAGCAGACGTGAGCACAGACGCTCGGTTTCCCGTGCACACTCCTCACAAATGAGCTGCTGCTGGTCTAATCCTTTCTGCCCCCAGGAAGGGGTGGGGTGGGCAGGGGGGACAGGGACAAGTGAGATGGGGCAGAAAGGATGGAAAGAGAAAATGCTTTTCTGAGGTATTGTAGCAACACTCAAAGGGGAGAGCAACCACTTCCATTGCAGCACAGTAGTCTCGAGGGTAGAGGAGAAACCCTCCCAAAATAAAGCTTTGCAGACCACTGTACTCAAGCAAGACCCACCCACACACACACACCCCCCCCCAAGCTTCCCACCACCAGGGATGTCAGGGAGGACATCCCCTGGGCCCTGTCCCTGCATGCAGGGCAGCACCCAGGCTTGTACAGGGAGAGGAGCTGCTGCCAGCGCAGCCCAGCAGCTGCGGAGGTGTGAAATGCTGATGCACCAGCTGCCAGCACCATTTACATCAGCAAGATTGGTCTCTTAAGACAATAATGGATGTAGGACAAATGATGATGGTGAGCTGAAAGTGCTATTACTCATTATTGAAACTTTGGATTACTCTCTGGCCAGTGCTAAAACTATAAAGCCAGCAGCCAGTGGACAAGCCCTCAGTAACCTCTGCCACTGAACTAAAAGCTTTCGGAGGGGGAACAGAAGTGCTATAAATCTTGTGGGTGACATTTAACATTTGTCAGAGAAACACTTTGGACTTATTTTAATCTCTCAATTTCGGAGAGTTCATCATAACAAATAACCAGTGCCTCGAACCCGGCCAGCGAATCCCTGCCTCTCGCAGCTCCAAATGGAAACTCAAAGTGGCCCCTTAATAGAAAGGGCAGCTCTGCGCATCAGTGCCTCTCGTGCACTGTGTGGTCTCCCGGCCACTCCTAAATGGATACAGTCCTTGCAGTGTTTACACGTGCTGCCTGTTATTGCGATGACACTGGGGCCTGCAAATGTTTTAACTTAGGGTTTTTTTTTAAAAAAAAAAAACCTGTCCATTAATCTTCCTCAGCGCTTGGAAGGAAAGTAAATTATTTACGGTGCGGATGTTATAAGGGATTGTTCCTGCATTAACATTTCATTTGGGAGTGTTAAATCTGTCTCTCATGCTAAGTTAGGGATTGGGTTTGTCAGGTGGCTTGTCCAGAGATGAACCCCATCCAAGCACACATCCACCAGCACGTCCTCCTCTGCCCAGTGCTTCCCCGTGGTGGAAGGAGTGTCCTGTGCTCCAAGTGAAACAAATGTGGGGGCCAAGGAGAATAACCTTATAAAGAGTATTTTTAAGCTGTAAATTTCTGTACTCACCTAGGTGAGAAGCAGTCTCAGCTAAAATAAAAAAGGATTCTGTGCTCACTTCTCATGGCTTTGCCAATTCCCTGCCATTAGCATTCCTGCTATTTTCGTCCTGCCTTATTCAGGCCACACTGTTCTGCTTGATGAGGGACACTTACTGGCAGGTAAATCAGCCAGTAATGCATTGGATCGGGTTCTTTAAGAGTTGTTAAGCCTAATTTTAATTTAGTATGTCAGAAAACAAGAGACCCTTGTTATTATCCCCATAGTATCCAAATGAAAGATGTTTGGGTTCCCTGTGCTGGGCTGTCCTTGTCACTGCTCCTCCCAGACCCTTTCCCAGGAGTGCAGGGAGCAGGCTGACGTGTGACACATTAGAAAGGGACCATTTTTTCCCCAAACTTCAAAAGTTCAGGTATTAGTATGAGCTTTAGACATACAAGTCACCACTATATTAAAAAATTTAAAAAAATCTTATCAAAGTCCTACTGCAAACAATGGAGCTTTATCCTGGAGAAAGCTGTTAGAGGAAAAACGTAGTAACCTAACAAAAGCCGCTTGGCGTTTCTGAGCACAGCGTGTATCTGAGCAGCTGCTGCGGAGTGGCCGGTGAGCTGTAAACACGCTGGCTTTTGTACACGGGGTAGCTTGTGTTGCCATATGCCGAGCATCAGGATTTCCAGGCTGTCTTCTGGCCCTCCTCGGCACGCTTGGGGCAATGGCTTTCCCCGTCTCAGCCACCATTAACCTGTGACTGCAATGACAGCAGGTTGCACAGGGCTCCGAGAGCTTCTGCTAAAAAGCACTGCATAAACACTGTAGAAACAGCGTATACTTAAACCTTGACCACCACCACTTCCCTGCTATGCGTTAATGTATATTTGGGGGAAGTGCATGTGCAAATAAGTCAAACTGAGAAGAAACGTTTAAGGAGCGGACTGGAAAGCAGAGGTTACAAGTAGACGGGCTGGTAATGCCTGAAGTTGGGAGCCTGCAGTGGGTTTGACCAGAGAGGACGAGTCTGTTAATGGAAATATTGATTGTCTCAGAGGTTCAGTGCTGCCAACCAACCTGCACATATGGTACCAGTTTTATTGATATATGAATAAGATTAAACATGACACCTGTGTCAAGTGAATCCCTTGGTACCATTTAACTAACACTTAAAGCAGCTGCTTTTGAAAGATTACCTTCAGGCACAGGCCACCCAAGCAGAACAACATCATCACCTTAAGCACTTTCCCAGTTGCCGACAAATGGGAATTCTTGCCTTCTAGCAATATAATTAAACAATATTAGTGAAAGTCAAACAACAGGGTGTCCAGCACCTGAATGCACTTTCTGGCTACATGGTGGCTTCACTGATTTTACCGTTACCTCCACGTGCAACTGCATGTCTGTGGGCATTAGGTCTCCAAGTGTGAGCTGCTGGGTGGTTGGGTTGCAAGGAGGATTTACTGGGAATCAAAATGCTGGGCCATTATGAAATCTTCTGTATTACTGTTTTAAAAATATTTTATCTCCACCTTTAGTAGAATAGTTTTATGACAACAGGCTAGGTATTAATTTCTTGCTGGGAGTGGTAGAGCAGATTAAGGATGTATCTCCCTGTTCAATAATGGGCAAGTAATTGAACTTTAAGTCTGTGTGAGTGCAAGAAACTGCTTCCCATATTGGGGATACTGTCAGGTTACTTTTTTCTGATTTATCCTCAAACTTCTGCTTCCTAACTATTGGTCATAACACAGAAACCTGAATTTTCTGCTATTATTCCTGACCAGCAGCCTTTCCGGTGTGGCAAGGACACTTCTGTAACACCTCTCCTCCAGGAAAGGGCAGCACGCTCCAGCCCTCACTGCTCTGTAGCTGACAAGGGCAAGGCGGGTAGGGGACGGTGTCATTTGCTGCCCAGGTCACGGGTGACCAGCTGCGCTGTCACGCAGCTGCGTGCTGGGGACCGCTGCAGTACGGGGATCGCAGCGACCAGCCGCACACATCTCCCCAAAGACCTCCATTTCCCCAGCTCTGAGCATCCCCGTAGCTGGGGGGAGCATCCAGACACCTCTGTCTTCCAGAAGTGACACATTAAATTAATAACCAGTTTCACCTCTCTGCATCCGCTGCCTATCCCTCCATCTAATCTATCCACCTCTGAGTAAATCATCCTCCTGTTAAAACTGCAGCGTTCTTCCTAGGAAAAGAAGCGGTGGTGGGTGGTGAGTTGAAAGCAGAAAACAGATCACTCATGGCTATTAGTACTTTTGCCATTGATAGGTCAAATATTCCTTAGAAGTCACTTAAATGCTATCCCCTGATATTACAAGCTCGATAGGAAATGTAAACAGCTTGAATTGCTATTAAATTAATCCCCTCTCAATACCCATTTTGAGCTAATAGAAGACCATTCATGTGATGTAAAGTCCTACTGACTTCTGAGACTCTGCGTGACTTCTCAATGTGGATCTGACCAGAAGATCAAGGCTTACCCTGGAGAAGATTTATAAGCACCTAAGAGCTTTAGGAGCATAAATCCTGTTGACTGAGCACAAACTCCACAAGGTACCCATACCTTCAGCAGAACTCGACAACCTGCCTAGCGCACGCAGGCAGAGAGCCCATTTGGAAGAAGCGTGTGGCCATAAATCCTCTACATACTTTTGGAAATCTTTTCCAGAGTTGTTGAGCAGAAAAAACCAGGTCTGTGGGCTGCAGAGAGCAGATGTATCCTGTGCACATCAAAGATGTATTGGCTGCGTCATGACCTCATGAAATTGCTTGAGCTGGCAGCTCTTCCCCCGTCTCTGCCATGGGTGCAGCTTCATGATACAATCTAACGTTGTTTAGCTATTGAAGTAAAACGCAGGATAGAGCCAAACATATATAACTTTGTAATTGCTTTGCCTGCCCCTTGGCTCCCCTGCAAACTCCTGCATTTTATCCTCTGCCTGCTCCCGCCGCACGCCAGTGCGGCTCGTGGCAGCAAAGCCGGGTTTATGAAGGCTTCACCTGCCGGTGTCAGAAGTGACGCATCCGAATACAATCTAGAGCTCCCCGTGTCCTAAGCCTCTGCTGACTATATTTATAATCCAATCATGCTGAAAAATGCAAACATAACTTCAGCCTGACCTTATCTATTAAACCATGAGGACTTTTTCTCTAGGATTTCTAATACCTTGACATATGCAGTATTTTGTCTGGTGGCTTTTCCCCTGCTGTTTCTCATATTATTTACGTAGCCAGACTACACCTCACAGGGCTGACGGCTTCAGGAAGGTGTATGAGCACCTTGCAAAGGTGTCCGCTGGTAGTCCTTGTTGGGCTCTGCAGAAAGGGTAGGGGCAATGACTTGCAAGGAAAATGATGCCAGAGGCAGTCTCTGAAGAATGAGCGCAAATGACTGCTTTATGATATGTTGTTGAGGCTGGAGGTAATGAGAAAAGCTCTCCCCAGCTCCCATGCCTTTAGCCCTCACAGTCTCTGGGCACCTCCAGGATACGACAGCATCGTTATTACCCCAGTTTATAGGATACAGAGGTTAAAGCATGTGCTCAAGGTCTTTCTGAAAGGTAATAAAAAGGGCAGGAATGGGACCCAGGTTTCATGATTCCCCTTGTGCCTCAGAAGCCTAATTCTTGCTCTTGCCTTTTGCTGTCTAAAATCAGGCATTCCCTAAAGAGAACTAAGCCTCTCTGTTTATGGGGACTGCATTCAATGCTGTCAGCAGAAACCTTTCAAAACACCACTTGTATCATCGCACCGAGTAAATGTCAGTGTCTTCTCACCGGGGCCGTCTCCACCCACCCAAATGACTGCGTGTGGCACAGGGTGATGGAGAGCCCACCCCGACTCTCCTCTTTCTTGCACTAAAGCAAAGGTACATTACAAGACTGGTGTGAGTGCTGCTCTCTTACTGCCAGCTCTACCCATATCTTCTCTTGTGGACTATTAAATAAAGCCCTCTTGATGCTGTGCTCGTATGGGCCAGACTCGATGATAGCCCGTTCCTAGGTACAGCTGTTGGCCACCCTCTAGGGCCCAGAGCTGTGCAGACATACAATATTAAGACCTTTGTCTACATGGAGAAGCCCCATGTAAATGAGGTCTTAACCTGATTTTCATTGGACTAGAAGAAATCTCAACTCTGAAGTTTACCAGCTTTGTCCTGTTGTCCAAGTGAGATGAAGGTAGTCTGTCTGCCTCAAGGATCACTTCTGGATCTGGGGATTCCCATCCTGCACTGGCCTGGGCAGTCTCGCGTGAACCATGTTTTTTATTGTTTCTTGTAATTAATCCCATCTTTTGAAGTTGGAGAAGTCATCATCTTCCATCTGAGTGTGTTCCCTCTCGGTTCAAACCAGACTGCTTTAGAAGCTATGCATAATTTATGGGCTAGTTATATCCACCTCCCAAAGAATAAATGAATGAGTGGAATTCCTGCGTAAGCTGGGTCATATGTACAGTTGCACCTTTAGCAGAGTAGGAGGCATGAGACCTTCTACTGATATAAACTGCTGTATCAAAGTCTGACTGAGAAGCTATATTTGGTCCTACAGCTCCCGCTGCCATATGCTGGGACTGTGCAAGTCGGGTAGGCATCGGTGTCGCCTTGTTTTCCTGTGTTTGAATACATTCACTTACCGCTCTACTCATGTATAAGCCTGGTCTAGATTGTTGATGCTGTTATATCAGCAAAGAGCATAGGAAAACACGTGTCCCACCTAATACCGCTGTGCTGGCAGGGTTACTGATGCAGGAGGAGGGGGCACTAGCTCAGCTCTGAGCTGGTAACTCACCATTAGCGCATGCTTCGCCTGCTAGATAACAAGAAAATTGCATTTGCTCAAACCCTTAATTCAACACTTAAATCCAGCTTTGGTGGTTCTGTTGCTTCTGATAGTTTTGCAGAGGCTTGCAGTGGAGAGGGAGCATGTTGTTACAGCTGGGGCCTGCACTTGAGAAAAGTAACTTCTAAACCAGCCCAAAGTGATTGTTTTCCCTCACCTGATGTTGCTGGGCTCGTAGTGCTGCTCCTCTGCCCGCAGACTGTGTGTTTCCAAGGGAGAGCCATGGCTCGATGGGCAGGAGGGCTGGATGGGCAGGGCTTCCCTGTAGTACATACCTTCACACCACAAGCTATTCGGGACAGGGATTGCCTTTTCATACAGACCATCCTTTTGCAGAGCCTATAGGAAAAGAGGATCCTTGTCTCTGGTCTCACACGGGGTGTCATACTGCCAGTAGGAAACAAAGCCATTTAGGAATTCATCCTCTCTAGGATCTCTATGGGCTCCTTTCGCTTTTGAATGGCCACTGCCCTTGCGGGGTCCATTCCAGGAACATTTCGCTGTGCTGGACACCTGTGCCATAGCCTCTGCGGCGTGAGTGTCCCTTATGCATTTAGAATATCCTTTATGACTGTTAGGAAAGAGAAAATTAAAGAGAATGGCACTTACAGGACATCAAAGATACAAAGGGCCTCTTTATCCAGGAGACATATCTGCATTTGGGGCAGTATTTTACCTGTTTAAATGGCTTCTTCTAGAGCCCTTAAGTACAGTGTTGTGCCAGCTAAGTATGGATTTTTAATTAAGCCCCCTCCTGCCCTCCCCTCTTTTGCACATAACTATAATTTTACAGGTTAAGAAATCCCCTTAATATCTAGCTAGAGGTTTAATGCTATATGCTCTTTAAAGAGCCCCCCCAACCACCGTGCTGTATTAATAGCTCTGAGATTATAATTTTTACAGTCTTCTAGGACTGATGTCTGCTGCTAACACTTCATGATCATGTCAAGGGAGCGGGGGGGATGGGAACTATACCTGTCAGCTGATGTTTTAACATGTAGCTTTAATCTTTTTGATTAACACAACTTCATGGAAAAAAAAAAAAAACAGGCAGTTCTCAGTGCACAAGCCTTTCTACCTGGGGAGGCCGTGAGCGGCTCCCACTCCTGCAGTGCTCCTCATTCGCAGCAAAAGGAGCACCACCGGTCCCCACTGATACCCACTGCCGAGCCCCGGGTTAGACTGTGGCCATGGAGGACTGGGGACGCTGCAGTGACAGATGAATATGCAGGAGAAGATGATTTAAAACCTTAGCTGCTTGCATAATTCATATGTCAGGTAAACATCTGAGTAAGGTTGCCATGGTATCAGGGATGTATATCATCTTGGCCATGTGTGCGCTCAGAAAATTATAGGAAAACTTGCAAAGTACCATGTTTTTGACAAATATGATGGAAGACGTGGTTCTGCTCTTGGTGTCGATGAGCTTTTGTGTATAAGAGCACCACTGCTGGCTGTGGTTGTCATCCCAGGACAGATGACTGCTGCCACCCTGGGTCAGACCGGGCTGTCTCCTGAAGTGGTTGGTGACGGATGCTCAGGAAGAGGACGTATGTGTGGTGTTACTTCAGAAACGCTCTCCCACAGGACTTACCTGCCCAAACCCAAGCCTGCTCTTGCAGCCGTTCGCAGCCTTTTCGCTAGTATTTCACAAATCTGGTCCATCTCTTCTCTGCCCATTGTGGCACCCTGAAGTCAGTGACCGACTCCTTGAATTGCTCATGTGCAAGCAGTACAGTCTTTTGCTGCCCCAACCAGTGTAGAAACTCCATCCTTCACCCCGTCTCTCCTTTTCAGTCACCACTGTACAGGTGTGTACAAGGCCTTTGGGGGCTGGAGATGCACAGCCTTATTTTGTGCCCTGCAGTAGCATCTCTGCTTTTACTGTTACCCCGCCAGCTAGTCTGAAGCCAGGCCGGGTATGCCCACCCACGCCGCAAACACCTTCGCCTCGTTTTGTGGAGATGCCACATCTCGCTGCCAGCACAGCTTTCCCGGCTGCAGCCCGACAGGCCTGCTCCGACACGCTAAGCCACGGATGGCTCTGCAGGCGGGAGCCGGAGCCTTGTTGGCTTCAGTGGGGCTGAGACACATCTTTACAAGTTGAGCGTGCGCTTTGCTGGAAAGAGCTGGGTTTGGGCTGCAGTTAGGGCTTCCCAGCGGTGGCGATCCCCGGTGCCTCAACCCTGTGATCTGTGCTCCCGCTGACAACAGCCCCTGCTTTGAAGGAGCATTCAAAGCCTCTCCGGGCCAGTTGGGAGATGACTTCAGACCTCTCCGGTTTAGCACATGGCATTCTGTGGGCAAAGATCCCTTTCATTAAAACTGATAGATGACACTTTTTTGCAATATTTACAATTCAAAGCGTTCTGATCAAAGTGCTGGAAATTAGGATGTTGATGTGGGATAATTACTCCTTTCCTAGCATTCGCACCAGAAGAGAGCGTGCGATCCGCTTTCCCTTTGTATGGCCCATGTCAGTTGAAAGCATTTCTACGTAGCTGATGCCTGTAGATATATTTGCTGACTCTTAATGTCAGCAAATCCCACTATGATTAGGCCTTGAGGTGACAAAACAAAACCTTGACTGTTACAAGCTAGGTAACTCAGTGCCGAGATAAAACCTAAAAATAAACCCCAGTAGACTTTTAATGGAACTGAGCACAGTGCAAAATAAATTTTTGTAAGTTGTTATGTCCTCACAGCGAAGGGGAGAACTATAAAATCCTGTTTGATGTTTTTTAATGGCAGTTGTTTCATTTAAGGCTTTTAGAGAAGCAGGTTGCGTGGCAAAAGCAGAATAACAAACAGTAAGAAAACGCATTCACCCTGTGAAACAACCACGATTACATACTCAGCGGTAACTTGGTGATATTGGCTCCGGGGTTTTCAGCAGGACCACACCAGGGGTGGGTTTTGCCCGCTCAGGTTTCCATCCCCAGCCCTCCCAGGAGGGCAGCTCTCATCCCCAGTCACATACCCCTGGTTCTGCCTCGCCCTTCGCCTTGGCTCACGTTCACGGCCACTTTATAAATGCTTCTCTGCAAAGTGCTTTTTAGAACTGAGCTTTCTCTGTGGGATATTGCTGTTGCAGTACTGTAAAAGTCTTTCTTGTTTTGCTGAATAAACGAGAGGTACATGAGGTGGTTTCACCACCTTTGCCTTCCCAGTTCAGCCCTTGCTCTGGGTTTTGCAGGTGAAATTCGAGTGCCAGCAACAGCTAACCTAGCCACAAACCTGCACAGGGGGATTCTTCACTCTGTGCATCCCTCGTGCCCCCAGCACTGTGAATCCATGTGCCAAGGAAAACACCCACAGCTGATACACAGAGAGAAAAGGGGCAAGGTACGAACCTGGCCCTTGCAGCCCAAACCCACTCCAGCCAAAACTGAGATGGGGGAAAGCAGCGGGCTCCTCCGAGCGCCTCCAGCCAGCGGGTGACCAACAAGCAGAGCTTGGGGCAGGTTTTCTTTTGCAGGTGGGAGTCTCACATCTGGTCTTTCCTCCTGCTCCCTGTGCTTAAGGTGCTGGTACGGCAGGGGTCTGGCTCACTCTCATGGTACGATATCAGGGAGAGGAGCCCTTCTGCAGGTGGGGTTTGGTGTTTGAAAATCCACATTCCTCTGTGTGTGAGCTGAAGCATGTTTTGCATCTGGTTCGGAAAAGAGAAGATGATTATGATGAGTCTAATCCTTCCCCCAGCAGAAGACTGCTGCTGAACAGTTAATGAATAATGCTCTTTTACTGGGGCTTTGTTTAGAAACGGGCTTGGCTTCGAAGCTATCGTAACACTGCGATACTGGCTGTAAAAGGTGAGAAATGTCTGTGAACGTTTCCTTGAAATATTTATAAGTAATACGTTGGAAATGCTACCCACCTCCCTAAACTGTCCCAGTCCCAGAGGTGCTGCGGGCAGCTCTGCCCTGGTGGTCACAGCCCGGCTGACGTTGATGGACATCAGGGAAGGATCTTGGTGCAAAACATTTTCTTTGTAATCATCAGGAAATTCCTTCAGCTTGATTATAAATGTTGGGCCTAAGCATTCTGAGAGTATCTTTTTAATAGAAACCAACCGTCAACCCCAGTCAAGTAACAATTTACTCTGGGTAGTTAATGCCATTGGAAATACTTTCTTCTTTGTCTTGTCTTTTTAAAGAAACAAAAAAATGAGAAGCAAATCCAAACCCGCGTTTTCCATTGATCTCAGACCAGAGGCACAAACAGCTGGGATTTTAATGTCACACTTTACAGCAATGTAATCAAACCAAACTTCTGAAATCAATATTTCTTCATAACTGACCTTTCCAGATTAATGATATATTGCTGTATTACTCCATAGATAATCATTTCCAATAGAAAGACTAACCATTCAGATCACCTTAATTAATCTTCCTCCGTTCCCTACTCACCCAATGAACTTTCAGTGAAGTTCAGGAGGCAGCAGCCCAACTGTTGAAAGCCGCCATCAAACTGGAGATCAATGCTCGGTATAGGGGAGAAAATGCCTCCCTAAGCAATACAGAAGACTTGTACATCCACAGAAAATCTTTTTGAGGCTACTACCTCCTTCCACGCTGTCTGCCTCTTCTTCACCACCTGGCCACAGCCCCAGGCCGTAATCATCTGCTGATGGTAGGGAAGTCATTCCCATAGGAACAGAAAACAACGTGACAAACAGAGCTCGGTGACCTCTTAGCATGAGCATTGTGGGCAGAACGGATGAGCTGTGCAAAAGAAATGTTGTGTTTATGCAAGTTTATTTTTAATAACTGGCTATCCAGGGTGGTGAGCAGCTGGAAACATATTACCAAGATCATTACGATGTTTAAACACAAGCCCGTAATATGGATAAACAGTAACATCACACTGAGATTTCGGCCAAGAAGCTCCATTAACTCTTTAGAAATTGCAGACAGACACGGTCCAGCCAAACAACCATTTGTCTCCTTTTGGCTGGCAGTAAAGGAGTCGCCAAAGGTTGGGGTGGGCCAGCTGCTTCTCCAGCGCAGCAGCAGCGCTTCGCCCCGGTAACGCATCTTTTGCATCGCTATCGCACGTCTAACCTTTGAGATGCATTTGAGCCCAGCAGTTTAGGTGCTACTTGACTTCCCTCTAAGATCCCCAGCAGTGCTGCCAGAAGTGCGACGTAGATAGCGTTTCAGAAAAGTGGACCGGGACCGCCAACCTATCTTGACAAGCCACCAAATCACTGGGTTTCAGGGGGACATCTAAAGACCACCACTAGTCTTTCAGCTCACCCATTTCCTGTAGGTAAATGCGCACCCAGCAAAGGAAAGTTCCTGCAGCGCTGTGATTTCAGAGCAAAACATCAAAGGCAACAAAACACCCCTCTGCAGACAGGGCTGGGGTAGAGGAATGTGCTGTGAAGAGCCTCAGGGGGTGTCTCTATTGATGGTTAGGGCTGACCCTTCCACTGATACCTGTCAACTGTTTTATACAGCTTGATGAAATTCAGAAGTCCATGAAATTACACCCTGAATTAATCTGGCCCGTTGCCAGGACAGTAAATAAGTTGTAAGGCCCAAACTTTACGTTAGGAGCTTGTTTTTTTCGTATCCTTCATTACTGCCTAGGTAAGATGTAATGTCATTATCAATCCACCCACAGGGATTCAAACACAAACCTCTTTGATGGTAATTTAAAAAAAATAAATATATCTGACAATAAATTACTGTCATAACCAGCCAGGCTGCCTCCCTAGGAGGGAAACGGGGGGCTTTGAACTGCTGCTTTTGTGTTGTGGCGTTGGTGTTCAGAGGGTCCCTTTTGACGTCGCAGCCTCTCATCTCCGAGTGACACGACAAGCAGCTTGTCACCGGCCGCGCCAGACGCCGCTGGGAGCAGTCACAGCACGCTCCTCCACCTTTGGAAATGCCAATCATGGCCACGTCCTCGCGGGGACTCGCTTGTCACTCCCCTTCAAAGACGCCCATCTCCCAGGCGTTTATCCCCAGGGTTGGCTCCAAACACCCCTTGCTGTGCAGGACGGGAAGGCAGGAGTCCCTGAAGCTCCCGGGGGAAGCATCCTGGCTGCCTCTCACTATTTTGTGTAGAGTCACCTTTGTGCTTTGCTCGGGGCAGGCAAGGAAGCCCTGTGCAAGCATGAAAATAGCTCCTGGGGTAAAGTGTCTACAGTAACCAGTTGTGGGATCATTGGGTTCGTCTTCATGCATGGTTTCCTCTGAGAAGGCAAAGCAGGTCTCTGCTGAAATCAGTGATAAGCCAGTGGAGAACTGGAGCTATTGGCTTTTCTGGAAAGGAAATGTCTTTTTAAGTCCTTAAAAAAGCAGCCTGTTCCCTAAGCCCCTGGTTCCCCACCAGAGGCTGCTTTTCCCTTCAGCGACAATTGGCAAGGGGAGGTGTGAGGTTCCCAAGGGCTGGATCACTCCGGGTCAGCTCCTTTTCCGTTCCCCTGCTCTGGCAGAAGCTTTGCCTGAGCCAGGTCAGGGTTTTATTCCAATGGGTAAAATTTTGGGGTGTGATGGGGAGCTTGAGAAGAGAGCATGGGTTTGAAGCAGCAGCGGGTCCGCAGGGCAGCGCGTCCTGTGCTGGTGCGAGCAGGGTGCGACGCACACATACGCGGGCTGCGGGGTGAGAGCAAGGCGGCTGCGATGCACAAGGCTTGCCAGATCTGGGAATCCTTTAAAAAATAATAATAATGAAAAAAAAAACCCAGATGGAGAAGCTCCGCTAGGTGCCCTGTAGAGAGTATCTCTGAAGAGATACGTCTGTGAAGAGGCAGCATTAATCTCCACCCTGCCAACCGCTGCTGAGTCCCGCTGCCTTTGGTGACTGAAACTCTCTCGACTTCCTCTCAGCCCGCTTCTGAAGTCTCGCTTGTGAATGAAACGCCTGGTTTTGCAGAAGGGGTGCCCAGTGAGGGGCTGCCTGGGAGTTTAGTGGTTTGCAGGTGAGGTCAACATCCTCTCTAGCTCCGGGTGCTGCGTTTGCATCCTTTGGGCGCTGCTGCAGTCAGTTGGACAGGGGTAATGCCTCGAGGTCCTGACCAAGATGATGGGTCCTGTTGTGCTCTACATCTGTGGGGTGTTTGGCCCAAGCCAAAGCCATTTTTGGGGGGGCCTGTGGTAACAATTTCAGAGCGTGGATTGCAGCAAACAGTGGGCAGATCCACGACCTTGCCCTTGTTCCTGGGTCCCTGGCTCTGCTGGAGGGTGACAGCATCACACCAAGAGGGGTACAAAGGCCGTCATATGCCAGGCCCGCAAGGAGTGTGTGGTATTTGTAGGAGGATAAAGTGGGGAAGGTGAAGTAGGAGATGTTTTGCCACAGCGCAATACAGCTCAGACAGCAGAGGTGACCAAAACTGGAGCAGACCCTGGATCTCCTGCGACCACATCCTATCTGCAACTCCAAGTTCCCCTTTCTAGGCCAAGTACAAGTGACGAAGAAAAGGTAGTTGAGGCTTACCAAAATGTTTTGCATTGAGATGTCATTCCTTATTTTAAGCATTTCACATATAAGTCAAATAGACATCTCAGTTACTTGGAGTAAATAAGCCATAAGACAATTTGTATCAGTGGAATTGAATTGGATTTATACCAGTGCAACTGAGATCAGGAGTGGCCTGTAATTTGAGAGATTTGAGAACTTAAACATTTTTTCAGGGTCTTTTTTAAGTTCTTAATTTCACCAGGAATGGGGTTTCTTTGCCCTTTACAAAGTGACTAGATGAGGTCAGATTTTTGCAAGCTTCTGCTAATGCTTAATAAGAATAATAATCTAATACTGTCCTTCTCAACCAAAACCCATTACCTAGAGGTTCAGATGGAGAGCAAATCATGACCTGGGGGGAATTGGCCATGTCATGCTCCTGGCAGCCCTGGTTTCCTTGTCAGGGGTGATGAAGCTGGGGGTGGGCAGGACCCTCCTGGGGTTCTCTCCACACCAAGACCTCATGAAACAGTGTCAATGTGTGTGATTTTTGTAAAACTTGGAGATATGGTGTGTCGCCTTCTCCAAACCCTGCAGCGATCGATGCGCGGCACCTCACTTAAACTGGTTATTGCTTAAATTGATTGTCAAAGCTTGGGGCCAGCACTTGGACTGATGGAAGATTTGGTGGGCTTCTTTTATTTCTTCTTTTATTTAAATGCCTTTTTTCCCTGACAAATGGCTTGTGATCATTTAAAAACTCCACCAAACAGCCTCGGCTGTGTGTGCTGACAACGGGCTTAGGAAAATAAACTCCAAATAAGCAATTACAGATCACCTGAACTCTAAGAAAGGATCCCTTGAGCTTGCCTGGTAGATAACTGCTTAGTCCAGAGGCAAGGGGGACCTGCATCCCCTCCAGCGGGTGCATATGTGGCGTTTAGAGCTTGGAGCCCTGACTCTGGGTGCTTCTTGCAAATGTACAGGCTTGTCTTAGAGCGTGGCGGGTATCTGCCCTTGCCCAGTGCAAGGGCTCATGGTGGTAGAAGGTCAGACCTCCTACTCTTGCTTTTGAACACGCTGCTTGCTTCCGAGGGGAGCTCCGAGCTGATCCGACGTGTCGGGGGTGCTGAGCAGTGCTTTCGGGAGTGCCGGGGCATGAGGGTGTCCCTGGCCATGCAGACCAGAGCAGAGGTGCGAGTGGGCACAGGCAGGGTGAGACAGAGGAGAAATTAGGGAATGGCAGAGCTGTGAGATGTTTGTGGGCACCTATGACTGCAGTCAACAGGCTTGAAATACTGACACTCACCATAAATCTGAAAAAAAAGAAAAGGCCAGGCAAGCGGTCATCGGTGTAGGTCCCCCCTTGGTCCCTGTTTGGCTTGGAGCAAATGAAGGTGGAGGCTCAGGGAGGGCCGAGAGCCACCACTTTGCTGCCACTGGGTAATAACACACTTTTCCTGGCAAAAAAAAAAAAAAAAAAAAAGCCCCTACAGCAGGCAGAGAGCCCGGAGGCAGGCAGGCAGCCTGCACAGCTTGCCTCCGACAGCCGCGGGCCAGGACAACACGCACCGCTCCCAAAATAAACAGCAAGTTCCTCTGGGGGCACCCACAGCGCCGGTGTCGGTGCAAAGTGAAGTCGCTGCCAGCGCTAGTGCGGGAGCATGGAAATAACAGCAAATGTGAAGGAAAACACGAGAAACAGCCCAGGCCAACACGGCGAGAGCGGCATTGCACAGCCCTTGCTGTGACACGGGGCTGGAAGATGCTATGGAAATGCAAAAGGAGTTGGAAATCTCTGATTAAGAGGTTTGACTCAATGTCATTCTAGTAAGTCCTAATTGCTGTTTTCTAAAGCAGCAGCGTTTCACTAGAAAAGAAATGAAAGACCATCAAAGTATATGCATACATTCAGTACATACATTTTTTTCAGCTATTTAGTCAAATCCCATCTACCGGAGTCAAAGGCACATGTGAAGCTTTCAAGCCATGTTATTACTGCAGCAATCGTCGTTATTGACACGTGAAATCCTGGGCAGAAAGCAAGCTTGGATTTTGGGGGGCATTTGAGTAAGAAATTTCAAATTTATTTTATGTAAAAATGTCATGATTTTTAAGGCAGACTTTATATTTTGAAGTATTTTGATTCTGGAGCACTCGTCATTAGCATAATTATGTTGCTTTAATAAAATAATGTTAAATGCTGAAGTCAATTGCAGAACATCGCTTCCCTCCCTACCCCTGCATCAGATAAGTTCCCATTTTCCAACTCAGTGGACTTGCTTTGCAATGACTAGATGAAATGATGGACTTAGGCCTCCTAACTAACCTTAGAGGAGAGTAAAATATAATTTACTTGTATTTAGCAGCAGCTGTTTTGACGGTGGGTATTAAAGTGATTGGCAAATATGGTAGCAATTTATCCCAAGTAGTAACTGCAAGCTGCTATTTTAGGTTCATAAAAATGTAGTTACAAAATACCGTAACATACCGAATGCAACTATTTTATGATCTCATAAAAATAGCACTGCAGCGTTTTGTCCTGCTGCCCCGGCACGGGCTCTGCCTGCCCGGTCGGGGCCGTTTCCACAGAGGCAGGCGTCGTGCGGGCAGCGCTGCCCTCAATTGCAGTTCATTACAAGCTGCTTTCCGCTAATTGCAAGACAGGTTACCTTTCATGTCCTGCCAGGGGACGATCTGAGCATCCCGTGCCTGGGCTTCCAGCGTGCTCTGGAGTTACGTACCACGCTTGGGCGAGGGGGTTGGCTTCCCCAGGACCTGCGGAGACCTAAATTGGGACTGGAGATGGCTCTGGGCATGTAGCACAAAGGATGAATCTGGGCAAATTGCTGCCAAAGAACATTTTCCTCCTCTCTCTAAGTTAAAAATAAGCCAAGGGTAGTGTAACCCTTTGGGGATAGGTAGTGTCAGCAGCAGCAAGAGTCATGTTTGAAGAACTTGGGGCCCTCCTTAAAACTAACAAATACTTTGGCGTGAGCCTGACCTAGAATTTCAAAATACCTCCCCTCGGCACTGCCAACTGGCGGTGCTTCCTCCCTAGCAAAGGCAGGGCTTGTGTGCAGAGAAATGGGAACTGTTAGGAGAAGGGACCTCAGCCTCAGCCCAAGCGTCACCAGCAAGAGCCGTCTGCCCTGATAAATGATAAATAAAACAATGCTGCCGTACCACTGGCAATAGTCTGTTAGCCGAGTACCTCCTCAGCGAGGCTGTGTCCAGTACACAAATGCCTTTTCTGCCTTTCCATACTCAATTTAGTGTTTAACGCGGTCACGAAGCAAAGACACATCCTAATGCTCCCGGGCTTGCGGCTTAATTGCATTTAGACCCAGCTCTGAGGCGGACAGACTTCATGAGAAATACTTCCCACAGCCCGGAGACCCACGCCTGAAGTAGCGCTGCTCGGGGCTGGTGTGCAGGCTGCAGCGGTAGGAACCCTCAGCTGCTACCCTGCAGTTTTGGAAAGAGAGCCAGTTAAGCAGCTCTTTCACTGGATGTAACTGGAAGTGATGCAGATCAAAATAACTATTTTTAGGTGCAGCATTATCTTTGCAGCTAAGCCTTCCAGAGAGCTGTTTCCCACAGCCCCTGCTGAGTCTTGAGGGTGCTGAAGCTGGCCCAGAGAGGAGTGAGGCCATGGTGGATGGAAGAGGCTTTGCATCAGCCACAGTGAGACCCTCTGGGGGTCTGGCCAGATCTCAAAGCTGCTCACACCTTTGGGCAAACCAGTACACCTTCCAGCCGGCTCTAGCATTGCGTGCATATACCCAGCAGCTGCTGTGCACCCACGGGAGGGCACCTCCTCCAGGAGAGGGTGCGCTTTTTGCCATTAGGATAGCCCTTACAGCATCCTCTTCTCTTACATGTTTGTCACTGAGCAGGAGCAAATCCATCAGGAAAAAGCAGCATTACCTCCAGAGACATTTCATCCAAGTCCACATGGAGTGAATTTGGCTCAACGTAAGATTAAAAGGGGCATTACTTCAGGCACTGCTAAGATTGTGAGCCTGGGGATTGCCTAAGTGTTAGGGGCTGCAAACAAGAAGATGAAGCAGTAAATATGTTGTTCAGGAAAATTCCTGAGCCTTTGCCTTGTTGTTGTCTCAGTTCCTGAGCAAACCCACAAATCACCTCCTGTTTAAGGGAGAATCCTCCCCCACTGTCCAGCTCTAAAGCATCAGGATTAATGTCAGACTTAATTTTCAGTTGTCACTTGCAGGGAAGCATTGTCCCTGCATATTTCATAAATACTGGCTGTATTTTGAAAACCCTGAGAAATAAAAACACTCTCAGTTTTTCAAAACAACCAGGAATGGCTCAGGAGGAGCAGTAACTTCTCCAGCAGAAGGCAGGGTAGCCTCCTTCACAGCTGGCTTGCAATCGTTTATCCAGCAAAAGCTGTCCCACAGGCCAGCGAATAAATTGTGCCACGTGCTCTTGTTTCTTGACGTCCTGATAATGAAAATCTAATTAGTGTGAAAGTGTAGTTTATTGGGTCAGCTCGTTCAGCAAACCTCTCCTCTTCCGCCCAACCTGCGGTCTGACGTAGGCAAACCTTGGGGTTCGACTGGAGAAAGACCGAACAGCTTTGGCATTTCCTGGTTTCTCTGCATGTTATAGATTTAGTCGAAATCAGGAGCAGAAGTGACGATGAGATTCTCTCTCTGCAGCATTTCCCACTGGAGCAAGAAAATATATAGCCAGAGATGCTGCAATAAGGCTGTTGCTTATGAGTTTGCCAGCTCATTTCTGCAAAGTATCTAAACAGCAGCTGCAAATTACAGCTGTGGAGCCAGCGTTAAAATACTCCAGCATTCAAGGGTGCCTGGGACCAGGGGTTTTAGGCCATGTCTATCGCTTGGTCCTGCAAGATAGCCCCATGCCTTATTTTCTTCAAGGTTTTCATCTAAGGATCTGCATGACTCCCAAGCTAGCAAGGATGGAAGATATGACACTGGCCATTTTAATGAGTGACGGGGCTCAAATTAACATTCAGAGTATGAAAAGGAAGGACTCTTTCAAGAGCGTCTCATTATTTCTGATGTCAGGGAAACCTGAGATCAGAGCAGACTGGGGGGAGCGGCTGTGAATTTGGGTGTGCGAGTGAAATTTGGTCCTTCACCACGCGGGGCTGTGCACGGCGAGGTGATGAGCTGCAAGCACGCAGTGATCTATCCGGGCTTTGATTAATTTGTTAATGACCTTATGATAGGCGACACTGTGTCTGTCTCGTATGTCAGCCTTGCTATGTGTCATTTATCCCCCAAGAGTTAAATTGGGCACAGACACGTTTTAACGTTATTTTGGACCTTGGAAAACAGCTGTGGGAACGGTTAATTGCAGCTGATTTTCGCTTTGAAATTTTGGCCCGATTCAAAGCTGAGGGCTGCTTCTTCCTTGACAACCTGCCAGACGGGACACAGCCTGGTCCCTCGTACGAGCCTCCCTGTTCTCCATTTGCAGCCACGCTTTGAGTTTTGCTGACCACGAATGCAGCGTCTAATTTCTATCACACCCAAAGAAAAGACATGATGCATTTGTGCCCTGATCCTGCAGACATTAATCACATCTCTACAACTTTGCTCACGTGAATATTTCTACTGATCTCAGTGAGACTAACAACACACCCAACGTGGTAAATGTGATAAAGTTTAAAGGACTGGGACCTTAAATTGCGTCTCTAAAATACTTTATTTCCCCAGAGATTTCTGAAACTAAAGGATCAACTTTTCAAATGCTCTAAGTTCCATGTAGGTAGAGGCAGAAGCGCTCGTGTTCACAAAGGGATGTAATTTATGCAGACAAAAGCAATTTAAACTAGAATTGATCCAGCAGTACAAAAAGTGATTGGGTCAGTAGTTTGGCAAATAAGAAGGATGAGTTCACTCCACGGGCATTTACAGTGGATAATAAATTAGATCTGGCTGAAATATTTTGACCAGGCTTTTTTTTCTCTTTCAATCACAGCCGAAGTATTATGCAAAAATTCTTTATTTCAGAGCTTCAGGATGAAACGCAGATCCAGGTGATGTTCAGAAAAACTGCGTGGCTGGAAAAGGAAAGAGGTTGTAGTGTGGGTTTATGGATATAATTCTGGCTGAAGTTCAAAAACTTCTGGAAACTGCAAATATTCTTTATATCTACTGATCATGTAACACTCATAAACAACAGACGTAATTAGAAACATTTCAAGGCTTTGAAATTGCTTTGCTTCTGAAGGAAAATGAAACCGTTGTTGCGGTGCAATAGAGGCTGAACCCCTGGGTCAGGACGCTGCCCGCATGACAAAGCCGGCAAAGGGGGGGACTGGGATTTGAGGGGGTTGTACTCTAAAGATGGGCCGTGGAAGAGACTCAGCCGCACGTTAGCCAAAACTTTCTGAGTCTTTTGGTTTCACTTCTGCATCCAAGTGAAAACAATTTGCAAAACCTCAAATCGTTTCACAAGATGGAAATGTAGGTTTCTGATCAGCTGCAGCTATTTTTATCGTCCGCGAGATTAAGGAAAGCACTAGATTGTGAAAATGTTGACAGATTGAAAATGTTTCTCACGTTTCAGCCTGCATTCACGCTGGAAACTGCCTAAATACCTATTACCTGTGATTGAGGATTCCTGGGGTGTGAGTGGTGAATTGTAATACAAAACATAAAGCCAGGATTCCACAAGTAATGAATTTGTGTTGGTACGAACTATTCCGCGCCTGAGAAACAGCTCTTTTCATGAAATCGGGAGCGGTTTTGTGAAGATATCTGAGGGAGCAGGAAACAGCACAAAAGTTGTCTCATTAGTAAACATTTCTCATAGAATATTTTCAGATTCTTACTGGAAACCTAAGGACTGTACTGACAGGTCTCCAGCATTTGAGTCATTTCACCCGGACTCACCTTCCCCTCCTGTGCTGTAGTTTGGTTTGGTATTACATGCTGCAGACCAGAAAAGCATAACTTCAAGTGGTTGTTTAAAGAAACCCTTAACAACTGGCACCTTCCAATTTAATGAAAAGACGATTTTCTTTTCACCTTTTAGTCCAAAACCCCAAGGAATCACATCAGAATTGTATCCATTTCAGTTGGAATCACATTTTTTCTTTTCTAGCCATTTGACAGCAGGCATTACTTTCAGAGAGTTCAGGGAAAAAATCAGAATACAAATTCTTTGTGTTTTTCATGCAAGACAACTCCCATCTTCCAGCAGGCTTAATAAAGATCTTGCAGCACCCTCCTCAAAATAAGCAGGAGGAGACATGTGCATTCAAAACCTGGACATCTTCTACTGTTGCAGCCCATAGGTCTTAAGTAATTCCCTTTCCTCCTCTCTGAGCTGCAACACCGAAATCCCGACTGCGTTAGCTACCCAGCGGCGCAGTCCGTGGTACGTAGCACCCTCTTAACCCTTTTATCTACAGCTAGACTCAAACTGGAGACTTTGAAGCCAACCAGGAATGTGATAACTAGTTAGGCTGGGAGTATAATTGAAGATTTTTAAAGATCCGTACCACAGCCACCAGCTTCAAGGCAAGGTTGGACCGTATTGTCCATCTGCCTTATTACACTGTCAACAGAAATACTGCACTGGGAGACTGTTTTTCTGTGGTCTCTGCTGAGTTAGACTTTATTAATGGCTTAATTCTTAAGTGCTGACTTTATTAATCAGCAGAGCTGGGTGGCTCTCCTCCTAACCAGAGTCAAGATGTAGGTGCCCAGCATGCCTCAAGCTTTGGTGAAAGAGATTAGAGGTAATTCTTCTCTACACCCTATACCCTGCTGCCATGGCTCGGGGAGGATCTGTGATGGCACCCTCCATCACTCAGGTCTTGAACTGTCGAACCATTTAAGTTGCAAAATGACATGACACTGCACTCCTCAAAACTTTGCCTGAATAAGAGGAGCAGAATAAAGCTGGTGTTGTATGCATAGTGCTGTGGTCCTTTGCAAATGCCCAGAGCCGGGCAGATGTAGGGCCCCATCCCAGTTCAGATATTTGGTCCTGAACTACCATTAATTGCCAAGAGCAAGATACACCTGGTCATGCACAAAGCTGCACACTAGGTGCTCAGGGAATGGCAGGCTTGAAAATTCAGTCTAAGGCGGTGTCTAAGAGATAGGCAACAGCTGAACAAGGCTTTTGGGACTCTGCCAACCTTATGTGATTTTGTGGATCTGGTCCTTTCTCCACCACTCCATCTCATCTTCTAAAGTCAGTGTTACATGGTAGGTTTGCGTTGGCATAGTGTGAATGAACTGGGTTGGAAGGCTGTGTGAACTGTGACAGAACATGCTGGTTTTGAACTAAAGGCCATGTTTTCTTCCTCCTGTCTGAAGGAGGAAGATGAGTTGGCAAGAGCCTTTTCTCAATCACTAGACCTACATCAAGATTTTGGGTAATAGTTTCAAGAAAAATGAATTGCCTTGTGATCCTAAATCCCTGTTTCAAAAATGGCTTAAGAGCTTCCTGGACATCAGGCAACTAAGTGGTGGAAATTACTACCTGTCTTCTGAAAACTGTCCTTAGTGTTAGTTTAAGCTAATTGTTTTATTTTACCAGAGACGAGTTGGGTCAGAAACCACATCTCAGCTAGCAAATGTTCTGCTCCGATGGTTGATGGACAGCAGTCAGGGCTGCAGACGGGCTGTCAGCACAGGATCCCTTTCTCCCAGGCTCTGGCAGGGGAAAGGCAAAGGAAAATCAAAGGCTTCACCCAGAAGGGTTGTTCTGCCACGATGGCTGCGGAGAGATTCGCAGGTGTAGGAGCGATGGGGTTATATCAGCTCTCAGCTCAAGGTCTTTCAAATCTCTTGTAGCACATAAAACCGGACGTTTGACACCGGCAGTCAGGCACGTCTGCAGCAGACACTGTTTCTCAGCATTTACTCTCAAAGGCTACAAAAGCCCAGTCAGTTAAATGCAGAGATAAGAGCTCTGGAGTCAAGAGATCCGAGGCTGGCCATATGGTTCTGTACGCGAACATCGCCCGTGTTTAGCAAACTGTTCAGCCTGCTTGAGCTGTGTTCCTCGCATCACTGCCACACTTGTCAACTCCGGTATTAAGAACAAAGCAGATCAAGGACAGACAGACGGCTTGGCAATAGATGGCAAATGGAGATGGTTATAATCTGACACCTTCAGTAAGTAAATACCGCTTGGCCAGTGTTTGTAATTGAAAACACTGCTTCCTTTGCAGAACTGGGTTATCTGTAACTCATCGATTGGTAAGAGCTATAAAAGGAGTGGATGTAATCGTCAGCTCCAGGGAGCATGTATTGCTGTCCTGCTATAACGTGTATGGCTGCTCAGCTGGGGGAGAGGGGCAGCTTGAAGGGATGTTCTTCCTCCGCAGGTGAATTCCCCGGACCCAGACCTGCACGATAACGACCACAGAAGAACTTTAAAACATCAGCACGGGGGAAAAAGAAAAAGTCCTACCAGACACAGGTTTCTTTCATATGGGTGAATGTGTGTTGTGAAACACCTTTTGTTACAGCGTACAATTTGTAAACTTGGAACCCGACCTAGTGAAAATACTGAGATCAAAGGGAAGGCTGACTTTGATTTCAACAGCCTTTGGAGCAGACCATTAGCTGATACTAATCTGTCTGTGTGTTTGTATTTGGTTAGTGTCAAATCATTACTTCAGCAGTCAGAAAGGGTTTATTCTTCGGAGCTTTCTGTCTTCATTTTCTTACATGTTTTTTACTGTATTGGAGAGTTTGTGAGAAAGGCTGCCGCGGCGGCTCAGCCAGCAAGGGGATGATGTGAAGGCTGTTCACCTCATTCAAAGTGTATCTTGTGTTAGGTTTTGGGTTCTGGATGCGCTGGTGGTTTCCGGATGAGTTGCCATCTGAACGAGGCGGTTCCATGCAGATGATGCGCCCCAGAGCTCACAAGTTGTGTAAAACCTTATTGATCCGCACCTCCTGCAAAAATCTCTCTTTTCCCTGCACCGTTAGTCTGTGTTTAGGATTAACTAGAAGAATATTTGAACGGCCTTCCTGTTATTTCTAGATGTCAGTTTTTGATGGAACAGTTCAAGCAATGCACGTGCTTAAACCCAGAAGCCTGTAAAACCAAATGCTGCCGAAAGTTTGCAGGCCTTAAAGAATAAAGTTTGATTTGGACAGAGTTTTGACAGAGATGTAGTTGAACTGGTTCTTGCCTGGACAAAAAACATTCCTGTGGTGCAGATTTCATGAGGAAAGCGATGAATGTACCCGAGGGGCCTGGCCGCAGAGCGGCACTGGTTCCCACGGGGCGCTGAGCTGCTCACATCCAAGAAGCGTTACCTTGCTGCTCTTTGGCCAAGTCATATTCTAAAACTGAGATTTGCTGGTTAAGGCAGACTTAAGCCAAAAACATCTATCTTAGAACTTGTGCCAGATTTGGCGATGAATAGCTCTGGCCAAACCCAAAGATTGTAGAAAAACCTAAATATTCCATTTGGAAGTGAACTATTCCCAATCTTCATTTCACAAAGATTTTCAATCATTAAATTTACTTCTGTTTATGGGTTATTTTTTAACAGAAACATTTCACGTTGGGCAAAATTACCCAAAATTATTTTTCTTTCTGTGTTTGCGTTTCAAAGCAGCTCAAATACAATTATCTGAGAAAGGATTTGTTTAATACGCTGCAACAGATCTTGTATTCTCACAGCTCTCTTTTGTGTCACAAGATGGCCCATAATAACACATTTTTCAGGTAAACATCTGTAATTCACATCAGTGTTAACAAAGTCAGGAAGTTCTTGCCGTCTCCGACTACCCCTTCCATTTCTCAGTAATTTTTCCTGTCTGTAAAGTTACTAGCCTCAAAATTGCACTATTTATCCTTTGCAGTTATTGGGAGGAACACGATGGTCTTGGCACAAAGACCAGGACGCAAACCCCTGGGGACAGTCTGAGATCTCAAGGCATCTCCCCGAGGCCAGGCAGAGGCATTTGGGTGGGATGCAGCAGCGCGCTTGGCTTGCGTTGAGTTTGCAGCGGTTCAGTGGCTAAGCAGAGCTCAGGAATGCCTTCAAGTTAGCATTATTCATGAGTGCTGCATTCACAGAAAGGAAAGAGAAGTGTGTGGCAGGCTGTAAGACTCGACAGACCATTTTAGTAATCCGTTCTGACATTGTGAATACAACGACCCAGTCTTTCACCCGGGGTGCTGCCGCTGTGCTGAACAACTCGCCGTTGAGCTCCAGTTCGGTTTTTTTAGCATCATCGTGGCGTGTACCGGAGCATTTACCTGAGCTTTTTGATAAGCTTTTCTAGTGATCAATTAACTCCAAAAATCGCTGCATTTTTATTTCTCCTTTGTAGTTTTCTGACTGCTGCTTCCTGGATCTCTGGGTGCAGTGATTTGTTGTCTCACAGGCCTGCTGGTGTCTAATAGCATCTCTTGGCATGGGTAATGAGGCTGCTGTTAGGAAGAACAAACAGCCATGACATTTTAAGCAATCCATACTCCTTGCTCAGTACTGCACTGGGACAGCTTGTGCCTTTGACTGGCAGCTCTCAGGGCTTGGGCTCATCCCTCACTGGATGCACTTTCTTGGGGCACTCTCCTGGAGCTGTGGTGATGCACAGCAGGGCACTTCAGGCCTCGGATTCACAAGTGGTTCTGTCCCTGGGTCACTGAGGTCCAGTCCTGGTCAGGGAAGGCGGAAAATGTAATCGGGGCAAAATGAATTTGCCTCCTTCCCAAAGCTGCTCACAGCTGTCCAGCTGATGGATCCTCAATGGCTTCCTGCAGGTCCCCAGGGCGCGCAGCTCTGGTTGGCCATGCAGCCGAGCATGTGCTCTGTGAGGACCTTCAACACAGCAATGGAGGAGAGGGGCTACAGCTGGGGCATTTCTCTGGCACTCCTCAGAAAGCCTCGGTCCCACAGCCCAGGGTCCCTGCTCTGGCTGGTGGCCTTTTTCAGGTCATTTAATTTCTGCCTCCATCGGCAAAATGAGGGCAAGATCGCTTGCCCCTTGGTTAGCCAGGACCATGGGTCGACACAGTGATGCTCTCCCAGGCTCACTCCTGCTCTCAGCTGGACCTGGCTTTGGGTCTCAGTCTAAACTAGTTTTTCCTATTGACATAAATAGTACTGGAGGCACCCACTAACGAGGAACCCAAGGAGCTTGACTGATCACTACCTTGAACGTTGCACAGGTGTCAGAGGATTATATATCTCTATTTTTATGAAAGACTGGAGTGGGAGGTGGGTAGCGCTGGTTACCCGAGCCTGATGCCGCCCCGGGGCGGCGGCAGAGGGGCTGACCCACCCGGGCACAAGTCTCCCATCGCTCCGTGGAGCCGCACGGCGGTTTGGGAAGTCACATCTGGAGTTTTGTTACATACTAAATCAAGGCCGTGGCAGGTGTCTAAAGCTGAGATTTCAGAGCCGTTAGTACAGCTAATATATGTGGCAATTGTTTATTCAAAGGAGCAACTGCTGAAACGGAGTTTGGAATGATTTGTTTTGTTTTTTAAATCCCTTTCTCTGAATTCTCATGATGTTTGAGCAGCTACAAGGGAATAAATGAGTAGAATTTCCTGAGATCTCTCTTCTTGCTGCAAAAATGTTGCTCTGCAAGTTCCTTTCCAAAGGCAGAAACCCTCCAGGTTTCCCCAAAGCGCCGTGCTGTGCCTGTCAGGTCGCTCCTCTGTGCTCTGCAAGACTGACCCGGGGAGGGGATGCAAAGGGACCGGGATATTTTGAGGCAGAATTTTGATAATTCATTTCCTTCAGAAAAAAAAATGATGTATTTGCTGTGTGATCTAGCCACATCTGGGCCGGACCTCAGCCACGCTCCCATCTCCGTTCCCTAATGCCACCTTTGATATTCTGTGTTCTTCTGTAACGACAGGAGCATTTTTGCAGTTGTTTTAAAAGCTGAGCAGGCCAAGATGAAGTCCTAAAAGCTGAACATCCCCTCAAGAATGGGCCTCAACTCATCTGGCAGTTATTTGCCTTCAAGGAACATGAGTTGGAGCTGAGGGAGATTTTGGGTATTGTTCGAATGAGATTTCACATCTGAGGACTTGTCTGGCAGCTGCCTGAAGGCATCTGTTTTTCTGGCATTTACTGTGCTCTCCTTTTAAGAAGAAACAACTGAGAGTGGCACAAATCAGCCACGTTTCTGCTTTCCAGAATCCAGCCCTGTGTTTGTTTCAGCCACGTTGCAGAAAGCGTGACAAGCTCTTGGCTTCACCAGTATGGTCCTTACAAACCTGGTGACGGAATGTCACTGCAAAGACAAGGGCGGCCTTGAAATCAGGGGGACAGCTAGCAGTAACGCAGTCTGATAATGTTGGGTGCTCCTCTCCACCACCCCGACTTGTCCTTCCTTTGCAATAGCAGCCGCTCCTGTAGGATCGCTTTGCCCTGTTCTCCCTCAGTGCGCAGCATCCACGGAGGATGAACCCCTGTCAATGCTCAGCTCGTACGACGGTGGTTAAGAAGAAAACTGTTTTATTTCTACCACTGGTAGATATAATGCAAAAACTACTGCTGGGCGAGACCCTCAGAGCAGCCAGATGTTACACTGGCCAAGGCATTCACCTGAACAGGTCTGTGCCGGCACCATCTGTGCGATCTCCCCTCGCAGAAGGGAGGTGGGACCGTGGGCGCCTGGGATCGGCTGGTCAGAAATGTCCTCTCTGTAACAGCTTGCACATCCACGATGGATGTGCTCTGATCTCAGTCTGCAGGTATTAACTAACTGAATGGTAGAGAATTCAAGAGGTAAAGACCACTACCCCTACTCTAAATTGAAGCCATAAAAGCGAACTGAAGCCCACATCAGCCAGTTCCAGATACAGAAATTCCCTGTCCTCATTTTTGTACTAGCCTCAGGAATACCATTCACTCTGCGAAAGTGTGTGATTATTTCTGGAAAGAAAAGCTATTGAAGACTTAGTGCCAGTGTTGGCATCATTACAAATGCAGAAAGGAAACTGTCAAATAACTGGTTGTGTTTTCAGATGTACCACATGTGACTGGGGCCGTGTTAGAAAACATGATCCATCCCATGTAAATCATGAACCGTTGAACAAAAGTCCTATTTGTAAATTTGAATATTGGCAGCTAGCTTTTGAAACTCCCCGTTTTGAAAATAGTTCTGTGATGCTTTGAGCAAGCACAGAAACCCAGTGGGACTCAGCCAGGTTCTCTGGACCTTGCCAAGTTTCTACTCAAGCCCTCTGTGCCTGCATAAACCAGGAGAAAAACTGGACTAAGAACCCCCAAATTTGGCTTGACACGCAAATGAAGCAAAACTTGGCTCCAGAGAAATTTATTCCAGACAATGTAATTTGTCAGACTGACCGTATACTGTAATTCCACTGGTTACACAATCACTTCTGTTAATTATTCCTGTTGATTTGGCCCTTTTGAGAACGCACAGAAAAAGAGAAACCCCACAACTGAATTGAATCTTGGTTTTTATGATACAGGTTTTGAAAACCCCATAACCCATTAGGCCTCTTTATTTGCATGCAAACATCCAGAGGCATGAAGAGGTTCTCAAGGCTTCAAGCCAGAATAACAACTCCTGAGACAGCAGGACCTCTAAGGAAACTGTATTTTTATTAAGTGTTCTGAGAGAATAGTCCGCTCAAGTAGTAAATCAGAACATTAAATGAAATCTTCTTAGACACACCAATTTGTTACAGCTCAGATATTTTATGAAAGCGAAACGCATAAGTTTCAACAAAACCCTTGCCTAGAAGTTTGTCAGAAAGACGGTCGTGAGCGGCTCGGATCTGCGTGATCGCGTTGTCCAACTCAGCCCTTCCTGGGCAGAAATGCTGGGCTACAACTAATGCAGGACGTGGGTGCTGAGCCTGCACCGTGCAGGGCGTGGGTCCTGCACCTGCCCACCACCACCGCCTGCAATGTGGTGTGAGCGCTGCTCTCGCGTCCTCTGCGAATCGGAAACCTTGCGTTTGATTCGAACGCGGCTATTCCACCCCCGCCTGCCACGGCGGGCATTCCAGAAAGCCTTGGTTTCACTCCAGAAAGAAACAAAACCTAACTTCTATTCTTCAAGAAGTTTTCACGCTCTGGGCAGAGCTACTCACCAAAAGGGAGACTAATATGGGCAAGCCAGGCCTGAGCCATGAAAGTTGTCATGTCCCCATCTCCCAGGATAAAAGGGATCCTTCCCGAACATTTAACAACTTTCTAAAAGTACAACTAGAGATCGTCGCTTTTGTAAGCAGGGCTTGTGACCTTGGGTTAAGGTTTCTGTGTGAAAGGCGTAAGAATCCTGGGTCCTCGCCCAAACCGGACCTTGCATGTGAACTTAGGCAAGTTGCTTTACCTCCACGTGCCAGTATTTGTGCGGGACGTAGGGGACTCTTGAAGGGTGCTAACATTAGCTGTTTAAATGCAAGACCCATTTATTCCAGACTCCAAAGAGTCTAACTTTGGAGATTTTTACTGAGTATACCTTTTTAGGTATTTATTGAGAGATTCAAAATAAGTGAGCATGTATTTTTAATTTAGAATGTTGAGGAACACCAGGAAAAGCGATAAAGAAAGGAGAAAAACAACAAAAAAGGATAGACTAGGAAAATTAAGCTGCTGGCCTACTACAGTAAAAGAAAACATGACTCCAGAAAGCAGCACGGCGTGAACTTCAGCCATGAGCGGGTTATTTCCAAAATGCTCCCAGTGCACCCGGGGGCTCCAGTGACACTTGTTGGGAGAGGCCAGTTTTCCTCAGTGTGGGGTAGGGCTGGGCTTGAAATTCTGAGTATTGGGGGGTTTGTTCCCTTCAGTCTTTACTTCTGTTTCTCCGGTTTTGAGTTTATCGAGGACAGACTGGAGAGCTGTTGATTAATTTAGTAATTAAAAATCAATCTTGAAATATCTTAAGCTGACTTGAGGGGCTTTTTATTTACCAACCTGCTTAAACAGATCACTAAGTTATCTCCTCGGAGCTTCTTACCCTTTCCTCTGGAGTATATTGCTGTGGTCAAAGGCAGGGTGCAGGACTAGATGAACCCATAATTTTTTCTTGCCTGGTAACGCCTCCAGATAACAAAGCATGTATTCATTTTATATTATAGCAATTCTTTTTATTGTCAGGCTTTGATTTTGCCAGGATAAATATTTCTTTCCTGGTAAACCTGCCAAGACCTGGAGGCATGCGTGCTTTTATGTTTTTGCGCATGTGCAATACGCAATGAAGTATGTTTGTATAATAAACGGGGGTTATATTCTACTACCGCGGCGAGAGTGGAAACGATAGCAGCGAGCCAGCCAGAAGGCCACTTCTCACCCGTTTTCAGTGCCAGCCTTCCTCTCTCGGGTGGGTAAGGGCTTAGCTAATGTTATGAAGCCCTACAAGGCATGGAGAAACCATCCCCAAGAAGGCCCCGCTAATCATTTTGAGATAAAGCCAAGCCGAGTAACTGAGCTTTTCATCTGACATGAAAAGACCAGAAGCTACATTTGAGACAAAAGCAAAAGTTTAACAAGTGACATTGATCAAAGAGTTTTCAAAGGAGCATTCAATTATATCTGCAGCACCTAAATGGAAGGGCTGTTCTTTTATTTATTTATTTTGCGATAAAAAGGGTTATTAGGTCTTGTTACCTCCCTTCACTTTAATGCGTTCTGCTGAAACCCTCAGCGAAAAGCGTGTGCTTTGTGAGCAACAAAGTGACAAGTGAAAAAGAAAGATTAAAATTAGTTGAAGGATAAAAAAGAGCATATATTTTACAGTCAAAAATCTTCTGGTGTAAGCATCGATGCGTTCAAATGAAGAGGACAGACCTTGATTATGATGCAACTCCGCCTTGCTGCTCCAAGTGCCTGGCTGTGATCTTCCTGCAGACAACTGAAATGGTCTCAGAGCTCTGAATTTAGGAAAAAAAAAAGACCCAGACCATGCAAAAAGAGCTTACTGCTTTTGGATTCATCACGTGCATCGGATGAAAACCGAGAAGGCTGCGCATGCTGGAATAAAATTGGCAGGAGGAAACCAGGAATCGTAGACTCGGGAAGCTGAGATTTTGCTAGCAGGGGAAGATGCTGTATCCAGATGCCAGGGTATGGTTTAAGGTTACTGAGCATTTGTGGTGAGAAGGCTCTCAAGTTTTACAGCCCTTGGTCATAGTCCTTTTCCTGCCTCCAACCATATCTTTTTTCCTTGGACTCATCTTATTAATCACATTTTTTTATTCTTAGAGCCTGATGCAAACCCCACTGAAATCAATGGAAAATTTTCTGTTGACTTAGCTGATCTGTGGTTTAGGCCCCAATGAGCTTTTACTCTTTGAGTTAGACGATGCTTGCATATTTTGCTAGCATAAATGTGAAGGAAACTGCTTCCTTAAATTGATGTATGCATTTTCAATTTGTTCCGAGATTTGTCTCCTTCCTTTGAAACCTGAAAAGAAAAATTAAAGAGAAAAAAGTCGTCTTACTCCAAAACGTATAGCTCATATTGTGCTTTGCAAACACAAGTCTTCTCATACAACAGAGTTGGTGTCGGTGTGGTGTAACACAAGCACACCTAGCACCCTTGGTATTTCCAGAGCTGTTCTCTACCAGCCCTGTGGTTTTCTTTACTGGCGGCTGAAATCCAGCATGGAAACGGCACCCCTTGGTGCTGCTGCTCCTCTACCACTGCCGGTGGCGCAGAAGTGTCCAAGATGTCAGCAGAACCTCTCCTGCTATACGCGACAAGAAGAAACGTCCCACAGGGTGTAAATCCTGGCTTGCTCTTATTTATGGTGCTAGAAGAGGACAGCAGGCTTGTCGTACGAGGCGCTCCTCCAAAGCCCTCCTGCATTTCAAGGAGCAGGAGAGCGCTCCCCACGCCGCCTGGAGCTCTCCGTGTGAGAAGACTGCACCCTGCCAGAGGCCAAACAAGCTCTCGTGGCTCGGGCTGACCTCTCAGCTCGCTGGAGGCCATGGCAGGTGAAAATATCGCCCTTCAGACCATGCGTATTAACAGCAAGGGGTTCGTTGTCGTCAGCATGAGCTGGGGAGAAGACGACGTCGGGGAAATAGGAATAATGGTTGTGTAACAGGGAAAAAGTGCTGCTCTCTGCAGTGATAGTTACACCTGATTTAGCTACTGAAAGAAGAAGGAGAAGCCACGAAGACATTAAACCTCTTATCATCCTGACGGAGCGAAATTGGAAAAAAAAAAACCCCACGTTTATTTGGCAGCAAATGGGTTTATTAACTTCTAAAATGGTGTGTGTTTGAATGCGATAGGGAAAGCAGCATTTGTCAGAGTGTTCGCCGCATCAGAAGAGAAATTAATCCTTTGAAGAAACCTAGCTTTTAAAAATCTCCGCCATTAAACAATCTATCAGGAGACAGGCTGAGCTGCAGAGCTGGGCCCTGTGCCGCAGAAGGACCTACGGGTGACGCAGGTCCAGGTCCGGCTGCGCTCCTGTGCGAGTGTTCGCTGGCTGAGCCTTACAACACCACGATGCAGGAGCTACTTTTAGGCTACCTTTTCCCTTCCAGCTCTATCTTCACCCCACCACAGCACCCATAGGGCTCATGGAGTAGGGTCTTGCTGAGGTGGCAAGAGGGATTTTGGTGGCTGTGGCCCCACCGCCCCCAGCTCATGCCATTGTGGTCCCACCAGGCTTCTCACGGCTCTGCCGCCCTCTCCCATCAGCAGCTGGTCCCAAATCACTGTTGGTGACTTTGTAAATATTCTTGGAAAAACTTCAGTGAGCCACATGTTGCAAAAGGATCTCTATTTCCGCTACTAATAATGCTCCGCGAGAGGAATATAATTTTCTGTCATGGAAACCAGTGTTCTGGTTTTCAGGGGTTTTTTAGCTAGGATGCTCTGGTTTTCCAATCTGCTGCTTCCTGTGAGATGCCTGCTCCCCTCCAGAGCGCTCCTCTGAAAGGCAGCCTCTGAGCCGCAGTGGCATTACACCCCGTTTCACACTAAAAATGAAATACGTGAGTGGTGTCTCTCCAGATGGGAAAGTAACATCGCGTATTGTGTTAACAGGAACAACGCAGAAACAGGAGATTTTGCTACCTACCTTCTCTTGCCTCCTGGAGAGCATATAGATACTTAAGGCATCTTTCTATGCACCTATTGAACTCCTCAGGTATCTCAACATCTGCGCTTCGTCTAATACAGAACGATAACGGATAATGCTAAAATCTCAGCACCCCAAATTGAGCTCGTGAACCACTCCTTTGCGGGCAGGTAAACCAGGCAAACACGTGTGAGATACTGGGTTATCTCCAAAGCGTAACAGATTTGCTGCGATTCCTGGTGGTTTCAGGTTATTTCCCTTTTCTGGGCCACTTTTCCCTATTCTACAGTTGGTTTAGATGGGTTGTAAGATTTCTGAGGTGAGCACTGACTCTGTTACGCTAATTCATATCAAAAGCAGGTGTTGGTGAAAATAAAGGCACCTAAATATTTGTTAGCTGCAAATATTAGTGCGTGCTGCTTCTGCGTGTTCGTACAACCTGTAGCACAGCGGGACCCGAGCGCGGCAGACGTCTCGAGGTGCTCCCGTCATACAAATGAATACATCCAGTGGAATCGAAGGAGCCCTGAGCATGCTGCTTTTCACTAATATTTCACCCCTAGGAGTCAGAGCTTTGCAAATCAGTAATTCCTTGGTGGAAGGAAAGAAAAGCCATCCAGAGGAGCACTGTTGGTCATTTTAAGATGCATTTGTTGCCTGGCTGGTGAGTGAGGGTGGGGTGAGAGGAAGGAGAAGCAGTTGTGCCTCATCCAGGCTATGCCCCAAAACCCCACTGCCGCAGTGGCGAGGCTGGGCTGCATGGAAGGAGGACCAAGGTGCTGAGAACGGGCTGCTGAGCCAGCTCATGCACGAGCCCACTCCCCAGCTGCCCCAAACCACCTCCGTGCTGGCTCGTGTCCTCTCCAGTCCAGAGCGAGCAGTTTGCTGGTGCAGGCTGGGATGTGCTCATGCTCTCAGCTGCTGCATGTGGAGCTCGTGAAAATTCAAATAACCCCACTCGAAAGAGGAAACTTTTTCAGGTGGCGGAGCAGATGTAGTCAAATATTGGGCAGGAAGATGTCACTGCTGCACAGTGCGGGAGGTAGAGAAACGCTCCAAAGCCTTTGGTGCTGCTGGGATACCCCACTGAGCCAATGCCTGTGCCTTCCCAGGCAATGCCTGTGCCCTCCCAGCCAACGCCTGTGCCCTCCCAGCCAATGCCTGTGCCTTCCCAGGCAATGCCTGTGCCCACCCAGCCAATGCCTGTGCCCACCCAGGCAATGCCTGTGCCCTCCCAGCCAATGCCTGTGCCCACCCAGCCAATGCCTGTGCCCTCCCAGCCAATGCCTGTGCCCACCGAGCCAATGCCTGTGCCCACCCAGCCAATGCCTGTGCCCTCCCAGCCAATGCCTGTGCCCACCCAGCCAATGCCTGTGCCCTCCCAGCCAATGCCTGTGCCCACCGAGCCAATGCCTGTGCCCACCCAGCCAATGCCTGTGCCCACCCAGCCAATGCCTGTGCCCACCCAGCCAATGCCTGTGCCCTCCCAGCCAATGCCTGTGCCCACCGAGCCAATGCCTGTGCCCTCCCAGCCAATGCCTGTGCCCACCCAGCCAATGCCTGTGCCCACCCAGCCAATGCCTGTGCCCACCCAGCCAATGCCTGTGCCCACCCAGCCAATGCCTGTGCCCACCCAGCCAATGCCTGTGCCCTCCCAGCCAATGCCTGTGCCCACCCAGCCAATGCCTGTGCCTTCCCAGGCAATGCCTGTGCCCACCCAGCCAATGCCTGTGCCCTCCCAGCCAATGCCTGTGCCCACCCAGCCAATGCCTGTGCCCTCCCAGCCAATGCCTGTGCCCACCCAGCCAATGCCTGTGCCCACCCAGCCAATGCCTGTGCCCTCCCAGCCAATGCCTGTGCCCTCCCAGGCAATGCCTGTGCCCACCCAGGCAATGCCTGTGCCCGAGGCAGTCGGGAGCAGCCTCCCTGCTGGGGATGGTGACACTTGTCCTCTGCCCGAACAGGCACAGAGCAACCTGCTACGGCTCAGGGTGTCCTCACCCCTTATTTGGCTCTATCTGATATTTGCCTGTAATTAGCGCGTGGGTTTCCGATGATAGCAGCTGTTTCTCCAAAGGGCCAGCAATGAGGACAGAGATACTTCTGGTTTGTTTTTTCAACCCCAGCTCTAAAAGCTTGGCAGGATGAGACTATTCATCGTTCATCAGCTAAGCTTCCCTTTGAGCTGGAGGACAGACAATGGCTGCTATTCCCATTTTACACATATGTGGACAGGAGGCACAGGGAAGGGGAAAGGCAGAATTACATCCTGATCCTGTGAATTCCAGGCTTCAACTTCCAGGCAGCTTTGCTGTGCACGGATAACAGGATAAGACCACCCTTTTAGAAGAACTGCTGTGAGAAACAGGTTTATCGGTTTTCTTAAGATAAAATTGCCAACACATTAAATCAGTTTTCCTCCTTTTTTTTTTTTTTTTTTGGGGTGGGGGGTTAATAACAAAAAATGAGGGCAAATCTGAAGCATGTCCCCCTGCCCTACCTCTCAATTACTATGCATGGGGATCTCACAGGAACAAAACCCTGGAGTGAGCGTCTCTAGCCTGAAAAGCCTTGCAGCGAGCCCCTGCCCTGGCAGTGCCAGGGGAGATTAGGACCCACGACTTTCCACGACGCCCGGGCACGCACACGCTTCTGCAGCCGCTCAGCAAGTGTCTGGTTTCTGGGGTTTGAAATATTTTTTCCCCTGCTGCCAAGGAAGGGAAGAAAACAGCTCTTTGAAGAGGCTCTGAAACCCAAGTAGAGAGAGCTGGGGAACATTTACTTTAAAGTACAATAATGTTTAGGTTACAGACCGTAATCCCCAAGCCCTGTCCCAGCAGGGTGTCCCAGGGAAAGGGGCTTTCGGAGCCGGGCCGGTTGCAAGTGTGACGCACGCGAAGGGCTCCCAGGGAAACACTCTCACATTTTTTCATACAAAGATATTTTAAAAAGCAAGAGAGAGATGGCCCGGGTGGGAAATACATCCTAACAGATGTGTAATATCATTAAAGCTGACTCTAATATAATCTAAGCCACAGTTTGGTCTATTAATGCTTTGTTTATCTTTAAGCACAGATGGATATTTTTATTAGCATTACTTTGTTGATGCAGCTTCTAGAAAGGTTAGTCCGGAGGGCAGATGTCTGTGTTATGAGAGAGTGTTCATGCTGGGGCGACTAATCAGAAAGGTGCAGCTTTTCCATGAAATTTCAATTACAAAATTAAACCTTGTAAACGTAGGCAGCCAGGATCTGCTGTTTAGTCCACGTGGCCAATTCGGATGAGTCACAAAAGTCCTTCCTCTCTGAGCCCATCCTTCGGGCTGGGTGTCTTGGCCGTCCTCGTGTCCTCCTGGGATAAACTCCGTCTGTGACAGTGGTGCGAGAGGGGGCCGGCGGTGAAACGGGGTGCTGCGGGTGCTGGCGAGCTGGGGGAGGGCAGGGGGTGCTGGCAGCAGGGCGGGTGCTGGTCTCTTGGCTGGTTTCCTTATTGGGACCCGTGGTTTTAGGGATGAGCACGGCTCTGCCGATGAATGCGGAGGCAGCGGGGCGTGATGGGGCTGGGACTGCGCAGGGATGAAGGGGCTTGGTTGAATGTTCACACTGGAAAAAGGCAGACAAACTGCTCTCAAATACAGGACAAACTGGCTTTCTGCATCCACTTGTCTCTCCCTGAAACACACTTCAAAATAAAACGCACTGAAGACACTCGTATTAGATCCAGACCCAGATTTCTTGCTTGTGATAAGAGTCCAGACACATTACAGTCAATTGGAGGCCTCTCGTTAAATTAGATCCTCAAGTGGGAGCCAGTACCTGTTTCCTCAGAGATTTCATCATCCCTGTCTGAAAGGATAACACCTGCTCAGGTCAGGGCAGCTGTGAGATGCCCTGAGCTTGGGGATCGTCTATCCGAGCCCTGAGGAAAGCCCCCTGTGCTGGTCCCCAGCTCTGGCTGATGGGGGAGTATGACCCTGCTTTCGGCAGCTCTTAGTGTCGCTTTCTCCCTGGGATCTGGGAAATGCCGTAGCCCTACCACATCTTCCCCTATAAAATGGGGTAGGAGGCAGCAGCTCGGTCCCAGGGGAGGGAAGAAGTCTGAACTCTGGTTGTGTCATTCTGTCGGCTGAGGGAAAAGGCAGAAATCTCCCATTCTCAAAAGGTTTCCCATATTTTTCATTTTCTTTTACTGAGCAGAGGGGAAAAGCAGTGAGGCCTCAAGGCAGGACAGCTCCTAAGGGAACTCCTGCTTTCTTTAACCTGCTAAAGGGGTTTTGAAACTTTCCCCATCGGAGGTGCTGCTTTAGCTCAGGAAGGATCAGAGCAAGCCCTCGTAGCCGAAGGGGAAGCAGTCCACAGCCTTCCAGCCAGCTACAAATCCCTCAGGCAACCGAGCAGTGAAGCTGTGTCCCGGCTGAGCTAGAGAAGGAAAGGTACAACCCCCCCGAGCACATCGACAACCAAGCAAACAAGCAATGGGGTTTGGCTCTCAAAGAGAAATGACTACCCAGCTGACCGAGGCTCCCCCAAATCACCCGGTACCCGAGCAAGGTCACGCACTTGCCTCTCCTTGACCCTGGCTTGAGCTCACTGCAGCAGGACCTGCTTTGGAAAAGCAGCTTGTTCCTAAAAGAATATAATAATCGTGGGACTGCAGCCGTGAGATCCACCACCCACAGATCTAAAGGGAGGAAGGGATAAAAGTGTCCTGTTTCTGGGGATTTTCACTCCTCCAGCCCTCCTTCTCTGCAGGTCAGCCTGTCAGTCATCCAGCTCTCCCAGTGCAACTCCCAAGAAGCAAAACTTCAAACAAAGGGGATGCTCAGGCACCCTAACTCCAGGGCTGGAGACTTTCTGCCACGGCCCAGTGCTTGGCAGGGCAAATGGGATGGGGCAACCGGTAATGGGGTGCCCCGGTCACGGCACCGTGGGGAGGAAACCCGGAGTGCCCCAGGTCCCCCCTCTTTGGCAGCACAAATAGTAAGAAAGAGGAAAGTGCAATGGTCTCTAAAGAGGTAGAGCCTATAGAAGAAATCTCATTTGAACTGTTACAGAGGCACTGACGTGACTCCATAGCCCGGTTAGTGCTTCACCTTGGGGATTAAACCCTTTCAATATGCACGGAGAGCGCTGTGCATCTCCCTCAACTGCACGCCATCGGTGGAGAGCTCAAATGGAGCCGAGATTCACAATCAAGTCTGTTACCTTGTTTCTAAGTTAAAGTTAATTGAAAATATCCCTTAAAGATAAGGCTCGCTCGAGCAAGATTCTTGATTTGCAGCCTGTCAGCAGGTTATTGCCCTGACCTGAATCCCACAGGAAAAACTGAAAAAGCCAGCAGACAGTGGAGGTTTTGAAAAGGCGGAGAAAAACCTGTGGAGGGGGGACCCATAGTCCTGTCCTGTACGGAGGTGGTCCTACAGCACACCTTGTACAACTGGTTCAGCTGATTCTCAGACAACCTCAGTTCAGAGGAGGCGAGATGTGAAGATCTAGCTTTACCCCTCTCACTTAAAATTTTATTCTAATCTCTCTCATTTAACTGGTCTATTAGGAGCATAGAGACTGCTCTGCAGGGATCGCCCATGAAAGGCAGTGCAGACTTGTTTTTTCAGTATCTCTTTACGCTGAGCTTATTTCCTCATAGCTTTTCCTATCCGTGATCTATAGAGGTAGAGTTAGCGCCTTTCCTTAGTAGGGTGTTTTGGGTTTGGATTTTTTCTTTCTCATTCATAGCTACCTCAAAGCAGGCTGGCTTGGTTTCCAAAGTCCCAGATTCCTCCGCTTCCCAAAATCCTCTGAAAAGTCTCGTGGTTAAGTGGAGGCAGCTGTTTGAGTTATTTTCTTTCACCCGTGTGAATGTTCACAGCATCATAATCCCTTTTACAGAAAAAACAGAGCAATCGCAAACACGTACAGGAGCTGCAAATAGAAGGACATTTCTGCTTTCTTATAACTTTCCCTTCCTTTCTTCACTGTTCGTGACTAAATAAGACTGATTTTTAATACATGGTCCAAAATCAGTGGCTGAAATCCCCATCTGGAGTAAAATAAAGAAACTGGCTCTCTAGCCCTTGCTTTTCTGGCTAGATACGAACCAGATATAATGAAGGCAGAACTGCTCTCCCAAGCCCGCAGACAGCCTGGACCCACGGGGAAGTTGAATGCCTCATTCAATTCAGCTCTGAAGCCTAACGATGATATTTTAAGGAAGAATTTTACAGATCATCATCATTAGTTTGATACATTGCCAACTGAAAGTACGTATTTGCCGAGCGATGCAGGGAAACGTGATAGAGTGCTGAATGCACTGGAAGATGCCACCTTTACACGTCAGCCCTGGAGCAGAGCTAATTCTCCTGCACGCACAGAGTATCGCTGTAACGTAAACGTGCGCCCTTCCATTTGGAAGCAAAAGTGTTTATTTTTGGGTGCCTTCACTTCTTCTCTTAATATCCTACTGCGCACCCCAAGCATGGGAGACACTCACTATTTCACCAGATAAGACAGTTCCTGTGAAGGCACAGAATTACACTTCCTCCCCCCCGCCGTCTCCTGCATTAACAGGTGGCAAATGAAGCTAGCTTCACTCATATGTTTTGCATCAGTTTGCATCATCTACTACAAAGCTCTTACAAATGAATCTGTCAAGCCTAGCTGGCACCTTTCAGGATAAATGATGCAAATCGGGGGCCGCGTGAGGCAGCCTGTGCCCACAGCGCCATCCATGAGTGCCTTCCGCCTGAGGAATGTCTTTGCAAACATCTGTTGTAGTTTGAGGAGAGATGGCAGAAGGGGGAGGAGAAAATCCCCAATAATGGATGTTCTTGAAGTTTTTGGAAGCTCAGTGGGAGAGAGGAAGCAGGGTAGGGAAAATCAATGAGAGAGAGGGAGAATATTTTGCCTGGCAGTCACTCATCACTCGAGCCAGGTGATTATTAATTATCTCTACGCATTGACACAATTTGCTAGTTTTCTGGGTAGGTGGGTCCTGTGCTTAGTCATCTTGGCATTTTTAAAGACGAATGAAGGATTACCTGGGATGTAGAGCCAGGAGCGAGAAAGATAAATAACACCAAGAAGCTGATCGCTGCCCGTCTGTCATAAAATTTCATTAGTTCTGACAGCCTGTACATAAGCAATGAATGAATGCTAACTACGCTTCCTCTCCGTCTGCTTCCATATTTCACTCACATTGCTTAGCTTGGAGAAAGAGCTGGCCAGACAAGCCTTGAGCATGAACGGAGGTGCTGGACCATTCACGGGGTCAGGATGATACTTGGAACAGGAATACCGAAGGGTTAAGTTCATTAGAGTTACTTTGCCAAAAGCATTTTTCATGGGCACAACTGGAACCGAAAGACATTGGCCTGTGCAGGTATCCAAGAGGATGGCTTTCCTGGCAGTCCTGCAGGAGAGTGAAAAGGGGCTGAGAAGACTATATCATCTCAAAGCCAGATCTTTTGCTAGGGTAACACTTTCTCCAGTTTGAAAATATTGGGAAAATAAAGTCAGAGAGAAGGTGATCTGGATCCCGACCATACCCAGGTTTCATGGCGGTGTGTTTCTATCTCCTTGGTCTGTACAAGAGCAGCTGTTCTGAAGCCCTGACCTGTATCATCTACATTCCAGCTGGAAACTAACAATGGAGACCTCAAGGCTTTACTGAAATATCCATCAGCCTCTGCCTCGGGCTATCAGAACTGTTCTTCATTTTCGAGCATGTAGGTGGCTGAGACAAGAGAGGGTTCTCCTACCTGCGGCTGGACCCTAGAGCCACTGCTGCCCCTTTCATCTTTTAAGTCCTAAGTAATGAAAATAAATATTATGAAGTCTATAACAATGACATGGAATGGGATATTTTTATCATATTAATTGCTCAGGCTGTTGCAATACAGGATCACAAATCAATGTTTCCCCAGTGGCTGCCTCAGCCTCCCTGTGCACGTTTAAACAGATGTGACCTTGATGAGCAGAGATACCAGGGGCTTGAGGCAAGGCTGCAAGACAAATGAATGTGCTCCGGCAGATTTACGAGAAGTTATTCCTCGGTGTAGAAAAGTCTATCTTCTTTCACCTAACTGCTCCTCCAAAAGTGACTTTTCCCATGTACAAAACATGAGCAATCTACAGAGCTAGTGACAATGTCAAGAGGTCTTTAAGGAAAAATGTTTCCATGGGGCTGGAGCAAAGTGAAAACAGAGGTGTGATTCATTCAGAACAAGGTGTCCTCACTCATTTATAGTGATTTGCTCTCCCCATAAAGGATATCCTGCTTAGACAATGTGGGTACTTCCTTTTAATCTGTTCCTGCATCAGAAGAGATCTTGGATCTCTTCCTGTGCAGTGAGATTCTTTCATTTAGTGTCACCTCCCATCACACCAAGAAAACCCACAGCAGCTGGTAGGGTTGAAAGGGGTGTCTGTAAACACGTTTACTGAAACTACTGGTACACCAGCCACTGAGTCATCACCTCCCGCAGCTGTGTGTTTCAATTCTTCCTAGTCTCAGGCAATAACACCAGGCTTTCACTAGTTCCTGATGAAACGAGGGACTAGAAGCCCAAATACAGTGTGTATGTGTGAGGGAGAGCAAGATGGAGACAGGAGGTCTGCTTGGGGCTGGGAAGAAAATGCTTTGCCTCTTAAACCTTCTGAAAACAAAGAGCTGAAGTAAATCAGTAAATACTACTGACAGATAGCCCTAAGAACAATGGGCTTGTTGGCATATTTTAAAACTCTAATTAGCATCACTGCTGCTGGTGTATGGGATGTCCAGGAACCCATCTGGTCCCAAGGGTCTGGAGATAGCCTCATCAACTTATGAAGGTCCAAGTCCTGAAGGGGAGGTGTCCTTCTGCTACATCCACCCTGGAGTCCCTGCCTCTGGGACCCTCTTGCAGCTGCATCTTACAACTTCAGAGCCCGTCTTCTGGATTCCAACCTGGGATGACTTTGGTACATCCTTCTCAAGGTCAGTACTGATGTGGTCTCATAAACATTAAGGGGTCATTATGATCATCTGGTCTCATGTTCCTAGGCTATAGGACTTCTCTGGACTCATTCCTGTTTGAACCACAGCATGGAAAAGCATCCCATCCTGACCTCAAAACTTCCAGTGATGGAAAAACCTACCGTAAATTTTGCATATTCTTCCAGTTATTAATTGTGGTCGCTGCTGGCAATAAAAAAAAAATGTATCTCATTTTTAGGCTACATTTATTTAGCTTCAGCTTTGAGGCATTTCAAGGAGAGCACCTATAAATGCATTCAGTTGGCTGTAGTTGAGTAGACTTCCCACTGCTACCAGGAGGGAGAGGTTGAAATGAATCGTATCGGTCAGGTAACCCTCACTTGAGAGGCCTCATTAACCTGACAGATGGGGTTATAAGAGGTTAAGTCTCTGTAGGAGGAGGTAGCCCTTCTGGAGAGAGAAGTGGGGCTTTCCTGCGCTGCGGGACTCTGACACACAGCTTTGGCTGGAGAGCGGCTGAAGTGCGGCTATTGTGAAAGAAGGGGTGAGAATTAGCCGTCCCAGCGAAGGGACGTAGCGAGGTCTCTTGCTAATGTGCTGCCTGTTAGGACAGAGGGAAGCTGAGGGTTCAGCAAATGGGACAGCCTTTCCCAGGGGGGCTGTGCTCCTAATGCGTGGTGAGCCCTGCCCGCAGCTGCTGAACTGCCTGGCAGGGGTGGGAAGGTGATAATATCTTGGCACTTGGAAGCAGGATACCTACGGCCATCAGGGGCTGATGGTCTTGCTCTTCTCCCTGCCCCAGCTGAGCCCTCCCATAGACGCTGAGGGCTTCAGGCAGCGCCCGAGAGGGATGGCAAGGACACGGGGAGGGTCTGGGCTGTCGACAGGACTTTCAAATTCATCACACAGATATGGAAAACTCCCAAGGCTTGTAGACTGGAAATAAGACTGCAAAGAGCTGCACTGACCTTACAAGGCAGGGTGGGAGGACCAGCTTCCCAGTGTGCACAGCTCTTGTAGACTCTCAGTGCAAAGCCTTGGTACCCAAGCACTGACATGTTGCACTGACCCCAACCTCTCTCTGCCAAGGTGGAATAACAAAGGCACGAGTAGAGAAAGGACTTCTTTCACTTCAGCTTTAGTGCAAAACACTAGAGTCTTATGAAAATGCAAGCATGGATTCTGCCTGAGATGGCTGCATCCAGGTGTTTCACAGCTGCAACTGAAGGGAAGATGTCCCTAATCACTTCTGTAATTTGTTGACATATGTTGCCACTGTAAGAAGCAATATCCCTTCTAAATCCTTATTCTTCCGATTCTTTACTGTAGTGTCTTTGGCTGATGTTAATTCACCCCACCCTGTGGCACTTCATTGCCTTGATCTTGTGGACGACTTCCCATGAGCTAATTCCACTGTGCCCTCCTTAGCCAGTGTAGGAAACAGCATGACTCCGACTACAAGTAGCAACAAGTAGCCCAGCAAAGTCAAAACCGGGCAGCACATCAGTAGGGTATTTTCATGAATTCACCATATTTGAAAATATCCCTAATTAACAACTTTTCTGCTCGTGACGGATTCTTACTTCCTAACAGGCTGCAAGTTCATCAAGGGGGGATACTTGCTCCTAGAGCCAGTCCTTCCTTACGATCACTGTGCCTTGGACTTGTGAAAGTTTGATTATCAAAACAATCATTTGTCCAGTGTTGAAAAGCTGCGAGGAAAGAAAGAAAAGTCAATATGTTTGACCTCACTTCTGGGAGAGAAACTCCTGGGAGTCGTTACAAGTCAACTGTGGAAGAATCAACACACTGATTTTAATGGATGAGTCTGAAGCAAATTCCTTCCAAGAGCCAACATTCTTCTGTCCTTCAGTGTGCACCTGAAAGCAGAGAATGGAGATCGTCTTCTACAGCAAAAGTCCTTTGCTTCCTTGGGTATCTGGGAGGAGAGCAGGGGGATAAGTGGAAAATAATTCATCAGACCTGAAGGGAAATGATGTTTGTCAGAATTTCCTCACCGTTGCAAAAGCAGCAGCAATATATTCAAATGTGGTCAAATGTGACACACTCATTTTTCTCACTTAGGTCGTGGCTCTGGAAAACGTCTTGGAAAAGCACTTCAGTATGTGCTGACGCTTAAACCTGGGTGTGAACCCCATGCAGACCAGTGAAACTCAAGCACGTGCTTACAGATAAGCATGTGTGCACTCAAGTGCTGTCCTGATTAGGGCGTATGTTTAAGTGGCTCCTTGAGCTGGAGCCTCTGGCTTTGAACAGGCGCTCCTATTCTTTGTCTGTTATGCAGAAAGAACTAACTAAATACTCGCTTGTTTTCTGTAGCGCTGACCAGAACCACCTCAAGCGCCAGGGCAGCAGACATAAGCAGAAAAATTGACTCTGATCATCCCTGGGGTCATTTAACTAAAACATACATTTCAGTCGAGCCAAGTGTTCGCCCGCGCTTTTCAACTCCCATGGTGTCAAAACAATTAGCAGATCACAGCAGCACCAATTCACTGGTGCTCCAATAAAAGCATCTGGCCAACACATGGAAATTTAACACGAGCACCAAATAAGCTCCTCCACTCACCGTCCGCTGCCTGCAGGACAATAGCCTGGATAGTTCTTACAGCACTGGACAGGTTACACGATTCAGCTTAACCTTCTGAAAAGAGATCACTGCAGAATCCCAAATATCTCTTGATATCGTTCAGACTGGAACCCGGTACGCGGCACGTAAATCGGCTTTCAGTGGATTACCTCATTAGAATTGATTAACAAGTTGGTTTTCTTCTAAATCCAAGCCCTTCTGTCCACTTGCCGTTAGTTTCACCCCTATCCCACCTTGGCAATTCCAGTAAGTATAATTTGATGCTAAAGAAATTAGCACTTTCTCAGGTTGGTGGATGAAACCGTAGCTGTCAGACTGGAAATACGTAAGAACATGATACTAGCCTGAGCATTTAAAAGGCACAGGCAGGGAAGCAGTCAGTCTGTGGATGCAAGTTAGCTTTGGGACATGTTTATGCATCCGACATCCTCACATGAAAACAGGAAAAAAAAAATGGGGGTGTGGGTGATGCTAAGTGTGCCTTCAGGCTCTTTCATCAGGGAGGACTACAAGACCCCGCGGTAGGGACGATCAGCGTGTCTCTGGTTAACCTGCTTGTCCCCGTTAGGGGAACTGCAATGGGTTTATCCGAGAGATGGAAGGGACCCGGTGCTGCTACACACGGGAGTGGCTCCAGAGTTTCAGAGTTTACCCAGTATCAGACTGGGTAAATGGCAGCAACAAATGCATTATGTGGGAGGTTCTGGAAATACCCTTTCTTCATAATGAAAAGAAAAACGTATCTCATTTACTCTGGCACATTGTGCGTTTCTTCTGATGCTCAAATTATTCACTAACGCGGGTGGAGTGAGCCACTGCGTGCACACCTTGCATCAGCTGCCGGGTGACTTCACGTTCTTCCAAAGGGGAGGAAAGTCTGCAAGCGGCCGCCAGCGCCTCCTGCCAAGCGCCCTGTGCAAAAGGCCGACCAGATAGCAGCTCTTGTGAAATATATCCTAAAAAGCTGAGCTGCAAATACTTGCCCAGCAAGAATAGGACACAGATGGATTGTCAGTTGATTATAAAAGTCCCATTCAGTCAGAAACAGATTTCATTAATCAAACGCATTTTTCACATAGCTTCGGACCTGGCTGAAAATGTTCCTCCTTATTTTATTATATGGCATTTATTAACACAGCTATTAGCTATGTTAATGCAACCTCAGTGGTATTTTCATTGACTCCTAACAGACACTTCTTGTGTATACCACATAGCAAATGTGACCAGAAGGAATCTGACACAACCAACCCTTCCTTTGCAATCGACGTGGGATCCAAAACAAACCTTTGGTGCTCCCAGCATCGCTGCCCAAGGAACCAGGCATCCTACAAATAAATACTGAATTGCAAATCTGTGGCAAGTTGAGAATAAATCTGCCTCACCTGAAGTGGAAGAGAAAGCAGAGTTCAAGGCTGCTACTGAATCGGTGGCCAAATGCCAATACCATTCGCTTCGGGGCAGTATAAAATGATTCATCTGACAGGCTGACCCACTGGGCTAGGAAAATAAGGCCATATAACCCTCTCCTCTAAGTCCCACAGCAGCAGTCCTATATGCCCTTCTGAATGGCATCCATCTCCCTCCACAGGCCATTCGCTCATGCAGAGCCAGTGCAGGACCTCGGCCATGCTTCCAAAATGCTGTTACTATTCAATGTGGTTGGTAGATTGTATTTCCACACCTCTTTCTGCATATCTCCTAGAGCTTATTCATTTGCAGTCTGCGAGCTTCCTTGCTCTCCTCTAGCATTTACATATTTTGCTTCATTCTAATGCTTTTCAGTCTGCTTTGGGTTTTTCCTTCTTGCTTTCTCCTTTCCCTGTGCCTGTGCAGTAGCACACCTTGCCTAGCCCCGTGGCAACAGCGTGCCATTAGCTGCAGCTCACAAACAGCAAATGAAGTAGGTCATAAAACATGCGTGGGGAGGAAATTCATTACAAGATTGCATGCCAAAACATTTCAGATCCAGATTTCTTTTTAAAAAAGCCACACATACATGCACTGGAGTGCCATCTTTGCAGGTAATTGCTTTTTTTTCTCCCTCTGTTGTCCTTGTGGTACAACATCTGTCGTCTTATCACTACCTGTCCTCCCACGGCTTTGGTGGCTCTTAAGAGGATCCTGCATCGTGCTGAGGTACCAGTCTCAGGTATCCTCTGTGACCTTTCAGTGTTCCCCTGGGTTTGTCACTGATCACTGGGTTACCTCGTTCTGTCCCATTTCAGCGTCTCTACATCCTGCCGCTTCGTTTGACCCGCTCGTCATCAGTGCAGTAATGGTGATATGTCAGAGATGATGCACAGCCTTCCAGTAAAACCCTGGCACAGCAATTAGGATGCCTACCTACGTTTGCACCCTGGCTCTGGCACCCACAGCTCTGCAGGACCCTCAGCAAATCATTTAATCTTCCCCTTCCCATAAATCTGCGAGCACAGGAACACATGCATGTGCTCTTGGGTCGCAGCAGGGAAGCTGAGCAGATGCCCTTTGGCAGACCCTCTGCTAGCTGGCCCTTCCTCTCTAGACCCCAACTATAAAATATTTGCATTATTTCCCTTGGTCCAGCTTGTCCATTTAACACAAGCAAGGATGGACTCTTCATGCATCGGTACAGTGTCTCGCCCAAGGGTGCCATGTAGGGCTATTGAGGCAACCTCAACATGAGCACTGCTGTTTTCTGATGTATCAGCTTCTATGCAGAGACCTTCCACGTGTGAGAGGCATGACTCTGGGAGAAGAATTCATCCTCCTGTGTTGGAGATCTGGAAATCTGAGGTGCTGGGAATAATTTGCCCCATATTAGCCATGAGGTGCCCATGGCCACAGGCGTGGGGCCAGAAACAGGACCAGAATCATTTAAGGGACTAGGAAACATTTCTATACTGAGAAGGTGGTCAAACACTGGAACAGGCTTCCTCAAGAGGTGGTTGATGCCCAGAGCCTGTCAGTGTTTGAGAGGCATCTGGAAAATGCCCTCTAACTGTTGGTCAGCCTTGAAGTGTTCAGGCAGTGGGACTAGATGATTCTTGTAGGTATCTTCCCACTGAAAATATTTCTGTTCTGTTCTGTTCTATTCCATCCTATTCCCCATTTCTCATTTCCTCACCCCCAAATCATCCTCCCTGCTTGTGCAGCAGTGCCAGGTGAGTCCCAATGTGGTGTTATCCTGGCAGCAGGGTGTTAGTTTGGTCCCTCGTGGAACTTTTCAATTGGTTTTTAGTTTTCCCTCTGAGTTACTTGCTTTGAAGTCTGCCGTTGCCTTAATCAAGTAGTTAATTTTTCCAGTGCCTTCGCCACAAAATGCCTTAAGCTGCTTTTGAATATAAAATGGAGGCTGCATTACGGGATAAACAGGACCCAGCCCCACCCTTCAGAGGAACTGGTGCCCAGAGGCGAGCGAAGCAGCACCGCGCAGTGTCCCGATGCTCTCGCAGCCGCAGCTCCATGGTGCTCCATCGCTGGTCCCTGCAAGACAGCCGTCGGGGCGGTTGGGTGCAAATCTCTCCCGAGCCTTGTGGGAGCTGCACTTGAACAAGGACCTCGTCTGCCTTCCCTCGCTCTCCCATGCTGGGCCCTCGCAGCGCTGCTGATGCCCCATCGCACCCCGCTGATGCTGAGACCGCTCCCCTGCAGCCCCCGGGGCCTGCTGTGCTGGTTTTGTCATTTTACCTCTGAAATACCCTCCACGTTTTGATGCTCTCGCTCTGCCCTACAACTCCCTTCTGCTTCTGCATCTGCCTTTAACGCTAACGGCTTCGCTGTTTATTTTTTGCGGGCACCAGGTCAGATTTATCCCTAACAGAAGGTGCCTGTTCCCGATCTGTCCTTAGGGCTCCTCTGTAGCCTGCCTGTCTTCAGGGCTTTACCTCGCTCTTTTCCAAAAGTGCAAACGTTACTGTGTTGGGTCAGACTGGGATCTGTCTCGCCCAGCATCCTGTCTGGCAGCGGAGGCTTCAGAGTCGCAAGAAACCCCAAATCTACATTTATAGGCTAGCAGCCCCCCTCTTCCCAAGTCCCGCTGGCAATGGGAACACGTTTGGTGGCTGTGTCCCGCTGCATGGCTATTTTTGCTCTGCAGTTCGCACTGGAACTAGTTCAATTTTAAATTTTAATCCTTAGATACTAAGGATGCAGTAGTTCTCTTTGAAAAGATTTACTACTAATCTCTCCGGTGTCTGTGACAAAGGACAGTTTCTCAGCATTACCTCAAATGTTAAAATATTAATGAGGAGAGAGTTTGGTAGCTGGCAAAGGCTGTCTTCGCTAGCGCTGGAGATGGACTTAATGATCTCTGTGCCTTTGCTACTGCAAAATGAACAACGTACACGGGAGAGATTAGACAGACCTGACACCTTTAATAAAATATGGCCTGTATTTCTACAGATGTATTTAAAGTCATTTAAATCCTTTAATGTTTTATGAAATAGCAAAGCTTTGTGCGAATCTATTTAGAATAGTCTTTAAGCGCTGTGGTAGGTTTTATTTCGACCCAGCTCCCATTCGTAATGTGCTCGCTCTTATATCATGTTTATATATATATAATTTTTTTCCACCCAGATGACTTTTTGAAATTAATAAAATGCTCATAAAAGCTGCACGGTTGATAGCGCTATAGACGATAGCCAAGAGTTTCAAAAAGGGCTGCCTATGAGAACCTTAAATCTCCGCTTGTGGGTGAAACAAGCAGCCTGATTTTCCTCTGCGCTCGGCACCAGCCATCCCACTGAGCCCCATCTCTGCCAGGGCATCGCCTTGCACAAGGACACCCCCACTGCCGGCAGACCTCTTTGAAGAGAGACTGGCCACCACCAGGCAGCGCTTGGTGGCCACTCTCAGCCTGAGTCAGTACCCAAAATGGTACCGAGGAGGGCCTGGGGGTCTTACCTGAATATCTGTCCTTGTATTGCCTTCCCTTGATTTGGGATGAGGACAAAGCTGCCGTTATTTAAAACCCTGAACACCCTCTGTTTGTTCCCAGTGTTCAAAGGGGCCAGGCAAGGCAACAACCTCCCAGCTTCCTTCCAGCATCTCCCTGGCTTACCCCAGAGTCGGGACTGCCGCTCACGCTTTTGATGGTACTCTGTTTCTACTGTTTCTGCTACAGCCTAAGATCCTGGTGAGGTGGATCCCTGCCCTTGGGGAATGCTGGCGATCTGTTCTTCAACAAAATACAAAAATTTCAGCTGCTCACGTAGAAATTATGGCTCTAAAAAGTCCCAACTTGCAAAGACAGGCCTGGAGCAGGGAGCGAGCTGAGAGCAGCAGGCTGCTGAAGGCAGCAGAGGAGCCCTCCTTGCTGCAGGCACGACTGGCTCCAACTTGGGCACCTCTTCCTCCGCAGGTCACACGTCGTCCCCAGGCTGCGGCAGGAGAGCTGAGAGAGCGTCTGCGAGAATGGTGCTCGCCGGAGCTCACTGAGCTTCTGCAGAGAGGCAACAGCTTTTTAATTCAAGGGATTTCCTCGTTGCTGCCTGCGACAGGGTCCTGGTACGGTTTTCAGCCGCAGAAGTGGAAAGCCCTGTGCTTTGGGGCAGGGAATGGGAAGGAAGGGGAAGGCATTTCCTAGCGGGGGGTGAGGAGAGGAGAGGTCAGAGTGGCCCCCTCGCGCAGGAGATGGCTCTACCACTCACTCGAGGAGGCAGGGTCAGTTGTCCCTGCGGTGCTGAGCAGCCCTGCACGGTCACCCCGGGGCTCAGCTCCCCGGTCCGGCCTCGGGTGACAAACCACTGACCGTGCAGCTCCGCTGCCTATCGCCAGGCCTGCCTCTCCTCAGCTCCGAATCACAGCCCTCCTCTCCCCCTATGCCCACACAGATGGGAAATGCTGGGCCAGGTGGAGATCAGTGAATAACTGATCTTCTTTTGAATTTGCTGGCAATTCTGAAAAAAATACCAAAACAAACTACAAAAGCTGTGTGGCTTCAACTGTGTTTCCAGAACTCAAACATTTCCGCTTAGGAAAGGAATATCATGTGCCTTAAAAACTACATAAAGGACAGGGAATCTCCCATTTCCCTGCAGCACATCAGGAACGTGGGAGATCAAGTCTAGTTCCCACGACTGCCTGATTACGATTTGAACCGTCTTCTCCCATAAAAGGGCTCCAACAAGACGACCATTAATGCGTGCTCAGGCAGGCTCCATCCACCCCATCAGTGGGACCAGTTCCACTTATTGTGAAGTATTTATCTAGCTGCTGAGACAAGGGTCAAAAGGATGCGACTGACCCCGCAGCCTGCTAGGTAGGGACTGCCCTAGGAGAGGAATTATGTGGTGCAGATCCCTCCGGCACACAGGAGACCTGGGCTGGGGCTGCCCACATCCCCTGTGAGCAGTCTAAACCCTTGAGATGTTGGTAAACCAACTCTGTTTCCCACACTCCTTTGAAGCCAGATTTGCATTTCATTTGCTTTTGCTACAGTACCTAAAAGTAGCCTTTTATTTTTTTACCTAGAGGGAGCTGAGCCGAGCGTTGCACAGCCACACGCTTTTGGTGGATTGGCTCAGAAGAGCGAGCTCTAAACTCAAGCTTTGGTTACCTCCAGCCAAGAGCTGGGCTTCGAGTCCTAAGAGCCAGAGCTGTGCTGGCCCGTAGCCATATGGGCACATGGAGAGCCAAGCTCCGATGCCAGAAAGAAGTTGAGGTCCCCCTTGCAAACGGGCATGCGAATAGGTCAAAGCTTCAGAGTTTTCCCCAAAAAGCACATGACATCTGATCTGCAACCACAGCTGACTTTAATAAAAAGAGCAGCTCCTGCCAGTAACGCTGCTCTTGTTTCTACAGTTGTTGCGGCATCTTAAGATAAAAATAAATATATCTATTTGAGCTGGGCTTATAGAGAGCTGCTTTATGTAGGCACAGCCTCTTCGTTGGCCTCAGTCTTCCAGGCCAGTTAAGGCACAGTCAGTGTGTTGTAAACGCCAGTAGGGTGGGTTAGCAGCTCTCCCCATAAAACCAGCTCAAAGCCTTTCACTGTTGCTGTGCATTTAATTTCCCCATTCAGAGGCCGGTGAGAGCAAAGGCGACCTGCATATGGAAACTTTTAATTAAACTACTAATATAGAGTCGAGTCATTTCTGGTGGAGGTTTAAGTAGTCTGTGGGAGAAGTGCTGAGTTGTGGGAGAGGAAGGCAGCGTTTGTCTCCAGCCTGGAATTTGTCCATTCATCAAACAGTCGTCCCAGGAGTTGAAGCTGATCCAATTGCGTGTCAACAACATTGGCCATGCCTCATTAGAAATCAGTTGTAAAAAGTTTTTTAAAAGAGCATTAATTCATCTTGTTTCTTTTTGCCCCTTTGCTGTGGATTTTCATCACCCAGAGAATTTTAAGGGAAATTGTTTCTGGGACAGACAATTTCTTTTTTTTTCCTACCTCTGGTAGAAATTCAGGCCAGACTCTTTAAAAATGAGCATCTAACGTCAGCCTTCCAAACCCACAGCCTGATTTGCAAGTTGAACAACAAAAGGACATCAAAGGAGCTTGGCTAGGCCGAGTATCACACACTTCCTGCGGTGCATCGCCACGAACTCTGAAGTCCCCTGGTTTTATAGCTGCAGCCCAGCCTCGATGATGCAATAAACCATCGATAAATGGCTCCATCCAGGTTTCCCGAATTTTCCCTGTGACACTGACTCTGCTGCAGAGAGGGTGTATTAGGTTAGCACCCAGGGATGGTGCTGGTTTACTTTATCTTCCTTGCGCAGGTGCAAACGGATGCATCGCCCATAAGGCACTACAGGACGTGTCTGCAGGGCAGGCGTTCATATGCCTTCTCATCTCTGTGCAAATGACTATTATGGGCTTTACGCTAGAGTCTTTTCTCCACTGAAGCTCTACTGATGTCAGAAAAAGGGTCTTCTAATTTACGCTGTGGAGACCAGACCCAGCCTGAATTCACTGGCATTTATACCCATATTAGTTTCTCATATTCATCCAAGGGGAAATGAGTCTTCCTTGGACACAAGGAGGTCAGAGAACCACATGCTCCCCTTGCCAGGCTGAGGGGCTGTGAGTGCCTGGAAGTGCCAGCGAGCGGCAGTTGTCTCTCCCAGCGTTTCCCGAGGCTTCTGAATTTATATTTATTTCGTATTGAGATGAAATGGAAGCTTTCCTAAGGCCTTGTACAGACGTGGAAGCTGTCCTCGTCCCAGCCCGCTCTAGCGTGGGGAAAGCAGGGACCAGCCCTTCTGCGCCGTGCAGCAGGGAAATTTTCCAGCCAGGAGGCAGGACCCATTATCTATCTGCCCATAGAGACACCACCATAAAAAGCCCTCTTTCACAAACACATGGAAGAACTCAAATGTCACCAACAACATACTGTCTCCCAGCCCTGGCTCTGGGCCGTAGGCAATTCACCCGGGGACGTGCCCTGGCAGGCCGGGAGCGCTGCCGAGCCACTTCCCTACAGCTGGGAGGTACCAAACCATTATTTACCATTCCTTTTTCCTGTTTATATTCAAAAACCTGATGGCATTATTTTTTTTTTAAATGAGTAGTCACTGCTCCTTAAAGAAAATATTTAAGTTTCTATAGCAAGTGTGTGCTCCCAACGCACCCAGCCCATCTGGTCACACACCCACATGTTTGACCCCATTTTTACTCAGCTAAGAAACAACCTTCTGTTCCTTCTGGAGCAGGTATTAATATTCTCCAGCTCTGGCTTACAGCTTATCTTCGCACAGCAAAGAGTAATTCAGCGACTATCAGTTTGCTACTGGGATTTCTGAGCAAGCCACGGGACACCTTGGCCTAATAGAAGGTCATCACGCTGAAAGGCAATTTGATTAGGAAAGGATGAAATAATTCAGCGGGATGGGGAGTGGATCCAAAAGAAAAATCTAAAACTTAAGCAAATTGAAGCTTTTCTGGCATTTCTGAAATTCACAAAGCAGAAACGACGGGCGGGATGTGCCGCGAGAGCCGGGGCCGGCAGAGGCGGAGCGGAGGCGGCTCGTGCCGTGCCGTACCTGCGCGTGGGCAGGAGGGCTCTGCCAGTCCCTCTGTGACCCAGGGCACCTCACCTAAGGAGGATTAACAGAAGCAGCGCTGTGAACTGGGCTCTGCGTGGGAGCTGAGCCATTAGAGGTGATTTTGAACTCCTCCGCACATCTCTTCTTGCTTTATTTCCTTGGTATAATGGGAAAAAGATATTTCCCTTCTGGCTCATCTGAGCGTAAATGCTTCGGGACAGGGACCGTCTCCTGCTGTGCCTGTGCCGTCCGCATCAGAACTGGGCCACCACGCGGTCCATAAGGACTGAACTAAATTACAGTCATACTAATTAATACTAAACGACTGCAACTGTTACAGTACTGTAATACAGGCGTAGGGGAAGGTATTAGATTTCAGCCGAGGTAGTCTGGGGAGTCTGGTGAACACCGCGCGCTAGGAAGGACAATCTTCTCAAATGAAAGGGTGAGCGATGGTCCAGGAGAAAGTAGGACAGACGCACAGCTGCTGTCAGGTAGCCCAGACCCTGCGTGGGGAAGGGGCTCCGCCGCTTTGTGCCAGTCCGCTCCCACCCTTGAGGATGTTTTCACATGGAAAGAGGAAAATGCGATGACTGAAGAGCAGCAAATAGGCAGAAAAGGGAAATGGTGGGGAAGTCGGAAAGAGCACAAAGTTTTCCGCCGGGAAGGAGGAGCAGAGGCAGAATCAAGCACGTGTCTTGCTGAGGAGGGGAGGCTTTCAGGGAGACGGCAAGGGCAGCCGAATGAGTGACTGCTCCCAGAGGCATCAGGAAGGCTTTTAGAAATCTATCATGAGGACAAAAAAGGCAAGAGAGAAAGTAGCTCCATCAATAAATAAGGAGGAAGATTAAATTAATGGTGACTCCAAAATGGTTGAGCTGCTGAACTCCCTTTTAAAAAATCAGTCGTTAACAAGAAAAATAAGGGAAAGGGGTACCGTACGGACAATTAATTAGGAGATCTCATTGCGGGAGCCCGGTGAGCTGCAGCACCTCGCTGAGAGAATGGCTGTGCCTCCGGGACCGCCACGGCCCGGCACTGCTCTCGGCAGATGGCTCGGGTAATCTCTTTAATAGAGAAAAAGCCTCTGAGCCACGGACCAAACTGCGAGAGCCGAGTGGCAGCCGGGGTGAGAGTCCCCGAACCAGAGACCCAGGCGGTTAGGTCAGGAAGCGTTGTCTGCTCCCTGCCCTCCTGGCGCCGCTGGCAGGCACCTGAGCGGATGGAGAGGTGCACGTCACGCACGGACACCCGTGTGTCACACAACGCCCGCGGCAGTGCCGGGCAGGAGAAGGGGGGATGGACCGCTAGCCGCAGCGCCCGGCCTCGGCGGGGGCCGGCACCCAGATCGGCCACAGAGAGACGTAAATGAACAAACTTACACCCATGGACTTTGCAGAGTGGGAAAGTATAAATATGGGGGTCCCTTGAGGCTATTGCAGAGGTCAACAAGCCGTTGCTATTACACATACTAAATACTGTACAAAGCTCTGCAAGCCTGGCTGACTAGCCTTTATTCATAATATCTAGAACAGAAAACAACTACTTGGCGAAGACCAGAGGTG